>NC_134690.1:70340752-71062627 GCF_050947455.1 Rhinoderma darwinii
TGTGTACTGCCATCTCCGACATTTCTAGAAACAACGGTTGCCCTATAATAAATCCTAAAAAGCGTCATTAAAAGTCATGACTGTGGAATCGGAGAGGAACAAAATCATAAGTGACTGGCCAGATTGTTTAAAATACCTGAATACACTGAAGATTAATTATGCAAAGGCTCTGCTAGTAATACAACATGTGTCAAAACCTATATATTATTATAACAAAAAGAAAAGGAAGAAGAAAATGACAAGAAAGAAAAAAAGAATAAAAGAAAGAAAGAAAGAAAGAAAGAAAAAGAAAGAGAAAGAACGAAAGAAAGAAAATAAAAAGAAAGAAGAAAAGAAAGAAAGAGGAGAAAGAAAGAAAGAAAGAAAGAAAGGAGAAAGAAAGAAAATACAAGAAGTAAGATGGAATGAAAGGAAGGAAGAAAAAAAAGAAAGATAAAAGGGAAAAATAACTAATAAAACAAGAAAAAAACGATAGCCCATTGCCTATGTTCGTTCTCTATTGGTTTATTAGGTTTTTTGTCTCTTTTCTTATCTTACTTATTTTTTTTTCTTCTGAGACAAGAAGTAAGAAAGAATAGGAGGAAGGAAAAAGTGAGAATGATCAAGAAAGGAACGTGAAAAAAGAAAGTAAAGGAGAGGTAGGAAAGGAAGATTAGAATAGAACTAAGAATGGAAGTGGCAAGAAAGGAAGGAAGAAAAAATTTAATGAAGAAAAAGAAAAAGCAAGGAAGGAAGGAAGGAAGAAGGAAAGAAAGAAAGAAAGAAAAAAGAAAGAGAGAAAGAAAGAAGACAAGAATTAAGACAGAATGAAAATAAGGAAGAAAAATAAAAGATAAAAGGCAAAAAATTATTAATAAAACAAGAAAAAACATAGTCCCTTGCCTATGGTCTTTCTCTATTGTTTTATTAGTTTTTTTCTCTTTTCTTATATTTCTTTTTTTTCTTTCTTCTTAGACAAGAAGTAAGAAAGAATAGAAGGAAGAAGGAAGGAAAAAGTGAGAAGGGGCAAGAAAGGAACAAGTGAAAAAAGAAAGTAAAGAAGAGGTAGGAAAGGAAGATGAGAACAGAATGAAGAAAGTATAGAAGTGGCAAGAAAGGAAGGAAGAAAAAATGAATGAAGAAAAAGAAAGGAAGGAAGAAAGAAAGAAAGAAAGAAAGAAAGAAAGAAAGAAAGAAAGAAAGAAAGAAAGAAAGAAAGAAAGAAAAAGATAGAGAGAAAGAAAGGAAAAAAGAACATAGTATAGGCTTAAAAAAAAACAAAGAAAGCAAAAGAAAGGAAGGAAAAAGTGAGAAGCTTTAAGAAAAAAACAAAGGAGGAATGAATAGAAGGGCAAGAAAGGAAGGGAGAAAAAATAAGAGCAAATTAAAAACAAAGAAGAGAAATAAAGAAAAAAGAAAGAAGAAAAAAAGAAAAGAAAACAAGCATGAAGCCAGTGGTAAGGGGAAAGAATGAAAATGTAAGGAATAAAGGAAATACAGATAAACGAATAAAAATAAAGAACAAAAAGAAAAAAACAAAGAGAAATCAAAGAGTGAGGGGATAATGAGTCATAACATGATGAGAGTGAAAAGATACAAGAGAGAATGTGACAGAGAAGAAATAAAAAGAGACATACTACACAATGAGAACAAGAAAGTGAAGATTAGGTAAAGACAGGAAAATCAGATGAAATAGAATAAAAAGCAGAAAGAAGAAAGAGAGGAGTTTGGTTTCTAGATAGAGGGAAGACTGATATTTGAGATAGGAGGGAATGTAAAGATGAGACTGGAGAGAGTGTGTGTAAAAAGAGAGAGAGAGAGAGAGGGCAACACGCAACAGTGAAGACACACAGACAGGTGGGGGATGTGATAAAGACAGTGAGATAAGATAACAGAAAAAGATACATTAGTAGTGGAAGAAATGAATGTGAAATAGTGCGAAAGGATGAAGGAATATTCTGAATGATGAGTCCTATGAGAGAGGAGAGAAGATAAAGGGATCTCCTGAGAAGAGCGAGGAAAGGGAGAGAAAAAACGGTAGAAAAATGAAAGCAGCAGGGACAGGGATAGCGGAAAACATGAGGAAGAAGAGAGGAAGAGCCAGGAAATGGATTTGAGCAGCTCAGCCCTCAATCACAGGCTAACATGTAAAATAGATGTCAGATGCACAGTCACTAGATACTAATTTAGCTGTAATAAACGCGCCCCAGTGGAGATGCTCCAGTAATTTAATGTTTGTCTACTTCCCTCTGAAGCCTGCATGTATTATGTCATAGCAAGCCTTGCACTCCTTCTCCCCCGTATCATCCCATCTTACATAAATCCACTGCTTTCTCATTTTAACTCTTCATCTTTTTCATCCCAGGCGTCCTCTCTCTAAATCTGATTTCTCCTGTTTTTTATTTGCTCATTCACACACAATCTTTCTTCCACTCCCCATTTTCTTCTCTTCTCTTTTTACTATTCTAGTCAAACACACGTGAACACAAACACAGAGACAATTTGTACATACAATGTCTTACATCGATATACAGACACAGCAGAGTTGAATTTGCCATTGAACCCATACACCAATAAGGATTTACTAAAGATTTTTTCCAGTTTTATGGAAATAAAGGTTAATCGTTGTATAATGAAACATTTCTAATATACGTTGTGTTTCAGTTCCTCACCATTTTTAAGATCTCTGGTTGCTGTCAGTGAATGGGAATATTCTTTTTAAATCCAGAGGCTGAAACCCTACACAAAAACTAAAACTTCACACAGGTAAAAGTTTGCAATAGTGTATCCAGCCTAGAAAATACTTTGTTAGCTGAACAGACTGGACTCCAGACTAATACATTGGGATAAATGTATCGCCTCATACAATATCCTGACGCTTGCTGGCGTTACACAACGTCCTGTTGCTGGTTGGGGTCAGGATCCTGTGCGGTTCCCGGAGGTGGAGATGACCCAGGAGCAAGGAGCGTTAAGTAAATGAAGGTGTCTGCTCTGGGGTCTGAATTAATTATGGGGTTTGGATTAATTTGAGGATCTGAATTTATTTTGGGGTCTAGATTTGGGTCAGAATTTATTCTGGTGTCTGGTCTTCCCTGCACAGTATATTTAGCGCATGTGGCAACAAAGTATATCTCTGGAGACATGTGTGTAACATGATGCTAGTGTTTCCTTTAAACTGGTAAATCATATGTTGGGGCCCCATTCAAAATTTGCTACGGGGCCCAACAATTTCTTAGGGCATGGCCACACGTAGCATATTTCTTCCGCAACTGTCCGCATCAATGCCACACAGAATCTGCGTTGCAGATTCTGTTGCGGATCTGCCCAAAATGGGCAATAAATTGATGCGGACTAGCCGTTGCGTATTGAGGTGAAAGTACTTCCCTTCTCTCGATCAGTGCAGGATAGAGAAAAGGGACAGCACTTTCCCTAGTGAAAGTAAACAAATTTCATACTTACCCGGCCGTTGTCTTGGTGACGTGTCCCTCTTTCGGCATCCAGCCCGACCTCCCTGGATGACGCGGCAGTCCATGTGACCGCTGCAGCCTGTGATTGGCTGCAGTCGTCACTTAGACTGAAACGTCATCCTGGGAAACCGGACTGGAGGAAGAAGCAGGAAGTTCTCGGTAAGTATGAACTTCTATTTTTTTTTACAGGTTGCTGTATATTGTGATCGGTAGTCACTGTCCAGGGTGCTGAAACAGTTACTGCTGATCGTTTAACTCTTTCAGCACCCTGGACAGTGACTATTTACTGACATCGCCTAGCAACGCTCCCGTAATTACGGGTGCACACATGTAGTCACCCGTAATTACGGGAGCCCCATTGACTTCCTCAGTCTGGCTGTAGACCTAGAAATACACATAGGTCCAACCAGAATGAAGAAATGCCATGTTAAAAAACCAATACGCTCCGCAGCACACATAACATCTACATTTTATCTGCGGACTTCATTGCGGAATTTTGAATCTCCATTGAAGTCAATGGAGAAATTCCGCAATGTGTCCGCAACCAGCCCGCCACACGTCCGCAACAATCATTGTATGCTGCGGACACCAAATTCCGCACCGCAGCCTATGCTCCGCAGTGGAATTGTCCGCAACGTGCAAACGAACCCAACCACAAAGCTGTGGAAGGCAATGGAGAAACGAGTGTCCGCAGCAGAATTCCAAAGCAAATCCCCTACGTGTGGCCATGCCCTTAGTCTTTTAAGAGTAGGAAAACATTTTAAAGTCATACATGACTTAAGGTGTGGCCTACTTGATGGGCGGAGTCTAAGGCAATGAAAATCTGTTATGGAAAGCCTCATATAATACAACCTGACATAATGTCACATTGTGCAAAATGACACAATTTTTCAGCACTATTGTAGTATATTAACCTGCATTGTTAGAAAAAATAGAGATAAAACATCACAATATCATGATCACATCAAGTAGGATCCATCTGGGGCCACGATATGTGGAAATTAGCAAATCATGACATCACTAAAACCACCGCTACAAACTAAACTCACCCTGCTGTACTCCAAGTGTCACACTACCTAAATAGTGTTCCCACTGACAAGAGCGACAATAATAATAATCACTACCCCCACCATATCTGTGTCAATGGTATTATACACAGGTTAGTATTTAATCATCACCCCTACTGTCCTGAAGCACTCAATGCCAAGCAGCAGCTGCAAAAGGGTCCATAAAAAAGGAGATAAAACCTGTGATCTATATATAATATTCCTTCAATATTAATCTGTTTTAAGGTCTCATCTTGATCATGGGGTGCTCTACACTGTAAAAGCATATGGAAGACCTGTATAGGAGTTTAAGGGCACGTTCAGACCTGGCGGAATTGCTGTGGAATTCCGCTCCGGACAGTCCGCAGTGGAAATTCGCAGCAGACAGTTTGTCCATTGGTTCCCACACCTTTTTAGTTGTCTTCGTGCAGACGTTGCGGAAAACTCCGCTGCGGACCTTAGGCTGCGGTGCAGAATTTGGTGTCCGCAGCATGCACTGTCTGTTGTGGACTTGATGCGTACTTGTTGCAGAATTTCTCCATTAACTTCAATTGCGTTTCAAAATTACGCAATGAAATCCGCAGATGTTATGTGTGTTGCGTTGCGAATTGCTTTCAGGAACAGGATATTTCATCATTCTGGCTGGACCTATATGTTTCGAGGTCTATACCAAGACTGGGATGGAATGTTTGAAAGAGAGCAGGGTGTGATCTGCACCTGAACCCGCAACAACAAATCCACAGCATTTTACTTAACATTTTAGCCAAATCCGCAACGGAGTCTGCAACGCGGATTATGTGCGGCATTGATGCGGACAGTGTCTGCAGAATTCCGCCACGTCTGAACATGCCCTAAAGGTGGGTAACAAGATTGGTCTTATAACCAAAAATTGGGACTCTTTTGCTTGGTAAAAAAATATTTTATGGTGATCTTTTTTGATATATATATATATATATATATATATATATATATATATATATATATATATATACACGGGGTCAATTAAAAAAGTTGCCAAATTAACTATTCATTTCATGAACTGTGCAGTGGAGGAGAAAACATCTTTTATGTGGAAAGTTGCTTTCATCACCAAGACTAGAAAGGGTTCTTTACTGTGACGCTGGGATGTGCTGCCGGGTAACCACCTATAAAAGGTTGTAGTAGTCAGACAGGGCATTTGTAGAAATCAGCCTGTCTCAAATGACTCAAAGCTGGCTTGGCACTGTTTTGGCAGGCGAGGCATCAGTCATGCCATTCACCTACTCAGCCTACAGAATTCGAAAAATACGTTTAGGTGTAAAACCTCTATAAAGTAATTGTTCTCTTACATTCGCCTTGTCGTGGCAGATGGGCTCTCACAATTTGATCAAAATGTGCGTTAAGAACCTTCCTATCGTAAGTAGATTAAGCAGTAATGCATATTTATTTATATTTAGTGGCTTAGGTGGCATTAGTGTTCACAGTGAGCTGTAACCATTTTCTTGTGTGCTATATATACACGTATATATATATATATATATATATATATATATATATATATATATAGAAACATAATGATAATGCTTATATTATAATGTACATCCTATATAGCAGCATCATGTATAGCAGAATGTAAGGACATTTTCGGTAATATAATGGGTTCAGGTATAACTTTTGAACCAGGGCCCAGGAGCTTCAACTCGTTACATCTCTGCTTCAATAGTAAGTGAGAAATCAAGAAGAACCTTATAATCCATCATCATCATCGTCTATATTGAGTATTCTATATTGTTGCATGATTACATATATTATGAATACTGGTAAAAATCCTTTTATCCTTCACATTTTCTGGAGATTTGACTATATCCCATTACTAGTGTAAATCAATAGCACAGAATTTGGCTTGTGTCTGGCAGTCTAATTTTACTGCCTCTTCATCCCCATAGATAATCAGGGTCTATCGGTGCCCTGAAGGCGTAGCGCAGTTTTGCAAACATTAGTGTGTTTAACACTGTAGACTTGACAAAAGACAAGACGGGATTGTTGCTATAATTCCTGTGAAGGGCACAGCAGATCGATCAATAGTTTCTTGTTATTATAACAGTAGATGAGACTTATTCAGACAGACAGACCGGGAGACAATTGAAGTTTTGTAATAAACAAGCAGAGATTAGTATGT
Organism: Rhinoderma darwinii; assembly: GCF_050947455.1. NCBI lineage: Eukaryota > Metazoa > Chordata > Amphibia > Anura > Rhinodermatidae > Rhinoderma > Rhinoderma darwinii. The sequence goes on from NC_134690.1 coordinate 70,347,403, forward strand.
CCTTGTTTTTCTGTGTTCCCCTCCTTCCCCCCATTGTCACAGTGCTAAGCGATAGGATGTGCTCACTTGAGGTGTAATAGTATTACCGCAGTAATTAACATTTTCATTCCATATTTAGATTCCTTACTTATCTGCAGGCAACATATGTTAGGAGAAGTTGGGACTCTGACATTTTCTGCAATGTTCTTGAGGTGCCGTGTAATATATTGGACTAAGGAGCCCTCCATGGGGCTTTACTGCATTCGTTCTCGTTGTTTTATGTTTCCTTTTCTTATCTATGTTATTTTGTTTCAAAATTGCTGAGTTAGCCCAAGGGGATATTCTTGGTAATTTTTGTTTACATGCACATTTGCTATCTATAGTAAGAAAGGGTTAATATTGTATTTCTATCGCATGACAATAATGACATACTGAAGGACAGGTCTTTAAACATAGAAAACAAATCCATTTTTTTTTTTTTAGAAACTGCATTGAAATATTGTTTGTTGCTATGGGGTATTTACATGTCTAGTTACATTGTGATAATATTTTTCTAAGAACAAGGCCATATACAGCCAGCTATGTGATCCAGTATGCTTAAAGGGGCTTTCCTACATTGGATATGTCACAAAATTTCGATTCACAGTATGAGTGACTTATTGACAGAGAAAGCATCCTCATAAAAAAATAATATGGTGATAATGTTATGTGCCAGACAGCTACTTCCTGTCCCAGAAACTGAAGAGTGAAGGAGTCATTTGCCATTTCACATACAACGCTGACATCCTCATGTATAGTATATTTCAAGGTAAACATCTGTATAGTGGCCAACATACAGTACAACATCCATTTTCTTGGTAAAATATATTTGGATTCTCATTGACATTTAAAAGGTTATTCTCATCACAGAAAGTGATGGCAAATCACTAAGATATGCCATCCCTTTCTGAGGAGTGGGGGTCCAACTCCTAGGATCCCCATCACTCCTGAGAAAGTAGGGGCTGCAGTGCTGGTTTAGTACTGCATCTTCATTTAAGATTTTCACGGCACAGCGGGACTCCTGGCCATCTGCTGTGCAGGGAACGGAAGAACAGCACCATCCACGTAAATGGGCCCATGCTGCAGAACCCTGCATAGCCGGTGACCGAGAGCAAGAGCGAGCAGGGAAAAACATTGCACAGCGCCAAAACAGTATTGATACCCCTTAAAGATGACCTGTTACCTACCGTGCAAGTCTATTTTGGAACTACTTGTATTCCCTGCCAAAAAAATAACTACTACTACTACTGGGATAGAAATGTATGAATAAATTGACAACTGGGTGTTACCATTCATCTTGTCAAAGGGGCGTTTCCATACACAGCCTCGCTCTGTTACCACTGATTGGATAGTGTCAGTCTTTGTTGGGACGCACCCCCAACTGGTAACACCCAGGTGTCAATTTATTCAAAAATATCTGGGGAGGAATAACAGGAACGGCACAACGTAGAGTTTCCCTTCAGGCATTCTCATGCCAAAGTCTTTCATTAATTCAAATCTTGTCTTGGCTCCAATGTTAGTGTCACGGACACAGGGTATGTGGACCCACTAGGCCGCTCCGCCGTAGCGGGGAGGCAGCTGACCAGGTCACAGTCTATGCGAAAGTCAATGGCAGACAGTAATGCTTGGGTACCTGAAATAGTCCAGACGGTGGCTGTGGCTACAGCACGGATGGAGGCTGGTGCGGCAGGTGGCACCAGACGTGGCGGGCAGTATGCGATGAAGCAGAAGACACTGGACGTGGCAGACCAAACTGGACGTGGCAGAAGACACTGGACGTGGCAGAAGACACTGGACATGGAAAATGACACTGGACGTGGCAAATGACACTGGACGTGGCAGAAGACACGACTCCAACGCTGGTAGGAACAGGAAATGGAACAATACGGATTACAGGAACGGGTAACAGGGCACGGGTGATAGCTGGAACGGGAAACACTAAGGAACCATTTGCGAGACAGACTGGGATAGACTAACAATGCTCAGGCAAGGATTAGAAGGCCTAGGGCCTTCTTATAGACCAGGAAATCGTGGCAGTTGATGATGATGACAACTTCCTATTTGCGCGCGCTGGCCCTTTAAGGCCGGGCGCGAGCGTGCGCGCGCACCCTACGGGACACAGCCGAATGGAGCGGAAGTGAGCGCTTGCGTCTCCTAGGAGGGAGATGGGGACCAGCGCTCACGGTTGTCGGGAGGTAAGTAAACCCAACGGCCCGCGGCCATGGACGCTACAGTATCCCCCCTCTTACGCCCCCTCTTCTTGGGGCCAGAGCGAGAGAGGAATTTTTTAATAAGAGCAGGAGCGCTGAGGTTCTCTTCTGGCTCCCAGGACCTCTCCTCAGGACCAAACCCTCTCCAGTCCACCAAATAGAAAGTCCTTCCTCCTACCCTTTTGCAGTCCAGGATCTCTTTTACCTCGAATACATCAGAAGGACCGCTGGGGGCAACTGTGGAACTAGAAGTCTTGCTGTAGCGGTTCAGGACCACTGATTTCAGGAGGGACACATGGAAGGAGTTAGGGATTCTGAGGGTAGGAGGCAGCCGCAGTTTATAGGAGACAGGGTTGATCTTTTGCAGAATCTCGAAAGGACCAAGGAACCTGGGGGCGAACTTGTATGAGGGTACCTTCAAGCGAATGTTCCGAGAGGACAGCCAGACTTTAGTCCCCGGAAGATACTGAGGCGGCTCTCTTCTCTTAGTATCTGCCTTTCGCTTCATGCGATCTACTGCCAGCAAAATAGAGGACCGGGTCTGTTGCCAGATTTGCAGGAAGTCCCCATATGCAGAGTCAGCGGCGGGTACCTGAGATGATGTCGACACAGGAAGAGGGACTCTGGGATGTTGACTGTACATGATGTGAAACGGAGTGGAAGTGGTGGACTCACTTGTGTGGTTGTTGTATGAAAACTCGGCCCATGGAAGAAGCTGTACCCAGTTATAGTGTGATGTGAAGAGATGAAGTGGCGGAGATAATTTTCCATGATCTCTTTGATTCTCTCAACTTGCCCATTGGATTGGGGGTGATAGGCAGAGGAAAAGTCCAAACTCACATCCAGGAGTTTACAGAGGGCTCTCCAGAACTTAGAGGTAAACTGAACCCCCCGGTCCGACACAATGTGAAGAGGCAAGCCATGCAAGCGAAAGATGTGCTGAATGAAGAGACTCGCCAGTCAGGGAGCAGAAGGTAGGCCGGTCAGCGGGATAAAATGTGCCATCTTAGAGAACCGGTCCACCACCACCCAGATGGTGTTGCATCCTGCTGAGGGAGGAAGGTCTGTGACGAAGTCCATTGCGATGTGCAGCCAGGGGGCACTGGGTACAGGCAGAGGTTGAAGCAGGCTGGCAGGCTTGGAGTGAGTCACTTTGTTAGAGGCACACACAGAGCAAGCAGAGACAAAGTCCAGAACATCTTTAGGTAGCGTGGGCCACCAGAAGTGACGGGCAATCAGGTCTTGGGTTTTACGGACACCAGCGTGCCCAGCTAGTTTAGAACTGTGTCCCCAGCGGAGAATTATTTTTCTGTCTGCCAACCGAACAAAAGTCCTCCCCGGAGGGATATTTCTAAGCTGCAGAGGATTAGCGGTGACAACGCAGGATGGGTCTATGATAGTCTGAAGGGACTCCACCGTGTGTTCCGTCTCAAATGATCTGGACAGGGCATCGCCCCTCACATTCTTGTCAGCGGGACGGTAGTGGAGCAGAAATTGGAAACGGGTGAAGAACAGCGACCACCTGGCTTGACAGGGATTTAGTCTTTGAGTGGACAGAAGGTAGGTGAGGTTCTTGTGGTCGGTGAAGATCAGGATGGGGTGAGCAGCGCCCTCCAGAAGATGTCTCCACTCCTCCAGGGCCAATTTGATAGCCAGTAGCTCCCGATCTCCAATGGAGTAATTGCGCTCAGCAGAAGAAAACAGTCTTGAGTAGTAGCCACATACCACTGCCTTTCCTTTGGAGCTCCTCTGGAACAGAAGTGCACCTGCACCAACAGAGGAGGCGTCCACTTCTAGTGAGAACTGCTGAGACACGTCAGGGTGATGGAGGATTGAAGCTGAAGTGAAGGCTTTCTTGAGGCTAATGAATGCGGACTCTGCCTCTGGAGTCCACACCTTGGCGTTCACACCCTTCTTGGTAAGGGTAGAGATGGGAGCCGTCAGAGAAGAAAAGTTCGGAATAAACTGCCGGTAGAAATTGGCGAATCCCAGGAACCGTTGTATGGCCCTGAGGCCTTGAGGACGTGGCCATTCCAGGACAGACTTTAGTTTCTCAGGGTCCATCTTAAGGCCTTGATCCGAGATGACGTAGCCCAGGAAGGGCAAAGACCTCTTTTCAAAGGTGCACTTTTCCAACTTGGCATACAAGCGATTCTCTCTTAGTCGCAGAAGAACTTGACGAACATGCCTCCGATGGGTCAACAGATCTGGGGAGAAAATTAAAATATCATCGAGATAAACTACAACACACATATAGAGGAGATCTCAGAAGATATCATTAATGAACTCATGAAATACTGCGGGAGCGTTACACAGTCCGAAGGGCATCACTAGGTATTCGTAGTGCCCATCGCGGGTGTTAAATGCCGTCTTCCATTCGTCACCCCGGCGAATCCGGATTAGATTATAAGCCCCCCGCAGATCTAGCTTAGAAAAAATGTTGGCTCCTCGTATGTGATCGAAGAGCTCGGAAATAAGTGGCAACGGGTATTTGTTCTTGACCATGATCTGATTGAGACCACGGTAGTCAATGCAGGGTCGAAGAGATCCATCTCTCTTTTTAACTAAGAAGAAGCCTGCCCCGGCCGGGGAGGAGGATTTTCGAATAAAACCCCTCTCCAAGTTCTCCTTGATATAGGCTGACATCGATAAAGTCTCTGGCAAGGAGAGAGGATATACTGGTCCACGGGGAAGAGAAGCATTGGGGACCAATTCAGTTGGACAGTCATAATTCCGATGAGGAGGCAACGTCTCAGCCTCTCGTTTGCAAAAGACATCTGCAAAACTGGCATACTGAGATGGTAGACCGGAAAGTGACTGAGGCAAAGGGGGCACAACTGGACGGACTTGTGACAGGCAATGGCTATGGCATCTGGAACCCCATTGAAGAACCTCTCCAGAATTCCAGTCAAGTGTCGGGGCGTGTAGACGGAGCCATGGCAGACCCAGCAGGATAGGATTGATAGCCTTGGGTAGTACCAGGAAGGTGATCTGTTCTGAGTGAAGAGCTCTGACCTGTAGTGTCAATGGCTCTGTGATGAGCATGATCGGATCAGGCAATGGTAGACTATTCACGGAGGCAACAGCCAGGGGTCTCTCCAGAGTCAAGATAGGCGGAGGAAGGATGTGATGTCTCTCCGGTGACGATGGCCACAGGAATCGATAATCTGGAAGAGGTTTTAACGTTTGGAGACGTTCCACCTAGAGTTGCCTCTGTAATCAACCCTAGGTACTGGAGTTTCCCGGTTTCTGTGGGCATTGGCGCACAAAATTACCCTTGAGGCCACAATACATGGATAGTCCAGAGGAGCGTCTGCGCTGCTTCTCCTGTTCAGATAACCGGACTCTGTCTATCTGCATGGTCTCTGGACTGATGGTGCTGGTCTGTGGAACCGGCTCTCCTGTCGAACCTCTTGAGAGTGCTCCCGGATTCTCATATCAACCCGGGTGGCTAACAGAATGAGGGAATCCAAGGTAGAAGGAAGGTCGCGGGCTGCCAGTTCGTCCTTGATGTGAGAGGACAGTCCCTGCCAGAAGGTCGCCACCAGTGCCTCATTGTTCCATGCCAGCTCGGCTGCTAGGGTATGGAAGGAGATAGCATACTCCCCTACAGTGGAGCCTTCTTGCTTGAGGCCGTAGCGGGGAGGCAGCTGACCAGGTCGCAGTCTATGCGAAAGTCAATGGCAGACAGTAATGCTTGGGTACCGGAAATAGTCCGGACGGTGGCTGTGGCTACAGCACGGATGGAGGCTGGTGCGGCAGGTGGCGCCAGACGTGGCGGGCAGTATGCGATGAAGTAGAAGACACTGGACGTGGCAGACGACACTGGATGTGGTAGAAGACACTGGACGTGGCAGAAGACACTGGACGTGGCAGAAGACACGGGACATGGCAGAAGACACGGGACGTGGCAGCAGACACTGGACGTGGCAGAAGACACTGGACGTGGCAAACGACACTGGACGTGGCAAACGACACTGGACGTGGCAAACGACACTGGACGTGGCAGACGACACAACTCCAATGCTGGTAGGCACAGGATCTGGAACAATACGGATTACAGGAACGGGTAACAGGGCACGGGTAACAGCTGGAACGGGAAACACTAAGGGACCATTTGCGAGACAGACTGGGATAGACTAACAATGCTCAGGCAAGGATTAGAAGGCCTGGGGCCTTCTTATAGACCAGGAAATCGTGGCAGTTGATGATGATGACGACTTCCTATTTGCGCGCGCTGGCCCTTTAAGGCCGGGCGCGAGCGTGCGCGCGCACCCTACGGGCACAGCCGAATGGAGAGGAAGTGAGCGCTGGCGTCTCCTAGGAGGGAGACGGGGAGCAGCGCTCACGGATCCATGGCTGCGGGCGTCGGGAGGTGAGTAAACCCGACGGCCTGCGGCCATGGACGCTACAGTCAGCACATATATATGTCCATACTTCTCAAGTCCGTCCTAGTTCTGTTTATCCTAATCTAGTTCTGATCATTGACTGTACTACCTCTGCTACTTCAGCTAACCACAGACTTCTGAGGTCCATTCTACAGGTACGGATGTACTCAAACTTGAGTTTGTTATTTGGCATATCTCATTGTGATATCATATGTTATGTGTGGCATTCTTATTTATTTATGTATTTATTATTCATTGATTATTTAGCACCAACAGATTCCATAGTACTGTACAGGGATTGACTCCATTCACATTAGTCCCTGTCCCCAAAAAATTTTTGATAAAATTATAGGTATTTTTTGGGGAAATGACACATCGCCAATGCACGAGATGAACAATAGTAAAAAAGGTTGTCCAGTTTCAGTAAGTTAAAGTTATGTTTTATAAAATTAAAATTGCTACAATTTTCTAATATACTTTCTGTATTAATTTCTAATAGTTTTCAAGACCTTGTTGTTATTCAGTAGGAACCTTCATCAAAGCTTTGTCTTCTAACCATCCCAGCACCTGTGTGTCTATCACATGATCATGGAAAGAATTGTATCCACTGGAAATAAACAATGAATTCTCCTACTGACTAACAACAAGCAGAGATCTTGAAAACCGTGAGGAATTAATATAGAGAGTATATTGGATAACTGTATAAATGTTAATTATACAAAAAATAACTTTAATTTGCTATAAACAGACAACCCCTTTAAGCAATATTTCGGGTGTCTTAATACCATACTTCAGGCAAATTCAGATGACGGGAGAGCTCATAGCAGCGGGTGCAAGTTACCTTTAATCTTAGAAAAAATCCCTAGAGTGCTGTCTCTACTTCTCCACGATGACATTATGACCTAAGGTAGAGGGTTACTCTAAGACGTGCACTGATAGAACATTGAAACAAGCAAAAATTCATGAAATTGTTACCCTGATTTGGATTTTAACTCAGGACCCTAGTTCTGTAAGGCAACAGGGTCACCGTGGGAGTCACCGTGCTGTCCCTTCTATAGTATTAAAGATAAACATACTGCATGATCTACTGAACAATTGGTGGCTTGGAAAATCTTAAGGTCCTTTTACACGTTCCTATGTTCGGGCAAATTAACGTTTATTTGAACGCTGGTTCTCGAACAGTGTATTGTGTAAACAGGGCAATGATCCGCCAATGAATGAGCATTCAACGAGCATTCATCGACTGATCTGCTCGTTTATAATAAATATTAGCAATGTCGGCAGCAGGGAGATGCGCTGCCGACATGATGGAAATGTATGGAGACGAATGATTGTAGTAACGATCACTTATTACCGTATTTAACCAAGGATTGCTCCTTGTGAAAAGAGCAAATGAGCACCGATTAGCAAGCTGCCTCGTTGATCGACGCTCGTTTTCACGGCCTACGTTGGCCGGTGTAAATTGTACCTTTACCCCTTAGACTGGCGGGGAGCACATTGTTGTCTAGTGAAGGCACTGACTGTTCACTAGGAGATATGTGTATTGTAAATGTCGATAATGAGTGATGGCAGGATCAATGTTACAGTACTGTAGGGCTGCTCACATTAAAGGAAAAGATATGGTCATCTACGGTCGTCCAGTGGACACTTTGTTGGTGCCATTGACTTTATGAGGAATGCGAACTGTAGATTCAACAGTCAGACGAACTGTTCAGTTACATACAAGATGCGGCATACGGCATATTGGAGATCTATCAGAAATACTTCATATGGGAATATCCCTTTCTGCAGTGTACACCTAGTTGGGACTACCCTGTGCCACCCAGCCCCTGTCCCAGCCCCTGCCCCTGCCCCTGCCCCAGCCTGATCAACTGTAACTTCTCCTATAAGAAGTAATGTCGTGCAGCCAAAGCAGTTTTACACTTTCCACACGTGGATGAAGAGACTTCACACCGAAGATTAGACATTTTCAACAACAAAGTGATGTCTGCTTTTTTCCCGTCCACTGTTAATATTTGACGAGACACGAGTAATGTTGTGAATATATTTCTAGGTAAGAGAAGGAGTATATGAGGCGGTCTCGCGGCTCGCACATAATCATCTGCATTTATTACAGTTTGTGTCTGAATTGTCAACATATGCAAATCTGTATAGGATACATTATGGAAATGGACAGTAAAAGTAAAATGACATCTTATGAATGTTTACCGAAAGAACCTTCATGTATGCATGTGTTTAACTCCTTAAGGACCTGCCTGTTTTGGTCCTCAAGGACTGATCCTTTTTTCAGATTTTTCATCATCGCATAACAAGAACCATAACTTCTTTATTTTTTATTGATGTAGCTGTATGAGGACGTGTCCTTTGCGGGGCAAATTCTGCTTTTTAATTCCACCATGTTGGGGTACATATAATTGTTGATTAGATTTACATTTTTTTTTTGGGGGGGGGGATGCAAAAAACAGAGCAATTATATCATTGTTTTTGCTTCACATTCCCCCGCTGTTTTCCATGCGCTAACGATAACAAGTTTTCTTTATTGTACTGGTTGGTACGAATATGGCGATACCAAATAAGTATAGTTGTTTTTACATTTCAGTACTTTTGCACAATAAAAACATGTTTTATGGAAAAAAGTCATTTTTCTGTGACCACATTCCGAGAACTATAACTTTTTCATTTTTATTTTGCTATTGTTTTTTATGCATTTTTATTTCACTGTTTACCATGCAGTAAAGTTAACTTATTAAAATATTTTTTAAAGAAAAAAGGATGAAAGGATGAAAATAAAAATAAACTTTATTCTGCTTTGTTTTCCTTTTTTTTTTCTTTTTGTTTTCCCCCTAGGGGACTTGAAAGAGTGATCACTTGATCTTTCTACAATACTTAGGAATACATTTCAAAGCTTTATTGGAATTTATTACACTGACAGGCCACCTATTAGGCCATGCCTCTGCCTTTAACCGGCCCCCAGCTGTCATGATAACCCATCGGCTCCCCGCAATCATGTCGCACCAATGGGTTGACAGAGGAATACTTCTTCCTCTATCACAGGACTTAGATGCCGCTATCACTATTGACCGTGGCATCCAAGGTCTTGAACGGACGGGATCAGAGGTTTCTCTGATTGTGCATCATGCTGCGTTGCGGGGTGAGGCCTTATTTACACGAGCATATTTAATGATGATTTTCACGCTCGTCGCACGGACCTATGTTAGTCAATGGGGATGTTCAGACAGTCCGTGATTTTCACGCAGCGTAAAACTTGCGACATGTCCCATACTTTGCCGTTTTTCGCGCATCACGCACCCATTGAAGTCAATGGGTGCGTCAAAATCACGCATGGCACATGGAAGCACTTACGTGTGACGCGCGTGATTCGCGCAACAGTAGATAAAGAAATGAAGGAAAAAATAAAAGCACTTCCTTAATTTCTTTCTCTAAACAGCAAAACCGCGTGTCATAAGGATGGCATATGCGTGAAAATCACGCAGCCACGCATCATTCACTGATGACACACAGAACTGCAACGAGCGCAAAACGCAGCATTTTTTGCGCACACAAAACGCACATGCTCGTGTGAATCCGGCCTTAGGAAAGTCTTCCCTAGTCTGGTACATGAATGTATTTGGTTCACTCAGGAATAGTACACTAGTTAATATTACTCAATCTCTGTGGCAAGATAAAACATTTAAAAGAGCATTAAAGCACAAAGATTTAAATGTTTTTGGAGATGTGAGAGATAAAGTAGAGGCCATTAATCAGGCAATGTTCTGGACTTCATCTCTCAGAACTAAACACATTAGAATCACGTATCTCATTTCTGTCCTGGAGGTTTGCTACAATGTTTCAGTATAGGTAAGCGCTATAAACCAGAAATCCAGCCTCTGGAAGTAAACACGTGTATAATCACTAAGAAGAAGCATAAATCACAAATTTGCCAGGACTGTCCCTATTTTTTAAGGGGATTTTTTGTCCCTGGCACTATCTCGCAAACACGGGGCAGATTGAGTCGGGCGCAAGAATCAAGTAGGTAGCGGCAGACAGAAAGAAAGAGCAGAGAGTACTTTTTGATTCTGCTTTTGGTGACTAGATTAGGAAGGGGTGCACCGTTTCTGGGGTTACTGTTATACCTGGTCAATGAGTGGAGTAGACAGAACAAGCTCTTTTTCCATCTCCCTGTTCTTAAAACCCATTTAATTTATGGTCCCCAGAGAGAGGACATATCCGATATTAAACTGATAAGAACAGATTTTTTTCTTTATTTTTATTTTATTAATAAATTAAATATTCAAAACACCAATTAGCTCAGCAAACACATTTCCTAAATGTAACCTTTCCCTTCATCTCTCCCTGCTCGGACGTCGGAATGTGCATTTCCTACAAGTTAAATAAAATACATTTGCATTTACATTAGTAATCCATGCCTTCCACTTACTGTATTTTCAAATACCTTCTGCATAGTCAATACCAAATTTTTTGCGGTCACATAAAACATATAGAAAAGTTCTTCCACGGATCATGCCCAGACACTCACACACTTCAACGTCACTCTGTTTGAAAATTGTAATGTTTTGAAGGTCCCACAACACCTCCTTAACACAATTCACAATTATCCATAACCCTCTTGCCTTATCCTTACTCACACCACATAAACCAAACATCTAATTTCTGTCAGCCCCTTAATTAAATTACCCATCCCCTTCCACACAGCGTTTGCAAATCCACACTCCCAAAATACCTGCACATAATTTTCACATGATCCACCACAACTATCCCTAGGATGCAACTCACTATCTATATTGTGGGTGTGTGGCGCAATCTACATGCGGATGTGTGTGGTATGATTACATTTACGTGTATCCTCAATCTCATGTTCTACATCCATGCCCAAATGTTTACGTTCAAACAAGTACTCTAATCTCTTTTGAGACCTTTCATATTCTTCTCTCTCTCCTCCCTTTCTCGCACCCCTTTTTCATGAAAAACCTCTTGATTTCTTCTTTCACCCACTCCCACCATTCCACTACACTATAGAATATCTTTCTTTAACTCCCACCTTCCAAACCGTTGCCTATACTGCTGTAATATACACTCATCCTCCAATAAAGACACATTCAACTTCCATACTCTCTTACCAAAATCATACAGATTGCTACGTTTTACCACACACTCAATCCAGGCATGATCCGTGAAAGGTAGTTTCCTTCTTTATACTCCACAATAGACAGGGATCTGGAAACAAAAATAAAATAAAATCAATGCGTGAGCTAACATTTGCTGTATTGCTAAAATAAGTGTACCCAATATTATATTCACAAAATGAGTCTCTAAGGCTGGATTCACACGACCTAATTTCAGGCGTAAACGAGGCGTATTATGCCTCGATTTACGCCTGAAAATACGGCTCCAATACATCTGCAAACATCTGCCCATTCATTTGAATGGGTTTGCCGACGTACTGTGCAGACGACCAGTAATTTACGCGTCGTCGTTTGACAGCTGTCAAACGACGACGCGTAAAATGACTGCCTCGTCAAAGAAGTGCAGGAAACTTCTTTGAAACGTAATTTGAGCCGTTTTTCATTGAAGTCAATGAAGAACAGCTCAAGATTACGGGCGTCAAAGATGCCTCGCAAAATGCGAGGAGGAGCTTTTACGTCTGAAACGACGCAGCTGTTTTCTCCTGAAAACAGTCTGTCTTTTCAGACGTAAAAGCCAGTTCTCGTGTGCACATACCCTAAGACTAAATAAATGTATAATCTCACATAACTGTTTCCCACTACTATCAAAACCACTATCCCCACCATCCCCCACATCACTCCTATCTCCTGCAGCAATAGTGAAATTGAAGTCACCAACAAGAAATGTATTACCCCTCCCACCTAAAAAATATTTTATTTTTCTGAAAACCTCCGCCCTTTTTACTTGTCGGCAGGGCTGCACCGTTCATGAGGCAAGATGAGGTTCTCGCCTCAGGCCGCGGCCTGCTGCCTCTCTGAAGGGGCGGCGACGCCACTGAAACCAGCCGCCGCCACCCCCTTCTGCACTAATAGTACCTGTGCCTATAGGACGCAGATACAATTACATGCATAAGCGCTGAATGGCCGGGCACGATGCTAGCGGTGCGTGGACGACATTGCGCTGCTTCCATTGTTGAAAAGCGCTGATTGTCGGGGCAAGTCATTCTGTCCTGCCAATCACCGCCTTTCAACAACGCTAGTGGCGCGATGATGTCATCACGCCGCTCCGTTGTTGAAAGGCGCTGATTGACGAGGCAAGTCATTCTGTCCTGCCAATCAGCGCCTTTTAAGACCTACTCAGAAGAGAGCAGGTCTGTATTGACACAGGACGGCACGAGAACGGGATCAAGGTATGTAAATGTTTTTTTTCCACTTAAAAGTGTGAGTGGCTTTATCTACAGGGGGGAAGCTATATGTGGGGCAGAATCTACAGGGGGGCTATATGTGGGGTACAATCTACAGGGGGCTATATGGGGGGCACTATCTACAGGGTGGCTATACATGGGGCACTATCTACAGCGTGGCTATATGTGGGGCACAATCTACAGGAGGGGCATAAGTGGGGCACTATCTACATGAGGGCTATATGTAGAGTGCTATCTACAGGGGGACTATATGTAGGGCACTATCTACAGGGGGCTATATGTGGGGCACTATTTACAGGGGGCACTATATGTGTGGCACAATCTACAGGGGGGCTATATGTGTGGCACTATATACAGGGCGCTATATATGGAGCACTATCTACAGGGGGGCTATATGTGGGGCACAATCTACAGGGGAGGCTATATGTGGGACACTATCTATAGGGGGACTATATGTGGGGCACTATATGTGGGGGCTATATGTTGGACATTATCTACAGGTGAGCTATATGTGGGGCACTGTCTACAGGGGAGTATAAGTGGGGCACTAGCTACAGGGGGGGGCTATATGTAGAGCATTATCTACAGGGGGGCTATATGTAGGGCACTATCTACAGGGGCGCTTAATGTGGGGCACTATCTACAGGGGGCTGTATGCTGGCCACTATCTACAGGGGACTCTATACAAGGCACTATCTACAGGGGGCTTTATGTGGGGTACTATCTACAGGGGGCCCCATGGGGGCACTATCTACAGGGGACTCTATAGGGGCACTATCTACAGGGAGCACTGTGTGTGGTTGGGACACAGTGTATGGTGCTGTTATAATCAGGGACACAGTGTATGGTGCTATTATAATCAGGGAGAGTGTATGGCACTATTATAATCAGGGACAGTGTATGGCACTATTATAATCAGAGGTGTAGTGTATGGAACTATTATATATTTATGGGTGTAGTGTGTGGCATCATGAGAATTTTATCTTTGTTTATAGGTGCAAAAATGTTTGAAAAGTGAGAAGCTGAAGACATCTAGCCGGGAGAAGTAATCATAAAGGTCTGAAACGGATGGAGAAGAAAAGAGAAAAAGAACAACTAGAATCTGACGTCACCGGTGAGTCACTTAGTGTAAATGTTTATTCTGCCTCTAATCAGTACTGTAGTCAATATATGAGCTGCAGCGAGATGATGGGTGGTATGATTTTTTTTGGGGAGGAAAAAGCAACTCCCAGCATATCCTTACCATTGTTCGGCCATGCTGGGAGCTGTAGTTTTACGCCGTATAAACCTATACAGCAGGGTATAAACTAAATTCAGCTGTATTTGTGCTGGTGTTGTATCTATGTATAAGCTTTGTTCTGGTGCCGTAGATATGTACTGAGCTTCTTTCTGTTACTATATATATATATATGTATCAGCTTGGTTCTGGAGCTGTAATTATATAGGATATATTTATAATAACAAAATTGCAGGGCTGATAGAATTATTTTAAGTTCATTGAATATTTAATGGGATCCTGTCAGGTAGTTTTAACCCTCTGAACCATGACCTGACAATATTTCCAAACATTCCCCTGTATGTTTTGTTTTTTCACATGCAGCAAAATCTATGAAATCAACTTTTAAAACGGCGCACCCTATATGCTAATTACTCATTAAAGGGTCATGGGTCATGGGTCATGATTGACATCCCCCTGGCCGTTCTACATCACTTCCAGTCTCCTACAACTTTCTTGGATGCGCTGTTGCCTTGTACTACTTGGGCACGCACCGTGCAGCGAGGTGTACTTGGCCCGGCTTCAAAATGCTGCACTGCGCATGCCAGGGGAGTACAAGGCAACGACGCATCCGCAAGAGTTGGAGGAGGCTGCTAGTAATATAGAACAGTCAGGGGGATGTCAATCAAAATCTGGGGGGCGCCATTTAAATTTTCGACTCATGCAGCAGAAAAGCTAGAATCGGCCCTGCATGTCGGCGCATACACATTAATTCATTTATAACTAAATTGAACAAAGTGAACTAATAACACTCTACCCAGCACAACATGTGCCATTTTTTAATCACAAATTCGTGACTCTTAAACAATATTCCCACCCCAGCATTCCACTGTTTAGATCCTGACCATATAGTAGGACCATAAGTCCATGTAATGCTCATCGATTCCTCACCCAGACAGCACTCCTGTAAACATAAAACTTTAAAGGTGAAATTAGATATTAAATCTAATATAGCAGTCCTTCTAGTTATCGTCCTAATGCTCCGGACATTAAGGGAACCTAAAGCAAAATTCATAAGAAATTAGATGATCAGGAAAAAAAAAAAGAATTACCATTATCCAGCAAACAATACGACTTATTTAGAATAGCCATCCCCTCCCTTTGCAAAGGGAATGACCAGACTAGAACAAGCAGCATATTTTTTTAATCTCCTCCATATTTTTTGTGAAATGGCTTATCTGTCCAATGGGAAGACGTGGACGAGTCAGAGTCAATAACCACTGATGACTTCCCCTCCCGCCCGGACTCGAGAACTCTCCAATCTGTTCACTTAACCATGTCACATTACCAGCCTCTGGCTTTCATTTGAGAGATGCCTTGTCCACTAGCATCTGCCCTGGATCCTCAGAGTCTTTTGATGGAACTTTAGCCTCCTCCCCTTCTGCAGTATCAGGAATCAGTAGTAGGAAAAGTAGCAGACTCAGCTCCTTCAGCCACATCAGTGGCCTCTGCGTCAACACCCGCTTGCCTCATCTCTTGAATGGGGACCTCCATGTCCGTCACCGAAATATTCGGGGCCTCCATACGCCTTACGTTCCTCAAATCTGTAGGTGGGACCACTTCTGGCCAGATGATCCGTGGACCCACAGAAATGACACTTGTGTGCCTCAGGACAGTCTGTGGTCATGTAACCAGGCTGATAGCAGTTCTTACATACCTGCCCAGTTTTGCAGTTATGCCGAGTAGGGCTAAAACTATAACAGTCTTGACAGAAAGTAGGCATCCTGGGGTAGTGTAGGAACCCCCTGTTGGTACCAATTGCAAAGTTTTGTGGCGGATGGTGCAGACCTACGATATCGCCATCAACATCTGGTCTGAACTCCACCCAAAAAGTCTCATACCATTAAAGGTACCAAGGATATTTGTTTGTCTCTCTGTATCAGACACAGAAAGGCAATAACGCTTCAAGAATGTTTAAATCTCATCCCTGACAAAGTGGGAACAAAACAGATGCCCTGTAGCTTAGAGTGAGTGGAATTTACCTGGCTCCGCAACAAGAAAGTGCGCATCTCACTCATTGCCTGAAAGGTTACGTCAAAAAATCCCTGATGGGGGAAAACTTGCAGGCATAAAATGGACTTGTGAGGCATCTTCAAAATCCCTTCTAGGACACGTTGCTTTACATGGCATTCATCTTTTCCTCTTCGATAAACAGCCTCACCGTAATCAGAACGTTAGACACACCAGCCATATTCTCCCAAGACTCCTTCTCCTCCTGCAATCGCCTTTCCTTGAGGAATCGACCCGGACCCCAAAAGCAGCAGCCACCCAACCCCAGAAGGGAAAAGTAAAAGGCCAAGGGCCAGGGTCCCCCCAGTATTCTGTGGGTTAGTCTCTCACCCCATAGCACCAGGATCCTGACCCGCAAGGGAATAGACTTCAGGCCGAGTGATAATGGCCAGCACAGATGCCCAATGACTCAGACACAAATATCTGAGCCAAAAAACCGAGTAGCAATAACCCGAAAACGCTGTGCACTGTTGATTGATGTGCGCTATTGCTTTTCTCTTCTTTTGGTCTGAATTTAGGGGTCTGGTCATCACGCTCTTTACTGTCCGCACTGTAAGATGCTTATAGTGACCAACGCACAAAGGGAATACTTGGAAAAAAAATTGTATTCTGATAAATCCCGCCTCATAGAAAGCCACACCCTGTCAATGCCACACCCCTATCAAGTCTCGCCTCAATGCATCTGCATAGCCAAAGTGTGCTTAGAAAAAACTAATTCAATGTTCGCAAATTTGAAGAAGCAGAGATATTGAAAATAGTAAGAAATTGAAACACAAAGTACTGTAACGTCTATGGCCGAGGGCCGTAGTTCACACTTACCCTCTAACGGCCCCGGCCATGGACATCTGTGTTCTCGGCGACATCTCCCTCCAGGGAGACGCCGGCACTCACTTCCGGGTTCTTGGACTGTTTCACGCAGGGCGCGCGCACGGCCTTAAAGGGCCAGTACACGTCTAGCTGCCATTAGTCATAATTAGCCCAGAATGCTGCTGGACTATAAAAAGGGCTCTGCCCACTTGATCCTTGCCTAAGCATTGTTGTCTACCTAAAGTTTGTCTTGCAAATGGTCTCCCAGTGTTTTCCAGTTCCGAGTGTTACCCGTTCCTGCTGCCTGTACCCTGTATCCCGTGCTACCGTGCCTCTGTGCCACCTACAGTGAAAATCAAGTCGTGTTTTCCGCTGCATCTACTATGCCATCTACAGTGAGAGTCAAGTTGTGTGACCGCTGCTGTCTACATTGCCTCAGGTACCCGTTCTAGATTATAGACATTGTTTTGTACCTAGTTGGCCAGCTGCTATCCCACTACGTGGTACGGCCCAGTGGGTCCACACCCCGCGCCGTTACAGGTACATTATAAAGTTGCATAGCTTTCCATTATACTGTATGATGATTATGCTTTACTTAGATAAGGCCCTGTACACATCATATTTTTTGATGTATGCTAAGCGCACACGCCTGGAAAGCTTCTAATGTCCACGCTAAACTTGTCCGTAGGGATTCATTTTCCTGACTGAGGCAAAAAGAGAGTCTTCTTGGCCTCCATGGGGCTGGTGTATGTCGGTATACTTTTTTTTCTTCAGTATGGAATAATGTAGTATGCTATTTCATACAACGGGACCCTGCAAAACAACGTATATTGCGTGGAAATTTTTTTTTTTTTAACATAGGAGCCTACGATTGCATACGTCACAGGCATTTGTTAAATGTGTATCTCATAAGCTTTTCAATAGCTTTTTATGAAAAGGTCATGAAAGGTCTGAGTGTTCAAGAAGTATAATTTAAATGGATGCGATAATAGTCTATAAGGGTTGGATGCCAATGTTAGGCATCCATCACAGCCTACGTTTCACTTATACGTCCGGAGCTTTTCCTGTCATATACATTAAATGTAGGTCAAAAACTTTATGTGAATGGGCCTAAGACTGGATAACTCATTTGAGAGTAGAGAATCACCATGAAGACAGTCCAGAATAAAATGTTGAAGCCACTGAGTTAGGTCGAAAATAATCTTTTAAGATTCCAGATTATCTTTCAGTTCTGTTATGGAGAGAAGTGCTGGAGAATCAGTATTTCTGATTCTGAATAATGGAATGCTTGGTCAAATAAATAATAAATCTAGAAATAAATGATAAAAGTAAACAAAAGATAAGTCAGTTAAGTTAGTCTGATAAGTCAGATATGGCAGTCTGCATGATTTTTTTCATATTCCTATCTAGTAGAAATATTGCATAGAACACGCGTGTTAATTTCCTACTTTCATCTTCAGCAAACAGACAACTAAGGGGATAAGGCTTCACTAAGGGGGAAGGCCTAGGGTGTCTGGTCTCTTTTTCCAGACAGATCAGTGGTGGAGTGCTCTTGCTGCAGCCAGATGCCTTACAGCCACAGCCAGGTCCGATTGTTATTTTTTAAGGAGGATGTAGAGAATGAATGACCTACTGGGGCACATATATAAGAATTCTTTATATTTTTCTCAGTATTGATTGTAATATGAAACAGGCTGGGATTAAAGGGGTAGTTTTTTCCCCCTACAATTTTACTATATATAAGGCACATACGTCCATGTTGGCATACTACTATCACAGTTTATGTTATGTACTTGGTAGTAATATGCAAACTTTAATTTACACAATACGCATATAATTCAGAAGCTAACATAAGTGAAGCCTATTGGAAGAATGGCTACTATCTTTCACCCATATGTATATAAATATTTCCAAGGGGGGGGGGGGTCTTCAAGCTAGGGATATGTGAGATAAAATAGTGATCATGGAGGAAGATATTTACTGTATTTCCTGTCAGTAATTCCATTGAGGAATACTATTGTCAACCTTTCCCCTGCTTGCAACGGCCACTCCCATGAACCAATAGAAAACATTCAACTGCAAAGTAACTAGAAATAGGATACAAGGTTAAGTGTTCCTTTAAAATATATGATGTCCTAGGTTTTGACAGATAGTAATCCTATCAGACGCATTTCTCTTTGAAAAAAAATTCCCCTCTGTAGGATGGGTGTGATGACAACTTAATGATATCTTGTCATCTATCTGTAACATGGACAATGTACGTGCTTGCTGTTTACATGTGTTTGAGGAGTATTGAAACTTGCTAACTTTTCATATAGCTAGATATTTAATGTCATATCAGCCCCCACCCCCAGAGGGAATAAGGATTACATTGAAATAGCCTGTATACATTCCAAATGAATGATTCAGGAGCTCAGCTATGCCAATTTCTAAGGTTACCAAGCAAATCTTGTACTAATACTGCAATAGTATTTTATTACAATTATATACCAGTAGAATATATAATAAACCTGTTGCTGCCCCGGAGGAAATATACAAAACACAAAAGGTCTATAGTGCTGTCATTGCAACTAATATAATCCATGGAACTTCTAGGAACATGTTTACCAGGTGTTGCAAGTCTGCCCCAAGAGCAAAATATATTTACTACTCACTAAAATAGATTGAGTATATATCAATTATTATGTCTAAATTTAAAAAGTAGCTATCATTCAAAATATTATTATTTCAGAAGTAGATGTCTTCAGTAGGTGACTTTATATGGGCAATATTTACACCTCGATAAACCAAAAGTGAAAAGGGACATTGGTCTACTGGAAATGGAACACTATTATAAGGTCCCATTACTCTCTTATATAGTGAACTGGCTCCACCATAAATCAGACAAACAATGAGTGGGGTTGGAGGAGGAAATACAAGGTACCAGCAGACCATGTTTTTATGGTTTGTCTCAAAATACAGACCTATTAGTCTGACCGCTCTCCCTTTGACATTGCAGGTCCTGAAGTTCTGGGGGAGAGACTTGAACACTCTAAGACTATGTTTTCATCCAAGCTCACTCACTTATTTCAGTCTTTGGCGATTCCCAGTTTCCATTACATCTCAGATGGTGAAATATATTGGGTGTGTTCAAATTATTGGCACCTCGTCAGTGGCATAGCTATAAGTGTCGCAGCAGTCACAATTGCGTAAGGGCCCTGAAGCCAGGGGGCCCGCGGCCCCTCGCACGTCTATTAAAAGTTACTATAGTAACTGGGGCCTATGTAATAAAATACATGGGCCCCTGTTATTATATTGACAGACAGTATACTTACCCTCCTTATTTTCCAGTGTGATCCTGTCTGATGGGCCCTGTATCTAAGCCTACCACATGGTAGGCTTAGATACAGGGCCCTAGCAGACAGTAATCTTATACTGTATAAGATTACTGTCTACTGGGGCCCGGTATCTAAGCCTACCCCATGGTAGGCTTAGATATAAGGCTCTATCAGACAGTAATCTTATACTGTATAAGATTTCTGTCTGCTGGGACCTGTATCTAAGCCTACCTTAGGTAAGCTTAGATACAGGGCCCATCCGACAGGACCCATCTGATAGGCCCTTTGATACAGTGCCCATCAGACATGGGCCCTATATCTAAGCTTACCACATGTGTTACTAATGTATTTTTGTTGTGTTTGTGCTTTTTTTTACAGGTTTGGTTGTTGGACTACGTCCGATTCGAGGACTACTTCGATGACAGCTTTTTTATTTTCAATGCTATGTTGTATGTGGCTGGTCATGAAAAATGGGGTGGGGGGACCCATGTCGTTTTAAAAAACAAAAAAAACAAAAAAATAAATAATTGAAAAATACGATGTGGGGTACCCCCATTTTTCATAACCAGCCAGATACAACATAGCAGCAGCAGGCTAGTATTAACAGGATGGGAAGGGCAAAGGTTTCTGGCCTTTCCCAGTCTAATAATACCAGCCTGGGCCGTCCCAGTGCCCGACCATCACTATAGATGGTCGGGTACTGGATCGTACCTGGCTCTTCCCAGTACCCCTGGTAGCAGTGGGTACAGGGGTAATAATGTGGGGGTTAGTGCTAGCCTTTTCACTCGCTAACATTAAGCTCCGCAATAGTAATGGCCACTGTCAATCAGCCAGCAGCCATTACTAAGGCGGTAGTAATAAAGTTTAAAAAAATACAAGGACATAGAAAAAATATTTTATTGAAATTGAAATTTTTATTGAGAATAGAAAAAACACTGTCATCGAAGTAGTCCTTGAATCCGAAGTAATCCAACAACCGAACCTGTAAAAAAACCACAAACACTCCAAAAAATTAGTAACACATAAAAAAGCAAACCGATTGATATACTCACCTTTTCTGGATCCAGCGCTAGGCCCTATATCTAAGCCTATCTATAGATATGCTGTCTCCTATATATATATATATATATACATATATATACGTACACAAAAAATGTCAACCACACAGTCCAGGTCTCATAAAAATGAGGGTGCAAGCCCGCCAGGGATACGGCCGTAGTCTCCCAAGGTATATATTTTTCAAAAAACAGGCAGCACTCAAAAAGTTGTAGCAAAATTAGAAAAGGTGCTTTATTCCATCAATCCAATACAGCAACGTTTCAGCTCTTCAATAGAGCCTTTTTCAAGCTAGCGAATGCACACTCAAGTAGCATATATATATAGGGGAAATACAATCAAGTGGGAGGTGCTTGCATCACATGGCAATCCACCATGTGACCACATATGCAGTGAATAATGAATGAGCAATCATAAAAAGAGTTAACAACAACACATGCAATGTTATGACCTGCCAGTGTGCAGGTTCCAATTCATAAGTGACACAATAATATTCTGTGAATCTTCGTGATTGTACATAATCGGTTACAAAAATCACATATGAAAATAATACATAATAATATGAGGAAAACACTCACTATGATGTAATCGGCCATAATGTTTCAAATGCTGCCGCGCTAATCGCGGCACCTTTCGTGCGCTACTGCGCATGTCCGGGAAGTAAAGTATGTCAGGAGTGTACTATTACATTGCACATGTCCGCGCATGCCCAGTCGCACCGACTACCTCAGGATCGCCATTTTTATTGTGGGAAAAGACGATATCCATCCATATCGTTAGATATTAGGACGGAGGAGAGATCCAAAGATACAGCAGGCAAAGGTGTGGCACAAGGTATATAGTGTGAACAGCACCTTAAATGCTAGAGTCCACTAATTAAACTAAATTAGTAGTGCCACTACCTCCAATGTTCAATACATATATATAATTATAACATGTAGGAAGACAACCTATTTTTTAATCATAGATTCGCTCAACCTAGGTTATATCTTTTTGGGAAAATAATATATAGGAGCACCCACAGGAGCGCACTCAAGGCTCAACCATCATTTAAGGCGAAAAAGCCAATAAGTGCACGGGTATGGAAAACGCACACTAGCCACATTTGTAGTGTGAATAGGTGCCTATAAACCTCCCCACTCAATCCTGTGTAGGGTATCTCATAAGCACTGATTATTCAGTCCCACACTATAAAGTAGTGTATTGTTCCAAGAAGTGGTTGTCACTCTACATTTAGTATTGGACACAAATCGTCACAAACTGATTACAAATAAATAAGGGACACTATGTCCTCCTGCTGAAAATGTATGGGCTCCACCCACACGACCCTGTGATAGACATAGTGCTGATAACGCTTGATACATACAATACTGACATATAAACAAGAGTATGATACAGTAGATAATCATTTTTATTGTCAATATAAAAAGGTTTTCAAAACTGATAGCTAATTATTAGCCTTCTGGTGTGTTCTTCCATTACACAAAAAAGCATGATCTGTGAATAGATAGAAAGGTGAAATATTAAAATCAGACAAACACTATATAATCAAAATACCTCCAAAGAGGCTGATATCAGTGCAGTTCAAAGGGACATAGAGGGAAGAGGCAAGTTATATAGCATTACCCAAAGGGAAATCAATATTTAACCCAAGTGGTTTTAGGGTCTTTAATCTATGTATCCACTGTAATTCCCTCGTCTTCAATATTTTAATACGATTACCACCCCGTCTGAGTGGAGGGATGTGATCTATAATACAGAATTTGAGGTCTCGTTCATTGTGTCTCAATTCAGTAAAATGCTTTGATACCGGAAGATCCAGTCTCTTTTTTTTTACGTCTTGTGTACCTGTGTTGATTTAAACGGGTTTTAACATCCAAAGATGACATATAACACATATAACAGGTGACACGGACATTGGAGTACGTAAATAACAAAGGTGGTATCACATGTAAGGAAATGTCTGATTAGAAATTCTCGACCCATATCTGGATGTTTAAAGGAATGACCCTTCAACATAAGTGTACAATTCGTGCAGTTGAGACACGGAAAACTGTCCTTTTTAGGGGGATGTAAAAACATTTGTTGACCTACCCTAGTGGGACCCATATCTGATCTCACTAGCTTATCCTTGAGGTTTGGTGGTCTCCGATAGGAGAACATAGGCATATTCTGGAATTCCACTACCGTTTGCAAGTACTTACCCAACATAGGCCAATATTATTTACCTGGCTACTCATCTCAGAAAACTTTAAGATGAAGGGAATGCGTTTAACCTGTGGTTTACGGTTTTTATTTTTAAGAAGATCTATTCTGGGAGTCAATTCTACCCTTTGTCTGTGCTGATCCAATAGTCGACTCGGGTAACCCCTTTCTCTAAACTTCTCAGCCATTTTATCAAGGCCAGAGGCCAGTTTAGACGTCTCATCTATATATCCCACCACTGTGGTCACATGGTGGATTGCCATGTGATGCAAGCACCTCCCACTTGATTGTATTTCCCCTATATATATATATATATATATATATTTACACACATATACACACATATGTGTATATATATATATATATATATATATATTCAGTATGTATATATATATATATATATATATATACACACAGTGGCGGATCATCATTAGGACGGAACCGCACATGACCGCACTGGCCCCCTCATGCCCGGTGGCGTCGCTAGCACTGGAGGGGGCCCCGGTGCTGGCGGCAGCCCCATTAATTTGTATAGGAGTCCTCAGGACTCCGATACAAATTAATATTGTAGGCTGCAGGCCATGTTAGGCCTGCAGCCTATAAGGCGCTGGGAAGACTCCCTGCACAGGCCGGCATGATGAGGTACTGCATCACGCCGGTCTGTGCATGCGTCTAGTCAGGAGGATTCACATGTGTCCAGCTTGACCGGCTGCCACGGAGCAAGGTAATTAAAATATATATATTTTTTTTTAGGTGGGGGTAGCGCTGTGTATATATTCAAGGAGGGGGGAGTACTCCATGACACTATATACAAGGGGGGAGTGCTGGTTGGCCCTATATACAAGGGGGAGGGTAGTGCTGTGTGGGCCTATATACAAGGGGGAGGGGAGCGCTGTGTGGGCATATATACAAGGGGGAGAGGAGCACTGTGTGACACTGTATACAAAGGGGGGGAGTGCTCTGTGATGCTATATACAAGGGGGGTGTAATGACGGGGGTGGGGAGACAGACAAGTCAGCCCTAATCTACCCGCCACTCAGTCCCTGCCTACTTGCAACGACCCGCCCTAGGCGACGGGGTACAACTGGGCGACGGTCCCTACGCTCAATAAGTGCACGACAGACAAACAGACAAGGGTACACAGAGCTAGGGGGAGAAAGGGGCAGTTGTCCACGGCAACACCGTGAGCAACAAGAGAAGTGAACAAGCCGAGTCAAACCAGGAGAGTACGAGGTGCCAAACGCAGAGCAGGAGAGTAGTCAGCAAGCCGGGGTGAATATGAAGCAAGGACAATAGTACAAGAAGCTGCAGCAGGGCCAGGAAACCAAACGAGAAGAATCACAAGCAAAGGAGGAACAGGAAAGGCAGGTATAAATAGACAGAGGGCGGGAGCTAGCTCCGTCTGGCCAGGCTGTGATAGGTTCTCCCACTCCTAAGCCTGCCACCCTGAGTGGTGGAAGATGGAGTCAGTCTCACAGACATAGAAGCAGGTGCAGACTGATTATCTATGGGCGTTAACCCCGAAGCTATGCCTGGCAGATCCTTTACAGGGGGAGTTCTCCGTTACACTATATACAAGGGGGGGGTACTGTGTGACCCTATAAACAAGGGAGGGGGGAGTGCTATGTGGCCCTATATACATGGGGGAGCACTAAGTGGCCCTATATGTAAGGGGGGAGTGCTTTGTGGCCCTATATACAAAAGGGGAGCACTTTGTGACACTATATACAAGGGGGAGCGCTAAGTGGCCCTATATGCAAGGGGGAGCGCTGTGTGGTCGTATATACAAAGGGTGGAGCGCTGTGTGACACTATATACAAGGGGGAGCGTTGTGTGACACTATGTACAAAGGGGGAGGGCTGTGTAGCGCTATATACATGGGGGGGCTGTGTAGCGCTATCTACAGTGGTATTTGTGTGGAGCTCTTTACAGGGGGGGGCTCTGTGGTGCTATTTACAAGAGGGGGACGGCTGTGTGGCGCTCCCTACAGGGGGGCTGTTTGGCGCTATCTCTAGGTGTTGTGTGTAATGCTCTCTATGGGGGGATGTGTGTGGTGCTAGCCATAGGGGGATGTGTGATATCTACAGGGGGCTGTGTGTGGCGCTATCTATGGAGGTGTGTAATATCCACAGGGGCTGTGTGTGGCACTATGTACAGGGATCTGTGTTTATGTGGTGTTTTACTGTGTATGGTATTATTGTATTCAGGCACACAGTGTTTGGTGCTATTATATTTAGGGGCACAGTATGTGGCACCATGACAATTTTATTTATTGTTTATAGGTGTGGAAATGTTGGAAAAGTGAGTAGCCGAAGACATCTGAGTGGCAAATTCTGTCGAAATGGGTCATGGCCGGGAGAAGTCGACATGAACTCTGGACCGGATGGAGAAGAAAAGAGGAAAAAAACTACTAGAACCTGAGACGTCGTCACTAGATTTATAGAAAATCTGTCATCTCTCCTGACATGTTTGTTATAGGAAATCGTTGTATTTCACAAAAAGTCTTTCTGCAGTGCTGGACTCATAGACAATTCCCCTTGTCAGGAGGATGTGTCCCAGCACAGTGTGATACTGTCAGACTGTAGGGACACAGCCCTGTGACAAGGGAAATCGTAAAACCCATTTATTAATGCTTGCCCAAAAAGGTAGTGTTAAAAATAGTTACGGCGCGGCAGGGCGCCAGTGTGGAAGGCGGGCCCAAGTTTGGGTAACAGCCCAGGGCCTAGGGTCTACTTAATCAGCCACTGTATATATACATATATGTATGTATACATATGTGTGTGTGTATGTATGTATATATATATATATATATATATATATATATGTATAAATATATATATATATATATATATATATATATATACATACAAACACATTTTTTGGGGGGACACACATATGTATTGGGACTATTGCCCCTGTCGTTTTAAGACCTTAGCAACGCCCCTGGCTGCTAGTGCTGCATCGTTGGGTCACCTAGGACACCCAGTGATGTAGCTGAAAGCTGCGGGTCGTCGGCTATGAGTAGAAGTTGGGGGGGGGGCAAGAAGAGCTTTTGCTCCGGGGCCCATGAGCCTTTAGCTAAGCCCCTGCCTCAAGTCACACATTTTCTCCTTGGCACTACCTTGAAATCCCTTTATTTACTCTTGTGTGCCTTGATTGGGTGATCTTTCCCTCTCTATCCTCTTGACTAGAGATCTAACTTTTGAGGCTCAATGTACACAAATAACTACCCCACCTCACCTAATTAACTACTCTGTGCTCAGCTCCTGGGGACAATGGAACTGCACTATTCACTCCCTATCTGCATGCTTGGAAGAGGGGATTGCAGAAAACTTTTTTTTTTTGAGGATTGGCCAAAGTCTATGCACTCACCCATAAATCACTAATTTCAAGCAAACTGCAAAAAAAACCAAAAACTTTAACCTCAGAGGGTATCCTTACACATATTTGTTGGGGCTGCCAGATGATGACCCAAATTTGGATCTCAGTTAAGAACTTGTATAACTAGGTGTGCTCTGCTGGGATGATTGCCCACCATTGCTCTGTTACCTGTAGTGGAGCATCCTGCGCTTCTTTACTGCCCGCTTGACAAAACCCAGACACTGGAACCCACCCTTCATCGTCAGCAAGATGGCTCAACAAACTGAATTTGTCACTTGGAAACGGGGCAATACATTTTATAGGGATCTGGAGTCTATGGATTCTGTTCAAGGAATTCCGAAAGCTAATCTTGTGGTTTAAAAAGTCTCTTTATTTCTTGAGGGGGTTTGAGGTTCTGATACAGTGAGATTGCCCCTCCTAACCAATATCACCTTTTAGCTATTGTCACCTAATACTTCAATTTCTCTTTCCCATGTTGCTTGTTTTGGTTTAATTTATTGTCATCAATATTATAAGTGGATCACAACAATGTGGTGAACTACATTTCATGGATATTAAGTCACAGACCACATGAATGTGTAGTCACTGTCACAGGAAAAAATAAAACAATTCTATTTACTTTGTCAAGAAATCCTATATAAAGCTTTGTCATTACCAGTGATTAGACTGGATTAAGTTCAATTAAGTATTTTTAAAGGGGTTTTCTGGGACTAAGGCATTGATGGTCTATCCTGAGGAAAGACCATCAATGTTTTATCGTCTGACCCCCAAGACCCCTGCTATTCATGAGAACAAAGGGGCCACAGTGCTCAAATGAGGCTGAGCTGCTATTCCAGGCACAGTCGGATGTACAGATGAGCTGCTAGGCCTGGCTAAACCAGACAAATATTTTATAGTTTAATAGGTCCCGAATTTGATTATAGGTACCCACTGGCACTGCCCAAATGCCTGTTTGGTCAGTCCACCGCTGTTGTGGGTTTTGGGTTATATAATGATACTGACCGTTAGATCACTATACAAAGGGAAAGAAGGGATAAAAACATTATATTTTCTATAATATCCTTATCCTGCCCTTGAATGGAACTCATGTTTTCTTTAATGACATAAATTGTTAGAATATGGTAGAAATAATGTATAATATGAATAAAATAATACTGACATTTTAATAAAAAAGAATACATAAAACAAGAATAATATTGTTTAGTATAAAAATATAACTTTATTCTCACAATATATTTTCTTTGGGCGACGCTAAACAATTTGTTCTTTATAGAAAACCGTGACTAGTATAAATGTAAAAGTAGTAAAAAAAATAATGAAAGGTACTACAAAAAGAAAACATTGCATCTTTTTTATAATACAATAGATATAATAATAATAATAATAATAATTATTATTATAATAATAAAAGAAGTAACGATATTAAACCGAATAATCTAATAATTGAGTTCTATATTCCAGATTTTAAGTTTTGGCTTAATTTGGGATTTCAAATGGATATTATTAACGGAGGGCAGTATATGCAAATGGAAGCTCTGTGTCTATCTGTAATTGAATCTAAGTCACCATTTTCAGGCGAGAAAAGGCGTTCCTCACTTCTGTTCCACATCTTGGAATTTGGAAGGGGGAGGTTGGTGTTCGAATGAGAGAAAGAGAGAAGGAAACCTACAATTTCATTTAGAAATGTAATGGTGGATACACTGATAAGCAAATAGAGGAGGGGGAGGCTTTTGCTTAAAAAGGATAAAAAAAAATGCTGCATGGTTTTAATATCATTCTAGATAGTAAGAGAATGATATATCCATGCTGACTGATTCTGTATATCCTGATATGAGAATATTACAGATACAAAAAACCAATGATCTATAAAATAGAATAAAATAACAAAGAAGAGAGAAATGTTATTTTTTCTGGGACGTTATCAGCTAATTTATATTCATTTAAGCATATATCCCATCAGTTCAGCTTAATAATCTAGGTATATTCTTTTGCAGCACTGTCTAACCTTCCTGTAAATGCTTTTTGATCATGCTCAGCTGACTTGTGTATGGTTTGATGACCCAAGTTCAAGGAGACAGACATTACTAGGTAAACAGTTACTCTAGATGAAGTATTGTTACCCTGCAGTAGGCCCCAGTTTGGTGACTATATATGAAAATGAAGAAACATTACTCCATGCCATATAAACATGTCGACCAAAAATCACTAAAATGTTAGCGCTTAAACTTTCTGATCTATCCTATTCTCATGTTTGTCATGGCGTGCATTGCCGTAAAAGGAGCTTGGATGAGTAACATGAAGCTCCTGGGCCCCAATGTAAAATCTGTTACATGGCTTTCCACCTACCATGTGCCTTTTAGAATACCGGTGGCAGATCGGCCTAGGCCTGCCTCAGGGCCAGGTTTTGGTTATAACTGCTTCCTCTGCATCCCTGATAGCTAACCTTCTAAAAGAGTTATCTAGTTTAGAAAAAACATGTTCATATTTCTTATGAGGCAACTGAGAATATAGAGGGGGAACCTCATTTATTAGCCAGAACAAAGAACACCTACAAAGAGTGTCTCTCACTCTGGAGGACATGGCACGTCTATGAATTACAATGGAAGTCCATTAATTTCAATGGAAACTATGTCATATTTAGTTTCCCCTGTGTTGGGGCTGTGGGGGACTTTAACACTCAGAGACTGGTTTACCTACAATTCATAGTTGATTGCTGGGGGTCCTGGCAGTGGGATACTCTGTAATCAGTTTATCATCAGTGCACCCTTTTAACATAGCGGACTACCGCGTTAATGTACTATACCATTGTTCTGGTTGTGCATGCAAGATTACTTGTGGAAGCTTGTCTATCTTGTATACCTATAAAGTGTATACAAAAGGATTGGGCTCCCTATGTTTCATCACTTTCTACCCTGGCATTGTGATCGCAGGTGCTGCCAATTTTATAGTGAAAGCCCAGGACCTAAAGAAGGCCCCAAGGCTCTATTATGATATGTCTGTTGGAGCATACCTTAGGGATGCCTAGAAAATATCTGTGCATTTCATATACACGGACATAAAATTATTAAAATGCACATATCTTCCAATACATTATAGTAAACAAAAAACAGCACTTAGGTCATCGGTTCAAATCAGATGAAGGACAACATTTGCATGTATTTAGTATGTTCTCCCTGTGTATGCATGGTTTCCTACCCCAATCCAAAAACATACTGATAGGTTAATTGTCTTCCTATAAAATGGCTCTAGTGTTTTTGGGAGTGTGGCCCTAGTGTGTTTAAAAGGGAATTGTGAGTTCCATTGAGAAGAGTTAGTGCTGACAATATCTGTTCAGTACTGCAGAATGTGTTGGTGCTACATAAGCACAGAAATAAATAAATATTATTATGACTAAATATTTTACTCTTAGATAAACTATTTTTATTTAATAAATGTTACAAAACCTAAAAAATATACACATTTGGTATTTCCACAACAACCCATACAAAAAAAAGAAAGCTTATGGTAAAATTGCTACTCCCCTAAAAAAAATTCTAACTTACATATACCTAAAAATTCTGTTTCTTAACTTGTCCTTTGACTTATACAAAATATAGCAAAGACAAAAACTAAAATAAATATACCAAAAGCCTAATCCTTAACCTCTTCCCAGTTTAGCCACTTAGACCTTCCTGACAGAGCCTCATTTATCAAATCTGACATGTTTCACTTTATGTGGTAAAAACTTCGGAATGCTTTCACCTATCCAAGCAATTCTGAGATTGTTTTCTCGTGACACACTGGACTTTTTGTTACTGGCGAAATTTGCTCAATACATTCAGTAGTTAAATGTTAAAAACACCAAAATTTAGCGAATAATTGCAAAAATTAGCATTTTCCAAATTTAAATGTATCTACTTGTAAGACAGGCAGTTATACACACATAATAGTCGCTAATTAATATGCCCCCTCTACTTTAGATTGGCATCATTGTTTGAACATCCTTTTATTTTTCTAGGACGTTACGAGGCTTAGAACTTTAGCAGCAATTTCTCACATTTTCAGGATTTTGGACACTCCTTTCCATTAAAATATATTTTAGGCACCATGTCAGATTTGAAGAGCTCTTGTGGTACCAAAACAGTGGAAACTACACCCCATTTGGGAAACTACACCCCTCGAGGAATTTATCTAGGGGTATAGTAAGCATTTTGACCGGACACTTTTTTTTGCAGAAATTTTTGGAAGTAGGCCATGAAAATGAAAATCTACATTCTTTCAAACAAAATATATGTTTAGCTAATTTTTTCTAATTTCCAAAAGGACTAAAGGAGAAAAAGCACCACAAAATTTGTAGAGCAATTTCTCCCGAGTAAAACAATACCCCACATGTGGTTATAAACGGCTGTTTTGGAGCTCAAATTTAGAAGGAATGGTTTGCGGAGGCCATGTCACATTTGCAGAGCCCCTGAGGGGACAAAACAATGAAAACGCCCAAAAAGTGATCCCATTTTGGAAACTACATCCCTTGAAGAATTCATCTACAGGTGTAGTTAACATTTTGACGCCACAGGTGTTTGATAGAATTTATTAGAATTGGGCAGTGAAAATAAAAACAATTCTTTTTCTTCAATAAGATGTAGATTTAGCCCAAAATTTTTCATTTTCTCTACAAATAAAGGAAAAAAAGAACCCCAACATTTGTAAAGCAACTTCTCCCGAGTACAGCAATACCCCATATGTGGTCATAAACTGCTGTTTGAGCACATGGCAGGGCTCAGAAGAGAAGGAGCGGCATTTGGCTTTTGGAGCACAGATTTTGCTGGATTGGTTTCTTCACACCATGTTGCTTTTGCAAAGCCCCTAAGGCACCAGTACAGTGGAAACTACCCAAAAGGGACTCCATTTGTGATACTACACCCCTTGATGAATTAATTTAGGGGTGTAGAGAGCATTTTGACCCCACAGGTGTTTCATAGATTTTATTTGAATTGGGCAGTGAAAATAAAAATATTTTTTTTTTCCAATAAGACGTAGGTTTAGTGCAAAATTTTACATTTTCTCAAAAAATAAAGCAGAAAAAGAACCCCAACATTTGTTAAACAACTTCTCCCGAGTATGGCAATACCGGATATGTGGTCATAAACTAATTTTTGGGCACACGGCAGGGCTCAGAAGGGAAGGAGTGCCATTTGGCTTTCGAACTACAGATTTTGCTGGATTGGTTTCTGGTCGCTATGTAGCATTTGCAAAACCCCTGTAGGACCAAAACAGTCGAAACCCCCCAAAAGTGACCCCAATTTTGGAAACAACACCCCTCAAGGTATTTACCTAGGGGTGTAGTGAGCATTTTAACCCCGCAGGTGTTTTGCATAAATTAGTGTGCACTCGATATTGCAGAGTAAAAATGGGATTTTTCAATAGATCTGCTAATATGTGGTGCCCAGCTTGTGCCACCATAACAAGACATCTCTCTAATTATTATGCTGTGTTTCCCAGTTTTAGAATCACCCTATATGGGGCCCTAATCTTTTGCCTGGACGTTTGATAGGTCTCAGGAGTGAGAGAATAATATGCAAAATTGAGGCCTAATTTGGCGATTTACACAGAATTGGTTCACAATTGCAGATGGGAAATAATAAAAGAAACCCCCAGAAGTGACCCCATTTTAGAAACGACACCCCTCAAGGCATTTATTAAGGGATGTAGTGAGCATTTTCACCCACAGGTCTTTTCCATAAATAAATGCGCTGTGTATGGTGCAAAGTAAAAATTAAAATTTTCCCCAGAATTGCCAATTCAGTGGCAAGTATGTCGTGCCCAGCTTATGCCACTGGAGACACACATCCCAAAAATTGTTAAAAGGGTTCTCCAGGCTATGGCAGTGCCATATATGTGTAAGTAAACTGCTGTTTGGGCACACTGTAGAGCTCAGATGGGTGGGAGCGCCATTTGGCTTTTGGAGCGTGGCTTTTGCTTGGTGGTAGTTTTGTTTGGAGTTTTACTGGTATTTCAGTTTATAATGTGAGGCATATGTAAGCTGGGCAGATTACATCAGGGGCATAGTCAGGGTGTAATGACGGGGTAGGGAGACAGAAAGGTGAGCCCTAATCTACCCGCCACTCAGTCCCTGCCTACTTGCAACGACCCACACTAGGCGACGGGGTACAACTGGGCGACGGTCCCTACACTCAATAGGTGCACGACAGACAAACAGACAAGGGTACAAAGAAGCCAGGGAAATGGGGAAGTTGCCCACGGGAACACCGTGAGCAACAAGCGAGGTGAACGAGCCGAGTCAAACCAGGAGATCAGCGAGGTACAAAAATGCAGAGCAGAAGAGTGGTCAGTAAAGCCAAGGTCAATAACAAGCAGAGGGTCAGTAGTTCAAGAAGCTGCAGCAGGGCCAGGAAACCAGCAGAGAAGAAACACAAGCAAAGAAGGATCAGGAAAGGCAGGTATAAATAGACAGAGGGCGGGAGCTAGCTCCATCTGGCCAGGCTGTGATAGGCTCTCCCACTCCTAAGCCTGCCATCCTGGGTGGTGGAAGATGGAGTCAGTCTCACAGACATAGAAGCAGGTGCAGACTGTTTACCTATGGGCGTTGACACAGAAGCTGTGTCTGGCAGATCCTTTACAGTACCCCCCCCTTTTATGAGGGGCCACCGGACCCTTTCTAGGTGGACCTGGTTTATTGGGGAAACGAAGGTGGAACCTCCTGAGCAATACCCCAGCGTGAACATCCCGGGCGGGTACCCAAGTCCTCTCCTCAGGCCCGTATCCCCTCCAATGGACCAGGTACTGGAGGGAGCCTTGACCATCCTGCTGTCCACAATCTTGGCCACCTCGAATTCTACCCCCTCAGGGGTGAGAACAGGGACCCGAGGTTTCCTCGAGGGGGCCAAGGACAGGGAGCAGCGTTTAAGGAGGGAGGCATGAAACACGTCGTGTACTTGAAAAGACGGGGGCAACTCCAGTCGGAAGGAGACAGGGTTAAGGACTTCAATTACCTTGTATGGCCCTATAAACCGGGGAGCAAACTTCTTGGACGGGACTTTAAGGCGCACATTTTTTGACGATAGCCACACCAGATCCCCGACCACAAACAAAGGGTTAGCAGAACGTCTTCTCTCTGCCTGAGTCTTTTGTATGCTCTGTGATGCCTCTAGGTTCTTCTGAACCTGGGCCCAGACTGTGCACAGTTCCCGATGAACGACATCTACCTCGGGATTGTTGGAACTACCAGGTGAAACGGAGGAGAACCGTAGATTAAACCCAAAATTACAGAAAAAGGGGGAGACCCCTGACGAGTTACTGACCCGGTTATTAAGGGAAAATTCGGCGAGGGGAATGAATGAGACCCAATCATGTTGACAGTCAGAGATTAAACACCTTAAATATTGTTCTAGAGACTGATTAGTTCTCTCCGTTTGTACATTAGTTTCAGGATGGAAAGCCGAGGAGAAGGACAGATCAATCTCCAACTTTTTACAGAAGGCTCTCCAAAACAATGAAACAAATTGTACCCCTCTGTCAGAAACAATATTGACAGGAACCCCATGGAGACGCAGGATGTGTTTGACAAACAAGGTAGCTAACGTCTTAGCATTGGGTAGTTTCTTGAGGGGCACAAAGTGGCACATCTTACTGAAGCGGGCTACTACAACCCACACCACCGACTTGCCTTGAATTCTTAAAGAGCTTAGTTCAGTTATTTCTGTCCCCCTTTTCATAATATTCAGAGAATCTCTAGTGACTGGTATAGTGCCAAGGGACTGGCGCAGCGCAAATGTGGTGCCGATTTTCAAAAAGGGCTCTAGGTCTTCCCCGGGTAATTATAGTGAGCTTAACATCCATCGTGGGGAAAATGTTTGAGGGGCTATTGAGGGACTATATACTATATACAGGATTATGTGACAATAAATAGCATTATAAGTGACAGCCAGCACGGTTTTACTAAGGACAGAAGTTGTCAAACTAACCTAATCTGTTTTTATGAAGAGGTGAGCAGAAGTCTAGACAGAGGGGACGCTGTGGATTTAGTGTTTTTGGACTTTGCAAAGGCATTTGACACTGTCCCCCATAGACGCCTAATGGGTAAATTAAGGACTATAGGTTTAGAAAATATAGTTTGTAATTGGATTGAGAATTGGCTAAAGGACAGTATCCAGAGAGTTGTGGTCAATGATTCCTACTCTGAATGGTCCCCGGTAATAAGTGGTGTACCCCAGGGTTCAGTGCTGGGACCACTATTATTCAACTTATTTATTAATGATATAGAAGATGGGATTAATAGCACAATTTCTATTTTTGCAGATGACACAAAGCTATGTAATATAGTTCAGTCTATGGAAGATGTTCATGAATTGCAGGCAGATTTAAACAAACTAAGTGTTTGGGCGTCCACTTGGCAGATGAAGTTTAATGTAGATAAATGTAAAGTTATGCATCTGGGTACCAACAACCTTCATGCACCATATGTCCTAGGGGTAGCTACACTGGTGGATTCACTTGTTGAGAAGGATCTGTGTGTACTTGTAAATCATAAACTCAATAACAGCATGCAGTGTCAATCAGCTGCTTCAAAGGCCAGCAGGATATTGTCGTGTATTAAAAGAGGCATGGACTCACGGGACAGGGATGTAATATTGCCACTTTACAAAGCATTAGTGAGGCCTCATCTAGAATATGCAGTTCAGTTCTGGGCTCCAGTTCATAGAAAGGATGCCCTGGAGTTGGAAAAAATACAAAGAAGAGCAACGAAGCTAATTAGGGGCATGGAGAATTTAAGTTATGAGGAAAGATTGAAAGAATTAAACCTATTTAGCCTTGAAAAAAGACGACTAAGGGGGGACATGATTAACTTATATAAATATATTAATTGCACATACAAAAAATATGGTGAAATCCTGTTCCTTGTAAAACCCCCTCAAAAAACAAGGGGGCACTCTCTCCGTCTGGAGAAAAAAAGGTTCAAGCTGCAGAGGCGACAAGCCTTCTTTACTGTGAGAACTGTGAATCTATGAATAGCCTACCGCAGGAGCTGGTCACAGCAGGGACAGTAAATGGCTTTAAAAAAGGGTTAGATAATTTCCTAGAACAAAAAAATATTAGCTCCTATGTGTAGAAATTTTTCCTTCCCTTTTCCCGTCCCTTGGTTGAACTTGATGGACATGTGTCTTTTTTCAGCCGTACTAACTATGTAACTATGTAACTATGTAATGCATGGCCTAAGACCACCATCCTTCTTCCCTAGGAAGAAGAAGCCAGCACCTACCGGAGAAGTAGAGGGGCGAATGTAACCCTTGGCCAGGCATTCCTGGATATACTCTCTCATGGCTTCACGTTCGGGACAAGAGAGATTAAATATCCTACCCTTAGGGAGCCTAGCTCCTGGTACCAAATCAATTGCGCAATCGTATTCTCTATGAGGAGGTAACACTTCGGAGGACCCCTTTAGAGAAAACATCAGCGAAGTCCTGAACAAACTCAGGTAGAGTGTTCACCTCCTCAGGGAGAGAAATAGAATTAACAGAAAAACATGACGTCATGCATTCATTACCCCATTTGGTAAGATCGCCAGTATTCCAGTCAAACGTGGGATTATGCAACTGCAACCAGGGAAGGCCTAAAACCAAATCGGACGATAATCCCTGCATCACCAGTACAGAGCACTGCTCCAAATGCATGGAGCCAACAAGGAGTTCAAAAACAGGGGTATGCTGTGTAAAATAACCATTAGCAAGAGGAGTGGAGTCGATACCCACTAACGGGACAGGTTTAGGCAAATCAATCAATGACATAGCTAGAGACATAGCAAATTCCACAGACATAATATTAGCAGAAGACCCTGAATCCACGAAGGCACTGCCGGTAGCAGACCTACCACCAAAAGAGACCTGAAAGGGAAGCAAGATTTTATTACGTTTCATATTTACGGGAAATACCTGTGCGCCCAAGTGACCTCCCCGATGGTCACTTAGGCGCGGAAGTTCCTCCGGCTGCTTATTCTTACGCCTAGGACATTTGTTCACTTGATGCTTGTCATCCCCACAGTAGAAGCAGAGACCATTCTTCCTGCGGAACTCTCTACATTGTTGCGGGGACACGGAGGCCCCGAGTTGCATAGGTACCTCCGAGTCTTCCGTGGAAGAACGAAGCAACGGAACCTCGGGAGGCATCATGGGGGAGTCAGAGGAGAAAACACAAAAACGTTCAAGTCGTCGTTCCCTGAGACGTCGGTCAAGTCGTACCGCTAAAGCCATAACCTGATCTAGGGAGTCAGAAGAGGGATAGCTAACTAGCAGGTCTTTCAGGGCGTTCGACAGACCCAATCTAAACTGGCACCTTAAGGCAGGGTCATTCCACCGAGAAGCTACACACCACTTCCTAAAGTCAGAACAATACTCCTCAACAGGTCTCTTACCCTGAAGTAAGGTCACCAGCTGACTCTCGGCAAAGGCAGTCTTGTTAGTCTCGTCATAAATGAGCCCGAGAGTAGAAAAGAAAAGATCAACGGAGGAAAGTTCAGGGGCGTCAGGAGCCAAGGAGAAGGCCCATTCTTGGGGCCCGTCCTGGAGTCGGGACATAATTATACCCACCCGCTGGCTCTCAGAACCAGAGGAGTGGGGCTTTAAGCGAAAATAGAGCCTACAACTCTCCCGAAAGGAGAAAAAAGTCTTCCGGTCCCCTGAGAACCGGCCAGGCAACTTGAGGTGGGGTTCAAGAGGTAAGGTGAGGGGCACTACCAGGGTAGCATCAGTCTGGTTGTCCCTCTGAGCCAGGGCCTGGACCTGTAGGGAGAGGCCCTGCATTTGCTGAGCCAGGGTCTCAAGG
The DNA here is from genome assembly GCF_050947455.1 of Rhinoderma darwinii. Classification (NCBI taxonomy): domain Eukaryota; kingdom Metazoa; phylum Chordata; class Amphibia; order Anura; family Rhinodermatidae; genus Rhinoderma; species Rhinoderma darwinii. The sequence continues at coordinate 70,385,274 of NC_134690.1, forward strand.
GGGTCCATAGTAGTGTCAGGGACCAGGGTAGACTAGGTATATGGACTTGTGATTATGTAATGACGGGGTAGGGAGACAGACAGGTGAGCCCTAATCTACCCGCCACTCAGTCCCTGCCTACTTGCAACAACCCGCCCTAGGCGACGGGGTACAACTGGACGACGGTCCCTACACTCAATAGGTGCACGACAGACAAACAGACAAGGGTACAAAGAAGCCAGGGAAATGGGGAAGTTGCCCCCGGGAACACCGTGAGCAACAAGCGAGGTGAACGAGCCGAGTCAAACCAGGAGATGAGCGAGGTACAAAAACGCAGAGCAGAAGAGTGGTCAGTAAAGCCAAGATCAATAACAAGCAGAGGGTCAGTAGTTCAAGAAGCTGCAGCAGGGCCAGGAAACCAGCAGAGAAGAATCACAAGCAAAGGAGGAACAGGAAAGGCAGGTATAAATAGAAAGAGGGCGGGAGCTAGCTCCGTCTGGCCAGGCTGTGATAGGCTCTCCCACTCCTAAGCCTGCCATCCTGGGTGGTGGAAGATGGAGTCAGTCTCACAGACATAGAAGCAGGTGCAGACTGATTACCTATGGGCGTTGACACAGAAGCTGTGTCTGGCAGATCCTTTACACAGGGGGTATAATAATGGGGTAAACAATAAAATAATCCATAGATGTGTGTTACGCTGTGGAGCAATCCTTTCTGCACAGGCCAGTGTCGCACTGATAAACGGTGTCTTTACAATTCCCCATTTTGGTTCACACTCCGCACCTTTGCAGTTTGGGGAATTTTGCTAGGAAGTGTTGTCCTGGTATAATACGGGCACCCTCGCTTCTAGCAGATATGTTTGGGCCCCCCCTTCTTGGTTCCATAATTTTAGGGCCCCGATAAATCGCTTTTTGAAACAGACGAAATGTTCCCCTCTGATCTGCACAACTGCATATTTTTTATTTCCTGACTTATGGAAGCCTTAACTAATTTTATTTTTTCATAGACGTAGTGGTATGAGGGCTGCTTTTTGCGGGGAAAGCTGTAGTTATTATTGGTACCATTTTGGGGTACATGCGACTTCTTGATCACTTTTTATCCTATTTCTTGAGAGGCAAGGTGACCAAAAAAACTGCAATTCTGCCATCGTTTATTAGGGGTTTTTTATACAGCGTTCACCATGCGTTATAAGCTACATGTTTATTTATTCTTTATTCTGCGGGTCAGTTGGATTCCGGCGATACCTAATTTATAGCACTTTTTTATGTTTTACAACTTTTTTGCACAATAGAATTACTTTTGTAAAAAGCATGTATTTTTTCTGTCGCCATGTTGTGAGAACCGTAACTTTTAAATTTTTTCGTCGACGGAGCTCTATGAGGGCTTGTTTTTTGTGAGACTAGCTATAGTTTTTACAGGCACCATTTTTGGATACATGCAAGTTTTTGATCACTTTTTATTTCAATTTTTGTAGGGCAAAGTGACCAAAAAACAGGAATTCTGTTATTGTTAAGTTTTTTTCACGCCGTTCACTGCGTGGAATAAATAACATAATATTTTCATAGTTTAGGCCGTTACGGTCGCGGCGATACTAAATATGTCTGGTTTATTTATTTTTCAATAATAAAGGAATTGATAAGGGAAAAAGAGCGATTGTGTTTTATTTTATTACTTAAAACTTTTATTATATTTTTTACAACTTTTTTTCACATTTTTTTTCAACTTTTTTTTCCACTTTACATTAGTCCCGCTAGGGGACTTGAAGGTCCTACTGTCAGATTTATTTTCTAATACATTGCACTACCTACGTAGTGCAATGTATTAGATCTGTCACTCATTCACTGACAGCAAGCCGATTAGGCTTGCTTCCGAGCGGGGCCTATTCGGCTTCCGTAATGGCAGAGCAGGAGGCCATTGTTAGGTCTCCTGGTGTCATAATAGCAGCCGGCAGTCGTGCGATTGCAGGGCACAGCTGCCGATCTGCTAGCAACCACAAAGATGCAGCGATCGCATCCAATCGCTGCATCTGAGGGGTTAATGGCAGGGATCGGCGCTAGCTCCGGTTCCTGCCATTACAGGTGGATGTCAGCTGTAACATACAGCTGTCATCCACCGCTGATGACGGCGGCTCATCTCCTGAGCCGGCTCCATCTTGACGGCGGCTGCGGAAGTCTTTTAGACCCCACCTCCGGGCGGGGGCTGGAATTTTTCTGTGCTAGGCACACCGGGAGGCCAGTATTAGGCCTCCGGTTGCCATTGCAGCCACCGACTCCCCGGCTATTTCATTGCTGGGGTGCAGATGAGCTGCAAACACCTTAAATGCAGCGATCGCTTTTGACGGCTGCATTTAAGGGGTTAATGGCGGGGATCGAAGCTAACTGCGGTCCCCATCGTTACAGCATGATGTCAGCTGTAAGATACAGCTGACATCCGGGGATGATGGCACCGACTTCTGAGCCGGTGCCATGAATTTGTTGTATGTATACAACATTTTGCCGGACGCACTGGCTTTCCATGGCGTATACTTACGACAAATGTCGGGAAGGGGTTAATATATGTTCAAACTAAAACAAATGTAAACACTGGTGATTTTTCGGTTACTAAATAATGTCATAAATAGAATATTAATACATTATTATTCCGCCAATATAAATTCTACAATGAGTGAAATTCGTTTATCGAGTACAATATAATAGGTTATCTGAATATAAAGCATAATATACAACAGGAGTTGTATCCAAAAATAGTATACAGTGATTTTTAATGCAACCCATGTTTAGTGGATTTCTTCCTGGCCTGTTACAATACGCACTCACTTTGAGGAGAGTACTTTGTTTAGATGAAGAAAAGGAGATACACTCATATGATCCTCCCATTGCATGGCAAAACCTCGACTACGTAGTACTTCAATCTCTTTTATACTTATAATTTTTTTGCAACTAGTCCAGAATATGTTTCATGAATCTGAAAGAATTTCTGCATATGTATCTAGTCATTGTTCCTAAGTACATTGTATCACTAGGTCTATGTCTTCTATAGCTTGGTGCCCTTACAAAGAGTATTACACCGTAAGAATAAGTAACACCTTATTTTTCAGGCATGCAAACAAAGAGATTAATACTGTATAAACAACATGAAATAAACTTAAAATGATCTTTAGTATTAGTGGGTGGATTGTATGGATATGTTTTGGTGTTATGTCATAAAGAAAATTCCTAATACAACAAGTGAAAAGGAAAGATATTCTTACAAGTGAAAATATACAACTTCATTGAGCACATTTGTGATAAGAGCCCACATGACAACAACGTTGACACAACTGATGAATGAAATTCTTTCACCGAATACAATATATTAGGTTATGTGAAATATAAAGCAGAACATATAAGGGGAGTTGTATTCAAAAACAGTATACAGTGGTTTTAAGACAACCCATGTTTAGTGGAATTCTTCCTGGCCCGTTACAATACACACTCACCTTGAAGGGAGTACTTTGTTTAGATGAAGAAAAGGAGATACACTCATATGATCTTCCCATTGCATGGCAAAACCTCGGACTACACGGTACTTTAATCTCTTTTATACTGATAATTTATTTGTAACTAGTCCAGAATGTCTTTCATGTATGTTAAAGAACGTCTGCAAATGTATCTAGTCATTGTTCCCAAATACATTGTATGACTAGGTCTATGTCTTCTATAGTTTGGTGTCCTTGCAAAGAGTATTACACCGTAAGAATAAGTAACACCTTATTTTTCAGGTCTGTAAACAAAGCGGTAAGGATATACAATAAGGAGCCAACTTAAAATGATCTTTAGTACTAGTGGGTGGATTGTGTGGATATGTTTTTGCGTAATGTCATGAACAGAATTCCTAATACAAAAAGTTAAATAGAAAGATATTATTACAGCTGAAAATATTAGACTTCCATGAGCACATTTGTGATAAGAGGCCAGTCACACAACATTGACACAACTAATAGATTTTTATAATGATACGGTATGGCTTGTACTTGTATAGAGTACAAAGAAAATGGAAATCTCCAGCAGAAGGTAGTCATGAATGAGATATTTTTGTTGTACAAGATTTTAAAGGGGAATTTAAAAATATGCAGGCCACCATCTGGTTACAGGCGTGACAGGGGCAAAGCTGCTATCCAGGGCAGCTTTGTTATTTACAGATGTAGGGGGGCACTGAAAGGTTTTTAGGGTCATCAACAGTACTGACAATAATCTTCAGTGCACAGATAGAAAAATCCTGAAGGAAAATCCAGATATACAACAGCACTCCAAGATTAAAATTGTAAAACAATGTGTTCCTTTGTTCCTCCATGCAACATTTCAGACCACACTATGAAGCCTTTCTCAAGCTCGAGAATGATCATGGAGCACATATAACATATTGGCAGCTTGTGTGGTGACATATGGGTCTTATAGGCAAGGAGGCCTACCGCCACCACATAAAAAAAAAAGATTAGGTTATTTTCTAGTGCAGCTTCTAATTATTTTCTTTTTTATTTATTGCAAAGAACTGTGTCAATCACTCATTTGTGATATACCAGAAAAATTGCCTCCCCGGTGAACCATTTGTTAGAGAATCAAGAAAAAGGCATGTTGATCACCTCACACTTGACAAATCAGATGTTGAACTGCATGGGGCACACACAATGTTCCTTTACAGGGGTCTTTATCAGCCTATGTTTTTCACTGGTCTATAGTGACCCCATTGAAATAGAATACCGCTTATTAATAAACGCACAAGCCATTGTATTGTCTTTAGAATAGAACACAGACTAGCAAAAAAAAAACAATAATTATTATGACATCTGCACAATAGAACTCTGCCTAAAAATAAACATCATAGTTATGATAATAGACCACAGCCTAGGAATAAAGACACAGACCATTGTGTCATCACCAATTTAAAACAGAGCCTTGCAATTAAGACAAATACTAATATGATATCTGTAATGTCCATGGCTGCGGGCTGTCAGCTCCAACCTCCCCCTGACAGCCGCAGCCACGAGTCGGCAAGCGCTGGCCCCAGCCTCCTTGTCATCGCTCGCGTCCACTCACCTCAGCCGAATCCCGTACGGTGCGCGCGCACGCTCGTGCCCGCTCTTAAAGGGTCAGCGCACGCACCGGACCTCATGGATGAACTTTGACCCATGAGTACCCTCGACTATAAGAGGGGTCCAGCCCCCTAGTTCTATGGCTGAGCATTGTTGTGTTCCCTAGTTTTTCTATGTGATGGCCTCCTAGTGTGATTCCTGTTCCAGTCCCTGTCCCTGTACCTATACCTGTTTCCAGTTCCTGTTCCTAGCAATCCATACATTCCTGGTCTAGCACTGAGCTGTGCCAAAGTAGTGCCGTGCTGCATCCACGTCTGACTTGCTTCACCTCGCCTGACGTCCACCTGCTACCTAAGTCCCAGCCGAGCCTGCCCTGCTGCTGTCTGAGCTGCCACAGGTACCTATTGAACTATAGACATTCACCTGCTCCCTGTTGGCCAGATGCCTTACCGTCAAGGCAGTACGGCCCAGTGGGTCCACAGACCCTTCGTGACAATATCATCACAATACAACAATGTCTTGGAATAAAGACAAACACCATTGTGAAATCATTACAGTGAAACATAGGCTATGGTAAAAACACAATTTTTTTTTTATAAAACACAGGCCATTGTGACATCATAATAAAAAAGTTCTTACAAATGAAAACACAGACTATTATGAGAACATTAGAATATAATACAGCCTAGGAATACAGGCCAACACTATTGTGACATCATCACAATAGCGCATAGCCCAGTAATAAGGACAGACAATATTGCAAAATCATCAGAACATAATCTTTTACCTAAATAGTCTATTGTGACATCATCAAAATAGAACACAGCTTATAAATAAAAACATAGACCATTGTGACATCATCAGTATAGATAAAAGCATAGGAATAAACACAAACACAATTTGGATATCATTACAATAGATTGTAACTTATTACTGAATACACTGGGAAAGAAAGCCAAATTTAGCTCAAAATGCGAAGTTTTGCAAATTTTGAGCCTCACTACACATAAAAGTGTAAAGTGTCTAGAAAATGGGGGGTGGCTAATTGGAGTATTAAAATGTACCAGATTAATTATTGCCATTCACTGCCGTATTTGCCTGTTTGGTCTGGTTTTATCCTGTCTAGCTTTAAGACAGAATTATCAACAGGCAGCAGGGCATCGGAGTGACCGCCACCCCTGCACCCCCTTAAACTACGACCCTGCACAGAATTACCTGTTTCACTTTAACTGGATGAACTTAATGCCAATTTTTTCTTTACCAACCAGTAGATTTTTTTTTTTTTGCAAACAGGATATGGATTTGTTTATGGATGTAATGCTTCCTGTCCCAACAGATAATTCAAACTTTTCATCTATAGTACCCATCTTTATGGGTCATTGACAGGTGGTCACACAGGTCGTTTGTTGGCCACAGTGGATAACAAGGCACAGTTGTCAGGCACAGGTATAAAGGAGTCCATGTTCAGCAACAAATGGTCATACAAGGTATCATGGATGAGGTAGAGAAGTCAAGACACCCTGTGTCCAAATCAGAGGCAAAGGGTCAAATACAGGAGCACACACAATGGGAGATAGAAACAGTGACACAATGCTATAACCAGCACCAGCTGAATATTGAACTGGTGCCAGTTGACAGCATGTTAGTAGGTATGCCAGCCTGATGTTTCCTCCAAGCAGAAAGCACAGAACAGTTACCAGCCTTGCATTGAGCCACTATTTCTATTTTGATTAAAAAACACATTAAACACAATGTAGTTTACAATTGAATGATACATTTTTCCTCTGATATTTTGTTTGTAGTTGAAACCTGTATTGCATCTTCTGAAATAAAATAAAAAATCTTGATACATAATTTTGGTCTTCTGTTTATCCAGTCTGGATATTTAATATTGCCTTATTGAGATGGCTGTCATTTTCAGATTAATCCAGACCATATATGCGTGTTTACTACATGCAAAAAAGATACATAGTTTTTTCTCTTTGCTATAATATATGCTTCCTCCATCCAACTTTAACTGTCGTCAAGGTTTTCCTGGCATTCTTTGTTGTTTTTTCAAAGTGCCCTTGTATTTTATGTAGTTGACTTTTAACAATGAAAATGTTAAGAAATAAACAAACAGTGTATATATGTATATATATATATATATATATATATATATATATATATATATATATATATATACACACATATATGTAAAATGTATAAACACTGGTCAGCCATAACATTAAAACCACCTTCCTGAAATTGTGTAGTTCCTCCTCTTGCCGCCAAAACAGCTCAGGCCGTTTGTCCATACTGGATATTTAATATTACCTCATTGAGATGAAGTTATTTCCAGATTAAGCCAGGTCATATACAGTATGTGTATTCACTACATGCAGAAAATATATATATTTTTTTCCGTCTTTGCTATAGTGTATTCTCACCCATTCCAATTTAACAGGTCCTAAGGTTTTCCTGGCATTCTTTGCTGTTTTTCTTTCAAAGTGCCTAAGTATTTTATGTAAAGAAATAAAAGGAAAAAACACGGCGCCACATATGGCCTGAGGAAGATGCCGGTGCGGTATTGAAACGCGTAGCCTTTATAAATAAATATTACTATTCACCACAACTGTATCATCATTGAGTAGCAGCGCCTTACGTAGTCCAGTTTTGGAATAATCTTTACAGTAAGTATTTTATGTAGATGACTTGTAAAGATGATAATTCAAATACTAAGAAATAAGAAAACAGGGGATATATACTGAATGACCACTTTATTAGAGACACCCACTATTTCACGATTGGAGTTTACCTGTATGGAAATTAGACACGTGACCTCGGAGTGCAGCATAAAATCAAGTGAGCAAGTTTCAGTGTGATCCATATTTGAATAGGAAAATCGAGCGATATGAGCAAGACATGGTCGTAGGTGCTAGACTAAATAGGGCCAGGATTTAAAAAACTGTAAACCTCGAAGAACTGTGTAGAGAGTATACTGAGCCTTGTGTGATAGAGAAAAAACATCCAGTGAGAGAAGAACCTGTGGACGTCAACAATTTGACGATGAAAGGTGTCAGAGGAGGATGTCGAGAATCGTTCCGAGGAACAGGCGGTGCACAGTCAAGCAAATAGCAGTCGAATACAAATCTGATGTGTCTGAACACCCAACTTTATTCCATAGAACAGATGGATGATAACAGCATACAACTAGTTCCAATGCAATTTTCCTAAGTGAAACGGAAAGGCAAGACTCCAGTTGGTAAAAGAGTGCAAAAATGTAATCACTGAGCAGTGGAAAAACATCCCCTGGCCAGACAAATCCATATTTCTGTGCGCCATACTGATGGAAGAGTCAGAATTTGTCGCAAGCAGCATGAATCAATATTCCCTCACTGTCAGGTTTCAACAGTTCAGGCTGGTGGAGTTGGAGTAATGGTGCGAATGGACGTTTGAACAGTAGGGTTTACCAAAGAATTGTGGCTGACCAAGTTCATCCCTTCGTGGCAGCAGTTTACCCTAATGTAATGGGCCAATATTCCTACAGAACAATCTTAACATTTAGTCAAATTAATGCCACGACGAATTGCTGCGGTTTTGAAGGTCAAAAGAGGTCCAACGCGCTACTAGATGGGTGTCTCTAATAAATTGGCTATTCATATATGTGTATATACATAATAATAAGAAAATAGGGTATATTAGATTTCTCCTATGAACCTTTGGGCTGCTACATCAGATGGTCACGTGATTACTTTGACCATGTGACCGCCCCGCTGCATCCAAATACTGGCATCTGTGATGTTACCAGCTCTGTGTATAAATTTATAAGGAGTCCATTCTGTTCAGTGAGAGTTCTCTTTTAATTCACATGATGTACTCACTTGGATGGCTACCACGATCACCAGACTTTACCACGTTGGCCTTTTTCTTTTGGGGAGTTATGAAAGATAAGGTATATTCAAAAAAATCACGCACGGTTGATAATATGATTCAGTTCATAAAAGAAGCATGCCAAGAAATGAATGCCAATAAAGTACTTTGTGCCAAAGTGTAAAAAATAGATTACAGCAATGTGTAAATAGTGAGAGATTGTGCTTAACCGCTTCCCGACCGCCCACTGTATATTCACGTCGGCACTTGCTGGGCTCTGTGCAGTGCCGACGTGAATTCACGGTGGGTGTTAAAAGCGCGATCCGGGTGTCTCAGAGTAGCGCTGACACCCGGATCGCGCTGTTATCATCTACCTCTGTTCCCGGAGATATGATCGGGACCTGATTAGTTCAGGTCCCGGTCATGTGATCGCAGGGAAAGTGTGTTGCTACAACAAACTGTCCCGGAGACCGATTGCTGGTGCTGCAGTCGGTTATAAAGCAGAACCGGGGGCCATATAACAGCCCCCGGGTCTGCCATGCACAGCAGCCTATGAGAACCAGCCGGATGCTGGTTCTCATAAGCTTCCTGTCAGTGTAAAAAAGTGATAAAAAAGTCGCATGTACCCCAAAATAGTACCAATAAAAACTACAACCCGTCCTGCAAAAAACAAGCCCTTACACCGCTTTTTTGACGGAAAAATATAAAATTATGGCTCTCAGAATATGGTGACACAGAAAAATAAATAATTTTATCAAAGTGATTTTATTGCGCAAACGCAGCAAAACATAAAAAACCTATATACATATGGTATCGCCGTAATCGTACCGACCCGCAGAATAAAGTAAAATGTCATTTATACCGCACGGTGAATACTGTAAAAAAAAAAAAATACAAAAAACATTGTCAGAATTTATGTTTCTTTGTCACTTTGCTTCCAAAAAAATCTAATAGAAAGTGATAAAAAAAAATCACATGTACCCTAAAATGATACTAATGAAAAGTACAGATTATCCCGCAACAAATAAGCCCTCACAGAGCTCCGTTGGAGAAAAAATAAAAAAGTTCTGGCTCTCAGAATATGGCGATGCAAAATGTGCAGAGTGTTCCAAAAGCAGATGAGATCGGGCGACCATTTATCAGTGTGACACCGGCCACATATCTGCGAATTATTATTTATGTACCCCATTATTATACCCTCTTATTATGTCCTGATGTACCCCGCACAGATTACATATACCCCCACATCATAAACTGAAATACCAGCAAAACCCCAAACAGAACAGTTACCAAGCAAAATCTGCGCTCCAAAAGGCAAATGGTGTTCCCTCCCTTCTGAGCCCCACAGCGTGCCCAAACACCAGCTTACGTCCACATATATGACATTTTATATCCGGGAGAACCCGCTCAACATTGTATGAGGTATTTGTCTTCAGTGGCACAAACTGGGCACAATATATTGTGCATTAAAATGGCATATCAGTGGAAAATTTTAATTTTCACTTTGCACCATCCGCTGCGCATTAACGCCTTGGCGCACCACGACTTAATAGCATGTCGTGGTGCGAGGGGTTATATATGGAGCGGGCTCACGCGCTGCGCCCGCTCCATATTCTGCAGCTGTCAGCTGTGTATTACTTCTGACAGGAACAGCGATCGCGCTGTTACAGGAGCCTGTAAAATTACATTATACTGCAATACATTAGTATTGCAGTGTATTGTACCAGCGACCTAATGATCGCTCGTTCCAGTCCCCTAAGAGTATGTTTACATGATGAGAGGCATTTACGTGTGAAAAGACAGACTGTTAACAGCTGCCTCGTTTCACACGTAAATGCTCCTCCTCGCATTTTGCGAGCCGTCTCAGACGCTCGTAAATCTTGAGCTGTGCTTCATTGAGTTCAATGAAGAACAGCTCAAATTACGTGGCAAAGAAGTGCCCTGCACTTCTTTGCCGAGGCAGTCCATTTACGCGTCGTCGTTTGACAGCTGTCAAACGACGACGCGTAAATGACAGGTCGTCTGCACAGTACGTCGGCAAACCCATTCAAATGAATGGGCAGATGTTTGCCGACGTATTGCAGCCCTATTTTCAGACGTAAAACGAGGCATAATACGCCTCGTTTACGTCTGAAAATAGGTCGTGTGAACCCAGCCTAAAGGGACTTTTGGGAGGTTTCCACTGTTTTGGTACCTCAGGGGCTTTGCATATGCGACATGACACCCGAAAACCAGTCCAGCTAAATTTGAGCTCCAAAAGCCAAATATTGTTCCTTCCCTCCTGAGTCCTGCCGTGGGTCCAAACAGCAGTTTATTACCACATATGGCGTATTGCTGTAATCAGGACAAATTGCTTTACAAATTTTGGGGTAATTTTTCTCCTTTATTCATTGTAAAAATTAAACATTTCTATGTTTTTTCAGAAAAAAGTAGATTTCATTTTCACGGCCTAATTCCACTAAATTCAGCAAAAAAACTGTGGGGTCAAAATGCTAACTATACCCCTAGAACAATTCCTTGAGGGGTATAGTCTTCAAAATGGGGTCAGTTTTGGGGGGATTCCACTGTTTTGCTTACTCCAGGGCGTTGCAAACGCGACATGGCACTGAAAACCAATCCAGCAAAATCTGCGCTTCAAAATCCAAATGGCGCTTCTTCCCTTCTGAGCTCTGCCGTGGGTCCAAACAGCAGTTTAGTACCACATATGGGGTATTGGCGTAATCGGGAGAAGTAGCTTTACAAGTTCTGGGGTGCTTTTTAATCTTTATTCCTTGCAAATATTATTTTTTTTAAATATTTTTTCAGAAAAAAAGTAGATTTTCACTTTCACAGACAAACTCCAATAAATATAGCAGAAGACCTGTGGAGTCAAGATGCTAACTGTACCCCTAGATAAATTCCTTGAGGTGTGTAGTTTCCAAAACCGTCTCACTTTTGGGGGATTTTCACTGTTTAGGTACCACAACACCTCTTCAAACCTGACATGGTGCCTAAAATATATTCTAAAAAAAGGAGGCCCCAAAATCCACTAGGTGCTCCTTTGCTTCTGAGGCCTGTGTTTCAGTCCATTATCACACTAGAGCCACGTGTGGGATATTTCTAAAAACTGAAGAATCTGGGCAATAAATATTGAGTTGCATTTCTCGGGTAAAACCTTCTGTGTTACAGAAAAAAATGTATTACAAATGAATTTCAGCAAAAAAAGTAAAATTTGTAAATTTCACCTCTACTTTGCTTTAATTCCTGTGAAGCGCCTAATGGGTTAAGAAACTTTTTGAATGCTATTTTGAATACTTTAAGGGGTGAAGTTTTTAATATGGGGTGATTTATGGGGTCTATCTGTACATAAGGCCCTCAAAGCCACTTCAGAACTGAACTGGTCCCTGTAAAAATAGCCTTTTGAAATTTTCTTGAAAATGTGAGAAATTGCTGCTAAAGTTCTAAACGTTGTAACGTCCTAGAAAAATAAAATAATGTTGAAAAAACTATGCAAATATAAAGTAGACATATGTAATATATAAAATAGTAACTATTTTGTGTGGTATTACTATCTTTTTTACAAGCAGATACATTTAAAATGAGAAAAATCATAATTTTTGCAAATTTTCTCTAAATTTTGGTGTTTTTCACAAATAAGCAATGAATTTATTGACCAAATTTTTCCACTAACATAAAGTACAATATGTCACGAGAAAACGATCTCACAATCGCTTGGATAGGCAAAAGCATTCCAGAGTTATTAACACATAAATTGACACATGTCAGATTTGAGAAAATGGGGCTGGTCATGAAGGTCAAAATGAGCTTGGTCTTGAAAAGGTTAATAGTTTTGTTACTCTATAAAATACTATTTAAACTATATACCTACTATTATATTTACCTATTATTTAAACTGTATACCTACTCAGGCACCCTCTGTATATATACATATATATATATATATATATATATATATATATATATATATATATATATATATATATTTATATATATACATATACAGATGTATATACAGTGAAGGAAATAAGTATTTGATCCCTTGCTGATTTTGTAAGTTTGCCCACTGTCAAAGACATGAACAGTCTAAAATTTTTAGGCTAGGTTAATTTTACCAGTGAGAGATGGATTATATAAAAATTTCTTGGGGAATTGATTCACCCCCAGGTAACGAGCACATGGCCTGATTTTCTGGAAACCATTGGAGTGCTGTGTTCATCTACCATTGGACTGTGTTTGTTTGAATCGAACGCGTGCACCCAGTGTTAATCATGTCTGAAGATGAGCAGGACATAGGTGTGATGACACCTCAAGTTTTTACTTACACCAGAGAGGACGCCGACCGTATCCTACAGGGTCTATCGAGAGATGTGGCCTTCCTAAGTGTCCCTACCGTTGAAAACGTAAGGAGAAAATGGGAGGCAGATTCCAAAAGATGTATTTCCCTTGAGCTACATTTATCAACACTTGGCGAGTATTACCGATGTACCCGTATACCGCGTGGCATGCGTTCTCATTTGAGACCCAACCTCTTCCCTGCAAATACAGCATTTAAAGAGAGGTTTGAGGCTATCTCGAATAAATATTCACAAGATCTTCTGTTGCTGAACCTGGAGTTCTTACAGAAAGAGATTGACCTGGTTAAAGTACGTCTGAGCGAAAGAGAGGCTCAGCTGAAAGAAATGATGTCTGTACAAGATTTCTCAATTCTGAAGGAAAAAGTTGTTTTATTTCTACAAAAATTTCGTAGCGACATCGAGAAGACCAAACGCCAGAAATGGCAGCGAGATTTGGATGACTACGCTGCTGGTAAAATCTACTGCTGGCAGGGTGAAGATGTTGACCCAAGGGGTTCCAGGAGGATCGAAAAAGGACCCAGGAGAAGATACAGAGGAGCTGAACCATACGTCACGGACTCGGAATTCTCTGATGACCAATATAATGTTCCTTTTTTAGGGGACAACATGGACACCCCTATTATGGGAGAAAGCGAACCCGCAGGGGCGGGAGGAAACACAGGAGGAAGAACGAATGCCAACAGAACCAGAGGCAGATTGACTCCAGCACGGGGGATACGGCAATATCCGACCAGGAAGAAAAACCCCCAGACCTAGTGGTGAATATTTCGTCATGTATATTATCTGACCCACAGGTTAAAGTGCTTAATCGTGGTCTGTCTTTTTGTCCTAATAACCCTACAGATTGGTTTAAATTAAATTTAGATCTTGAATGTTTTTTTAGATCATTGAGACTTAAGGTACATTTTTCTGAACAGTCTCCACCTGGCAATGATATCTCTACAATTCCAGCTATTGATATGTTTCATCTTAGGGATTATGGGTTGTATAATAAGAGTAAATTCCAACCTCCCCAAAATATACATGCTGTTGAAACATATATTTCACTTGTTAAAGAACAGATTAAATCATTGCGGGAAGTGCAGAGGGGTAGTTTTAGTCAGAAAAACTTGACACGTATAGAACATATGGCACTTAAAGAACTAATGGATAATAAGGATCTTACTATCAAGCCGGCAGATAAGGGGGGTGCCATAGTAGTTATGGACACCTCCCTTTATCTGGAGGAAATGACAAGACAACTGAATGACATTGATGTTTATGCTGTTCTGTTGGGTGATCCTAAGTTCACGTATTTACGTGAATTGGATAACCTAATAGATAATGCATTTAAGAGCAAAATCATTGATAGAAACCTGCATGATTTTTTACAGGTGAAATTCCCTGTAACTCCTGTTCTTTATCTATTGCCCAAAATCCACAAGGATCCCATTAGGCCCCCTGGACGTCCTATTGTATCAGGGAGCGATTCCCTTTTTGTCCCAGCAGCAATATTTCTAGATAAAATACTCAGGCAGTTTGCCATTGGTGCAGACTCCCACATCAGGGACACCTCGGACTTCCTGGTCAGAATTCAGGATCTTTTGATCCCTGACCGGTCGGTTCTGGTTACCCTTGATGTGGGTAGTCTGTATACCTCAATTGCTCATCAGGAGGGGATTGATGCCTCGCTTTTCTATTTGGAAAAATCTGGCTTTTCTGTGGACAAAATTGGATTTGTACGATAATTACTGAAATTCATTTTGGAAAAAAATTATTTTTTGGTGGGTGATACATTTTATCTACAAAAGAGAGGAACGGCAATGGGGTCCAATATGGCCCCCACATATGCCAACATTTTCATGCGGCGGATTGAGGAGGATCTTGTCTATGTGTCCCACCACTTCAGTCATGTACTGCGGTGGTGGAGATACATAGACGATGTCTTCCTCATCTGGACTGGCTCAATAAGTCAACTACAGGAATTTGTCACATTTCTTAACGGTTTGAATTCCACTATTCAATTTACGATGTCATTTTCTATATGTTCTATTGAATTTTTGGATACTCGAATTTCCATTGTCAATAATAGATTGATTTCGGATCTGTTTTCTAAGAAAACGGACAGAAACAATCTCTTGCACTTCACCAGCAGCCATCCAAGCACGCTGCTTAAATCACTGCCATATAGTCAGTTAATTAGAGTTAAGAGGGTGGTTAGCCAGGAGGATAAATTATCGCCAAGACTTGATCAAATGTGCAAAAAATTTTCTGATCGGGGGTATCCGGACCATGTATTGGATCTTAATAGACGGAAGGTTGAATTACTGGATAGACAGGATCTCCTCGCCGGTCAGGTGGCTGTGAACAAGAATGTCCGCTTACCCTTCATCTCCACTTTCTCCTCATTAAGCTCACAAATTGGTGGGATTCTGAGGAGAGATTGGAAGATCTTAGAGAGAGCCTTTCCAAAGGTTACTGAATTCCAGGAGGGGCCTATGATGGCGTATAGGAGAGGTAAAACCATCAAAAATAGTGTAGTCAAGGCCGATATTGGGTCATATCGGAAAAATCAGATGTTCTTGGCACCTCCGAAACATGGATGCTTTCCATGTCTTGGTTGTAACATCTGTGACAATATGATTAAGGGGGGTATCTTTGATCACCCACAAACGGGTCGACCAATTACCATAAAAGGCTTTTTTACGTGCCAGTCTTCATTTGTCATTTATTTGTTGAGCTGCCCATGTGGGCTCTACTATGTGGGTGAGACCACTACAGAGGTACGTCTCAGGTTGAGAAACCATAGATCAAACATCAAGACTAAAAGGCAGGATTTACCAGTGTCTCGACACTTTGTTGAGAAGGGACATAGCCTGTCACAGTTGAGATTCAGAATCATTGACTCTGTGCCTCAGCTGAGACGTGGCGGTGATAGGGGCCGGATGCTTAAAAGAAAAGAGCTCGAGTGGATTTTTAAATTAGAGACCATGTCTCCTAAGGGATTAAATATAGAATATCCGTGTGGTCCACATATATAAGGATGGGCCCTCTATTCTCTCCCCAGGATCGATAGAGATATGATTGGTTGACGTTCTCAAAGGTGTAATTTTGTGTTCTTGATGTATGTTTTTTGAGGTCCGATTTTGACCTCTTTTCAACATGCATTTTTATATTTATATTTGTTTTTATATTTCATATACATTGTGTATTTTCTTTTTGTATATTTCAGATACACAATCACATGTCAAGCAATTCTTGAGAGATATTGGAAAGCGGCAGAAGTCTTCTTGTTTCTATTTATAAAAACGTTAAATTTATGTTTGGTTTATATATGTATTGAGCCACATGAGATAGCTTATTAAAAATAACATGGGTCGTGGAGAATCATATATTTGGATTTTATGGTCCTCATATTGTGGATGTTTGTATCTGCATTTTGGGCATCTGTATCTATGTCGTATTATTTTTTTCAAAATGTGGGCGCAGTATCAATATTTAACGCATACTGTCTTATTCAGACAGATGCGCTTTTCTTTGAAGGTGACATTCACGTGGGAATGTTATATTCCTGTTTGAATGCTAAACTTCCCTTATAGCACAATATTTCCAATTTTTTTTGCCCCATTGGTGATCATAGTTAATAACAGTGATCCATTATGACATACAATTTGTTCTTTCTATCAGTGGGGGGCGCCAGAGTACACTATTAGTAGTGTCTTTTCAGCTCCCTTTGTCTAAATCTCCCGATTTGGTTCTAAACCCATATATTTCTATGGGGGTTGAACCTTATAATCCACGATATCATGTGGATTATGATAAATCACAGCTTTGTTTTTAATTTAGCAATCTCTGCTCTGCATATCTTACGAATCCCAGCTGGCGCGTGCGCAATAGAGGTGGAACGCATGTTCCGATGTGGCGCATGCGCAGTGGGGATTTACTGCCAGATGCGTTCCACCGGACTTAATATCCGGTTTGGGCGCCATCTTGGGGCATGCGCAGTTGACACACATGTGTGTGTCGGGCGCAATTCCCTATCCTCGGCATGGACAAACGTTTGTACAGTAAGTACACTTCTGGTTAGATTTAATGAGCCTCTGCCTGCTTCCAATCATTCACAATTGCCCCTAATCATAGCACTTTGTTTGTTTACCACCACACTGTTATATGTATCTCATGATATCTATATGCTTTACAGTGGGAGAACTATGCACATGTTTTATATGTCGTTTTGCATAACTGACACATTTCTATGTATATGTTTTGATGGTATTATGCATTTAATTATGTAATTGCCAATTTATGTATACTCCTCCTATAAATACTTGACACTTTGTTTAGTTTGTTATGGCTTGAGAAAGGTTCCTGTTGAACCGAAACGTTGCTTTACTGAGGTGAATAAATCCACTTTTTGCTTTCATCTACTCTGAAGTCCTGGTGCCGTTGCTGTGGTCTATGTTTCTCTCTATTTTCTTGGGGAATTGATTCACCCCCAGGTAACGAGCACATGGCCTGATTTTCTGGAAACCATTGGAGTGCTGTGTTCATCTACCATTGGACTGTATATATATATATATATATATATATATATATTTATATATATACATATACAGATGTATATACAGTGAAGGAAATAAGTATTTGATCCCTTGCTGATTTTGTAAGTTTGCCCACTGTCAAAGACATGAACAGTCTAAAATTTTTAGGCTAGGTTAATTTTACCAGTGAGAGATGGATTATATAAAAAAAAAAACAGAATATCACATTGTCAAAATTATATATATTTAGTTGCATTTTACACAGAGAAATAAGTATTTGATCCACAGCACCTTCTCCCAATCACTCTCAGAATCATCCAGATGTTCATTTGCAAACTTCAGACGGGCCTGTACATGTGCCTTCTTGAGCAGGGGGACCTTGCGGGCACTGCAGGATTTTAATCCATTACGGTGTAATGTGTTACCAATGGTTTTCTTGGTGACTGTGGTCCCAGCTGCCTTGAGATCATTAACAAGTTCCCCCCGTGTAGTTTTCGGCTGAGCTCTCACCTTCCTCAGGATAAAGGATACCCCACGAGGTGAGATTTTGCATGGAGCCCAAGATCGATGTCGATTGACAGTCTTTTGTATGTCTTCCATTTTCTTACTATTGCACCAACAGTTGTCTCCTTCTCACCCAGCGTCTTACTTATGGTTTTGTAGCCCATTCCAGCCTTGTGCAGGTCTATGATCTTGTCCCTGACATCCTTAGAAAGCTCTTTGGTCTTGCCCATGTTGTAGAGGTTAGAGTCAGACTGATTAATTGAGTCTGTGGACAGGAGTCTTTTATACAGGTGACCATGTAAGACAGCTGTCTTTAATGCAGGCACCAAGTTGATTTGGAGCATGTAACTGGTCTGGAGGAGGCTGAACTCTTAATGGTTGGTAGGGGATCAAATACTTATTTCTCTGTGCACAATGCAAATAAATATATATAATTTTGACTATGTGATTTTCTGTTTTTTTTTTAAATATAATCTATCTCTCACTGGTAAAATTAACCTAGCCTAAAAATTCTAGACTGTTCATGTCTTTGACAGTGGGCAAACTTACAAAATCAGCAAGGGATCAAATACTTATTTCCTATACTGTCTATCTATCTATCTATCTATCTATCTATCTATCTATCTATCTATCTATCTATCTATCTATCTATCTATCTATCTATCTATCTATCTATCTATCTATCTCTCTCTCTCTCTCTCTCTCTCTATCTATCTATCTATCTATCTATCTATCTATCTATCTATCTATCTATCTATCTTATCTTGACTCTGATAACGTGCTGCAGCGTGATATCACACAACAAAAGGCATTGAAAAAGTCAAGATAAAGGATCTTGCCAATGTGTATTTTATGTGTTAAAAGTCAAGGTAAAGACGACTATATCTGTGTGTACATACATGTATATATATATATATATATATATATATATATATATATATAGCAAAAGAAGATATGCGGCACTCCAATGAAGAAAATAATAATATTTTCTTCATTGGAGTGCCGCATATCTTCTTTTGCTATATCTGACATTTCGTCCTAGGATCGGGACGTTTTTGCTGGGCACCCGTTCATTGATTTCCATGTGAGTGCTGCTGCTTTCTCTTTGTATATATATATATATATATATATATATATATATATATATATATATATATATATATATATAGGGATTATGCATTATTTGCCCTTATATAGAGCATGAGATATAGCTGATATTTTTGGGTTGTTACCACTATTCTTAATTTCAAGATGCTTCTGTAAAAAAATAAGAACAATCAGCTTGCATATGTATTAGTAAAATATTTTTTCTCATATACATGATATCTATGTATTTTTTATATTTGCTAATGGTTTCACATTAAAATAATTCAAATCAAGTTTCCATTACCTACTCCAAACACTGTTCTCGTTGACTGGGTTAGCAGTGTTCATTTCAGTGAAAATAAAAAATATTCCCAGTTGACTTTTTTGGATTATGATTTCCCCAATAATAATTCCTTGCTTTTACCTTCAAATGGATTCCCTTGACTTGTATCTGCAACGTGAACTTTGAAAAAATAAGACAGGTATATAACATTGGCTGAAGTTCTGCAATAAAAGCAAGGTTACAGGATATAAACCGAGTATTTGTCCCATGGAAAAATGAATGAACTACTAACCCTGCATTGTGAAGATAAAATACTGCAGCAGTTTTTCGAAAAGAATGCAATAAAGGTATTCAGAAGAGGTTTATTGAGCATGAAAATTATAGGAATGTACAAGATATTTTCCTTGAAACAACAAAAAGTCTAAATGTTTTCTTCAATGCTGGATTTTACACCGCCTTCAAATAACCCCTAGTGTGCCGGCTGGATGAGAGGCACCAGTAAACAGCAAGGAAACACAATGATGGAGCACAGCTCAGCTGGATTTTTAAAATGCGAACAAGTGTACCGCATTGTCAGTTACATAGTTAATATGAATTACTTTCCCTATTCTAATAGGGGCCAGTTGTCTAATACTTAAAAAGTCATTATAGAAAATTTTTTCCAAACTCTTCTTAAGGTGCCCATACACATAGCAACTGTGTAACTGTAGTGTGCTGCACAACCAAGAACCGCGTGGCAAAAACGCACGTGGTTTCGCTATGAGTTGCTGCATTTTCTATGCAGTTTTTGGCCTGTGCAGTTTGTATGCGTAAGGCATTTTGGAACTATATGCTTCACCAGTTCAAACCGCGTGACCAAAAACTGTGATAAGCATGGCTATATATAGGTACCCTTAGGCAGCTGTTGAAATAGGTGTGCACAGGCGATTTGGTTACTGTGTGCATCATGGGAGTGGGTGTCACATTCCACTGATATAAGTGGCCACTTAAAATCTAAGTAACTATTAGCATCTATAGCTTTAAAGAACATTTCTGTCTGAATTTACTTATTTTCATTAAAAAAAATCTGTATTTCTAAAAATATGGCTGCTGTATTACTAACATTTCCTGTAAAACGTAATGCCCATTCATTATCATTAAAGAGGCTCTGTCACCAGATTTTGCAACCCCTATCTGCTATTGCAGCAGATCGGCGCTGCAATGTAGATTACAGTAACGTTTTTATTTTTAAAAAACAAGCATTTTTGGCCAAGTTATGACCATTTTTGTATTTATGCAAATGAGGCTTGCTAAAGTCCAACTGGGCGTGTTTAAAGTAAAAGTCCAACTGGGCGTGTGTTATGTGCGTACCAGGGGCGTAGCTAGAGGCTCATGGGCCCCGATGCAAAAATTCTTACTGGGCCCCCCCCCCCGCAGACTTCTCATGGCCGACGGTCCGCTTTCAGCTGCATCGCTGGGTCTCCTAAGTGACCCAACAATGCAGCACTAGCAGCCGGGGCGTCACTAAGGCTGGGTTCACACACACTATTTACGGACGTAATTCGGGCGTTTTAGCATTGAATTACGTCCGAAAATGCGGCTCAAAAGCGTCGGCAAACATCTGCCCATTCATTTGAATGGGTCTTACGATGTTCTGTGCCGACGGTCATTTTTTTTTACGCGCCGCTGTCAAAAGGCGGCGCGTAAAAAAGTGCCTGTCACTTCTTCTGACGTAAATGGAGCCGTTTTCCATGGACTCCATGGAAAACCAGCTTCAATTACTTCTGTAATGGACGCAGCGAAAGACGCCTGCACATGCCATTACGGCTGAAATTACGGTGCTGTTTTCTCCTGAAAACAGCACAGTAATTTCAGCCGTAACGGACGCTGCCGTGTGAACATACCCTCAGGGCTTAAAATGTCCGGGAAATAGCCCCAATACATATGTGTCCGCCCAAAAAAAAGTGTGTATATGAGACAGCATAGCATATCTATAGCACTACGACCCTATAAACTATGGATAGGATTAGATACAGTGGCTCAGAAGACAGTATCACACATGATAGGATTAGATACAGTGGCTCAGAAGGCAGTATCACACATGATAGGATTAGATACACAGCTCAGCAGACAGTATCACACATGATAGGATTAGATACAGTGGCCCAGCAGACAGTATCACACATGATAGGATTAGATACAGTGGCTCAGCAGACAGTACCACACATGATAGGATTAAATACAGTGGCTCAGCAGACAGTACCACACATGATAGGATTAGATACAGTGGCTCAGCACAGTATCACACATGATAGGATTAGATACAGTGGCTCAGCAGACAGTACCACACATGATAGGATTAGATACAGTGGCTCAGCAGACAGTATCACACATGATAGGATTAGATACAGTGGCTCAGCAGACAGTATCACACATGATCGGATTAGATATAGGACCCAGCAGACAGTATCATACATGATTGGATTAGATACACAGCTCAGCAGACTGTATCACACATGATAGGATTAGATACAGGGCCCAGCTCGCTGACATTGCGTCTCCAGCGCTGGACCCAGGATAGGTAAGAATAATTATTTTGCTTCTTTATGTGTTACTGATTATTTTTGTGTGTGTGTTTTTTTTTACAGGTTCGGTTGTTGGACTTCGGATACGAGGACTTCAATGACGGCGTTTTTTTTATTCTCAATAAAATGGTTAATGAGGGTTGTGTTTTTTTATTTCAATAAAATATTTTTTCTATGTGCTTGTATCTTTTTAAACTTTATTATCACCGCCTTAGTAATGGCCGCTGGCTGATTGACAACCTCCATTACTAAGGCGGGGCTTAATGTTAGCCGGTGCAGAGGCTACACTAACCCCCATTATTACCCCGGTACCCACCGCCACCAGGAGTACTGGGAAGAGCCGGGTACAAACCAGTACCCGACCATCTGTAGTGACGGGCAGGCACCGGGGTGGCCGCAGGCTGGTAGTATTAGGCTGGGGAAGGCCAAAAACAGTGGCCCTTCCCACCCTTGTAATGCTGCCTGCTGCTGCTGTGTTGTATCTGGCTGGTTATGAAAATTGGGGGGGACCTGACATCGTTCTTTCCAATTATAATTATTTTTTTTTAAATGACGTGGGGTCCCCCCCATTTTCATAACCAGCCAGATACAATAAAGCAGCAGCAGGCAGCATTACCAGGATGGGAAGGGCCACTGTTTTTGGCCTTTCCCCTCCTGATAATACCAGCCTGCGGCCACCCCAGTGGCCGACCATCACTACAGATTGTCAGGTACTGGATCGTACCCGGCTCTTCCCAGCACCCCTGGTGGCGGTGGGTACCGGGGTAATAAAGGGGGTTAGTGTTAGCCTCTGCATCCGCTAACACTAAGCCCCGCCTTAGCAATGGATGCTGTCAATCAGCCGGCGGCCATTACTAAGGCGGTAGTAATATAGTTTAAAAAAAAAAACACAAAGACATAGAAAAAATATTTTATTGAAATAAAAAAAAAAACACACAACCCTCATTAACCATTTTATTGACAATAAAAAAAAAGCTGTCATCGAAGTAGTCCTGGAATCCGCCGTAGTCCAACGACCGAACCGGCAAGAAAACACACAAAAAATGATTAGTAACACATGTGTTAGGGTATGTGCACACACACTAATTACGTCCGTAATTGACGGACGTATTTCGGCCTCAAGTACCGGACCGAACACGGTGCAGGGAGCCGGGCTCCTAGCGTCATACTTATGTACGACGCTAGGAGTCCCTGCCTCGCTGCCGGACAACTGTCCCGTACTGAAAACATGATTACAGTATGGGACAGTTGTCCTGCAGCGAGGCAGGGACTCATAGCATCATACATAACTATAATGCTAGGAGCCCGGCTCCCTGCACTGTGTTCGGTCCGGTACTTGCGGCCGAAATACGTCCGTCAATTACGGACGTAATTAGTGTCTGTGCACATACCCTAAGGCTTAGATACATGGCCCATGTGTGATACTGTCTGTGGGACCCTGTATCTAAGCCTACCACAAGGTAGGCTTAGATACAGGATCCAGCAGACAGTAATCTTATACAGTATAAGATTACTGTGTGCTGGGGCCCTGTATCTAAACCTACAGTGTGGTAGGCTTAGATACAGGGCCCAGCAGACAGGATCACGCATGGGCCATGTATCTAAGCCTACCATGTGATTGGCTTAGATACAGGGCCCAGCAGACAGGATCACACAATCTGTGATCCTGTCTCATGGGCCCCCTAAGCCTGCTACATCGTAGGCTTAGGGGTTGTGCAGTCCCTAAACATTGATGGCCTATCCACAGGATAGGCCATCAATAGCTGATGTGTCGCCCGGGACCCGTAAATCGTACGAGAGCTGCTTCCCCTTCATTTCACTACTCGCCCACACTGTGAATCGCCGACACCGATTCACAGTGTGACCGGAATGAAGGGGAGCAGCTCTCGTACGAGTCCTGCGGCCCCTTCAAAACAGCTGACTGGCGGGTCCCGGGAGTCAGACCCCGCCAGTCAGGGCTAACATTACCTTCCTCTTCGGCCGCGGCGGGAGTTCTGTAGTCTCGATGCTGTGCGCGGCGGCATAGCGCTGTGACGTCATGCGCTGCACACAGCGCTTGACGTCAGGACCTCCGCTGCGATCCGGAACCAGGAAGGTAAGTAAAGTATGTTACTATAGTAACAGGGGCCCGCGGCCCGAGTTACTATAGTAACTTTTTATTGATGTGGTGCGGGGGGCCGTGGGCCCCCCTGGCTTCGGGGCCCGGTCGCAATTGCGACCGCTGCGACCCCTATAGCTACGCCAGTGGTGCGTACATCGGGGCGTTTTTACTTCTTTTACTAGCTGGGCGTTCTGACGAGAAGTATCATCCACTTCTCTTCACAGCGCCCAGCTTCTGGCAGTGCAGACACACAGCGTGTTCTCGAGAGATCACGCTGTGACGTCACTCACTTCCTGCCCCAGGTCCTGCAGCGTGTCGGACGAGCGAGGACACATCGGCACCAGAGGCTACAGTTGATTCTGCAGCAGCTACTTACCTGCAAACGCTGATGCTGCTGCAGAATCAACTGTAGCCTCTGGTGCCGATGTGGCCGACACGATGCAGGACCTGGGGCAGGAAGTGAGTGACGTCACAGCGTGATCTCTCGAGAACACGCTGTGTGTCCGCACTGCCAGAAGCTGGGTGTTAACGAACAGAAGTGGATGATGCTGATTCGTCAGCATCATACACTCCCATTCCTAACGCCCAGCTAGTAAAATAAGTAAAAACGCCCCGATGTACACACATAATACACGCCCAGTTGTACTTTTACTGTAAACACGCCCAGTTGTACTTTTGCAAGCCTCATTTGCATAAATACAAAAATGGTCATAACTTGGCCAAAAATGCTCGTTTTTTAAAAATAAAAACGTTACTGTAATCTACATTGCAGCGCCTATCTGCTGCAATAGCAGATAGGGGTTGCAAAATCTGGTGACAGAGCCTCTTTAAGGGATTCAAAAAACGTAGAAAGTAGGTCATTCTGCACCGAAACACAAAAATTATAGTATCTAAATTGAAGTATCTATAAAACGTCTTTAAAAGACTATATTGCCGAAAAATTCTAATTGCTTAAAGATAAAAGTATCGTCGAATGCTCCCATGTATAAATTAGCAATAACTTGACCACACTTCAACCACATAGCTGTACCTTTGTGCTGTAAATAAGTTTAGAGTATGCCAGCAAGCCAGAGAACTAGGAAGAATCTCATACATAATTAAATTTTCCCACTTTAGACATTTTTAGCATATCCACAGGATATACTATAAATGTCTGATTTGTGTAGATCCCACCTCAGGGACCTCCTCCTATTTGGATAGCTGGATTCCCTTGACCACATCCAGGAGGTGTCATGTCCTAGAATCTGGTAGCTAGACACAGAAATATCCTTAGTCTAATGGGAGGCATGCATTGATGTCCTATAATTCAAGTTCCTAACACTAGCCCTAAAAATTTGTGAACACTAGCCCTTCTAACCTACTGCCCTATTCATCTGCCACATAAAAGTAGTTCCTAGCTTCTTTTAGTGTCATCTGTTTATTTATTTATTTTTTAAAACACCCCCTATCCGCTGCTACAACCCTGCCTGGCAGAGTACATATTATATGCCCTTTACTAATGTGTTAGGCCCCATGCACATGACCGTAATTACGGGCCTATAGAGTTCTATTGGCCACGGGTACTTTCCCGTTTGCTTACGGGAAAGTGCCCGGGCCATTGAAATATATAGAACATGTCCTATTTCAGGCCGTGATTACGGCACGGGCAGGCCAATTAAAGTCTATGGAGCTCCCGTAATTACGAGTGGCTACGTGTGTGCACCCGTAATTACGGGAGCGTTGCTAGGTGACGTCAGGGGATTCCCCTGTCTGCATCATTTCTAGCCCCCCTTTTTTTTACGGGCACGGGTCGGTAAATACGGGTTAAATATGGGTGAAAAACGTGTGACAAAGGACCCGTATTTACACCAGTATTTATGGGAGGGAAAAAATACGGTTGTGTGCATGGGGCCTTAGAGTATAATATTACCTTGCTACAATTTTAATATTTTTTCAGATCAGGAAATAATAAAAAATAAAAATTGTTCCATATTCATTACAAACCTTATATTTATAGAAGGTAAAGTCTATTCTATGGAAATTGTTTGGCATTGTCATTTTCATAGTAATCTGTACACAATAATAAAGACATGAAATATACATTTTGCATTTAAATTTGATGTGAGACTAAAAGAAATTCATTTGAATTTACCTAAAAAACTGGGCCAAAGAAGGTTGGACAAGAAATGGAAGGAGGAAGCGCGCTCACTGCCAACTGAGGGAGAGAAGTGCCAGGTTCTAAACACAGAATAAAGGTGTCTTCCTTCTCTTGTTATCTTCAAAGGTTGTTGAGTTATTGCAACGTTTTTGTTTTAAACAAAACCCCTAAGGGAAAAGCAAAGGAAACTTGGATGAACACGGACATCATTGCCAAATTTCTCTTCTTGTGTTCTTAATTTACTTCAACCCTTTGTCAGTGACTTAGACTATGCGAGTTTTACCAAACAATATACCTGGAATTCTATGCACAAAACAAGTTTCTTAATATTGTGTATTTAATGACTCACCAATACACTTTGTGAAAACTCTCGAAAGAGGTTTCTCCAAAAGTTTATTGCATATGGCCAGTGGCGGATTAAGTAGATCATGGGCCCTGGGCTGTTACCCAAACTTGGGCCCCCCTTCCACACCGCCGCCCTGCCGCGCCGTAACTATTTTTAAAACTATCCTTTTGGGCAAGCATTAACGAATGGGTGTTACGATTCCCCTTGTCACAGGGCTGTGTCCCTACATACTGACAGTATCACACTGTGCTGGGACACATCCTCCTGACAAGGGGAATTGTCTATCAGTCCTGGACTGCAGAAAGACTTTTTATGAAATACAAGGATTTCCTATAATAAACATGTCAGTAGAGGTGACAGGTTCTCTATAAATTTAGTGACTCACAGGTGACGACGTCTCAGATTCTAGTAGTTTTTTTCCTCTTTTCTTCTCCATCCGGTCCCAGAGCTCATGACGACTTCTCCCGGCCATGACTCATTTCTGCAGAATTTGCCACTCAGACGTCTCCTCACTTTCCCAACATTTCCACACCTATAAACGAAAATAAAGTTACAATGGTGCCACATACTGTACCCCTAAATATAATAGCACCAAACACTGCGCTCCTGAATATAATAATACCACACACTGTAAAACACCACATACACACAGCCCCCTGTACATAGTGCCACACACAGCCCCTGTAGATATTACACACCCCCATAGATATCGCCATACACAGCCCCCTCAATATATCACACATCCCCCCGTAGAGAGCGTTACACACAGCCCCTATAGATAGTGCCATACAGCCCCCCTGTAGAGAGCGCCACACAGCCCTCCCCCTCTTGTAAATAGCACCAAAAAGCCCCCCCTATAAAGAGCGCCACACACATAACACTGTGGATAGCACTACACAGCCCCCCTTGTATATAGTGCTACACAGCCCTCCCCCTTTGTATATAGTGCCACACAGTGCTCCCCCTTGTATATAGTGCCACACAGCGCTCCCCCTTGTATATAGTGTCACACAGCGCTCCCCCTTGTATATAGTGCCTCACAGCGCTCCCCCTTGTATATAGTGCCTCACAGTGCTCCTCCTTGTATATAGTGCCACGAGGTTATGTACACATTTAAAAACTTTATATTATAAAAAAATATTTTTAGTTTTTGAGATACTTTGTATCCTGTATCCGTCAGGTCAGCAGGACTGACAGGATCAGTGACACGCAGGATCCACCTCAAATCTATCACATCTAAGATTATAATTTAGCGCAGGGCCCGTTTCACTGATTCCGTCAGTCCTGCTAACCTGACGGATACAGGATACAAAGCAGCTGTATCTCAAAAAGTGAAAATATTTTTTAATAAAATGTAATTACAAAGTTGCACCAAACACTCATTTTTATTTAAAAATATATATATATACACACATATATATATATATATATAATAATAACTGCTGAGAGCTCTATGGGGGGGGGGGAGAGTTATACTGCAAGGGGGTCTAACCATCTGACTGCAGGCAGAGGGCTCTAGGAATAATCCCCCCTTCCCCCATCGGGTCCTCAGTAGTTACTATACTGCAAGGGGGGGCCAGTTGAGCGTCTAACTGACAGAAGAGAGCTCTATGGGGGAAACTATTATCCCCCCCATAGAGCTAGCTGCCGTCAGTTAGATGGTTAGCCCTCCCCCTTACTGCATAATCCCCCACCTAGTGTTGGCCAGTGACTTTAACCAGTTCAGGACCGAGCTATTTTGAGACTTCAGGACCAGACACCGTTTAGCCATTTTTAGCACGTGTTAGTTAAATGGCTATAACTTTTTTATTTGTTGGGCTAACGACGTGATTTTTGCGAAGTTTTTTCCGTAGACAATGCAGGTTTCTTTTTTTATCGTTTTTATACACACCTTTTTTGCTATTTTAGAATTTTTATTCATAAAGTTTGAAAATAATAGTAAAAAAATAAGCTTTTTTTACGTTTCATCTATTGCTTTTTGGTAATAACATAGTTTTATCCTAAAATAGACCTTTTATTTGTAATCATCATTGTTTACCGTAAATTTTAATATATTACATGTCTATATTAGGGTAATTGGGTCAGCGCTAGCGTTACAACAATGATTGGCGGGGGGGGGAACGTTTTTTTTTTGGGGTGGGTATTTTATGTGTATTTATTATTACATTTTTTTTTGCACTTGACTTTACTATTTTTTTATTACTATGGTCTGTCCCTCAAAGGTCAAAAAAGACCTTTGGGGAACTTTATATATTTTTTTCTTTCTTTTACACCATGTTTTTGCCCTGTAACTGGAGCTGCACAGCAGCCCCAGTTACAGGGGAAATCAGCCCTCTCATAGTGACGATTGTCATTAACTGGGCTGTGCTGGGTCTAGTAAGACCCAGCAGCAGTCTGTCAGTACCAGTCACATGATCACCGGGAGGAATAGAGACAGCGCCGCTGCTGCTGTCTCTATTCCTATACACAGCGTTCATTGAGCGCTGTGTAAAAAGACATCGGAGAAGAAAGAAGCAGCGAAAGCTTCTATCCTCTCCTCAGGGTCCCCGGCAGTCACTGACAGCCGGAGACCCGACATTCAGCTGCCCGATCGTGCGGGCAGCAAGTTAAAACCCGAGCCGTAAAAAGTATATGGCTCGGGTTTTAAGGACCCTGATAGCTGGCCGTAAAAATACAGCCAGCGGTCGGGAACCAGTTAATGTTAGTTGGGCAGGAGGATAAACCGGCAGCTAGTACTAACCTCAGCGACGGTGACCGCCCGCCCGGCTCTTCTCTTCCAGCTTCTCTTCCAGCTTTGGAGTAACAGAACAGCCGTCCGTCGCTTTTCTGTTACAAAATGGCGGCGCCCGCAGTGTTAGAGAGGCGTGTCCTAAGCACTAGCAGACGTGCTTAACACCTGCTACCTACCCCTATCCCGGCCAATTCCCTGCTCCTTCTCCCCATCTCCGTAGCGGCAGTTAGCAGCGCTTGCGCGCTGAATAGTTTTATAAGACTATGTGCCCATATGATAATCCGCCACTGCATATGGCTTTAAGACTTAAGGCCCTAATACACCGGCCGATTTTGGCCAGTGCAGCGAGCACCGGTCAACGAGACATCGTTGATCGGCGCTCGTTTGCTCCTGTCACAAGGAGCTATGGATGGGGATGAGCGGTTGTTACTCCGATCACTCGTCTCCATCCATGATTATCATGTCGGCAGAGCGTCTCCCTGTTTACACAGAGATGTGATTCCAACAACGATAATCTTTCACTTTTTTGTAAAACAATACGGTCAGCAGAAGAACACGCATTTGCTCGTTCATCTGCTGATCGTTGCCCTGCCTACACAGGGCATTATTCAGCACAATGATTTTGTAAAAAAAATTTAAGATTACAATTTTGGCCTTTAATTGCAAGATTGACCAGTTCAGAACAAGGCTGTATTTTCCTGTAGTTATAGGGCACAGTTTTTTTTTGTTTTTTTAATAGGACATGCAGGTTTAAAAGCTATACCTTTTTTTTATTGTTCAGTTATTCACCTCGTTTTTGCTTTTTGTTTTTTGTGAAACATGTTTTATTTTAATGCCATTTTCATATTAGTATTTTTTTTATTTTAGTTTGGTGTTATCAGGGCAAAATTTGAAATAAATCAATCACTGTTTTTATTTATTTTTTAATAGCACAAAGTATTACTCAAATACATTTTTAAAGATGGTCTTTGTTTCAATTATGTTCATTTTGATATAAGGGATGTATAGTTTTGTCAGAGAGGGGCTACCTTTGTGGTTTGCATTTTATTTAGCACCTCCTGGCCCCTATTTTGCAGTACAACTAAGGGCCTGTTTACATCACCGTTCGATTTCCAATCCGGGGTTCCGTCGGAGGTTTCCGTCGGCTTGAACCCCGCAACGGAAAGTGAAACCACAGCTTCTGTTTCAGTCACCATTGATATCAATGGTGACGGAAACATTGCTAATGGTTTCCGTTCGTCACTATTCCGGCAGGTTTCCGGTTTTCTGACGGAATCAATGGTGCAGTCGACTCTGCTATTGATTCCGTCGTTAAAACGGAAACCTTCCAGAATGTTGATGAACGGAAATCACAAGCGATGTTTCCGTCACCATTGATATCAATGGTGACTGAAACAGAAGCTGTGGTTTCACTTTCACTTTCTGTTACGGGGTTCACCCGACGGAAACCTCAGACGAAACCCCGGAACAGAAAGCGAATGGTGATGTGAACAGGCCCTTAGGCTAAGTTCACATCTCGTTTTTACTGCTCGTCTGACATGCACTTTTTTACATGGAAAAACAGTGTCAAAAAGTGTACCACAGCGTATATATTGATTTTTATGGTAAGGACGGATGCCCTAATGGTGTAGCTTGGTCATACGTTTTGTGTGCTTACATTCTATGCTTTTTTTTTCCATCTCCTGAAAAGCGTAGTCTACTAAGTTTTCAGTACTTCTCTAAAACGCATACCACACGTATAAGTTTTTATTTGTATTGAAGTCAAAAGCGACGTATGGGGCGATGAATGCAATCCTAAACCCTACGTTTGCATATGTAAAACATATATGGGAAATCTTGACTTTGCAAAGTTTAATTCAGCTCAAGAACAAAAGAACGTATACATTTTTGGAAGTAAGAACGGACACAAATGTATAAAACGTGTACTACGTATACTACAAAAAAACATAAACTTTTTGGAATGTCGTTGTATACCACAAACGTGTGCAGAAAAACAAGATGTGAACTTAGCCTAAGGTGGTGGTGACTTCTAAAAGTAGGAGAGGCCACAGCTCTCTTTACTATTCTCTACGGGAGTTATGGATATAGTCAAGTGGCCAAATAGTAGAAATGGAGAATAGAAAAAGAGGTTAAATGGCCTCACAGTAGGCTTCAGACTAGGTTACCCTGTAGAAACCATGGTGAGCTCCTGCATTACGCTGAGCTTTTTAACATCAGGAAGTTATAGAAATATTTGCTTGAATATTTTCCATAACTAAAATTCTGCATTAACTACACAGTAACTCATACTTTTACTCTGCAAGGAATTTCACTATTTATATCTTACTTGTCTGAAAAACCTATTAAATGATATATTCTTTTTTGCCAGTCTATGCAAAAATTTTGTTTGCAGAAATATATATTTTTCTCTGAGTACATTAGGAATAAAAGTTTATTGCGAGTGCAATTTACAACCAAATGCATATTCTAAAGTTCGAGTTTTTATGGTGATAAATGGATCTGAGCAGTATATTCACTAACTAAAATTCCTGCAGCACTACCGTACATTGCAATGGGGCTCGATTTCCTAAACGGGGCTCAAGGCAACTTATGGTCCATTCAAGCCTCAGCTAAGCACATTTATTCATTCTCAAGTTTTACTGCCATGTATATCAAGATGACACAGGATGGTATGAAAATCTGCTTTACAACACATTTGCATTGCAGTTAAATGAATGTTGTTTGCATTTTATGTGCATAGTACGAGCATGATACAAAGTTACCAAAAAATTAGTTCATGCAATGTACGTAGCCCAATGAATATTGCAGAATTTTACTTTGAAGTTGAAGACAATGTGAACTTTTTTTCATGAACAAGAGCTGCATGGAGAAGTATTTCCTTGGTAAATACTTTGTAGAGTTAAGCTGCATCCATTAATTCCATATGTAAGGAACCGTCCAGCTCTACACGGTTCATAAGTACACAATGCCCGAGGCGTAAGTTAATACTCCTGGACCAGATACAAACTCTGTTAAAGGGCCTGCCAACTATCATTTGCCATGTATAATAATAGGGGAGTATTATGTGGCAAAGAAACTCTTGGCACCGGGGCCCAGGTGCAACTGCAACCTCAGCAATCTTTGCACGCACTGTAAAATAATGTATTTGGATATGGTTATACTACAAATGCATATATTCTCTACCCACCTATATCGTACAAACTCATCGGAGTACGTTGATCCTAGTATACATATTTTTACATAATATTGGTTGTTATGGAACAATAGGAGCCCTTCAAAATTATTATGTTGTAAAAAATTTCCAAATTGTACCAGAACTGTTACCTGTCTCAAGAATAAGGCAATAACATTTTGAGATCTATAGTTTCATAAAGTTATTTCCCATTCCCAACAAATTTTTGCATTGTGTTTAATGTGACTGTTTAGACAAATCCTATCCTTAAGATGTTGGAAACCGCAATGATATTCTCAAGTCAAATCCAAAATGCCTGTTCCACCTTTTATCATATGATCCAGCAGCAACTTACCCCTTATAAAAGCAGAATAAAGGCCTCAGCCATTTATTACTTAATTAATAATAATAATAATAATAATAATAATAATAATAATAATAATAATAATAATAATCATACTACTTGAACACCTGAGCATCCTATGCTCAGAACCAGTTGTTTAGTGGCATGTTGATGCCTGGCGACTAGAGATGAGCGAATCGATTCTCCACTAATTGAATTTGGTCTAAATATCCCAAAAGTTTCGGATTCATGAAATTTTTTATTTTTTTTTACAGATTACATTGCAACCTTCCCAAAATTAACTGCGGTTCTCCCACCCTCTAGCATAGCCAATCATGAGGGTAATAGGTAATAGCTGTTTTTTTTAATAGGTGGAAGAGAGTCCTAGAAGATATTAGAGAGTCACACACAGGTTTTCATGGCAATCAAGACACTTAAGATTCATGGCGAATTTATTTGGACCGGATCGAATGGAACCCATAACCATTTTCAGGAAATTAGCTTATCTCTGCCGGTGACCCAGACTCAACTTTTACCCATTTAAGCTTTTATATGGCCATTGTATGCCAAAAGAGCATCCTATTGGCATATGTCCAGGCGGAATCCATGGGCATACCTTTTTTTCAATGTATTTTCTTGCATACACAGTGAGGATAGGCCATCAATTTTTAGGGACTGGAAAACTGCTTTAATTCTTTTTATTATAGGTTTAGTGGTTGTCAAACAAATATATCAGGCAACGAAAGTGATCTGCCTAGGTATGAGAGGATACATCGCCGTCTTCCATAAAACTGCATAGTTCCTGAATGATAACCCCCAAAAACATACTGATATGTTTTAAGACTTTCTATGAAATTTACCCTAGTGTGTTTGAAATAGGGAAATAGATTGTGAGCCTCAGTGGTGACAGAGAGTGATGACAAGCACTGCAGAGTATGTTAGTGCTATATACGCTACAGGAAATGAATTAACACTAAACATCCATTAAATATCTATCTAATTTTATCAAAGATGAATGAAGAATTGGTAGCTGTGTCCCAGCAGCTTGAAACATTTTAGTAATTGTAGATTCGTTGAACGATGTCATTGACATATAGTATAATTTATTTGTTTCAATGTTTTTTAAACATTACACAGTATTACAATGCCTCAACTATTTTCTTTTAATTATAATGAAAAAACAATAACATTTAACCAATAATAAAATTCAGTGATGCCAATTCACTTCTGTATGACACATATTTACAGATGAAATACAATATGTAACCGAAATTCATTATGCACCTATTTACATGCGAAAACAGCCTAAAGTCATCATCTGCAGATGGAGGTTTTTTTGTTAATATTAGTTTGCATACAACACTGTCCTTTTGAATGTTGTGTTCTACCAATAAATTTCATGACCCCATCACGTGTCGATATGTCATCCTAATGTGTAGACCATTGTTCTGAGGAGCACATGTAAAATTATTTATGATTATTTACAAAGGGATCAGAAAGGTCCTGCGTAAATATCTGTACAAAAACATTTCTATTCAATTCTTATAAGTATCACAGAAGGATGTAACCAAAGCAGATGTGTCACTGAGAAATCACTTATATGGCTAAAATAATCACTCGGGGAAGCGGAGAGCGGGCAATGATTCATACCACCACCACCACCACCCCCACATTATCTATTTGTAAGGGAGAAGATAAAATTAGGGAATGGAAATAGGTTAACAATAAATCTAGTTAAAACATTTTGAAAAAACAGAAGAACCTCTGTAGCGACCAGTATGGGAGATCCAGTGGGGTTGTCTATGAGCAAATATCAGAAGGAAGTCACCATAGTGCAGAGTAGCAAAATGGATGTTCTGACAATGAGGGGGCAGAGTTTTAGAGACTATGATTACTTAAAATATAACATCGCTTATTTGGATACACATAACTGGGGCTAAACTGGCGATGGAAACAAGAGACACAACAAAAAAAGGCATCTGACAGTTGTTTGTCAACCCTGATCCCTATCCAGTATAAAAGAAAAAGCAGTGTAGCCTTTGAGCCATATCTCCTTTCCCTTGTTTGTGTAATGCCAAGGCTCCTACTGCCTACGAGGAAAAGGAAGAGAAATAACACAAACCGGGACAGTTTTATCTGAACCGGTTCCCGACCGCTGGCTGTATGCAAACGTCCGGCGGTCGGGGTCCTTAAAACCCGCACCATAGTGTTTTTATGACACAGGTCATAGCTGGCTGCCCGAGCGATCGGACAGCTGAATGTCGTGTGCCCAGCAGTCAGTGACTGCCAGGGACCCTGAGGAGAAGATAGAAGCAGCTTTCTATAAGCTCTGTGTATATAAATAGAGGCAGCGACAGCGCCGCTCCCTCTATTGGTTCTGGTGATCAAGTGACTGGTCACATGATTGCCCAGTCTTGTTAGTAAGAGGCTGCTGCTGGGTCTAACTAGACTCCACACCCATAGTTGCCAATATTGTTCCCTCTGGTAGTGGACCTAGGGCTGAGAGTTTGCAGAGGACGTCTGTGGTGTCCTGGACATAATAGGGTGTGCACCTCACCAACGGCTTTAGAAGATTTTCCACCCAGCCAGAAATATTCTCAGTTAAAGTCCCAACACTCGAAATTATTGGTCTCCCTGGATTGCTTTCTTTATGTATTTTAGGTAACATGTAGAATGTACGTATTCTGGGATTGTCCGGTATAAGGTCCAGTACACTGTCTGATCCAGCATTGAAACTATTGATGATATGAACAAGTTCCTCTGTGTATTGTTTGGTGGTGTCTTATTTAGGCAGCCTGTAGTATTTTCTGTCTGAGAGTTGTCTGTGTGCCTCCTGGATGCAGTCAGATATATTCAGAATTACTACAGCCCCTCCTTTATTAGCTGGTTTAATGATGACGTCTTTGTTGGATTTTAGTGATTTTGTAGCATTCCTTTCCTCCATGCTGAGATTGTGTGTATACTTGATATAGATCAACTTTGTAATTTACTCCCTGTTAAAATTTAGTTTTTTTTTATTCATGCAGTTCTGTGTAAAGCTACTGCTACTAGGTGTCTCCCTTCCTTCAATCTACTGTCCACCCCCTGTTGTCAAGCATTGGCCGCCCCTGGTTACAGAGCAGAATTGATGGCTGCAAAATCTGGATTTGTATCTCTTCACTGCCAACTATACAATTCTATAGAGAGGGGAGAGGGCAGAAGGAGGGTGCAGAGAGAGAGAGAGAGATAGAGAGAGGGAGAGAGACAAAGAGAGCTAGAGAGTGAGTCAGCAATAGGAGGATGCAGAAGCAGAGAGAAAATGACAGAGATGCTGCTGGTAACATTTCTATGTCACCCCAGTGCTGGATTCCCAGCTACACTACTCATTACTGCTGTGAAATCTCTTCCATGCTGCTGCAGCTTCTATATATGTGATAGATAGAGATAGGAGAGCAGGATTCTCTTCTATGTGTGCTGTGTATAGTAGACATGATAGCAGTTAGGCTTGACCCACTAGCTTTGAGACAACTGAGAAATAGAGATAGAGCCTGTAGAGAAACTGTTAAATAATGCCACATACAACCCATATAATGGCCAGATATTGTGTTATTCCTCACATACACACAAGTCAGGTCCGCTTTAACCCCTTAACGCCGAAGGACGGATATATCCGTCCTCAGCAGCTGCTAGTTCGCGCAGGAGGACGGATATATCCGTCCTGTGATCGCGCGGGTACTGACAGTTTACCCATGCGATCAGCGGCAGGAGCACGGCTGTTATACACAGCCTGGCTCCTGCTGCAACTGCCGGAATCGAAGCACGCGCCGATTCCGGCAGTTTAACCCATTAAATGCCGCTGTCAATAGTGACAGCGGCATTTAATGTGTTTGACAGAGGGGGGAACTCCCTCTGTCTCCCGATCGGCGCCCCCGCAAACAAATCGCGGGTCGCCGTCGGGTTTCCATGACAGCCGGGGGTCTAACAAAGACCCCCAGGTCTGTCTTCAGCATCTGCCTGTTAGGCGATGCCAGAGGCATGACCTAATAGGTTGCCTGTCAGTTTTACACTGACAGGCAATAATGCTTTGGTATACGAAGTATACCAAAGCATTATATATGCGATCGGCATATCGCATAGTGAAGTCCCCTGGTGGGACTAAAAAAAAAAAAGTAAAACCGTTAAATAAAGTTTGTGAAAAAAAAAATAAAAAAAATTACAGTCAAAGTCAAATAAAACTACTTTTTTGCCCCAAAAAGTGGTTTTATTTAATAAAACGGTCAAAACAAATCACACATACACATATATGGTATCCCCGCGATCGTAACAACTTGACCAATAAAATGAACACATTAATTAAACCGCCGGATGAACGGCGTCCAAAGAAAACGCAAAAAACAACGGCAAAATTCTCTCTTTTCTCCCATTCCCCCCATAAAAAATAAAATAAAAGTTCATCTATAAGTCCTATGTACCCCAAAATAGTACTAATGAAAACTACACATTGTCCCGCAAAAATCAAGCCCACGTACGGCCACATCGACGGAAAAATAAAAAAATTACGCCTCTTGGAACGCGGCGATGCAAAAACAAGTAATTTTTTTCTAAAAGGGTTTTTATTGTGCAAACATAGAAAAAACATATAAAACCTTTACACATTTGGTATCCCTGTAATCGTGCCGACCCATAGAATAAAGTGAACATGTTATTTACGCTGCATAGTAAACGGCGTAAATTTATAACGTGAAAATTAATGCTGGAATAGCTGCTTATTTTCAATTCTCTCCTAAAATAAAGTTAATAAAAGTTAATCAATATGTTATAAGCATCTAAAAATGGTACAATTACAAAATACAACTCGTCCCGGAAAAAACAAGCCCTTATACGGCTATGTCGACGGAATAAAAAAAGAGTTACGACTCTTGGAATGCGACCGTGAAAAAACAAAAAATAATCCTTGGTCATTAACGTGCAAAATGGCCCGGTCATTAAGGGGTTAAAGAGGTACTCTGATATTAAACGCATATTCATAAGCTATGCCTGCTGTTTGGTAGTTACGCTGTTTCCATAACTCCCATAGCCAATGCACAGAAATCTTTTCCATGCTTCTACTTCTATTTGTAGATAAGTCACTCAGCTTCTACTGCTTGATAAATGTTATGGGACCACTGTTCTCCATAGAGTGGGACCTCCACCTATCAGACATTTATCAGACATTTATGGCATATGCTATAGTGTTTGTAGTCGCCTGAAAGTCTTAAAGAGGCTCTGTCACCACATTATAAGTGGCCTATGTCCTATATAAGGAGATCGGCGCTATAATGTAGGTGACAGCAGTGCTTTTTATTTAAAAAAACGATCTATTTTTACCACTTTATTAGCGATTTTATATTTATGCTAATGAGTTGCTTAATGCCCAAGTGGGCGTATTTTTACTTTAGACCAAGTGGGCGTTGTACAGGGGAGTGTATGACGCTGACCAATCAGAGTCATGCACTCCTCTCCATTCATTTACTCAGCGCATAGGAATCCTGCTAAATCCTTATGTGCTGTCTTATACTAACACATTAACAATACTGAAGTGTTTAGACAGGGAATAGACATTCCACGGGATGTTTAGTCACAATCTCACAGTTTTTTTTATAATCCCCCCCAAAAAAGTTAATAAAAGTTAATAAAAAAATTATATGTACCCAAAAATGGTGCTATTAAAAAGTAAAACTAGTCCCGCAAAAAACAAGTCCTCATACAGCTATGTAGACGAAAAAAGTTATAGCTCTTTGAATGCGACTATAGAAAAACAAATAAAATAGCTTGGTTATTAGGGCCTAAAATGGGCTGGTCACTAAGGGGTTAAGCAACTCATTAGCATAAATCTAAAATTGCTAATAAAGTGGGGAAAATAGATAGTTTTTTTAAAATAAAAAGCATTACTGTCACCTACATTATAGCGCCTATCTCCTTATATAGGAGATAGGGCACTTATAATGTGGTGACAGAGCCTCTTTAAGGTCATTGCTTAATAATAGTTTGGTGTGTAACAAACTAAATTTTTCTACAGTTTAACTGTAAGTAGTTCATGGAGCCACTGAAATAAATGTTGTGATCTATGGCAGGAATCTCCATACTTGCATAGGGATTCATCAACGCTCTATTCCATATGCAGGAATGGACATACCTGTATAGTGAAACCAAGTAAGAATCCTAGTGAGACCTAATCTTGCTACAGCCATGTGTTCAGATATTTTGTAGAACCCCTATTTATACTAGATGCTATAAAGTAAGGTCAGTGCTGGTGAGATCAAGCACTAACCATGGTGCTGAAATTATGCTATGCGTGTTGTATGACTTTCATGTGTCCTATATATACGTTTACAAACAAAGAAGACAGCAAACAATCATCCATATCTATCATTTGACCATTTTTTTTTCAATATAAGTTTGTTCTAATAAATGTCAAAAGACACAAACAATTATTTCACTCTGAAAATATCAATTTAAAGTTCAAGTTTTGATTTTAAACATCAGTCATCACCCAAGCATTTACCACACAGCAAACAAAATCATGAAAAATAAAACCAAACAACAAAGAACACGCAAATATTTCAATGTATAAGAGAAAAAAGATATCAAATCATAAATCAATATTAATGGAAAATCAAAAAGTCTGAATGGAAACCATTCAAGTGTGAAAAGCCCAATTTCTGACCTATAGAAAAAAGAAATGTGGAATATTCATATAGATGTGACCTCCTGAACTTTCAGAGTGGAATGTGAGAGTGTTTATGAATAATTGAGAGTACTTAAAGCTTTGGTGTTTCAGGGATCAGCAAGTTTGGCTGTTTACCTGAATTACAGCGTACATTTAAATTAACCCTGGATTACCTCTGAAATTCTTCATGCCCAAAAAGGATAAACTTGTCCATAACAACAAATTGTTAAATACCTTCAAACTACTGTCTGATTCAGCTTTCTCTTGCATCAGAATTTTTAGCAAATGAAAGTATCTTTTGTCCTTTTCATTGTTTGTAAGGTCACAAAAGGAAGGGCAAATTTTTCTAATCTAGACTTCATCTCACAAAATTGCTATTAAAAAAATGGCAAAACGTTTCTGAGAGCATCAGTCATTCTTACTAAATAGCAATGATGGAGAAGGGTAAGTTGGTTATGGTCAAGTTTACTCATCTACACTATACAAGGATAATGCATATGATGTACCCATCTCTTTCCCTCGGCCTTGCATTCTGCTCAGAAAAGTTGAACGTGTTCACAGTAAATCGTAATTTGTTGTTTAATACCAAGAAGGATAAACTGTATCACATGTTAAATACCTTCAAATTTCCACTTGATTCAGCTTTGTCTTACATCAGTACAATTATTTTGTTTGTGAATTTCTGAAAGAAAGTTTAAATCTCTTATTTCTAACTACTTTAGACGTCCTCCAGTTGAAGTGCTTTGTAAAAGTACCTCTTGGTGCCACTGTCATTCTTATTAAATAGAAGTTCCAGATAATTTTGAAAAAAATAATCACTCTTAGTAGAAGGCGCTCCTGCGCTAGTGTGAAGGATTGCACCAAATTCCCAGTCAAGGCAGAGTATCACAATAAATGGAAATTTATTTATTTAAAAAAGACATGTAATGAAACAACATGTGTCGCAAAGGTGGTCACAGAAGCTACGCGTTTCGACCTCGAACTGAGGTCTTCATCAGGCTTATTAAATAGACGTGATGAAGGTTTCTAGAAACATAAAGATAATGTACAGGATAGTACCCCCTCTAAGTCCAGCCATGTGTTTTTTGTATTGAAGGCCTTTCACCTTCTTCTATGTGGCAGAGGGTCCTTTGGACCTACCGGGGCTTAAGTACCTAAGTGCGACGAGGTACATTGCTGAACGCTCATGGGCCCCGATGCAGAAGTTTGGTGCACGGCCCTCAACTTCTCTTTATGGCCGATGGCCCACGGCTTTCTGCTGCATTGCTGGGTATCCTAAGTGACTCATTGATGCAGCACCTGCAGCCAGGGGCGTTGCTAAGATCTTTAGGGGCAGTAGCCCAAACACATATGTTTTGCCCCCCCAAATATATATAACAGAGACAGCATATTTATAGGACTACGACCCCTGGATATAAATAGATACAGCGGCTCATCAGACTGTATCACACATGATAGGATTAGGCACAACAGTCCAACAGACGGAATCACACTTCATAGGCTTAGATACAGGGCACAGCAGACAGTATCACACATAATAGGCTTACATACAGTGCCCAACAGACATCTCACCTGATAGGCTTAGAAACAGGGCCTAGCAGACATCATCACATATATAGGCTTAGGTACAGGGCCCAGTGGAAAGTATTACACATAATAGGCTTAGATACAGGGCCCAGCAGACAGCATCACACATGATAGGAGGCTTGGTATTGGGCCCATTAGACAGTATAACACATGACATTATTATCTACAGGGCCCAGCAGACAGGATGACACATGATAGGCTTAGATCCAGGGCCAAGCAGACAGTATCACACATAATAGACTTAGATACTGGTCCCAGCAGAGAGTATTACACATAATCGTCTAAAATACAGT
Source organism: Rhinoderma darwinii (assembly GCF_050947455.1). Taxonomy (NCBI): domain Eukaryota; kingdom Metazoa; phylum Chordata; class Amphibia; order Anura; family Rhinodermatidae; genus Rhinoderma; species Rhinoderma darwinii. The sequence continues at coordinate 70,426,886 of NC_134690.1, forward strand.
GCCCAGCAGACAGTATAACAAATGGTAAGCTTAGATAAAGAGCCCAGCAGACAGTATCACACATAATAGACTGAGATACAGGGCCCAGCACATAGTATCACACACGATAGGCTTGGATACTGGGCCCAGCAGACAGCATCACACATGAAAGTCTTAGATACAGGGCCTAGCCGACAGTATCATACATAATAGGCTTATATATAGGGCCCAGTAGACAGTATCACACATGATAGGCTTATCTACAGGGCACAACAGACAGGATGACACAAGATAGGCTTAGATACGGTGCCTAACAGACAGTATCACACATAGTAAGTATAGATAAAGGGCCCGCAGACAGTATCACACATGGTAGGCTTAGATCCAGGTCCTAGCAGGTGCAGTTACAGTAGGTGTATCAGAGCTGAGTCTTCTAATGATCCCAGCACATGTGTGTCCATCACATGACCATGGACAGAATTGTATACAATGGAAGTAAATAATGAATGTTTCTATGGAATAACAATAAGCAGAGATCTTGAAAACCACGAGGAACTAATGCAGAAAGTATATTAGAAAACTGTCTAACTTTTAATTATATAAAAAATAACATTAATTTGCTGAAACCGGACAACCCCTTTAAGTAAACATTTCTGAACAGTAGGTTATACTAGGGATCAGTGTTCATGAAACAAAATGCCTGTCAGTAACGTCTGTTATATGCCTTTGTTTAGGACAATGTTCTCTGTACAATGAAGTGCAAATTAATTATAAATCGAGGTTAAACTAATGAAAGGGTTTAATACCTTACATAAAGGCAATGTGTTGTCTGGAGAGTTTGCAGTCTGAAATGATGTGGTTAGAGGGTAAACATATTGTTGCAGTGTTCAAACACATTCTGCAAACTGTGTGCTACCCTGTTTCCTTGAATTGTTTGCTCTCCCTCAGGCTCATTTACTGAGTACTGAAATCTTCTGGGAGTCTCATGAAATCATGGCAGCTAATGAGAGAAAAGATACAACACAATTGTTTCCACTCTTATAAAATGGGATATCACCGAAGAGAGATAAGTAAACTCCTAGTGGTTTGTATTGTCCAAACAGTCTGCTCTTGTGTCAAAGGCTCAAGATGTCAAGTCAATGAGCATCAGGTTGGATCTTCAGATATTTACATCAGTCCTAATTTAAGCTGCTTTTAAATAAGGCCTCATTCACACCTGCGTTAAAGACTCCATTAGGGGCCTCCCTCGCAGATTGGACGGGAATACCGGAAACAATAGCGCAGCAGGCCTCCACTAGGGCTTCATAGGAGATTGTCAATTTCACGATATACTGCAATACATTAGTATTGCAGTATATCATGCAAGTCCTATACAGTTGAATAAACTTTTTTTTTAAATATATAAAAAAATAAAAAATATGAACCCCTTCAGGACTGAGCCTGTTTTGGCCTTCAGGACGAAGCCGATTTTTCAAATCTGACATGTGTCACTTTATGTGGTAATAACTCCGGAATGCTTTTACCTATCCAAGCGATTCTGAGATTGTTTTCTCGTGACATATTGTACTTTATGTTAGTGAAAAAATTTGGTTGATAAATTCAATATTTATTCGTGAAAAACACCAAGATTTGGAGAAAATTTGCAAAAATTAGCATTTTTCTCAATTTAAATGTATCTGCTTGTAAAACAGATAGTAATACCACACAAAATAGCTACTAGTTAACATCACCCATATGTCTACTTTATGTTGGCATCGTTTTTTGAGCATTCTTTTATTTTTCTAGGACGTTACAAGACTTAGAACTTTAGCAGTGATTTCTCATATTTTCAAGAAAATTTCAAAAGGTGATTTTTACAAGGACCAATTCAGTTCTGAAGTGGCTTTGAGGGCCTTATATATTAGAAAGTCCCCATAAATCACCCCATTTTGAAAACTGCACCCCTCAAAGTATTGAAAACAGCATTTAGGAAGTGTATTAACCCTTTAGGCGTTTCACAGGAATTAAAGCAAAGTAGAGGTGAAAGTTACAAATTTAATTATTTTTTTTTACAAAATTCATTTGTAAAACATTTTTTTCTATACCACAGAAGGTTTTACCTGAGAAATGTAACTTATTATTTATTGCCCAGATTCTGCAGTTTTTAGAAATACCCCACATGTGGCCCTAGTGCGGTCATGGACTGAAACACCGGCCTCAGAAGCAAAGGAGCACCTAGTGGATTTTGGGGCCTTCTTTTTTTTAGCATATATTTTAGGCTCCATGTCAGGTTTGAAGAGGTCTTGTGGGGCCAAAACAATAAAGACGCTCAAAAGTGACCTCATTTTGGAAACGACACCCCTCAGGGAATTTATCTAGGGGTATAATTAGCATTTTGAACTCACAGTTTTTTTGCTAAATTTATTTGAATTAGTTTGTGAAGATGAAAAACTACTTTTTTTCTGAAAAAACGTAGACATTTTTAATTTTTTCAAGGAATAAAAGAGAAAAAACACCCCAACATATGTAAAGCAATTTCTCCTGATTATAGTAATACCCCATATGTGGTAATAAACTGCTGTTTGGACCCACAGCAAGACTCAGAAGGGAAGGAGCACCATTTGGATTTTGAAATTCTGATTTTGCTGGAACAGTTTTCAGTGCCGTGTCGCATTTGAATTGCCCTGGAGGGAACAAAATAGTGGAAACCCATTGAAAGTGACCCCATTTTGGAAACTACACTCATCAAGGAATTTTTCTAGGGGTAAAGTTAGCATTTTGACTCCACGGTTCTTTTGCTGAATTCATTGGAATTATTCTGTAAAGGTAAAAATCAACTTTTTTTCTGAAAAAAGGTAGCCATTTTTAATTTTTACAAGGAATAAAGGATACAAAGCACCCCAACATTTGTAAAACAATTTCTCCCGATTACGGAAATATGCCATATGTGGTAATAAACTGCTGTTTGGACCCACAGCAAGGCTTAGAAGGCAAGGAGCGCTATTTGGCTTTTGGAGCTCAAATTTAGCTGAAATGGTTTTTGGGTGCCATGTCGCATTTGCAAAGCCCCTGAGAGGCCAAAACAGTGGAAACCCCCCAAAAGTGGAAATTACACCACTTAAAGAATCCATCTAGGGATATAGTGGGCATTTAGACCCCACAAGTCTATTGCAGGATTTATTAGAATTAGGCCATGAAAATGAATATCAACATTTCTTCCACTAAAATGTTGCATTTTTTTCAATTTCACAAAGGATAAAGGGGTAAAAGCTGCTCAACATTTGTAAAGCAATTTCTCCCGAGTACTGCAATACCCCACGTGTGGTCATAAATGGTTTTTCATTAGAAAGTAATTAACCCTTTCTGGACTGATCCATTTTTTTTCTTTTCCTTTTTAGTTTTTTCCTCCCCGCGTTACAAGAGCCACAACTTTTTTATTTTTCAGTCAATAGAGCGGTATGAGGGCTTATTTATTGAGGGACGAGTGGTCGTTTTTATTGGTACCATTTTTTGGTACATACAACTTTTTGAGCACTTTTTATTACATTTTTAGGTAGAGCGAAGGTGACCAAAAAAACTGCGATTTTGCCGTTTTAAATTCTTTATTTTTCACGTGAGACGCTCCATACATCACCCCCACACTAAGACATGCTATGTTGTGGTGCGCGAAGGGGTTAATGCGCAGCGCATGATGCGGAGTGAAAATTAAAATTTTCCACTCATATGCCATTTTAGTGCACTATATGTTATGCCCAGTTTGTGCCACTGAAGACAAATGCCTCATAAAATATTAACCGGGTTCTCCCGGGTATGGCGATGCCATATCTGTGGACGTAAACTGGTGTTTGGGCACGCTGCAGGGCTCAGAAGGGAGGGACGCCATTTGGCTTTTGGGGCGCAGATGTAGCTTGGTAGTTGTTCTGTTTGGGGTTTTACTGGTGTTTCAGTTTATAATGTGGTGGCATATGTTATCTGTGCGGGGTACATCAGGGTACATGTTATCTGTGCGGAGTACATCAGGGTACTTGTTATCTGTGCGGGGTACATCAGGGCATAATAAGAGGGTATAATAATGCAGTAAATAAATAATAATCCGCAGATATGTGGCCGGTGTCGCACTGATAAATGGCGCCCGATCTTATCCGCTTTTGGACACTGCACATTTTGCATCGCCATATTCTGGGAGCCAGAAGTGTTTTATTTTTTCACCACCGGGGCCGTGTGAGGGTTTATTCGTTGCGGGACAATCTGTAGTTTTCATTGGTACCATTTTAGGTACCAGAATTTTTTTTTATCACGTTTTATTCTATTTTTTGGCAAGCAAGGTGACCAAAAACCATCAATTCTGACAATGTTTTTTATTCGTTTTTTTATGGCCTTCACCCTGGCTATAAATGACCATTATACTTTATTCTGCGGGTCGATACGATTACAGCGATACCAGATGTATATAATTTTTTTATGTTTTGCAGCGTTTGTGCAATAAAATCACTTATTTATAAAATAAATTATTTTTTGTGTCACCGTATTCTGAGACCATAACGTTTTTCTTTTTCAGTCAAAAAAGCGGTGTAAGGGCTTGTTTTTTGCGGGACGGGTTGTAGTTTGTATTGGTACCATTTTAGCGTACATGCGACTTTTTGATCACTTTTTATTGTATATTTTGGGAGGGTTGATAACCAAAAAATTGTGATTCGGGCATTGTTTTTCGTTTATTTTTTTTGCGGTGTTCACCGTGCGGGAAAAATAATATTACAGTTTTACAGTTGGGGTCGTTACGAACGCGGCGATACCAAATATGTGTACTTTTTTTAAACATGTTAATTTTTTTCCTATAATAAAAGACTTATTATAGGAAAAAAAGCATTCTTTGTTTATGTCACTTCTAACTTTTATTTTTACACTTTTTCAAAACATTTTTATTATCTTTTTTTTACTTTTTTTACTTGTCCCACTAGGGGACACTTAGACTTGCAGCTTTGATCGCTGCTGGAGTACATTACACTACACACATAGTGTAATGCATTCCAACTGTCATTGTGACGTGACAGTCACACTGACAGGAAGCATCGGAGGACCGGCCGGAGGCTGATCCTCCAAGGCTTCCGTACATGGCAACCCGGACGTCATTGTCTGGCCTCTGGTTGCCATGATAAGGATCGCCAGCCCCCGCAAATACATGTGGGGGGCTGCCGATCCGCTGTAAACCTCTTCGCAATCGACCACCGCATCGAAGGGGTTAATTGCCGATTTCAGCGGCGACAGGCCGCTGATCGGCAACAGGGAGAGTAGGGCTGACACCCTGCACAGTTAACCGCCGCTGCGGTGTAGCGCCGCGCGGCGGTTAACTGTTAAAGCGCGGGCGTAACTGTACGCCCAGGTGCGCAAAGTTACTGCTCATCAGGACGTACAGTTACGCCAAGGTGCGGGAAGGGGTTAAAGGTTAGAAAAAAACTTTCCCATCTTCCCCCAAAAGCAATGTAGTTCTTTTTTAAAAGAAATACCTGGTCCGTAAAAGTCTGAACTATTACAATATGACAATATTTAACCCGCATGGTGAACACCGTAAAAAAAATAATTAAAACCCCAGCCCTGCTTAACATCCGATACAAGGCACGTTCTGGGTGGTGTGGACGTAGGCAGCACCACATGGCAAAACAACTAATCTAGTTCACACACAGCTCTGTCTATAGTCAGAAGGGATCTGAAAGGAAGCCGGGTTATGATTGGCATAAACTAGATATTTAGACACCATGAGAAATACATAATAAATTGTAGAATTAGAGTAACGATTAGAGTAAAGGCCCTTTTACACTGGGCAATTATTGGACAGACAAAGATTCATGGAACACCCGTTGCCGATAATTGCCCTGTGTAAACAGGGCAGCGATCAGCAGATGATCGTATTGTTTTAAAAAAGTAAAAGATTATCGTTATCAGCAGCACATCTCCCTGTGTAAACAGGGAGACGTGCTGTCGACATGATAATGATGAATGGAGACCAGCGATCGGAGTAACGACCGCTCGTCCCCATATATAGCTCCTTGTGACAGAAGCAAACAAGCGCCGATCAATGAGCTGTCTCGTTGATTGGTGCTTGTTGCACCTGCCAAAATTGCCCGGTGTAAAAGGGCCTTAAAGAGGCTCTGTCACCAGATTTTGCAACCCCTATCTGCTATTGCAGCAGATAGGCGCTGCAATGTAGATTACAGTAACGTTTTTATTTTTAAAAAACGAGCATTTTTGGCCAAGTTATGACCATTTTTGTAGTTATGCAAATGAGGCTTGCAAAAGTCCAAGTGGGTGTGTTTAAAAGTAAAAGTCCAAGTGGGCGTGTATTATGTGGGTACATCGGGGCGTTTTTAATACTTTTACTAGCTGGGCGTTCTGATGAGAAGTATCATCCACTTCTCTTCAGAACGCCCAGCTTCTGCCAGATCACGCTGTGACGTCACTCACAGGTCCTGCATCATGTCAGACGAGCGAGGACACATCGGCACCAGAGGCTACAGTTGATTCTGCAGCAGCATCGGCGTTTGCAGGTAAGTAGCTACATCGACTTACCTGCTAACGCCGATGCTGCTGCAGAATCAACTGTAGCCTCTGGTGCCAATGTGTCCTCGCTCGTCTGACATGATGCAGGACCTGTGAGTGACGTCACAGCGTGATCTGGCAGAAGCTGGGCGTTCTGAAGAGAAGTGGATGATACTTCTCATCAGAACGCCCAGCTAGTAAAAGTATTAAAAACGCCCCGATGTACGCACATAATACACGCCCACTTGGACTTTTACTTTTAAACACACCCACTTGGACTTTTGCAAGCCTCATTTGCATAACTACAAAAATGGTCATAACTTGGCCAAAAATGCTCGTTTTTTAAAAATAAAAACGTTACTGTAATCTACATTGCAGCGCCTATCTGCTGCAATAGCAGATAGGGGCTGCAAAATCTGGTGACAGAGCCTCTTTAAGACAATGGAATGTAACTAGATGGTTAAGTAGATATAGTGAAGAAAAAAAAAAAGGGAGCAATAGATGCATAACGCAAATAGACATAGATTCCCAATACTGGCTTCCTAGATAAAACATGTGAAATGAATCTGCTCATTAAATCCATAAGGATGTACTGTATTGAATCGGTGTTTTTTTGTTGACGTCATCTCCCACAACAAAATGGAATAAAAAGTGATCAAAAAGTCTCATGTACCCCAAAATAGAAACAACAGCTCACCCCACAGAAAATAAGTCCTCATACCGCTCAATCGAAAATAAAAAAGTTATAACTATCAGTTTTTTCCTTGTAAAAGTGGTAAAACATTAAAAAAATTATATAAATTTGTTAATGCCGTAATCATATAATTAACATGTAATTTTTACCGCATGGTGAACGCCGTAAAAACGAAACCCACAAAAAATGGAGGAATCACTGTTTTTTTCCCATTCCACCCCACAAATATTTTTTTTTCAGTTGCCCAGTACATTATATATATGGTACAATAAATTGTGCTGTGTGCCAATCTACAACTCATCCCGCAAAAAACAAGCCATCATATGGCTATATCAATGAAAAAATTAAACAGTTATGTCTTTTGGAAGGTGGGGAGAAAGAAACTAAAGTGAAAATCTGAAAAATGCCTGCGGCGGGAAGGGGTTAAAAAGAGTGTATCTCCAATTTTTTTTTAAACTAATTAATACAACATACTGAAACACTGGCAAGCTATCTTGCCAGAGATGCTGTTGGTGATAACATGGACATAAGAAAACATCAGTCAGGAAATTTCTTATTGACTCCTATTATAGTTTTGTGGGCATGCTCTGTGACAAGGAGGGAGAAGGGAGGAGGAGGAGCTGAGTTGTTTCCTATCATCTATTCTTAATGCTGTGTTCAGCCTTATAATAGAGCTGTTAGGGCCTGTTCATATCAGCGTTTGGCTTCCGTTCATCGAAAAAAACGTGTAAACGAGCGCCCATCAATGAGACAGCTTGTTGATCAGCGCTCCTTTGTGAAAGGAGCTAGTATGGGGACGAGCGCTCGTTACTTCGTAACTCCGATCGCTTGTCCCCATACATTTCTATCATGACAGCAGCAGGTCTCCCTGTTTACACAGGGAGAGGTGCTGCCGACAACGATAATAGTTTAGGCATTTAAAACTATGCAGCCGACGAACGAGTGTTTGCTTGTTCATCGGCTGATCGTTGCCCTGTTTACAAAGGGAAATAATCGGGAACGAGCGTTCTGTGAACGCTTGCTTGCCCGATAATTGGCCGGTATAAAAGGGCCTTTAGTCTATTGAGGGCAATAGGGTGAAAAAGCAAGATTTTAGAATTTTTTTCTTAATATACATACTAAGAAGGAGAATTCAAATAAAAAAGTACGTTTGCAATAAAAACGTAATTTAAGTGATAGGTACTTTATTTGACAATACATTCCCTTTAAGGTGTTCTTCTGTTGAATTGTACAAAATGAATAGATTAAGGACTGCTTACCACTAAAAAAAAAAGAATCTTTGCAAACACATTTTATGCACCAATAATATAATTTTCTGGAACTAACATATGAACCATGGTACCGGAAATACTACAGTCTTAGCTCCCAGTCTGACTGTTGAGACCCCCGCCGATCAACTGTTTGAAGGGGCCACAGTGCTCGTACAAGCTCCGCAGCCTCTTCTTCTGTTTATATTTTTTTCTTTCTGTTCGTACATGTACGCGCCGTTGCATTTGTAGCAGCTGTATTGCACCAAGGTATTGCAACCACTGAATGAGCACCGTGGTCCTTTCAAACAGCTGATCGGCGGGGGTGCCGAAAGTCAGACCCCCACTGATCTAATATTGATTGCCTATCCTAAGGATAGCCATCAATTCTAATAACCCGGATAATCCCTTTAAGTGGGGCTGTCCACTGGACTCCTAAGCCCAGAATAAGCAGAGACTTTGCTTAATAACTTACAAGTTATACTGAATCTTTTATATTCAGATTAGACTCCATTTTTAACATAAAAGGTTCAAATGCTATAAAATCAAACAAACGCTCATTTGCATTTTAAAAACTCACAGCTGTATGATACAGGTTGGCCTAAAAGCCTGACATCTACACTGTACTTTATCTGTACTTTAATTTTCTCATCTTCAGTTTCTTGTCCATTGTCTAACAAGTGGCTATAAAGCAGGAGCAATTCGTAAACTGTTAATATGTCCTTGATCTACAGATGTAGTCATATAAAGGAAGAAAAACAACAACTAAGAAATTAAAATACAGTGAAAAAAAAGATATTGTGAGGGAATTTTTCTTTAGGTATTATCTTTGGCTTTTCAAGGTGCAGAGAGGTTAAGGTCAAATATAAGTACATTTTTAGGTTAGATTAACAAAAAAGGAAATAGAAAATGTGACTATTCAAACTACTTCAAGTACTTTGCATCTTTTGTGTTTTATGTTAAATTCAAAAAATTTAAATAAATTATACAAAAATTAAAAAACATCGCCCTTTCATTTTATAAAAGACTTGCATTTCAGTCAGATATAAAGTATACTACTAAATCCATAGCAGTGGTTTTTCTTCTCTTTCACTTCATATACATATTTAGGGAGTCTGTAACCAACAGGTCCACTTAGGGTATGTTCACATGCTGTGTTTTTAGCCATTTTTCGGGGGGGGGCCGTAAAACGCCTCGAAAAAGTCAGAAAAAATGGAAGCTGAACACCTCCAAACATCTGCCCATTGATTTCAATGGGAAAAAAAGGCGTTTTGTTCAGATGGGCCTTTTTCTTACGTGGCCATTTGAAAAAACGCTGCGTAAAAAAACGTCATGTAAAAAAAAGTGTATGTCACTTCTTGAGCTGTTTTTGGAGCCTTTTTCATTGTGTCAATAGAAATACAGCTCCAAAAAGAGCGCCAAAAAACGCATCAAAAAATGTTTGATGCTTTAAAAATGGCGGAAAATCAGAGGCTGTTTTCCCTTGAAACCCGTTTTTACTTTAGCGTGTGAACATACCCTCAAGGTTAAGCAATTCATGATGGCTAAGAGCGAAGAGTTGGATTCAATGTAAGAGATAGTTATACAGTTAGTTGAATGAGTAGAATACGTTAGGAGAATATAGTATACAGTTAAGTCCAGCATACTTTGGACAGTGACACAAGTTTTGGCATTTTAGCTGTTTACTAAAACATATTGAATATACAATTATATAATATATAGTGCAGACTCTCAGCTTTCATTTAATTTCTCATCTTAATTTGAGCAAGGGTTTAGGAATTACAGCTCTTTAATATATAGATGCCTCTTTTTCAAGGGACCAAAGGTAATTGGACAATTATCTGAAAAGCTATTCCCTCATTAATCCATAATCAATTAAGCAGGTAAAAGGTCTGGAGTTGATTCCAGATGTGGCATTTACATTTGGAAGCTGTTGCTGTGAACCCACAACATGTGGTCAAGGGAGCTCTAAATGCAAATGAAACAGACCATCGTTAGGCTGAAAAAAAATGAAAAAAGACATCAGAGAGATAGCACAAATGTTAGGAGTGGCCAAATCAATAGCTTGGTACATTCTTGAAAAAAACGAGCGCACTGGTGATCTCGTGAACTCCAAAATGCCTGGACGTCCACGGAAGACAACAGGGTGGATGATCGCAGAATCCTTTCCAAGGGGAAGAAAAAACCCTTAAAAACATCTACCCAAGTGAAGAACACTCTCCTGGAAGTAGGTGTATCAGTATCTAAGTCAACCATAAAGAGAAGACTTCATGAGAGCAAATACAGAGTGTTCACCACAAGGTGCAAACCATTAATCAGCCTCAAAATTGAAAGGCCAGATTAGACTTTTGCCAAACAACATGTAGAGAAGCCAGCCCAGTTCTGGAACAGCATTCTTTGGACAGATGAAACTAAGATCAACCTGTACCAGAATGATGGGAGAAATAAAGTATGGAGAAGGCTTGGAACAGCTCATGATCCAAAGCCCACAACATCCTCTCTAAAACATGGTGGAGGCAGTGTGATGGCATGGGCATGCATGGCTGCCAAAGACACTGGGTCACTAGTGTTTATTGATGATGTGACTGAAGACAGAAGCAGCCTGATGAATTCTGAAGTGTTCAGGGATACACTTTCTGCTCAGATTCAACCAAATGCAGCAAGGTTGATTGGACGTCGCTTCACAGTACAGATAGACAATGACCCAAAACATACTGGGAAAGCAACCCAGGAGTTTTTTAAGAAGTGGAATATTCTGCAATGGCCGAGTCAATCACCAGATCTCAACCCAATCGAGCATGCATTCCACTTGCTTAAAGAGGCTCTGTCACCAGTTTATAACTTACCTATCTCCTACCTAATCTAATAGGCGCTTTGATGTAGCTAACTAGTGTTTTTTTGTTGTTTTTTTAAAACCTTTATTATTAACTAAGTTATGAAAAAAAAAATATTTATGCAAATTTTCTCTAAATGCCCAACTGGGCATTTTTTTTCTATTCACCAAGTGTACGTTGTATAGAAAAGTGTATGACGCTGACCAATTATCGTCATACACTTCTAATTCCAGCCCAGCTTGATTCACAGCACAGCTGTGACGTCACTTCCTCCCGCAGCTCCTTCACCGGAGCGACGGAAGACTGAACAGACATCTCCTCCAGCCAAGCCAGGACGTTTATCCGAATCTGCAGTGGCTCAAGGTCAATGGCGGATTATAATATGGGCGGTTCGGGCCCGAACCGCCCACAATCTTAAAAAACTATGCAGCGCTGCTAGCTGCTGTGCTGCCCGCTTCCAACTGAATCTGCGTCCGTTGGGTTGGGTTGAATGCTGCAGCATTCACTCTGCCGTGAGCGGCTCGGTGCAGGCAGGCGCGATGTAGTGACGTCATCGCGCCTGTCTGCACGGAGTCACTCACGGGACAGTGCAGAGGAGGAGAAGCATCCCCCACCGTCGTGGGAACCGGGATAGGTAAGTAATTATGTTTTTTTTATTTATTAGGTACGCACATATGGAGGCATTATACTGTGTCACATCTATGGGGCATTATACTGTGTCACAGCTATGGGGCATTATACTGTGTCACGGCTATGGGGCATTATACTGTGTCACATCTATGGGGCATTATACTGTGTTGCGGCTATGGAGGCATTATACTGTGTGGAGGCAGCTATGAGGGACATTATACTGTGTTGCGGCTATGGAGGCATTATACTGTGTAGAGGCAGTTATGGAGGCATTATACTGTGTAGAGGCAGTTATGGAGGCATTATACTGTGTAGAGGCAGCTATGGAGGCATTATACTGTGTCGCAGCTATGGAGGCATTATACTGTGTAGAGGAAGTTATGGAGGCATTATACTGTGTCGCAGCTATGGGGGCATTATACTGTGTGGAGGCAGCTATGAGGGACATTATACTGTGTGGAGGCAGCTATGGAGGCATTATACTGTGTCGCAGCTATGGAGGCATTATACTGTGTAGCAGCTATGGAGGCATTATACTGTGTAGCAGCTATGGAGGCATTATACTGTGTCGCAGCTATGGAGGCGTTATACTGTGTAGCAGCTATGGAGGCATTATACTGTGTCGCAGCTATGGAGGCATTATACTGTGTCGCAGCTATGCAGGCATTAAACTGTGTAGCAGCTATGGAGGCATTATACTGTGTCGCAGCTATGGAGGCATTATACTGTGTCACAGCTATGGAGGCATTATACTGTGTGGAGGCAGCTATGAGGGACATTATACTGTGTGGAGGCAGTTATGGAGGCATTATACTGTGTCGCAGCTATGGAGGCATTATACTGTGTCGCAGCTATGGAGGCATTATACTGTGGTCCGGCTATGGAGGCATTATACTGTGTTGCGGCTATGGGGGCATTATACTGTGTCACAGCTATGGGGGCATTATACTGTGTTGCGGCTATGGAGGCATTATACTGTGTTGCGGCTATGGAGGCATTATACTGTGTCACAGCTATGGAGGAATTATACTGTGTTGCGGCTATGGAGGCATTATACTGTGTTGCGGCTATGGGGGCATTATACTGTGTCACAGCTATGGGGGCATTATACTGTGTCGCAGCTATGGAGGCATTATACTGTGTCGCAGCTGTGGGGATATTATACTGTGTCGCAGCTATGGAGGCATTATACTGTGTCGCAGCTATGGAGGCAATATACTGTGTCACAGCTATGGGGCATTATACTGTGTCACATCTATGGGGCATTATACTGTGTCGCAGCTATGGAGGGCATTATACTGTGTCGCAGCTATGGAGGCATTATACTGTATAGAGGCAGCTATGAAGGGCATTATACTGTGTAGAGGCAGCTATGAAGGGCATTATACTGTGGGGGCAGCTATGGGTGGCAATATACTGTGGGGGTGTAAAGGATCTGCCAGGCACAGCTTCGGGGTTAACTCCCTTAATTAATCAGTCAGCACCTGAATCTACATCCCTGAGACTGACTCCAGCTTCCACCACTCAGGCTGGCAGGCTTAGGAGTGGGAGAGCCTATCGCAGCCTGGCCAGACTCAGCTAGCTCCCGCCCTCTGTCTATTTATACCTGCATTTCCTGTTCCTCCTTGCTTGTTATTCTTTTTCGTGTGGTTTCCTGGCCCAGCTACAGCTCCTTCTATTTTGTTCCTGCTCCATACAGACCCTGGCTTACTGACTACTCTTCTGCTCTTCGTTTGGTACCTCGCACACTCCTGGCTTGACTCGGCTCGTTTACCACTCTGGTTGCTCACGGTGTTGCCGTGGGCAACTGCCCCTTTCCCTTGCTTGTATTCCCTTGTATGTTTGTCGTGTTTGTCGTGCACTTACTGAGTGCAGGGACCGCCGCCCAGTTGTACCCCGTCGCCTAGGGTGGGTCGTTGCAAGTAGGCAGGGACAGAGTGGCGGGTAGATTAGGGCTCACTTGTCCGTTTCCCTACCCCCCAGTCATTACATAATAACAAGCCCATACCTAGTCTACCCTGGTCCCTGACACCACTATGGACCCCCGTGAGACCCTGGCTCAGCAAATGCAGGGTCTCTCCCTACAGGTCCAGGCCCTGGCTCAGAGGGTCAACCAGCCTGATGCTACCTTGGTAGTTCCCCTCACCGCACCTCTTGAACCCCACCTCAAGTTGCCCGACCGGTTCTCAGGGGACCGGAGGGCTTTTCTCTCCTTTCGGGAGAGTTGTAGGCTTTACTTTCGTTTAAAGCCTCATTCCTCAGGTTCTGAGAGCCAGCGGGTGGGTATAATTATGTCCCGGCTCCAGGAAGGGCCCCAAGAGTGGGCCTTCTCCTTGGCTCCTGACGCCCCTGAACTTTCCTCCGTTGATTGTTTCTTTTCTGCTCTCGGACTTATTTATGACGAGACTGACAGGACTGCCTTTGCCGAGAGTCAGCTGGTGACCTTACGTCAGGGTAAGAGACCTGTTGAGGAGTATTGCTCTGACTTTAGGAAGTGGTGCGTAGCTTCTCGGTGGAATGACCCTGCCTTAAGGTGCCAGTTTAGGTTGGGCCTGTCGAATGCCCTGAAAGACCTGCTAGTTAGCTATCCCTCTTCTGACTCCCTAGACCAGGCTATGGCTTTAGCGGTACGACTTGACCGACGTTTCAGGGAACGACAACATGAACGTTTATGTGTTTTCTCCTCCGACTCCCCCATGATGCCTCCCGAAGTTCCGTTGCTTCGTTCCTCCAGGAAAGACTCAGAGATACCTATGCAACTCGGGGCCTCCGTGTCCCCCCAACAACGTAGAGAATTCCGCAGGAAGAATGGTCTCTGCTTCTACTGTGGGGATGACAAGCATCAAGTGAACAACTGTCCTAAGCGTAAGAATGCAGCCAGAGAACTTCCGCGCCTAAGTGATCATCGGGGAGGTCACTTGGGCGCACAGGTATTTCCAGTAAATAGGAAACGTACTAAGATCTTGCTTCCCTTTCAGGTCTCTTTTGGTGGTAGGTCTGTTACCGGCAGTGCCTTCGTGGATTCAGGGTCCTCTACTAATATTATGTCTGTGGAATTTGCTATGTCTCTTGCTATGCCTCTGATTGATTTGCCTAAACTTGTCCCGGTAGTGGGTATCGACTCCACTCCTCTTGCTAATGGTTATTTTACACAGCATACCCCTGTTTTTGAACTCCTTGTTGGCTCCATGCATTTGGAGCAATGCTCTGTACTGTTGATGCAGGGATTATCGTACGATTTGGTTCTAGGCCTTCCCTGGTTGCAGTTGCATAATCCCACGTTTGACTGGAATACTGGGGAGCTAACCAAATGGGGTAATGAATGTTGTACGTCATGTTTTTCTGTTAATTCTATTTCTCCCCCTGAGGAGGCGAATACGCTACCCGAGTTTGTTCAGGACTTCGCTGATGTTTTCTCTAAGGAGGCCTCCGAAGTGTTACCTCCTCATAGAGAATACGCTATCGAATTGGTACCAGGAGCTAAGCTTCCTAAGGGTAGGATATTTAATCTTTCTTGTCCCGAACGTGAAGCCATGAGAGAGTATATCCAGGAATCCCTGGCCAAGGGTTACATTCTCCGGTAGGTGCTGGCTTCTTCTTCGTGGGGAAGAAGGATGGTGGTCTTAGGCCATGCATTGACTACCGTAGCCTGAATAAGGTCACGGTAAGGAACCAGTATCCCCTTCCTTTGATTCCTGATCTCTTTAATCAGGTTCAGGGGGCCCAATGGTTCTCTAAATTGGATCTACGGGGGGCGTATAACCTTATTCGCATCAAAGAGGGGGATGAGTGGAAGACTGCGTTTAACACGCCCGAAGGCCATTTCGAATACCTCGTCATGCCCTTTGGGTTGTGTAATGCCCCTGCGGTCTTCCAGAATTTCATAAATGAGATTTTGAGAAATTACCTGGGGATATTTCTTGTAGTGTACCTTGATGACATACTGGTGTTTTCCTAGGACTGGTCCTCCCACATTGAGCATGTCAGGAAGGTGCTCCAGGTCCTTCGGGAAAACAAACTGTTTGCCAAAACCGAAAAATGTGTGTTTGGGGTACAGGAGATACCATTTTTGGGTCAAATCCTCACTCCTCATGAATTCCGCATGGACCCCGCCAAGGTTCAGGCTGTGGCGGAATGGGTCCAACCTGCCTCCCTGAAGGCGTTACAGTGTTTTTTGGGGTTCGCTAATTATTACAGGAGATTTATTGCTAACTTCTCGGTCATCGCTAAGCCTCTTACGGACCTCACTCGCAAAGGTGCTGATCTCCTCCACTGGCCTCCTGAGGCTGTCCAGGCTTTTGAGGTCCTTAAGAAGTGCTTTATCTCGGCCCCGGTGCTGGTTCAGCCCAACCAAATGGAGCCATTTATCGTGGAAGTTGACGCATCTGAGGTGGGAGTGGGGGCTGTCTTGTCCCAGGGTACCAGGTCCCTCACCCATCTCCGCCCCTGTGCCTACTTCTCCAGGAAGTTTTCGCCAACTGAGAGTAACTATGATATTGGCAATCGCGAACTCTTAGCCATTAAATGGGCATTTGAAGAGTGGCGCCACTTCCTGGAGGGGGCTAGACACCAGGTAACGGTCCTTACCGACCACAAGAATCTGGTTTTCCTAGAATCTGCCCGGAGGCTAAACCCGAGACAAGCTCGATGGGCGTTATTTTTTACCAGATTCAATTTTTTGGTTACCTATAGGGCTGGGTCTAAAAATATTAAGGCTGATGCACTGTCGCGTAGCTTCATGGCCAGCCCTCCTTCGGAGGAAGATCCTGCTTGTATTTTGCCTCCAGGTATAATCATTTCCTCGATCGATTCTGATTTAGTCTCTGAAATTGCTGCTGCTCAAGGTTCAGCTCCCGGGAACCTTCCTGAGAACAAGCTGTTTGTTCCCCTGCAATTCCGGCTAATGGTACTTAGGGAAAATCATGACTCCGCACTATCTGGTCATCCAGGCATCCTGGGTACCAAACACCTCATTACCAGAAATTATTGGTGGCCTGGGTTGCCTAAAGACGTTAAGGCCTACGTCGCCACTTGAGAGGTTTGTGCTAGGTCCAAGACTCCCAGGTCCCGACCAGCGGGCTTACTGCGTTCGTTGCCCATTCCCCAGAGACCTTGGACACATATCTCCATGGATTTTATCACCGATTTGCCTCCATCCCAAGGCAAGTCGGTGGTGTGGGTGGTGGTAGACCGCTTCAGTAAGATGTGCCACTTTGTGCCCCTCAAGAAACTACCCAACGCCAAGACGTTGGCTACCTTGTTTGTCAAACACATCCTGCGTCTCCATGGGGTCCCTGTCAATATTGTTT
This sequence comes from Rhinoderma darwinii, assembly GCF_050947455.1. Taxonomy (NCBI): domain Eukaryota; kingdom Metazoa; phylum Chordata; class Amphibia; order Anura; family Rhinodermatidae; genus Rhinoderma; species Rhinoderma darwinii. The sequence goes on from NC_134690.1 coordinate 70,444,092, forward strand.
CGGACAGAGGGGTACAATTTGTTTCATTGTTTTGGAGAGCCTTCTGTATGAAGTTGGGGATTGATCTGTCCTTCTCCTCTGCCTTCCATCCTGAAACCAATGGTCAAACAGAGAGGACTAATCAATCTCTAGAACAATACTTAAGGTGTTTTGTCACTGACTGTCAATATGATTGGGTCTCATTCATTCCCCTCGCCGAATTTTCCCTTAATAACCGGGTCAGTAACTCGTCAGGGGTCTCTCCCTTTTTCTGTAATTTTGGGTTTAATCCACGGTTCTCCTCCGTTTCACCTGGTAGTTCCAACAATCCCGAGGTAGAGGTCGTTCATCGGGAACTGTGCACAGTCTGGGCCCAGGTTCAGAAGAACCTAGAGGCGTCCCAGAGCGTACAAAAAACTCAGGCTGATAGAAAACGTTCTGCTAACCCCCTGTTTATGGTCGGGGATCTGGTGTGGTTGTCATCTAGGAACTTGCGTCTCAAGGTTCCGTCCAAGAAGTTTGCTCCCCGGTTTATTGGGCCGTATAAGGTCATTGAGGTCCTCAATCCTGTCTCCTTCCGGCTGGAGTTACCCCCGTCTTTTCGTATACACGACGTGTTTCATGCCTCCCTCCTTAAACGCTGCTCCCCGTCCTTGGCTCCCTCGAGGAGACCTCCTGTTCCCGTCCTCACCCCTGAGGGGGTGGAATTCGAGGTGGCCAGGATTGTGGACAGCAAGATGGTCCAAGGCTCCCTCCAATACCTGGTCCATTGGAGAGGTTACGGGCCCGAGGAGAGGACTTGGGTACCCGCTCGGGATGTTCATGCTGGGGTATTGGTCAGGAGGTTCCACCTGCGTTTCCCCAGTAAGCCAGGTCCACTTAGAAAGGGTCCGGTGGCCCCTCATAAAAGGGGGGGTACTGTAAAGGATCTGCCAGGCACAGCTTCGGGGTTAACTCCCTTAATTAATCAGTCAGCACCTGAATCTACATCCCTGAGACTGACTCCAGCTTCCACCACTCAGGCTGGCAGGCTTAGGAGTGGGAGAGCCTATCGCAGCCTGGCCAGACTCAGCTAGCTCCCGCCCTCTGTCTATTTATACCTGCATTTCTTGTTCCTCCTTGCTTGTTATTCTTTTTCGTGTGGTTTCCTGGCCCAGCTACAGCTCCTTCTATTTTGTTCCTGCTCCATACAGACCCTGGCTTACTGACTACTCTTCTGCTCTTCGTTTGGTACTTCGCACACTCCTGGCTTGACTCGGCTCGTTTACCACTCTGGTTGCTCATGGTGTTGCCGTGGGCAACTGCCCCTTTCCCTTGCTTGTATTCCCTTGTATGTTTGTCGTGTTTGTCGTGCACTTACTGAGTGCAGGGACCGCCGCCCAGTTGTACCCCGTCGCCTAGGGCGGGTCGCTGCAAGTAGGCAGGGACAGAGTGGCGGGTAGATTAGGGCTCACTTGTCCGTTTCCCTACCCCCCGGTCATTACAGGGGGAAGCTACGGGGGACATTATACTGAGCAATTACAAGAGCTGCAGCTCCAAGGGGGGAGACGCTGTGTAGCACAATATACAAGGGGGGATTGTTGTATAGCACTATATAGAAAGGAGCACTGTGTATCACTATATCTAAGGGGGATTGCTGTGTAGCACTATATACAAGAGGGGGAGGGCTATGTGACGCTATTTACAGAGGGGGAGGACTGTGTAGCGCTATTTACAGGCGGCTGTGTTGTTTTGTTTGACACAATTATATTCAGGGGCGCAGTCTATGGTGCTATAATATTTAGGGGCACAGTGTTTGTACTATTTTATTCAGGGGCGCAGTGTTTGGTGCTATTATATTTAGGGGCACAGTGTGTGGCACCATGATAATATTATCATTGTTTACAGGTGTGGAAATGTTGGAAAAGTGAGGAGCTAAAGACATCTGAGTGGCAAATTCTGCAGAAATGGGTCATGGCCGGGAAAAGTCGTCATGAAGTCTGGACTGGATGGAGAAGAGGAAAAAAACAATGTCGTCACCTGTGAGTCACTAGATTTATAGACAATCTGTCATCTCTACTGTTTATTATAGGAAATCCTTGTATTTCACAAAGTCTTTGTGCAGTCCAAGACTGATAGACAAAAAAGTGTTACTATTCCCCTTGTCAGGAGAATGTGTCCCTACACGGTGCGATACGGTCAGCGAGGGTTGGAGACTGTCAGTATGTGGGGACACAGCCTTTTGACAAGGGGAGTAGTAAAACCCATGTGTTAATGTCTGGACAAAAAGGAAGTGTTAACAATAGTTACAGGGCGGCAGAGGAGAAGGGGGGCCCAACTATGGGTAACAGCCCAGGGCCTATGGTCTACTTAATCCGCCACTGCTCAAGGTGATGTCTGTTCAGTCTTCTGTCGCTCCGGTGAAGGTCCTGGGGGAGGAAGTGGCGCCACAGCGTGACCTCGCAAGATCAGTTCCCTGTTAGTGAAGTCCCTTGAACACAGTATGAGCATTCTATTCCTGAGTGCAGAAGTTATTGCTTTTGCCTTCTGGTGGCTGTCGTACACAGGGCTACAATCAGTGTCTTCTCTGCATTTTGCTCTATGTAGAGCACTGGTAACTGTGGTCTAGTAGGCTGTTACCTTTATGTCACTGATATCAGTGATCTGTATTTAGGGACATGCAGGAAATACACAGATCATGTGTTCCCTGCTATCTTGAGCCCCAGTGGTGTACAAAAAAAATAAAAAAATATTATTGATTCTGACATTGATTATTGTAGTTTAAAGTTTTTAAAGTCTACATTTTTCATAGTATGGTTGAAAAAGACATATGTCCAAGTTCAACCACGGGAGAGGAGAGCATGAATGAAAGGATGGAAGAGAAGGGTAAATCTAAGCACTGTATTTCTCCCTTTTGTTCCAGGGAAAGGCAAATAAACCCATAACACATGAGCCAATTCCTAAAAAGGGAAAAAAATGTCTTCCTGACCCCAAATGGTGATCAGACTGGAACAACATTCAATCAAGTATTTCATACTTTTATATAAGCGTTTTTCTTATTTTGGTCCAAGAAATTATCTAAGTTTTTCTTGAAACCATCTACTGTTCCCGCTGTGACCAGCTCCCGAGGTGACTGTTACACAGATTGACAGCTCTAAAGGCCCTATTACATCGGCTAATTTTGGCTGGTGCAACGAGCGCCGATCAACGAGATAGCTCGTTGATCGGCGCTCGTTTGCTCATGTCACAAGCAGCTATGTATGGAGACCAGCGGTCGTTGCTCCGATTACTCGCCCCCATAAATTATTATCATGTTGGCAGTGCGTCTTCCTGTTTACACAGGGAGATAATATTTCCGATTTTTAAAACTATACGATAATCTGCTGACAGGGCAATTATCGTCAACGAGTGTTCTATGAACGCTTGTCTGCCCGATAATTGCCCAGTGTAAAAGGGTCTTTAGAGTCTTCTTACACGGCCTGACATGGGCTGTGTAAACAAGCGCCGATCAACGAGTCAGCTCGTTTGCTCTTTTCACAAGGAGCTATGTTTGGGGACAAGCAAAATTTACTACGATCGCTCGTCCCCATACATTTCTATCATGTCGGCAGCACATCTCCCTGTTCACATAGTGAGATGTGCTGCCTCCAACGATACCATTTCTTGCAGCATAAACGATACAATCAGCCGAGCAGGGCAATGATCGGGATTGAGCATTCTGTGAACTCTCGCTCGTTTGCCTGATAATTGGCCTGTGTGAAGGGCCTTAACAGTAAAGAAGGCTTTGACTCTGGTGAGCGAAACTTTTTTCTCCAGACAATGGGAATGCCCCCTTGTCTTTTGAGGAAATTTTACATGGAACAGTTTTTTACTATAATTTTGATATAGGCCATTTTTATACTTTAGATTTATCATGTTCTCCCAGAATCTTATGCCTCTCTTCTCAAGACTCAATGAAAAATCTTTTCTCATAACTAATATCCTCCATGCCCCTTATTAGTTTTGTGTAAAAAGTAAATAATATAATGTAAAAAATAAATAAAATAACAAAATAACAACCATTCCTATAATATTAAAAGCCTGTGTAAAAAAACTAAAGTTCAGTGCCGCTTTTACCAGCATCCTCTAAGGAGTCAAGGCGGCTGGTACCGGCAGATTAAAGATGATATTAAATAGAAGAGACATTATGCAGTCTAAAGGGCCTAGAAGATAGGACATGATAATTTACACTTATTAGCAGTAGAATGGACTAGATTAAAGGTAGCATACTAAAATGGTTTCTCATTTTCCCTTTTTGTATGTGCATGGAAATCTTGCAGAACCTTTTATTCACCTATTAAATTCATTATTCTGTTCTCAAACTTAGATAGCAACAACAGAGAGAAAGCCATTTAGGTGACGTCTTTATAGCAAAAGGGCATATCACAGATTAAAGGTGCTACAGTTGAAAAGGGATCCTCATTTATGTCAATTCATCTCACTCCAAAGAGGGGTCCGGAAATTAATTAGCCAGCAAATTAAAATGATGGGACCAGTGGCAGAATGTAAAAAAGACCCTTTTGAAAAAGCACGGCGCATACATTCAAAGGATGAGTGTTAAACACTTTAACTGTACTTTTCTTAGAGATCAAAAGCTTCACTGGCACGCTGCAAACATGCACATTCATACATGAATACATCTGTATTCCTCCCACTCGTTCTGTATTTAAATAGGGGAAGGCCTGAAATGGTGTAGACATAGGCTATTACTGCAGACAGACATCGTATTATAATATGATTAAAGGTTCAGCTGCAGGTATACAAACCAGGCGATTGTTCTATTCTGTTTTACATATAATTACACAAAATATCTGAATATATTTTATATACAGTATAAATATATAAAAATATAGTATAAATATATAAAAATATAGTATAAATATAGTATAAATATATATCTCTCTGCTGGTATATATATATATATATATATATATATATATACACATATATATGTATATATATACATATATAGATGTATATATAGATGTGTATATATATATATATATATATATATATATATATATATAATTCCAATTTCATACCAGTTTCCCTGTATTTTCTCATACATTAAATGAGCAACATATGCACCATGTTATGCCTGACCAGGTACATTTACAGTTCAGTTAAGATAGGAGAATAGTATGCTCTGTAGTCACTAAGAGCCAAAGCATGAACTGTGTAATAAGGTGAGATACTGTAGGTGGCATTATAAATTGTGGAGCGACGGCCATATTTATACTTGATAGTTACAATGTGCTGTGGTTTCATAAAGTCAATGTTCAGCTCGAATTGGACAATATTAATAATTTTCTCATTATAATGATTTTTAGGAACCAGAGGTGGACAAATATAGTATAGGGCTGGCCTTATGTTGGACGGTACCTTCTGTTGGTGCTTCTCTCCACGTTGCGTACTGTCATGTACAAATAACTAAATCATATAATGAAAAGAGCTCCACTATATCGTCACCTATATAATCATCATACAGGATAGTGCTCGAATAACAGTGCCATATGTTCTTTCATACAGTAGTGTAAATAATAATGCTATACAGTTATGCCTTCACCATACACCGGAAAAATAATATACTGTACAATTTCTAAGTAGCAGTGCCACACAAAGCCTAAGTAAACAGCACAAAACCCCTTGAGAACACAGCTAATTTTTATTTTATTTTTTTCATTTTTGTCTTTCCATCTTTCCAAGCATTCCAAGAGCCATAACTTTCTTTTTTCCGTCAACATAGCCATATGAGGTTTTGTTTTTTTGCGGGACGAGTTGTATTTTTTAATGGTACCATTTAGTGTATCATAAAATGTATTGAGAGATGTGAAAATTATTTTGCATGGTGGAATTGAAAAAAAAAAACGTTATTCCGCCATGGCTTTTGGGGTTTCATTTTGACGGCGTTCATTATGCAATAAAAGTGATATGTTAACTTTATTTTACGGGTCAGTATGATTATGGTGATGCTAAATTTGGATAGTTTTTTTTTAACGTTTTACTACTTTATAAAGTAAGAACTCTGTTAAAGTAAAAAAGATTTGTGTTTCCATATTCTGAGAACCAGAACTTTTGGTAATGATTTTGGGGTACAAGAATTTTTGATCACTTTATATTCCATTTGTTTAGGGAAGTGAGGTGACCAAAAAACAGCAATTCTGACATTGTGAATCTATTATGTTCACTCTGCGGCTTTAATATTGTGATATTTTAATCATTTTGACTTCTATAGATGCAGCGATACCAGTTATGTTTATTTTTTTAACATGGAAGCCTATGGACGGGTGCCTCTGTATGGCTTCCAACAGGTATAAGTTAAACAGATAAACTTTAAACAGTGATGTCAGGAGCTTCCCAATTCAGGAGTCCCTGGGCAGAGCCTCAGAAGCACTCTGCCCACGGGTTTTGATCCTTGGGAAGCACCTGTCATCACTGTACATATACAGACAATGACATCAGGGGCTTCTGACATTAGGGGCCGGTGAGCCAGGAGCGTAGCTAGGGGGTACAGGTGGGACATGTGCCCCGGGCGGAACTACGATGTACGGAAGGGGGGGGGGGGGGGTTGTTGCAGAGCAGCCGAATCAAAACAGCTGATCGCTGCTGACAGGAGCCCTGTATGCCGGTCGGCTGCAGCAGTGATCAGCGTTAGGGTATGTTCACACGCTGAGAGGCAGTTACGTGTGAAAAGACAGACTGTTAACAGCTGCCTCGTTTCACACGTAAAAGCTCCTCCTCGTAATTTACGAGGCGTCTGAGACGCTCGTAAACCTTGAGCCGTGCTTCATTGATTTCAATGAAGAACGGCTCAAATTACGTGGCAAAGAAGTGCCCTGCACTTCTTTGGCGAGGCAGTAAATTTACGCGTCGTCGTTTGACAGCTGTCAAACGACGACGCGTAAATGACAGGTCGTCTGCACAGTACGTCGGCAAACCCATTCAAATGAATGGGCAGATGTTTGCCGACGTATTGCAGCCCTATTTTCAGACGTAAAACGAGGCATAATACGCCTCGTATACGTCTGAAATTTAGCCGTGTGAACATACCCTTAGGAGGAGCTAGGAGGTCATACAGCGGAATTCTGACTGGGGTTGTTGCCGGCCCTGGAGTGGACCAGTCCAGTCACCTGACCTGTCACCTGACCTCATATCAGTGACATGAGGTCAGGTGACTGGACTGGTCCACTCCTGGGCCGGCACTGACCCCAGTCAGAATGCTGCCGCAAGACCTCCTGGTTTCTCCTAACGGTGAGTCACGTCAGGCAGAGCTGAGAGTGGTAGCGGTAGGCTACAGCTACCACTCTGGTGGCAGTGTGGCACTAAGTACAAGGGGGATGGAGGTGGTTTGGCACTAAGTACAAGGGGGAGGGGGGTTGTGTGGCACTAAGTACAAGGGGGGGGCAGTGTGGCACTAAGTTCAAGGGGGTGTGGCACTAAGTACAAGGGGGGCAGTGTGGCACTATGTACAAGGGGGTGTGGCACTAAGTACAAGGGAGGACTGTGCGCAATATCAACATGGGGGGGCTGTGTGTGCCGCTATCTACAAGAGTGGGGCTGTGTGGGGCGCTATCTACAACATGGGGGCTGTGTGGCGTTAACTACAAGAGAGGGGCTGTGTATGGCACTATCTACAAGGGGGGGCTGTGTGTGGCGCTACCTACATGGGGCTGTGCGTGGTACTATCTACAAGGGGGTTGTGTATGGTGCTATCTACGAGGGGGCTGTGTGTGCCCTCTTTAATTTATTTTCTTTTAACTTATTTTTATGTTAAACTACCTTATAGAATTATATCGCTTATAAAATGTAGAAATGCTTGCTTTTATGCTGGAGTTACATTACAAAAATTGTGAAAAAAAATTACTCCTCATTGATTGGTAGAGAAAGTAAACATGTCGAGGAGGAAGGAGATTTGGGGAAAAAAGTTGGGGGGGCAATCTCAATCTTTGCCCAGGGTGCAGTATAAGCTAGCTACATCTCTGCTGTGAGCTATGCCTTACCTTTTGCCATGTTACAGAATTACATAGTTGATTGCATTGTAATGAAATCGCCCCTAAGCCGTCTTTTTTTCAAATTAAATAATTCCCCATTTGATAACCTTTCTTGGTACTGCAATCTGCCCATTCCCTTAATTACCTTGGTCACCCTCCTCTGTTCCCGCTCAAGTTCAGGGCTTCTTATACACAGGTGCCCAAAATTATACACACTATTCCATGTGTTGTTTGACTAGTGATTTGTCTAGAGGCAAAACTATGTTCTTGTCATGAGCATCTATGCCTCTTTTGATGCATCCAACAATTTTATTTGCCTTGGCACAGTAGCATCCTGTTATTGGTTGTTAAAGATAGGTTTACTAACCACCAATATCCATAAGTTTTTTCAGTGGTAGACTTACCCAGTGTTTTACTATTTAATGCATAATTGTGGAATTTGTTATCTCAGCCCAAGTGCATAACCTTACATTTATCCACATTAATTCTCTTTTGTCATTTCTCCGCCCACGCCTCCAGCTTCCCCATATACCTCTGTACTATTATTTTATCCCCGTCTGTCTTTATTACTTTGCAGGGCTTTGTATCATCTGTAATATGAGTTAACCTAAGTCCCAGTTACACGGGACAATAATCCGGAACGAGTGACCATAAGACAGGTCATTCAGCTGATTATTAGCCTTAGTAAACAGGGGAGCAATCAGCCTGCAAGCAAGCAAACGCTGGTTCGTCGGGTAATCGCATTGTTTGTGACTGCTACAAAATTGCAATGCAAACTGATGGGAACCGAACAATCGTATTAACGGTCGTTCATCCCCAGGGCTGGCATCAGCACCCAGTGAACCGGGGTAAGTGCCGGGGCACACTACACTTGGGGGGGCACACTCAGCTGCTGGGTCCTTTACGCTTCCATCATGGCTCCTCCAGGAGCGGAATCCCCGGCCAGAGCGTCAGCAACGCTCTTGAGGGGGATTCCGCTCCCGAAGGAGCCCCTGACGTCCCTGTCCATATATGGACAGGGACGTCAGGGGCTGCCTCTAGGAGCAGAGTCTCCAGCCAGAGTGTCGGCAATGCTCTGGGGATTCTGTTCCTAGACAGGGGCTCCCTTTAAGAACGGAATCCCAGGCCAGAGCGTCGACAGCACTCTGGCTGGGGAATCCACTCCTAGAGGGAGCCCCAATGGTGCTATCTACAGGGAGGGAGAGTGTAGTGCTATCTATGGGGGGTGGTGCTATCTACAGGGGGTGTGGCACTATCTACAAGGGGGTTTGTGTGGCACTATCTACAAGAGGGTCTGTGTGGCACTATCTAGAAGGGGGTGTTCATGGCACTATCTACTGGGGGTGTGTGTGGCACTATCATCAGGGGGCTGTGTGGCACTATCTACAGAGGGCACTGAGGCACTATCTACAGAGGGCACTGTATAAATGGGGGCACAAACTGGGGGCCTAACTTCTGTATAAGGACAGAAACAGGGCCTAACTTCTATATGGGTGCACAAACTGGGTGCCCAACTTCTATATGGGACCATAAACAGGGCCTAACTTCTACATGGGGGCACAAAGTTCTGTTATCTGTCATTTTACTTTCGCTTTGAGTTTCCCCATAAAGGGGCCCTCTAAGTCTATGTCATCCAAGGCCCCACATAAACCTGGCGCCGGCCCTGTTCATCTCCATACAGAAAGAATAGGCCCATCTAAAAGGGCCTGTTAACAAGAGCTGATCGACTTCTTATATGTCGATCGGCACTCGTTATGGGCAGAAATATGCCTGTGTAAACCAGCCTTCAGTTATGTGGCTATGTTGCTGCTACTGGTTTCAATAGCTCTGTGATTACATTGCATTCTAGGTGACCTCTTTTTTATAAACTTTTGAATTTCTGGGATATTGTTGCTCTTTATAGAATACACACACCATGGACATAGTATATGCATATACTAAGGACATATCAACATGCATATACAGTAATATGGCAATGTCGTTTATATACAGTACACTGCATAAATGAGTACACCCCATCTGAAGCCTAATCATTGCTACAATTTTTCTTTACCATTAAGACGTACAGTACGTGGGGTTCTTATTTGATTTAATGCTCCAGCATTTCTGGCTTAACAGCCACCAATGAAACAGTAATACAACTTAATAAAATGTTTTTTTTTTTTGTGTTTGTGGTTTGGTTAATTGATCAGCAGATGAGACCGTTAAGTCATTAAAACCACAGAAAAGGCCATACTCACAGATTAGGAGGTGGGTAAAAAAAAACGTTCCAAACAGGACGCGACCAGGTCAGAGAATGCTGTTGAAGGGAAGTGCCCAGGTGTGTTTAAATAATGATAGCCACTCCCACTAACCTTGAGGGGAGTGGTGTATTGGGCATGGAAGTAAATGTGTAATAATAATAAATAAATAATAAAGTACTGTGTATAGTGTACATGTGAGGTATAGGGGACAGGACTAAGTGTAGTGTATAGAAATCAGGGCTGTGAGTGAAACAAAAACGTGAGTGTAGTGTGTAATGCATGGAGGCATAGTGTTTTGTGTAATTGATCAGCAGATGAGACCGTTAAGTCATTACACTCAAACAGGGGACATTGTTTTAAAGTTAGAAGTGGTACTTAACCCACTGAATCACTTTCAGACTTAAAGGCTATGTACACCTTTGAAATCGTGGAATCTGTGTTTTCTGCAACTTTCTAAATACTTTTTATTAATAATTATTTTTACTTTTTGAGATACATCTGCTTTGTATCCTGTATACAGAGCAGCTGTATCTAGTGCTGGAACCTGTATTTGTCAGGTCAGCGGGACTGACGGGTATAATTACAGTAGGTCCTGCGTGTCTCTGACATGCTGGATCCACCTGTTATCAATCACATCTAAGTTATGAACTTAGATGTGATCTGTTACAGCCCGATCCTCTGCTGTCACTGATCCCGTCAGTGCCGCTGACCTGACGGATTCAGGTCTCAGCACAAGATACAGCTGTTCTGTATTCAGGATACAAAGCAGCTGTATCTCAAAAAGATAAAATAATTTTTAATAAAAAGTATTTAGAAAGTTGCACAAAACAAAAAAAAACATTTCAAAGGTGTACATAGCCGTTAATGCTGACAAAAATGGCTGACAAATCCTTTGAAAGCCATAAGACACATCCACCTAAAAGAGTTCATTATGTCAAACTACATTCCATCAATAATAAGAACAAACACTTCTGATATTTTGCATGACACCGTTGTTGTAGTAAGAAAATTAGATTTTTATGTTTACAGGGCAGTGTCTGATGTGTGTAAACAATGCAGTATAATATGCTATTGTCATACCAATAAAGGGTGAAAAATATTACATATCACTGTAAAGTTTCGGAGTTCCTTATTTTCAATGATACCTTTGTGTCTTGTTTCCTGACCTTGGCAAATATGGCTGAGATTCAACCATCGTTCCCTCCCATCGCCACCTGCACACATTGTTAAGTGTGATGACACCATTAACAAGTCAGTAGCAGAGTCCTCATCAACAAAGCCTAGTGTGGTGTCCACGGGAAGTTTAATCTCTCTGAATGTAATAATGAGAGATGGATTGGTCATTAAACGTTTCTCATGCACAGAATATATCTTGTTAGCTGTGGCTATGTTAGAAGGGGGTGTAGGTATTAAAATCTTTCATGAGATAGGATGCCATAATTGGTAGGCTCATATATTCCCTTCCTAAATTATTGCTTAAAGATTACAGCGCCATTAAATGTGAAGTGTGTTCTTCCTATAAATTAGTCCTCTCCGGCTCCGGCTCACGTAATGAGCTCACACATATTTCAGTCTTCATTCTCTTTCAGGTTTTATGCCTACTCCAGCTTTCTGTTTATTACTTCTGTGTGGTCGGAGTTTCTAAGTATCCTGAACAAAATGTCTGTATATCTGGTCCTGTATACCTGGATGTAGGTTCTAGAAGAATAAGAAATAGATATATTTCCAGGATTCTAGTCATTTTATAGCAAATTCATAAACTTGCTCCTATTTTGAAAACATACTTTTTCATTTTAAAAAAATGTGTCCTGTTGAAATGTGAGGACCGTATGTAATCAATACGGCTGAGGTGACATATTGTTCATAGTGATGTTACGTTCATTGTCACAAGACTACAGTGTCTAATGGCTCTTGCATTCTATTTAGCCATGTCAATAACAGTTAGAAACAAAAGCCAGGCAAGAACGTACCTTGATCTGCCGGCAACGGTCCCATGGCAATTTCTCCTTTGAATAGGCCGCTAGGCCTGACTTCATCAGTGACATCAGTTATTATGGCAACCCAACACAATCGGCAGATATGATCAGGAAGCCGGGGCCACTCTCCGGGACTTGCCGCTAGTGTCGGGCAAGGTGAGTAACAGTGCTTAAAGTGACAATTACTATTGCTATTCTTGAAGTTCAGCTCATGCCAACCACTGGTCCTCACTGTTTAGACTAAGTACGTGGTGATATGATATCTGACCACACTGACCATAACAATGTCATGCCCAGTGGTGGAAATTGGCCACTTTGGTCAAGTGATGCAATGAGGATGTCCCACCACCATATACTTTGTATAAACAGTGAGGACTAGGGAGCAGCAGTGTGAAAAGGCTTTCAGGGAGTGAATATATTGCAAAGTAAATAAAAATATTTCTATATATCAAAAACAATGGTTAACAACAAACCAGAAACCCCCTTTATAGGTCTGTAGTCATAGCAGACCATGCAGCTGTGGAGGGGTTCAGAGAAAAGGGAAAACAAAGATTATTTTAAAGCAAAGGTTTACCTTTGAATATCATTATACAGTTAATATTTTTAGATAAAGATTTCTATGCCCATTTCTAAACTTATTTCTATTACTTTTAGCTTTTTTATAATTATGTTTTTACCAGCTAGGGGGAACGAGTGCATAAGTTTTGGTTTAAAGCCCTATATACAAAGCAGTTGGAAATAGTGATTACTTTGATCTTTTTATTTAACTAAATAAACAATTGTTCAACAAAAATGTCATAATGTTAAAAGAAAGTTTTGTCAATGTTTTGCCAGTTACACTGGACCTAAATATATATTTGCTGTTTCCGCACTCCATACACAACACTACATTATATTTCCAGTTCTGGTCCCCAGGTTCTCTTTGCATATAATAAATGCCCTGATTTAGGTTTTTTTCTATATTTCAACATAGCGAATCTCAGGGCAGTGATACAACAAATGGAACAGTTCTTTCCAATGTTTCTATTTACAACACAATGTGTTATGGTAAAATAATGTACATTGTAAAAAATGTGTAGAAATGCCCCACACATCACATAAAGAAATGTCTAAAGCTGTCTTTACCCGTTTCGATAATGTGTACAATTCAAAAATGTTTGCCTTATTTTAATAGTTGATTACAATCGCAGGTGACTTTAATAATTTAGATTGAAGGATCAGCAAATTGCTGTGTGTAAAAGCAATTGCTCGATGGTCTTGCAATTGAACCATGTATGACTTTATCATGTGACTATGATTTCAACCTCATCACAATCATCACATGTAAAGACGTATCAAGGCCAGTAAAATTTATAGAGGGGAAGTCTCCCCCTCCCGGGACACCTTGCTACTGCTCCCGACCATCCTGCAACACTCCCGGCTGCGCTTTGTTCCCCTCCAGCAACTGCCTCTTTCTCCTCCCTCCCCCTGGTAGAGAACATCTGCAGATTGTTAGCACTTGTCCTCCCACACTGCTCTCTACATACAAGGTCCAGCCCAGAAGCTTCAGGTGCTAGGGGGAACAGATCTCCTCTGCCGGGGGGTCGAGCTGCCCTCTCTGCCTGGGGAAGCTCCAGTGGTAATGTACATATATGGACAGTGATGTCACTGGAGCTTCTCGGGGTATCTGTTTAACGGAGGCCTGTAACGGATGCCATATTGTGGAATCTGTCACCCATAGGTTCCCACTGTAAAGAAAAATTATACTTTTAATATATAATTTATTTTTTTACTGAACTCTGCGGGATGCACTAGCGTAGTCCACTACGCTATTGTATACATTTTATTTTTGCAGTAGACAGACATATACTGGCCAAACGGTAGTCAAAAGGACACTCTTTTAGACTCCGTCTGGCAATGTAGCCTTGTGGACACGTTTAGCGTTTACGTCGGGAGCTTTCTCAACATGCATGCTAAACTTAGGTATAGTATAGTATATCATGGATAATGACCAATTCTATGACAGCAATTTATGAATAAACTGTAATTTGTTATTAAATGAACACCCCAGGCAAAACTTATACCTAGTTATGCCTAGTAAGGGGCCTAAATGGGCGAAGCAATTGATGTTCTTAAGGCCCTTTTACACTAGGAGATTATGGTGCAGTCGAGCGTTCATATAACGCTCACTGGCGATAATTGCCCTGTGTAAACAGGGCAGCGATAAGCAGATGAACGAGCAAACGCTCATCTGCTGGTCGTATCATTTAAAAAATTTAAAATATTATCGTTGTCGGCAGCACATCTCTATGTGTAAACAGGGAGACGCGCTGCCGATATGATAATAATGTATTGGGACGAGCGATCGGAGTAACAACCGTTCGTCCCCATCCATAGCTCCGTGTGACAGGAGCAAACGAGCACCGATCCATGATGGCCCGTTGATCGGCGCTCGCTTCACTGGCCGATTGACGGCTGGTATAATAGGCCCTTTAGTCAAGAACTCAGATCCTGCACAAGCATAAAACAATGTAAAAGATATGCCTAGAGTGTTCCTTCAAGAATTTCATTTAAAGCAAAAAAGATAAAGAAAAGGGTTAAATAAAATATTGCAAGTTTTAATTTTCCATAAATTAAAGGTGTATAGTCTGCTCACCTAGCCTTCAAAAACAATATCCCTGGCTAAGCGTGGAGACGAATATGCAGAGGAACAGTGAAAACATGTGAGAATTAATCTTACCTCCCTCTTCCTTACAATTCTTAGTGTCTCCTTCTTTTATACATTGGGTCAACAATAGAAAATAGCACAGAAGGCTGAGATGTTGCTATGAATCAAGGTTATTTAGCCAGGAATCTTTTCACAAAACAATTCTTTGTTATACCATTGAACGAAGAAAAAGAGAATGGAATAAGAGAGAAGGGATAAAACAGAGAGGTACAAAGAACTGGCCTGCATAGACAGTAGATAAAGCTCTCTTTGTAAAGCCACGGGAAGCGGGTGTAGAGTTTGCCCTACGTGGGTGAAGGTGTAGGCCTCATTGGAAGGTGAAATTAGCAAATGCATTGTGGACAAGCGATGCAAAGCCTGTGTCGCCTTCCTAAAGAAAGAGCATGTACATTGTGATTCTTGTAATGTGAAGGATTTTTACCTCTACCAATGTTTGTCCCCACATTATGCTCATCTTATAACAATTATCCCTGATTTTTCAGAACATCAATTGTGGCTGTAGATTGAAGGACTAAAGATGATTGTATAGCAAGGAAAAAGTCAAGCAAAGAACCCACTTCACAATGCCCAGAGATGTCCTGTCAGGTTGTTAGCGTGCGCCTCAGTTCTAGGATCTCTGATAAAGGAAAAGAGAAAAATGCTACAAATTGTCTCAAAAGGGGTTGAAGTCAATCCAAAAATGTACAAAATAGATTACATTCAATGACATATAAATCTATTGCACCGCTGACATTTAGTTTTGGAATAATAAAGTGTTATTTTACATATAATTCTTTATCAAGAATAAATCAGGAAGATAACACCACGCAACGTAAGCACACCTGTACCTCTCAGCCGGTGATGGCTACAACATCCTACTTTATGGGAGGTGAGCACTCACCTCACTGATCTTATAAGAAAGAAAACATTATCTTTTTCCGATGTATGTTATAAATTTAACATAACAGAATATTCCAACAAATTATTATTTAAAATGGCAGCCTCTATTATACGTAAAAGGTCATTTGGTTTGTGTAAATTGCCACGGATTTGCTTCAATTCAGCACCGGCCAACAATACCCCAAGTCCTTTTCTTAAGATAGATTCCCTTTATAGATTTTTTCGTTATACCAAAAGCAAAGTTTTCACAAATGCTATGTTAATCCAGCTCCATATGAGGAACAGTGTGTGGATAATTTATTCGACATGAAAAATCTTTTTGAACCTTTAGGGCCAAACAATAATGTGATTTTACAATAACTCTCAAAGTTTCCCGTAACTGATGACTAAAAAAAATAGAAGCTGTGGAGGATATTAGCGTCATGCCAGGGACCTCTCTATCCTCAACCACTGGTGCCATTACTATGCCTATTATCTCCATTGTTATGTCATTCTACGTTAATAAAGATACGATTTTTAGAAAGATTTGCTTTCTGCTGTAATTATTGCATTAAACATTTTTCCGTGATGTGTCAATTTTTTACCTAGATCCAAAAACAATCAGCACAGAAGCTTCTTATCCCCTATTAGCTGATTCATTGTCTAGAGCTCAGTATCTGCAGCATATCATATAAACGAATGAAATTACCTGCTCAGATTAACAAGACGGATGTAGACATACAGTTCTAGCTGAATTTACAAAAATGCCGAGGCTCTGTTCACATCAAGTTTGATCCCTAAGTTTGGTGTCTACAATAGGAAAAGCTCCAAGCATGCAGTATATGCCAAATGTATAGAAGGAGCTCCTGTTCCATTCGAAATACAGTTTTGTTTCTGTAAAGAAAGGCATAGTGTACTACGCTTTTCTATGTAGAGGCATGCTGCAAAAAAAAGTATACTGTGTAGTATACTATTTGGTAACATAGGAGCCTATAGGCAATGTATGGCATTATATACCTTTATAGTGGCATACATCAGTCTTTTGTCAGAGGTATACGTCAGGCAATACTACTGACATATATGTCTGACGGAAAGCTCAGACATGATGTGAACAGAGCCTTAGGGTACCCGTACATAATGTGGCTGAGCAGCAATAGTTGTCGCACAGCCGATAACCATGCAGCAAAGCCGCACATGGTTTTACAGCAAATTGACGCGATTTTGCAATGCTGCTGAAAGTATGTGCTTCACCTACACAGGCAAATTCTGCGGCTCTCTCACCTTGTGTGACATCCTAAGGTTGAATATCATGTGATTTATTTTAGAAATGTTGCACATGAGATCACCTACGGCACCTATTTACTATCGTAGATTTTGACACTTTTGTATACTTGAAAATCTTTTATGCTTAAGTCACAGAATAAGCAAATTGTCTTACACAGTAGTGTATGCTCTGCTCACCTATGGGACCCCCCACCTCTCAGGAAAACAGGGATCCCTGGATGGCCGTTTATTCAGCCGAGAAGAGGTGGAGACGCATGTGTGTGTCTTTTTTTAAATCTAAAGTCATGTTCATATAGCGTATTTTAAGTAGAAAAAGAATGACGTGTAATATGCATCAAAAACACACGCCATTTGTATGTGCCTTTTTAATGTGGAACCGTTTTTGGATTTGTTTTTGATATGTTTTTGTGCATGTTTTTTTCCCATGTATTTTCAGCCTCCAATTGAATTGAATGGGATACATGCACCAATTATTACGTGTTAAATGCGCCAATTACTTACATGATGCTTTGTTTTTACACAACTTGTAATTTAGATACAAACATGTGAAAAAACTGCACATTTCATGTGACTGCTGCAGCCAATCAGAGAGCTCAGCGGTGAAGAGATACAACACATGACCGCTGTGCCCTCTGCAGCGGTCACATGCTACGTGCATGCAAACAATCACCAGGAACCGCTGGATCGGCAGGAGAAAGGATAGGCAAATGTTGCTTCTTTAGTTAATTTATCCAATTTTCAGCCATTAGCAAAAGAAATTCAGAACCCGGATAACACCTTTAACGGTGTCTTCAATATATATATGTGTGTGTGTCTACAGAAGCCCTAAAGAGCTTTTCCAGGACTTTAATATCCTTCTATCCTTAGGACAGGCCATTAATATGTGACAGGGGAGGTCTGACTCCTGGCGCCTCCCCCATAAGCTGAATGAGGTAGCCCCGGTACTCAAGCAAGCGCTGCATATGCTTTATTATTTACCCAGGCAGAGCTCTAAACATATTGTAGTGTTGTGGCAGCGCCTGGTACTGCAGCTCTGTCCTATTCAAGTGTGCGGCACTGTGCCCCTCTTATTATTGAGTTCAATATATAAACAGTATGCAGTAAGCTCTTAAGCTCCCCCTAGTGGAGGTTGCAGGCAGTCAGCGTTTTATATGTCTATGGAGGGGATTTGGTGCTCTATATCAGAAGAAAATGAGCCCAGATCACTATAATGATAAACTAAGGAATGAATGAACACAGAATTTTGTACAATTACTTTAAGCTATAGTAAGTAATACAGCTTTATAATAATGCAATTATATTTTAATACATACATAAAAAGAACAAAAAAAATCTCTGAGCTGGGAGCAAGCAATTGGAACGGCAGATATAACAATAATAAAATAGATACTACTTTGGACTTAACCTCCATTTTGTTAAATATTTTTCTATCCTATATTCTGTTATCTCCCTTCTTTTCAAACTTTGCTCATGTTCACCTTTCATTAATAAAATTCAGCCACTTCTTTTATTAAATCAGCCTGGTTCACATCCCATGATGCTTAGCTTGTCAGGTCACATAGAACATAGCGAGGTCAGGGTGTGATTTAGAGTAAGGAAGGTTAGCCGGGGTTAATAGACTGGCTGCCTGGGATCCTGCTATCTTCCATAGGAGGATAAAGAAACATAGTTTTCAATGAGGAACAATGGGCCCTGGGATTAGATAAACCCCAGATTCCTATTAGATGCTGATAGAGTGAGCCGTTTTAACCTGGCAATACCATCAGATAAGATAATCGCATCACGCCGTCTTGTTATCGTAAGGGTGTTGTATCCCACATTCAGTATAGCAATGTCAGCAGGGCGCTTAAACAAAGCAGACCGAAGTGTATAGATGTTTTATGTCTTCCCATCTTAATGAGAATTTATATACTAGTCCCACATGGGAAGTAGTCAACAATGGCCACTCTTGAGTCACCTGTAGGTATCCTTTTTACGTTTACATAAATGATCCTGCTGACATTTCCAGTGTGTTTGTCCATCTACACTAAGAATACTTTGTATGAAGCTAGCTACTAGTTAAACTAATAGCACGCTGGTCAATATCCCCAACCTAACATTAGGAAACTTTAGTCTACGCTTAAAATGTTATATTGTCTGCTGCATACTCTGTCATATTGGTGTCGAAAGAATGACACTGATCATAGACATTAGATATTGGTCTGCCAATCCACAATAATCTAATCTGTTAGGCCGTCCACTTACATAAAATAGCTTGTGACCAAACACTTGCTCAGGTGACAGCTATTTCCACCCAAACTCCACCTGTGGTGTATGACAGAGCCCCGCACACTCAGTTTCATAGTAACATAGATAGTACGGTAGAAAAAAAGACACATGTCCATCAAAGGGAACGGAGAGGATGTGGATAAAAAGAAGGGAAACTTTGTTTCCCCATATTGATCTAGAGATAAGCAATAAACCCCATATGGTATGAGCCAATGTGCCCTAAAAGGGGAACATTTCCTCCCTAAACCCGATTTAGATTGAATGAACATTCAAACAAGGATTTTATATATTTATATAAGCATTTATCTTATTTTATTCTAAGAAATCATCTAAGTTTAAACAGGCTCTGTCACCAGATTATAAATGCCCTATCTCCTACATAATCTGATCGGCGCTGTAATGTACAGGGTGGGCCATTTATATGGATACACCTAAATAAAATGGGAATGGTTGGTGATATTAACTTCCTGTTTGTGGCACATTAGTATATGGGAGGGGGAAAACTTTTCAAGCTGGGTGTTGACCATGGCGGCCATTTTGAAGTCGGCCATTTTGTATCCAACTTTAGTTTTTTCAATGGGAAGAAGGTCATGTGACACATTAAACTTATCGAGAATTTCACAAGAAAAACAATGGTGTGCTTGGTTTTAACGTTACTTTATTCTTTCATGAGTTATTTACAAGTTTCTGACCACTTATAAAATGTGTTCAAAGTGTTCAAAGTGCTGCCCATTGTGTTGGATTGTCAATGCTTCCACTCTTCACACACTGACGGCAACACCGCAGAAGAAATGCTAGCACAGGCTTCCAGTATCCGTAGTTTCAGTTGCTGCACATCTCGTATCTTCACAGCATAGACAATTGCCTTCATATGACCCCAAAGATAAAAGTCTAAGGGGGTCAGATCGGGAGGCATGTCTTCTGCGGTGTTGCTATCAGTGTGTGAAGATTGTGAAAAGAGGGTTGTATTGACAATCCAACACAATGGGCAGCACTTTGAACACATTTTATAAGTGGTCAGAAACTTGTAAATAACTCATGAAAGAATAAAGTAACGTTAAAACCATTTACATTAAGTGACTCACCGGTGACGTCTCAGATTCTAGTTCTTTTTCTCCATTTGGTCCAGACCTCTATGATGACTTCTCCCGGACCATTTCTGCAGTTTGCTGCTCACATGTCTTCAGCTTCTCACTTTACCAACATTTCTGCACCTATAAATATAGATGTACTGTATATTGTACTGTACTGTATACTGTAGATATAGTCCCCCTGTATATAGCCCACCTGTAGATATAGCCCCCCTGTAGATAGCCCCCCTGTAGATATAGTCCCCCTGTATATAGCCCCCCTGTAGATATAGTCCCCCTGTATATTGCCCAGCAGATATAGTCCCCCTGTAGATATAGTCCCCCTGTATATAGCCCCCCTGTAGATATAGTCCCCCTGTATATAGTCCCCCTGTACATATAGTCCCCCTGTATATAGCCCAGCAGATATAGTCCCCCTGGATATAGCCCAGCTCTGTAGATATAGTCCCCCTGTATATAGCCCCCCTGTAGATATAGTCCCCCTGTATATAGCCCCCCTGTAGATATAGTCCCCCTGTATATTGCCCAGCAGATATAGTCCCCCTGTATATAGCCCAGCCCTGTAGATATAGTCCCCCTGTAGATAGACACCCCCCGTAGATAAAGTCCCCCGTGTAGACAAAGTCGTCCCCCCCCCCGAAGATACGGCCACACACTTCTATTACAATTAAAAATAAAAATAAAAATATTTCAAACTCACCTTATTCCCGCTCCCACGCCGTCCGGCAGCCATGGAGACCTGCTCTGTACTGTGCAGGTCTCCAGGGGGTTGAACGCAGCGTCTATGAAAGGCGCTGATTGGCTGGGCAGGATGACTTTCCCTGCCAGTCAGTCAGCGCCTTTCATCGACGGAAGCGTCACTGGTACAAAAGGTACCAGTCGCTTCATTCGTGGAGAGGCGCTGAATGGCCGGGCACGGAACGTTCCCAGTCATTCATTGCTTCTAATTGTACCTGTGTCCTTGCGACACAGGTACAATTATAGTGCAGGAGGAGGTGGCGCTGGCGCCCCCTTCTGAACTGCGCCCGGGGCACGTGCCCCGCTTGCCCCCCCCTAGCTACGCCCCTGGCTTAGATACAGCTGCTCTGCTGACAGTATCATATAAGCTGCTTAGATACAGGGGCTCAGCAAACAGTATCCATATACATGTTGGATCCCCTTTGTCTCCTGGGGCAGCACAAAGTCCTCATGTTGTTCAGAGTCAGGATGATATGTGCGCCGCACGTATAATGTCCCAAAACTGCGATGCACACTGCGTTCATGACCAAAGAGTAATCGATTTGGGATTGAGGAGGATAAGTTTATGGAGGAGTTACTGTAGTTACTCATGTAGTTTCACCTATTAGAAATGACATAGGCCCAGTTAAGACAGTAACTGTTGACAGGAGTGGTGTGGGGACTTCAGAGCATGGTCGCAACTCTGACCGCTGCGACTTCTATAGCTACGCGAGGGGTAAAGAAGGTTTGTAGTCTCTTCATAACACTAAATAAATGTATTTTTTTTTAAAGATTTCCTCATAATTAAGATTCTCCAGGCTCCTTATTACTTTAGTTTCTCTTCATTGCACCTATTCCAACTCCAGGACATCTTTTCTATGAACTGGAGCCCAGAACTGAACTTTATATTCCAATGATTGCTCTACTCCTTCTTGATGCTAAGAGCAGGAACTCATATCTGCCATGTGAGAACATACTCTAAAGTCCTCCCATTCTGTGAATAAGTTGTATTAACCGTATCAATGCAATGGTATTTCTGCCACAACAATGTCACCCTTGTAATAGGTGATATGAGCAGAAACTCATTGGTTGCTGCTAATGGGTAGTCCACCATGTTTAAAAGGGGCTGAATGCAGAAAAGTTAAAGAGGCTCTGTCACCAGATTATAAGTGCCCTATCTCCTACATAATCTGATTGGCGCTGTATTGTAGATAACAGCAGTGGTTTTTATTTTGAAAAATGATAATTTTTTTAGCAAGTTATGAGCAATTTTAGATTTATGCTAATTAGTTTCTTAATATACAACTGGGCGTGTTTTTACTTTTTACCAACTGGGCGTTGTAAGGACAAGTGTATGATGCCGACCAATCCGCGACCAATCAGTGACCAATCAGCGTCATACACTTCTCATTGTTCCAGCCCATTGTTCCAGCGTGATTGAAGCTGGGCTGGAACAATGAGAAGTGTATGACGCTGATTGGTCACTGATTGGTCAGCGTCATACACTTCTCTTCACAACGCCCAGTTGGTAAAAAGTAAAAATGCACCCAGTTGTCTATTAAGAAACTAATTAGCATAAATCTAAAATTGTTCATAACTTTGTCAAAAATGATAATTTTTCAAAATAAACACCACTGTTTATCTACATTACAGCGCCGATCAGATTATGTAGGAGACAGGGCACTTATCTGGTGACAGAGCCTCTTTAAATCATTGAGCCACACTTCTAGTTTCAGTCACACAGACAGAGGGCACCCTAAATGTGGCAGACAAGACAAGTTGGAGCATTGCAAGATAAGAATGGAAGCATATATACACACCTGAGGTAGGTGATGAAGAAAAAAAATGGCTTATAGTGTATCTAGAAATTAGAGGTGCACAGTAACTTGAAGCACCTGGGTCCCAATGTAAAATTTTTAATAGGGCCGGCCACCTACCATTTGCCATGGGTAATATTGGTGTGGCAGAACAGCCTTTGGGTTCTCTCAAATTGAAGGCCCTTGTGCAGCTTTACTTCCACACACCCTATAACTACGCCCCTGCTAACCAAATGCCTTCACTTTCTCTCCTTTACATTTGGGGCAAAAATTGGTTTACTGCTGAGTTTCTAACATAATAGCGGTTCAATATGAAGAACACTACACTGCACATTCAACCTGTACAAAGATCCACGACGATGATTGTTGTCCTTAGAGATCTACCAATTGACCTTGTAAGCCAAGAAAAAAAATGAAAATAATTGTACAAAAACAGACTTCATCTAACAAAAAACAACGTCTCTAATGTCTAAGTGTTAAGAACATCTTCTTGAGTATACATATTTACTTTCGCATTTTACATGACGAATAAATAGAGATTAAATCCCTGCACAAATAATATATTCCCGCTGTTTTATGATGACATATTGCCATATTATGTGTAAGGTCAAACCGATGTTACCAAAAAAAAAGGAACAAAAAAAATGTGTTTGCAAATTCGCCCTTGAAACCAGCTGTCCCTCTACCCGGGGTAAGTGTTGTCCATATCATTCCTTGTAATTTGGGAAAAATCTTATATGGACTAAAATCTCAGAGGAAACAAAGAATGACACATGGCTGCCATCTAGTGACACGTTTGGGATCATGTACGATTGGTATATTTTGTACAACACTTTTATAAATGTAAGTGTGAAAATATTGGACAGTTCCTAATGAACTGGAAAAAGTCTATACCACAGTCCTAGGCTGACACACATGTGTATCTGTACTTCCATACATATCTTGATACATATATATTGACATATAAAAACTGCATAGTCACACGCCTCTTTATAAAATTGTCGGTGGTCTGAGCCGTAAAATGGAGCAATATTATGTTATAAAAGAGTTAAAGGGATGTACCATAAATTTCTGATAGATACGGGTCCCAGCTCTCTCTCCATTCACGGCTCACTTTTGCTTGGATGTTTGCGTAAGTCCCATAGAGCAGAGTGGAGAGAGCTGTGTGGCCACCTCTCCATTTATTCTTCGCTTGGGTGCAGCAGCCATGGATATGCCATACATTTCTTAGATGGGTATAGCACTTTAAATATGAGTTGTTCATATGCATTAAATGTATTTGCTCTTTTTTTGAGTCTTATAACGTTTAGTGCATGAGTCAGAAAGCCAAATATAAACTGCCATAGGGATTGGTAGGGTACAATAAGTACCATTCTGCACCTATGGCAGGGTATATTTGACCATCTGAGTCACATAGGAGGTGTATAAAACCCTATCAAATATGAGTCTATGACAGGGTTGGATATGAGACTAATAAATAGCTGATTGAGGGACATGTAATCTAAAACCAAGTAATTTGTCTCACTGTAAAGGTTTACAGAACCCAGAAACAATAAAAGCTCTATAAATTAGCATAAATGTAAATTTATAATATAAAAAACATATAAATTAAAAACATAGAAATGTTATAAGACCTCCTTCACATATATCCAGCCCTTTGGTCAGGTTTGATGACACAACTAATCCCGTAGTTTCCTATGGGGTCAGTTTTGTGTACAGACCCATCAGTTGTGACATCGGACGTCTCCCTGACCTAGACAGAGAAACGTTGAATACTGCACCAGTGCACAAAATGCACAACTTTGATGGCAGTTTTGTCAGACTCTAGTGAGAAAGAACTGGCGAGCCAGGCAGGGGCGTAACTAGGGGAGACTGGGCTCCATAGCAAACTTTTGACTTATTATTCCATATCTTAACACCATGTGATGTTTTTTGGCATACAAAAAGCTTGAGAAAGGCTTCTTGGAAGTCGAAACATTGCATGGTATTAAAAGGTTATTCCCAACTTAGTCATTTATGGCATAGTCACCGAAATGTCTGATAGCGCACCTATCAGACCCCCGTTTTCCCCGATACGGCGGCCTTTGGCTGCAAATTCCAGATGGGGACTAGTGGAGTTGCAGAGCTCTTTTGCCGGAAAAATGTAGCGTTGTCACAGCAGCCTTCCTTAATGAAACCCATTTGTTATGTTTCAGTGGTTTACTTGATAGAAAGACAGTTGTGATGTAACAGCTGCATACCTGATAATAACACTCTTACAACATCACTGTATCTTACCTTTCTCTAGAAAGTTGTGATGTCACAGCAGTTTACCTTCGTGATACAGTTTTTTTTTTAAATATCCCAGCATGTTACCTGTCTGATCCGCAGTTGTGATATCACAGTGATTTACCTGACTAAACCCACTTTTGATGTTGTGAGATGTGGGGGATATATCCAGGGCCGCCATCAGGGGGGTATTAGGGGTAGTAGTGTAGGGGGCCCGGCCAAACTTAATTGAAAGGGGGGCCCGGCAACTGCCGCGACTTGCCTTTGGTAGAAAAAAACAGGCCCCTGCAATGGGGCCTGTTTTTTTCACCAAAACAATGTCGTGAGCTGCGGGCCCCCCTCTCGTTTAACACCGCCGTGAGCTGCGGGCCCCCCTCTTATCACCGCCGCGAAACACCGCCCGCTTGCGCGCGTACGAGCGAGCGCGCGAACGACCGCAAGCGCGCGCGTCCAGGCGCGCCGCCGAGAGGGAGGCGGTGCGCCCGCAACACAAGATCCAGGGGGAAGGACAGGACAGCACAGCCACACTGGACAGCGGCGCAGTCTACTTACCTGCTGGCCCGCCTCTGACTCGTCCTCCTCGTCCTCCTCCTCGTCCGACTCCGCCTCCTCGTCCGACTCCGCCTCCTCGTCCGACTCCGCCTCCTCCTCCTTCTCCAGAGCGTGGCTGCGTAAGGAGAGGGGGAGGAGTCTAGTTGTTGCGCGGCGGCAGTTCTACGATCCCCACGATTTTCTGGAGCCTGGAGGTGAAGGTGAAGGATGACATCTGGACCGAAGACATCGCCTGAAGAGGACTGGAGTGGGAGCAGCTCTTCTGGCACGGTGAGTAAAGTGTCTCAAAGTGCTGTTTATGTATGGCCCTGTTCACACAGAGTATTTTGCAGGCCGAAAAAATCTGCCTCAAAATTCCTTAAAGAATTTTGAGGCAGATTTTGACCTGCCCACAATATCTTGCCGCGTTTTTTGCTGCGTTTTTTGCCCGCTGCGATTGAGGACAGCAGACAAACGCAGCAAAAAATTCATTTTCTGTCTCCCATTGATTTCGATGGGAGGTCAGAGGCGGAACCGCGGCAAGAAAGGACGTGCTGCTTTTTCTTTTTTCCGCGACTGGCTCCCATTGATTTCAGATTAAATCAATGGGAGGCAGTTTTGGAAGTATTTTGGTGCTGATTCTGACGCAGTGTCCGAGTCAATATCAAGGCCCAAAAACTGTGTGAACTGGGCCTTATTGTTAGGGCTTATTCAGACGAACGTGTAATACATCCGTGCAACGCGCGTGATTTTCACGCGCCTCGCACGGACCTGTGTTACTCTATGGGGTCGTGCAGACGGTCAGTGATTTTCACGCAGCGTGTGTCCGTGTGTCCGCTGCGTAAAACTCACGACATGTCCGATATTTGTGCATTGTTCGCGCATCACGCACCCATTGAAGTCAATGGGTGCGTGAAAATCACGCCCAGCACTTCCACAGCAGTATAAACTATGAATGAAAACAGAAAAGCACCACGTGCTACAAACATACAAACAGTGTCATAATGATGGCGGCTGCGCGAAAATCACGCAGCCGCGCATCATACGCTGCTGACACACGGAGCGGTTATGAACTTTTGCATGCACAAAACGCCACGTTTTTGCGCACACAAAAAGCACACGCTCGTGTAAATCCGGCCTCAGGGTAGGAACACACTAGGCATGAACACTGCGGATTTTATGCAACACATTTTATTGTGGAAAATCCGCAGCGTATTACAGTCGCAGCCGAGTGGATGAGGTTTAAACAAATCTCATTCACACGCTGCAAAAAAAATGGACCTGCAGTGTGGCTTTTGGCTTTTTAAGCCGCAGCATGTCAATTTATTCTGTGGAATCGCCGCTCCTCTGTTGCGGAAATGCTGCGGTTCTGCCGCAAAAATCACACATGAGAAAAAAAAAAGGTACTTTTTTACATTTATAAAAAAGTTTAGACTTACCCCGGCCGTAGTCCTGGTGACGCGATCCTCTATTCTTAGCGCAGCCCCGCCTCCTGTCATGACGTTTCATCCCATGTGACTGCTGCAGCGGTCACATGGTCTACAGCGTCATCCTAGGAGGCGGGGCTACGTTCAGAAGAGAGAGATGCGTCATCTAAACTACGGCCGGGGCAAGTCTAAACTTTTTTTTCCCTGCAGGATTCCCGCAGCGGACACGCCTCACGAAACCTGCGCCACTATTTGGTGCGGTTTTGCTGGCGGAATTCCCTGCGGCTACCGGGGCGGATAAGCTGTGTAGTTTTACTCAGCATATCCGCCTAGTGTGTCCCTTATGATGTCGCTCCTGGAGCTGCTGCCGGTCTCTAAATAGGCAGTTGGTCCAGTAGAATTTGGAATTATTTTTTTTTGTGAACCAGCTTAAAAAAACACAAAACTTTTGTGTTAGGGCCTGTTCACATCACTGTTCGCTTCCGCTCCGGGGTTCCGTCTGAGGTTTCTGTCGGGTGAACCCCGCAACGGAAAGTGAAAGTGACAGCACAGCTTCCGTTTCAGTCACCATTGATCTCAATGGTGACGGAAACATCGCTAATGGTTTCCGTTCGTCACCGTTCCGGCAGGTTTTCGGACGGCATCAATAGCGTAGTCGACTGCGCTAATGGTGACGGAAACGGAAGCTTTCACTTTCCGTTGCGGGGTTCACCCGACGGAAACCTCAGACGGAACAGAAGCGAACGGTGATGTGAACAGGCCCTAACAAAAAAGTTTTGTATTTTTTTAAGCTGGTTCACAAAAAAAATAAATTCCAAATTCTACTGGACCAACTGCCTATTTAGAGAGCGGCAGCAGCTCCAGGAGCGACATCATAAGGGACACACTAGGCGGATATGCTGAGTAAAACTACACAGCTTATCCGCCCCAGTAGCCGCAGGGAATTCCGCCAGCAAAACCGCACCAAATAGTGGCGCAGGTTTCGTGAGGCGTGTCCGCTGCGGGAATCCTGCAGGGAATCCTGCAGGGAAATAAAAGTTTCGACTTGCCCCGGCCGTAGTTTAGGTGACGCATCTCTCTCTTCTGAACGTAGTCCCGCCTCCTGGGACGACGCTGTAGACCATGTGACCTGCAGCAGTCACATGGGATGAAACGTCATGACAGGAGGCGGGGCTGCGCTAAGAATAGAGGATCGCGTCACCAGGACTACGGCCGGGGCAAGTCTAAAATTTGTATAAATTTAAAAAAGTGCCTTTTTTATTTTTTCTCATTTGTGATTTTTGCGGCAGAAACGCAGCATTTCCGCAACAAAGGAGCAGCGATTCCACAGAATACATTGACATGCTGCGGCTTAAAAAGTCACACTGCAGGTCCATTTTTTTTGCAGCGTGTGGGTGAGATTTGTTTAAACCTCATCCACTCTGCTGCGACTGTGATACGCTGTGGATTTTCCACAATAAAACGTGTTGCATAAAAACTGCAGCGTTAATGCCTAGTATGTTCCTACCCTAAGGCCGGATTCACACAAGCGTGTGCTTTTTGTGTGCGCCAAAACGTGGCGTTTTGTGCATGCAAAAGGTCAGCAGCGTATGATGCGCGGCTGCGTGATTTTCGCGCAGCCGCCATCATTATGACACTCTGTTTGTATGTTTGTAGCACGTGGTGCTTTTCTGTTTTCTGTTTTCATTCATAGTTTATACTGCTGCGGAAGTGCTGGGCGTGATTTTCACGCACCCATTGACTTCAATGGGTGCGTGATGCGCGAACAATGCACAAATATCATGTCGTGAGTTTTACGCAGCGGACACACGGACACACGCTGCATGAAAATCACTGACCGTCTGAACGGCCCCATAGAGTAACATAGGTCCGTGCGAGCCACGTGAAAATCACGCGCGTTGCACGGATGTATTACACGTTCGTCTGAATAAGCCCTAACAATAAGGCCCAGTTCACAGAGTTTTTGGCCCTTGATATTGACTCGGACACTGCGTCAGAATCAGCACCAAAAAACTTCCAAAACCGCCTCCCATTGATTTAGTCTGAAATCAATGGGAGCCAGTCGCGGAAAAAAGAAAAAGCAGCACGTCCTTTCTTGCCGCGGTTCTGCCTCTGACCTCCCATCGAAATCAATGGGAGGCAGAAAATGCATTTTTCCCTGCGTTTTTTGTCTGCTGTCCTCAATCGCCGCGGGCAAAAAACGCGGCAAGATAGTGTGGGCAGGTCAAAATCTGCCTCAAAATTCGGTGCGCGGTTCCAGGCGGTCGCGGGTGCGCATGCGCGGGAGTTTGCGGGTGCGCGCGATCGGTCGCACGGGCGGCAGTGTTTGACGGCCCCCATGACGACCCCCATGCTACCCAGGGCCGCCATCAGGGGGGGTATTATGGGTACTGATGTGAGAGGCCCGGCCAAACCTAATTGAAAGTGGGGCCCGCAGCTCACGACATTCTTTTGGTGAAAAAAACGGGCCCCATTGCAGGGGCCTGTTTTTTTTCTACCAAAGGCAAGTCGCGGCAGTTGCCGGGCCCCCCTTTCAATTAGGTTTGGCCGGGCCTCTCACATCAGTACCCATAATACCCCCCCTCATGGCGGCCCTGGGTACCATAATATAGTGCTGGACGGAGTACCGTTAACAGGCGGTGCCACGGTAGGGGGGCCCAGAAAATTTAGCTGTAGGGGGCCCTGAAATTCCTGATGGCGGCCCTGGATATATCCACACGCTATAGAGAATTGTTGCTTTTCATTCTTTATTGGATTTTGCGCCCTCCGGGTCATTGTAATTAGTATGAAAGCATAATAGTGCACTGTACCTATAAGATGTGGTGTTGTCTGCTTTTATCTGCTTGTTTTGTGACTTTTTCCCACTAGGTGGCATCCAGTCAGTGGTCAGTCCGGCCACTATGACAACAGCGTTGGAGGAGAAGTAGTCATTCCGGCCACTGTGTATATTGCACTGTGTATAATGTTGTGCTGATGTTATGTTATTTTAACTCTGTCCCCTTGCAGGCAGGGGCGTAGCTAAAGGCTAATGGGCCCTGATGCAAAGGTTCTTCTTGGGCCCCCCCAAACTTCTCATGGCCGGCGGTCCGCAGCTTTCAGCTGCATCGGTCTCCTAAGTGACCCAACGATGCAGCACTAGCAGCCAAGGGCGTCACTAAGGTCTTGAAACGTCAGGGGAAATAGCCCCAATACATATACCCCCCCCCCAAAAAAAAATCTGTGCGTGTATGTATATATGTTTATAGGAGACAGCATATCTATAGCACTACGACCCTCATAGCTATGTGTGGGATTAGATACAGTGGCTCAGCAGGCAGTATCACACATGATAGGATTAGAAATAGTGGCTCAGCAGACAGTATCACACATGATAGGATTAGATATAAGGTCCAGCAGACAGTATCACACGATAGGATTAGATACAGCGGCTCAGCAGACAGTATCATACATGATGGAATTAGATACTGTAGCTCAGCAGACACTATCACACATTATAGGATTAGATACAGTGGCTCAGCAGAAGAGTATCACACATGATAGGATTAGATACAGTGACTCTGCAGACAGTATCACACATTATAGGATTAGATACAGTGTCCCAGCAGACAGTATCACACATGATTGGATTATATATAGGGCTCAGCCATAATCTGCCTGCCTGAACCATTGCATATAAGATTGTGCCTCTCAGTGACTACAGAGAAGAATTGTTGTATTAATTTGCTGTGTCAGTGTGTCTGACATTTACCACCGGTCTGAAAGAAAGACATGTTTTGCCATCACTTCTGTCTTCTTACCATCTATTCTGTGACACAACCTTCACCGGGCCCTACACAATCTGGGGCCCCGCAAACCGTACAATGTCACAGCAGCTTAGGGCCCTTTTACACTGTAAAGAGGGAACGTGATGCCAACAAGATGCAAACTGTTTGGGAACGAACGATCGTATTAACAATCGTTCGTGCCTGTGTTTTTTTTTTCGAAGTCCTGCCTAAATAAACGTTAAAAATTTATTTATTATATAGTATCTAAAATAGGGCACTCATGCCAATTTATACTGTGAATAGGCGTTTGGCAAAACAGAGACACAGTTCCCTGATCAGGTGTAAGAATAAGATGATGAATGGTACACCTTAGTGTCGATACAACACCCGACATGACCTGCCTAGGTAGAGTCGTGTGTTAACCTTAGACCATACTATCCCCCCCACCCCCACTTAGTAAAGACACATGACACCGAGGTTGGATGTGAAATGGCCACAGCAGCCGTTTATTAATTTCACAGTTTTATAAAAACAATTTAAATCCGAAACATTCGGATAACTAGTTAGGAATCCACCAGAGAATTCCTCCTAATAATTCACATGACCCAACATGGGTCAGAATCATAAATAACAATTAACCGTTAACATTAACCCGAGCAGAGGAAGTCCTTGAAGCCCCTTCAGATGTTCCTTATTAAGAACACACCGAATTAGCCATCTGCAAACCACCAATTACCTCCAGCCGTAAACCAGCTCGGAAGCACCGTTCACCTCTGCAGATGGCTCCAACCACTAGAAGTCCACTTACATAGTTACATAGTTAGTACGGCTGAAAAAAGACACATGTCCATCAAGTTCAACCAAGGGAAGGGAAAAGGGAAGGAAAAATTTCTACACATAGGAGCTAATATTTTTTTGTTCTAGGAAATTATCTAACCCTTTTTTAAAGCCATCTACTGTCCCTGCTGTGACCAGCTCCTGCGGTAGGCTATTCCATAAATTCACAGTTCTCACTGTAAAGAAGCCTTGTCGCCTCTGCAGCTTGAACCTTTTTTTCTCCAGACGGAGGGAGTGCCCCCTTCAAGGGGATAACACCCGATGAAGCCCTCAAGTGATATACCGACCACTAGAAGTCCACTTCAAAGGGATAACACCCGATGAAGCCTTCAAGTGATATACCTTCTACCAGAAGACCACTTCAAAGGGATAACACCCGATGAAGTCTTCAACCATGTACCTTTTTTGGGGGACGCATACCCCCGATGCGACCCCCCCACCATTTTGTACTGACTGGCCTCAAGGACTCCCCCCGCCACAGCGAAACAGGCCTTGACCCCCTTAAGGCTGTGAGTTCCTCCACACCACCACCGCCCTTTCTATGCCTTCTGCTATCGCCAAGCTCCAAAGATCAATGCCAACCTCGGTCAGATGAACCCCGTCACTTCTCCAAAAATTCCCCACTCCTGACTCCAAATCCCTATGCCTTACGCAAATGCCCCCGTTCTTTGCCACAAAACGGGACACCGTCCGGTTAACCTTTATGCGAGCCTTATTGACTCTCTCCACCGATCTAGCTAACCGCCAATGCTTTCTTGGGACTATGTCCGACCACACTACCACCAACTTGGGATAAGATACCCACAAACACAACATATCATGTTTGATATCCCGCACCAACTCACGAAAAGGGCGGACTCCTAAGTCATTCCCACCCACGTGCAACACTAAAACCTCCGGAACCCTATCAAGCCGCGCATATGTCTGGAATTCCGCCAACACCCTGTTCCACGACATACCTCTAAAACCCAGCCAATGCACAACCGCATCCTGTCGCGGAATGCGCAACTGGCGACCATCCGGGCGGACGTCCGCCCTCAAAGCCCCCCAGTGCACGTACGAATGACCCATCAACCACACCAGACAAGGAGACGAATCTGAAACGGAAAAAACAATTAGGCACCACCAATATAACATTTGTAAAGCGTAAACAACCCCAATCATAACATATGGGGGCGGACATAGGACTTAAACCTTTTAGACTCCCAACGACCAATACGCCTCACCCCTTCATCATCCAACCCCCAGCGCCCCGCTTCCGTTGCTGCGCCAATCCTGAAGGAATGAGATGAATATGAGCCTGCCGCAACACCAACCGCTGTCAAACATTTTTTAAATACAGCTCCAAACTGAAACCTGGACAAAAACGACCCGTCCATATGACGTAACAAAGGCAAATCTGGAGACCCCCCGTTTTGCGTAAAACCCCGCATGCACTCTACAGGGCACATGACCGACCCCGGGAGAGCGAACAAAACTATCAACTTTCCCTTCCCTACTTGGTCAGTTTTTGATCGACGCAACCATACCTCTAGCCGATCTGCAAATAGGCTCACCTCCCCAGATCTCAGCCCCCCTGCCCGTTTTGTACTTGGCGACACCAACTCACCTATTCTAAATGCTCCAAAAAACGCTAACGAAAAAGCCAATCGAAACAAATGCATTTCATCTGAAGAACGACATACCGATGCTAATGAACCGCCCAACGATTTAAGCAAAGCAAACGACACCGGCCTTCTACTATCCGCCTCCACCCTACCTCGACGCAACCCCTTCAAAGCCTGCGATACCAGAAATTCCTTCGATACATCCCGAAAACCCCGCAGCTTAAACCCAAACGCCACCGCAGATATGAACCGGTTCACCTTCGCTACTGAAAACCCCGACTCCCAGGCGTCCCCTAACCAGTACAAAAGTGCCACCAACCTGTCTCTATCCGTATTGACGTCACCCAACTCTCTTAACCACTCCTCCCACTGCCTCCAACAAGCAGCATACGCACTCCACGTCGCGCGCGCCAAAGACCTTTTTAACAGCTGCTCTACGGGACCGATACCAGATCCCACAGATGCTCCGGACACGCCAACCCGAGACGTTCCGCTCCCGGTGCCAATTGCCGAAACCGGTCCCACTGCGAGCAAGAAAGAGCATCAGCGATACAATTCTGAACACCCGGGACATGCACCGCCACCACCCACGCGTTCAATGACAAACACACCAACACTAAATGTCGCAACAATTGAACTACCGGAGGAGAGGACGCCGTGATGTTATTAATGGCCAGCACCACCCCCATGTTGTCGCAGTAAAAACGGACCTTCTTATCCCTGAGCCTGTCCCCCCAAATGGTAGCCGCCACCACGATGGGAAACAGCTCGAGCAGGGCCAGATTCCGCGTGAGTCCACTGGACACCCAGCTAGCCGGCCATTGACCCGCGCACCACGGACCTCCCCCATAAGCTCCAAAACCACCCACCCCAGCCGCATCCGTAAAAATATTCAAATCACTCGTATCCTGCGCAGGAGCCATCCATAGCGAGCGACCATTGTACTGGCCCAAGAAGTCATCCCAAACCTGAAGATCAGCTCGGTGCTCCTCCTTGAGCCGCACAAAATGATGCGGCGCGCGCACTCCCGCCGTTGCCGCCGCCAACCTCCTACCAAACACCCTCCCCATTGGCATAATCCGGCAGGCGAAATTCAACTTCCCCAGCAGCGACTGAAGCTCCCTCAGCGCCATTTTCTTCATTCTACAAGCCCGTCGAACCTCCAGCCTCAAAGCACCCAACTTATCCGCCGGGAGCCGACACTCCATTGCCACCGAGTCAATTTAGATTCCCAAGAAACAAATCGTCGCTACCGGGCCCTCCGTTTTTTCCGGCGCCAAAGGGATCCCAAAATCCCTCGCCACCTTCTGTAGTGCATGAAGCAAATTACCGCAAACCGGCGAACCCCCCGGGCCAACGCACAAAAAATCATCTAAGTAATGGATCAACGAATCGACCCCGGATACTCCCCTCGTTACCCACTCCACGAAGCTACTAAACGCCTCGAAGTATGCACAAGAAAGAGAACACCCCATCGGAAGGCACCGATCCACGTAAAAGGCCCCATTCCAAAAACAACCCAACAGCCGTTGGCTTTCTGGATGGACCGGCAACAACCTGAACGCCGCCTCGATGTCGGTTTTTGCTAGCAGCGCCCCCGGACCCGCAGCCCGCACTAACCCCACCGCCTTATCGAATGAGGTATAAACTACGGAACACAACTCGTGATCAATCCCGTCATTTACCGACGAACCTTTGGGATACGATAAATGTTGAATCAAACGAAACTTTCCGGGCTCGCGTTTAGGGACAATACCCAAAGGGGACACAACTAAATCTTTTACCGGCGACTCAACAAATGGCCCCGACATGCGCCCCAACGAAACTTCTTTTAACAACTTTTCCGACACGACTTCCGCATGCAAGTAAGCCGATTTTAAATTCCTCCGCGTAACCGGAACCTCATAAGGAGGCGGAGGAATAACAAAACCAACACGAAACCCTTCATAAAGCAACTTAGCTGCCGCCCTATCCGGATACTCACTTAGATAAGGGGCCATCCTTTCCACCCTCACCGGCGACACCCCCTTGACCAGCCCCGTGCTGGTTCCCTGACCTCTTTTTTCGCAGACATTTTGCCGCCCCGTGTGATGCACCATTACACTCGGAGCACACGTGCTTGAACTTGCACGTGGCCCCGAACTTGCACTGACCTTCATTGAATTGCCAGCAAAACCCCGCCTTTCCCCCGCCGCTTTGTCCACTCTGACTAGACTGGCCTCCCTGGCCACCGCTCCCGGGAAAGGGCTGCCTAACCGGAGCCGTAACCCGTAACCAGAGAGCAATATCCTTCTGGTCCCACCGAATCGCCGGCCGAACCGCCTTCCGCTGACGGAATTGCTCATCATATCGCAGCCACGCCTGACCCCCATACGCCCTATGAGCCTCCCCAATGGCATCAAAATAACAAAACAACGCCGAACAATTTTCCGGCGCCTTTTCCCCTATCACACTAGCCAATATGGCGAACGCCTGCGACCAATTAACGAACGTCTGCGGGATAAGCCTATACCGCCGCCGTTCCTCCTCGTCCTTTTTACTCTCATCCCGCTTGCTCTTATCCAAATTAAATTTAGCCAGCGGCAAGAGAGAAAAAATTTCAACATATTCGTCTTTCCAGATCCGATCACGCACCTCCTGCTTTAAATGCGCCCCCAACGGACCCTCAAAACAAACATACACCTCCCCCCGAGCACGATCGTCCATACGCACTCGATCGCCGTCCTTCTGTGCCTCGGTCTGTACCGACACCGCGACCGCCTCTCTAACTGCCACCACAGGACGCGCCTGTAACGATCCCACGTCCCTGGGGCCTTCCCAAACTACCGCAGGAGACACTTCCGTTACTACCGGCGCCGCGGCCCTATCCAGGCGCCCCACCAGCTCCCGTAAGCAACCCACTAAGTCTGCCAAACCCGCTCCGTCGCGTCCGCCCGCGCCACTACCGGCCCCCGATGCAATACTAGCCGCCCCCCCGCCGACACCCAACATAAAAATCGCTGGATAAGACAATGATGGAGTTATACACTCACCGGGCTGCACAGGCGCTGTGTTCCCGTCAGCCGGACCATCCTGACCTCGACGATACACGTCCAGTTCACCTTCCTCCAGTTCTTCTCTCGCCGACGACTGTCCCTCCCAACGACATCTTCGGAACGGGGATGAGGACGCTCTGACCGATGGGCCGGCAACCTGCCGCCCGACCGCCGGGACCCAGACTTCCGACCGGACCTGTTGCCTCGACGTCGCTGCAGATCTAGGCGTCCGTCTAGACGATCCTGACGAAGCCTGCCCCCTGGCCGGAACATCACCATGCGGGGCGGCCGTACCTTGTTCTCCAAATCTTCCATCTGATGGGGGAGGGGTGACAGGGAGCCCAGCCTGCGACTCCCTGCTTACCGCCGGACCCCGTCGCGGCCTGGGATTCCTGCCAGGACGCAGGGCCTGGGAAGGGGCGGTCCTCCCAGCTGCCTGGCCTGCAGCGTCCGGGATCGGGCTCCCTCTGCGACGCCGTGTCCGCGGGACTACCTCCGGACTGAGGCGCTCTGGAGGTCGGGACCGCCGAGAGGGACGGGTCGACCCAGCCTGCGTCGCCGTCACCCCTGGCACCGCTCTCTGCCTGCCCAGCGCAGGAGCGGTTGTTGCCGACTCCCCCCCCGCCGCCATAGCCATGCTCGTAAGGGGGCCGGGGGAGGGGAGCCTGTCCCTTTCAACAGACCCCGAACGCCGTGCCCGACGTGGCGAAACGGCGTCCGGGATCCTCGTTATTGCAGCCACGGTCTCCTCTAGCCATCCGGGACCGTGGTGCACAGCAGCGGCACGCAGCCGCTCTAACATAAGGGCTTCTGACATTTCTAAAAGCCGGGCAACGGGGAGCTTACTTGCTTCTATGTTACTCCTCCCGCTGCTTCCGGCTCAATGCCGAGAAACAGCGGGAAGCGCAGTAACTGCCCCCCGTCCCCCTTAACTCCTCCCCGTCCCTCCTTCAGCTCCTTCCAACTCTCCCTCAACTCATTAACCCTTTCCCTACCAGGACGGTCATGTCGGCTTCCCTTCACCCTGCGGCCGCGTCCAGCCTCTTCTGGAGTAGTGATACACACCACTCGTCCGTTTGCCACAACGATACCAAGTAGCTCAGTCCAATATGAATGTTTCACATGCACCAATACTATGTGCACCAATTGAAACATGAACAGAGAACTAGCAAAAATAATAAATGTGGTCTGTTTGCCACAAGTAGGCAATTATAGAGCAATCTCCCAACGCGTTTCTGTAACCCTCTGAACCAGAGGGGAACGTCCTCAGGGGTATTTATTAACTGCGTATATTAGTTTGAGCAGCTACCATGCAGCACATATTATGCTGCTGAATTTGTGTATTCTCAGGAGCGCAGTGAGACACTAATGTCTGGTCTAACGCGCGCCGGAGACTCTCACAAGATTTAAAGGGCTAGCCCTGCCTATTCGATGGGCGGAATGGAACGGACATAGCCAATCGGTGTGTCACAGCGTATAAATGAACGCCCACCGATCAGGCCTGCCCCTAGTGACATAGACGCTAATCAAGGAGATGCATAAAGCATCAATGGTTACTAGGGGAAATACAGGCGGTTTCTAAGTACGTTTGATAGATGAACAAGTAAAGTGTGAATACATGCCAAGCATAGAAAAGACTAGCTATGCAAAAAAAGCAATAGTAAATTACAATTGATGCCGATGACAATGTCCTCTCTACACCATCAATGGTAGGTGCACATGAATGTATGGGAAAAAATAAACGAACTATGGAGAAAGTAAGGTATCATAGATGAACTGAGTGTTAAAAAAGTTAAATTGCAAAATGACGAACATGATGAAAGAATATATTATTATCGAGCAAAAGAAATCAGTGAGAGCTACCAAAGCTCGCCTGAAAAAACCGAGCTGTATTTGATACATTGTTGTAGATGAGCAACTATAGATGTTATTATTGACAAAAGACATAACAACGCACAAAGAGCTAGAGGAAGGAAAGAAAGGATAGATATTTATTAAGTCCCAGTGGACTAAGCGTTTTCATTCTGAATATCCATTGGGCTTCCTTCTGGAGGATTTTTTTTATCCCAATCACCTCCTCTGATTGGTGGTGCAATGTGTTCCATCCCCTGAAATTTCAGGGCAGTGGAATCACCAGAGTGATGTTCCCATACATGCCTGGATACAGACGTATCTTCCTTCCTATTTATGTCACAAATGTGATCTCTAATCCTCCGTCTGAATTCGCGTATAGTCTTTCCAACATACTGGATACCACAGACACAGGTGATAAGATACACTACTCCCTTAGTCAAGCAATTGATAAAGGATCTCGTGTAAAAGTTTTCACCCGTGGTTGTACTTACAAATTTGCGGGTACTGGAAATAGAGCAACAGGCTTTGCATCTGCCACACTTAAACGTCCCTTTCGTATTTGATGACAGCCATGTAGTATTTTTTACTTCAAGATGGCTATGGACTAGCCTATCTTTAATATTTCGACCTCTTTTGAAGGTAATAAGTGGTCTATCACCTACCATGCTGCCTACATCTGGGTCCGATTTAAGGATATCCCAGTAAAGGGTAAGTATTCTCCTAACCTCCTGATGTGCAGCATCATAAGTACCTATCACTCTAATTGTGTCATCCTGTATTGAGCGTGTTTTGGGGTTTAACAAGCTGTCTCTACTAGCACCCATAGCATGTTGATATGCAGTTTTCAGCACATGATTTGGATACCCTCTCCGCACAAATCTGTCTCTCAGACCATTCGCTGAGGATTTGAAATCCGAAATTGTGGTACAGTTGCGTCTTGCCCTAATGTATTGCCCCTTGGGTATGCCTTTTTTAAGTGGGACAGGATGCCAGCTATCCCATCTAAGCAGATTATTGGTTGCGGTGTCTTTTCTATACATATTCGTTCTTAGGTAACCCATCTCTGTTTTTTCAATTTTAACATCCAGAAAAGTAATGTGTTGATCCTGTATTTCTGACGTGAAGAAGAGACCTATGTCATTGATGTGTAACACAGACACAAACTCCTTAACCCCTTAAGGACGCAGCCTAGTTTGGGCCTTAAGGCTCAGAGCCCATTTTTCAAATCTGACATATTTCACTTTATGTGGTAATAACGTCGGAATGCTTAAACCTATCCAAGCGATTCTGAGATTGTTTTCTCGTGACACTTTGGGCTTCATGTTCGTGGTAAAATTTGGTCGATATATTCAGTCTTTATTTGTGAAAAATTGCAAAATTTAGAGAAAATTTACAAAAAATAGCATTTTTCAGAATTTAAATGCATCTGCTTGAAAAACAGACGGTTATACCACCCAAAATAGTTACTAGTTCACATTTCCCATATGTCTACTTTTGATTGGCATCGTTTTTTGAACATTCTTTTATTTTTCTTGGACGTTACAAGGCTTAGAACATAAAACAGCAATTTCTCATATTCTTAAGAAAATTTCAAAAGCCTTTTTTTGAAGGTGCCAGTTCAGTTCTGAAGTGGATTTGAGGGGACTATGTGTTAGAAACCCCCATAAAACACCCCATTTTAAAAACTAGACCCCTCAAAGTATTCAAAACAGCATATAGAAAGTTTTTTAACCCTTCAGGCATTTCACAGGAATTAAAGCAAAGTGGAAATTAAATTTGCAAATTTCATTTTTTCTGCTGAATTTCAATTTTATTCAATTTTTTTTTAGTAACAGAGAAGGTTTTACCAGAGAAACACTACTAAATATGTATTGTCCAGATTCTGCAGTTTTTAGAAATGTCCCACATGTGGCCCTACTGCGCTCGTGGACTAAAACACAAGCCCTAGAAGCAAAGAAGCACCTAGTGCATTTTGAGGCCTCTTTTTTATTAGAATATATTTTAGGCAGCATGCCAGGTTTGAAGAGGCGTTGAGGTATCAAAACAATGGAAACCCACCAGAAGTGACCCCATTTTGGAAATTACACCCCTCAAGGAATTCATTTATGGTTTTTGTTATCATTTTGACCGCACAGTTTTTTCACAGCACCTATTTGAATTGGGCTGTGAAATGAAAAAAATGATATTTTTTCCAATAAAATGTCATTTTTGATCAAATTTTCTTATTTTCACAGGGAACAACATACCCCATTTTGTTGCCCAATTTGTCCTTAGTGCGGCAATACCCCATTTGTGGTGATAAACTGCCGTTTGGGCCCATGGGAGGGCTCAGAAGGAAAGGAGCGCTATGTGTTTGTTGGAGTCCAGATTTTGCTGGATTGGTTTTCGGGTGCCATGTCGCATTTGCAGAGCCCCAGAGGTATCAAAGCAATGGAAACCCACCAGAAGTGACCCCATTTTGGAAACTACACCCCTCAAGGAATTCATTTATGGTTTTTGTTATCATTTTGACCGCACAGGTTTTTCACAGCACCTATTTGAATTGGGCTGTGAAATGAAAAAAATTATATTTTTTCCAATAAGATGTCATTTTTGATCAAAATTTCTTATTTTCACAGGGAACAACATACCCCATTTTGTTGCCCAATTTGTTCTTAGTGCGGCAATACCCCATTTGTGGTGATAAACTGCCGTTTGGGCCCATGGGAGGGCTCAGACGGAAAGGAGCGCTATGTGTTTGTTGGAGTCCAGATTTTGCTGGATTGGTTTTCGGGTGCCATGTTGCATTTGCAGAGCCCCAGAGGTATCAAAGCAATGGAAACCCACCAGAAGTGACCCCATTTTGGAAACTACACCCCTCAAGGAATTCATTTATGGTTTTTGTTATCATTTTGACCGCACAGTTTTTTCACAGCACCTATTTGAATTGGGCTGTGAAATGAAAAAAATGATATTTTTTCCAATAAGATGTCATTTTTGATCAAAATTTCTTATTTTCACAAGGAACAACATACCCCATTTTGTTGCCCAATTTGTCCTTAGTGCGGCAATACCCCATTTGTGGTGATAAACTGCCCTTTGGGCCCATGGGAGGGCTCAGAAGGAAAGGACCACCATTTGGCCTACTGGAGCTTTTCTGGTGCTAAGTCATGTGTGCAGAAGCCCCTGAGGTACCAGTACAGTTGAAACCCCCGAGAAGTGACCCCATTTTAAAAACTACACCCCTTAAGACATTCATCTAGAGGTGTAGTGAGCATTTTGACCCCACAGGTACTGTGTAAAAGATAATGCGCAGCAGATGGTGCAGTGTGAGATTTGCAATTTTATATATGTATATGCCATTTCAGTGTCCAATATAGTGTGCCCAGCATGCGCCACCGGAGATATAC
Organism: Rhinoderma darwinii; assembly: GCF_050947455.1. Lineage (NCBI taxonomy): Eukaryota > Metazoa > Chordata > Amphibia > Anura > Rhinodermatidae > Rhinoderma > Rhinoderma darwinii. Next base: position 70,485,753 of record NC_134690.1, read on the forward strand.
ACCCCTTAAATTGTAATGTGGGTTCTCCTGGGTACGACAATACCCTACATGTGGCTGTTATCAGCTGCCTGGGCATACGGCAGGGCTCAGAAGGGAAAGATGAGGGGGGTAAGCTGTGCGGAGTGCATCAGGGTAAATAGAAAATCAAGGGATGTATGATACATTTTAAAACAATCTTTTATACAGAGCCCTGGTTTTTCGGGACACGTGTCACATTGGTATATTGTGTTCTTCCTTATCCCCCTCTTATAGCAGACTCTGCACCTCTTTTGACTCTTTCCCTTTCCACCGGTTTGGGGACCTTCTCCTGGAAAGTGTTGCCCTGGTACGATGCGCCCCCCCTTCCTGGTCCCTAAAGATTAGATCTTGAAATTCCAGGAAAGTTCCCCTCTGGCCTGCACATCGACGTAGCACATACGCATTGTACAAAGCCATCTGTATGATGTGCCCGGCCAGCTTCTTATACCTCACCGCATGGCGCTGTAGGGCTTCAGGACTTGATTTGACAAGTCCATCCCTCCCATGTACCTATTGTAGTCCAGGATGCAGTCTGGTTTGGGGGTGGCCTTTCCTTCATATATCCTAAACCTGTAGGTATACCCTGATGCACTCTCGCAGCTTATACATCTTCACGCCATACCTTGCCCTCTTACCTGGCAGGTACTGGCGGAATTGAACCCTCCCTTTAAAATGTACCAGGGACTCATCAATAGAAAAACACTTCTCGGGGGTGTATGCTTGGGAAAACCGGGCACTGGAACGGTCTAATAGGGGTCTCCGTTTATACAAACGGTCAAAACTGGGGTCATCTCGGAGTGGGCACGGCTCATTATCAGTATAATGTAAGAAGCGAAGTATTGCCTCATTTATTTATTTTTTTAGGTTCCAGTTCATTTCTGAAGTTGCTTTGAGGGGCCCATATATTAGAAACCCCTATCAAACACCCCATTTTAGAAACTAGACCCCTCAAAGTATTCACAACAGCATTTAGAAAGTTTATGAATCCTTTAGGTGTTTCACAGAAATTTAGAGCAAAGTAGAGGTGACATTTACTCTTTTTATACCATTTTTTTTATAACACAAAAGGATTTATCAGAGAAACGCAACTCAATACTTATTGCCCAGATTCTGCAGTTTAGAGAAATATCCCACATGTGGCCCTCGGGCGGTAATGGACTGAAGCACCGGCCTCCGAAGCAAAGGAGCACCTAGCGGATTTTGAGCCCTCTTTTTTATTAGGCACCATGTCCGGTTTGAAGAGGTCTTGTGGTGCCAAAACATTGGAAACCCCCCAAAAGTGACCCCAATTTGGAAACTAGACCCCTTGAGGAATCCATTGTAGTTTTCATGGGGTGCATGCGGCTTTTTGATCAGTTTTTATTCCATTTTTAGGTGGCGTGGTGACTAATAAACAGCAATTGTACTATTGTTTTTGTATACATTTTTTTTTACAGCGTTCACCGTGCGCTATAAATGATATATTAACTTTATTCTGCGGGGCGATACGATCACGGCGATACCAGATGTTTATAGTTTTTTTTTATGTCTTATGGCGTTTGCACAATAAAGTACGTTTTGTAAACAATCATTCACTTTTTGTGTTACCCTATTCTAAGAGCCATAACGTTTTTATTTTTCAATCAATAAAGCCGTGCGAGGACTTATTTTTTGCGTAACGAACTGTATTTTCCATCAGTACCATTTTTAGGTACATGCGACTTTTTGATCTCTTTTTATTCCATTTTTTGGGAGGTGAAGTGACCAAACAATTGTGATTGTGGTACGGTTTATTAATATTTTTTTTTACGGCGTTCACCGTGCGGGATAAATAACAAAATAATTTTGTAGTTCAGGCCGTTACGGACGCGGCGATACCAATTATGTATAGTTTATTTGTTTGTTTATATATTTTTATTAATAATAAAGGACTGATAAGGGAAAAAGTGGGACTTTTACTTTTATTACTTTTAAAACTTTTATTTTCTTATTTTTACACATCTTTTTTTAACTTTTTTTTTACTTTATTACTTTGTCCCACTAGGGGACATGAGGGCAGGAGGCCCTGATCGCTATTCTAATACACTGCACTACATGCGTAGTGCAGTGTATTAGAACTGTCAGCTACTCACTGACAGCAAGCATAGTGGGTCCTGACGTTGTCAGGACCCACTAGGCTTCCGTCTATGGCATAGCCGGACGCCATTGTTTGGTGTCCGGTTGCCATAGTCACCATCGCCGGCCGCTATCGCGTAGCAGGCCGGCGATGGCAGCTTAACCCCTAAAAAGCCGCGATCTCTATAGAACGCGGCTTTTAAGGGGTTAATCAGCGGGGACACAGCGATCGGTCCCCGCTGTAGGAGCTGTGACAGCTGCTGAACAAGACAGCAGCGTCACAGCTCCTGTATGTGTCGGGAGGACGGCCGAAACGGCCGTTACTCCCGAGACGTACTATTACGGCATGGAGCGCGAACGATACAGCTGCCATGACGTAATAGTACGTCAAGGAGTGGGAAGGGGTTAAAGGGAATGTGTTGCCAGAAAAACATGTTTTTTTAAAAAAAATTAAACATTTAGTGTGTGGGTGATTAAACATTGTTCAAATTTTTTTAATTTTTTTGCACGAGTCCAGGAAATATTATAAATGATTTCTAATTTATAATACTACCCATTTTTGGTCACTAGATGGAGCTGTTCCCAAAATTGCAGCATTGCAACATTGGGTTAAAAGCCCTCGCTCTAGTGAGCTCTCAGCATCCCCCCCTCCTTTATCCTGGCTAGTGCCGGGATAAACGAGGGGTTTGAACGGTGTAACCTCCTACACTGTGTGTCGCCATTTTTTGAGCTAACCCACAGTGTAGTAGGTTTACATACAGTAGTAAACACACACAAACACGAACATACATTGAAATCTCTTACCTGCTCCTGCCGCCGCGGCTCCCTCCGGCCCGTTCGCTCCGTTTGCTGCCGCTGGTGCAAGTGCACAAATCCGGAAGCCGCGACCGGAAGTAGTAATATTACTGTCCGGCCGCGAATATAAACGTTTTTAATAAAGCACTAACATCTTTAACATATAAAAAAATTATTTGTGATGACACTGTTCCTTTAAATTCAGCAGCAGTTCCTGACCAAAGAATCAACACATCATCAATGAATCTTAGCCAAAGCTCAATATGCGATGTGTATTTCTCCATCCCATCACTGAATACATATTCCTTTTCCCACCAGCCCAGATATAGGTTAGCATAGGTAGGAGCACCTGGGCTTCCCATTGCTACTCCTGGTGGAAGAACTTATGCTCAAACAGGAAAAAATTATGCTCCAAGACATACCACAGTAATTTTATCACAAATTGATTGTGGGCATGGAATTGGATTCCTCTATCCTGAAGGAAGTACTCCACTGCTCGACAGCCCATAGTATGAGGGATGGAGCTGCAAAGAGCCTCCACATCCAGGCTTGCCAGGAAAACATTGGGTTCCACTTTAATGCCTTCAAGTTTTCTAAGCACCTCCATCGTATCACGTACATACGATGGGAGTGCCATAACAAACGGTCTGAGTATTTTGTCAACGTAAACGCTGGCATTTTGTGAAATACTCCCGATGCCAGAAACGATAGGACGACCTTTAAGGGGATGGAGTCCCTTATGTACCTTGGGAAGACTATAAAAAGTTGCCACTTGCGGGCAAGTCCCTAGTATAAAGGTAAATGTGTTTTTTTTCCCTATTATTGCTCTGTTAAAATGGAGCAAACATGCGCCAACTGACATGTTGTTATCATCAATATGCGCTCGTTACTGGGTAAAAATCTGCCCATGTAAAACCACCTTTATTTGATGGAAACAACTTTATGATGTCACAGCTTTCTACCAGGCTGAAATTTATAATATCACGATAGCGAACGTAGGGGCAGACAACAACAACAACAGAGGGACCCTGTGCACAAACAGTATATGGGCTCCTTGAATTCCAAATGCTAATTTGATGACTGCAGGGCGCTAGCCATAGGCCCCCTCATTCGTGGCTCTCCAAAAAATATGTAAACTCTGTACCAATCTATCAATAATTTCTAATAGAAAGAAGTAACCACTATTATTTATTGGGCTCCTTTGACTACAGGACCCCTGTGTAGCTTCATACATTACCCAGATGGGATGTCTTCCCCTAATGTGAACCCAACCTAAGGCTGACCATACATTTTAGATGTATGTCAGCCGAACACAGCAAATTTTTCTGGACCGACTGACCATCTAATGCATATTACGGCGTCCCGACTCTCCCCCGATGGCAGATATCGGGGAAGAGCAGGGTTGGGCATGTTGAATTTCAATATACCCAACCTTTTGTTCATTATTAGATAAGCCGCTGCCGGACGAGTCTGGCAGTGGCTTTCCTCATGGGAGCACATTCACGCTCGATATGGAAAAGTCATGAGGAATAGCTGTCTGCCAAACCACATCTAAAATGTATGGTCAGCTTAAAAAAGTGTGATATGTAACAGGACAGCCCTACCCAGTTTTGTTCTAACAGGCACTGGAATCCTGATGGCTTCAGAAGTGGCTCCAAGGATTATATCACACTGTCTACTGAAGGTGTGATGCATGCCGTCCTGTATGCTATACCACACCTGTATGAACATTCAGTAATTACTAGACAGAAGTGCATGGCCTGAGACATAATATAGATCCCATAAAATGTGTGTAGTGCCTTACCACACATACAGAGTTTTCGTACCATGTTCCATTACAGTATTATGGAGGAATTCTCCCCTAAAAAAATCACGGGTACTCTTTCTGCTGCTGTACAGTCTTCTGCACATGGCTCATGTTCTGCAAAAAAAGAGTAGGATATAAAATTCCTAAAACAACAAAACTATAGGCGCTTTTACGTGGGCCAATTATTGCGCAAACAAGCGTTCACATAATGCTGGCTCTCGATAATTGTTCTGTGTATACAGGGTAACGATCAGCTGATGAACGAGCAAACAAGCTTGTACATCGGCTGATTGTATCATTTTAAATTCCTAAACTTTTATCGTTGTCGGCAGCACATCTCCCTGTGCAAACATGGAGACGCGCTGCCGACATGATAGAAATGTTTAGGGACGAGCAATCGGAGTAATGAGCGCTCGACCCATACATAGCTCCTTGTAAAGGGAGCAAACGAGCACCGATCAAGGAGCTGTCTCGTCAATCGGCACTAGTTTACACAGTCCACGTTGGGCTGTGAAATACCAGCTTTAGGGCTTATTCATACGAACGTATAATAGGTCCGTGCAACGCACGTGTTCTTCACGCGCCTCGCACGGACCTATGTTCGTCTATGGGGCCGTGCAGACTGTCCGTGAGTTTCACGCAGCGTGTGTCCGCTGTGTAAAACTCACGACATGTCCTATATTTGTGCGTTGTTCGCGCATCACGCACCCATTGAAGTCAATGGGTGCGTGAAAATCACGCGCAGCATACAGAAGCACTTCCGTGTGACGCGCAAGATTCGCGCAACAGCAGTAAAAAGTATGAATGAAAACAGAAAAGCACCACGTGCTTTTCTGTTTACAAACATACAAACAGAGTGTCATAATGAAGGCGGCTGCGCGAAAATCACGCAGCCACGCGTCATACGTGGCTGACACACGGAGATGTTGAGTGCCTTATGCGCGCGCAAAACGCTGCGTTTTTTGCGCATGCAAAATGCACACGCTCGTGTAAATCCGGCCTAACACTGTTAGTTGGCTACAAGATGTTTTTAGAGGCTGTGATTTCTGCCAAAGAAGGTATTTTCAAGTGTTGACTGCCAGGATGCCCAAACTTTTATGATTACTTTTCTACTATGATAAAAAGCGAAGCAAATATGCAGAAATTAGTCACACTTAACTTGCAGAGGTAGGTTTCATATCTTTGCAAGGATGTGCAGGGCCGGATTATCATTGGTGCTCTTGGAGTTCCAGCTCCGGGCCCCGCGCTCCCCCTCGTTGAGGGGGGGGGCCCGGCCCCCGGCGACTTCCATATTCAATTGTACCTGCGTTTTCAGGATGCAGGTACAATTCAATACAAAGACAGAGCTGCAGGGAGCTAGCGAACTTGTTCGCTATTCGCTGCAGCCTATAGAACACAGGGATTGGATCCCTGTGCAGGCGCGATGACATCATCGCTCTGGCGTACGCTTCAGGCCTAATGTAGGCTGGAGCTCGGTTCATCGCGGGAACGGCCCGGGCTCGGTGAGTACAGGTTTTTTTTTTATTTCTTGGGGGCGCTATATGCAGAGAGGTGTGTATTTCACTATCTACAGCAGTGGTTCCTAATCGGGGTGCCGCGAGAACCGTCCAGAGGTGCTCCGCTCATCCACTGCAAAAATAAAAAAGTTAAAAAAAAATATATATATATTTTTTTTGCTACAAGCTCCGCCCCCGACGTTGTAGCAGACGTGACGCGTGCACGTCTGTTACAAGTACCGCCCACTGCTTCACACTAGAAGCCTGATGGAGGGAGAGGAGCCATTAACCCTGTGCAGGGTAAGCATTTTTTTACTTTAGTTTGTTAGCAATTGTGTGAGAAATGGAACCAGAATGCCGGAAGTTGAAGTCTTCTCCTCTTATATCTCCTCCTGTAATGTCCATTGATATCACACAATAACCTGGACATGCTGGGAGTTGTTGTTCTTATACCTCCTTATTTATTCCTTCCCTATGACCTGCCTAAGTAGAGTCGTGTGTTAACGAACCTTCCTTTACCCCATCCTATCCCCCCACCCCCCCCTTTAGGAAAGACACGTGACACCGAGGTTGGATGTGAAATGGCCACAGCAGCCGTTTATTAATTTTACAGTTTTATAAAAACAATTTAAATCCGAAACCTTCGGATAACTAGTTAGGAATCCACCAGAGAATTCCTTCTAATAATTCACATGACCCAACATGGGTCAGAAACGTAAATAACAATTTAACGTTAACATTAACCCGAGCAGAGGAAGTCCTTGAAGCCCTTTCAGATATTCCTTTTTTAAGAACACACCGAGTTAGCCATCTGCAAACCACTAATTACCTCCAGCCGTAAACCAGCTCGGAAGCACCGTTCACCTCTGCAGATGGCTCCAACCACTAGAAGTCCACTTCAAGGGGATAACACCCGATGAAGCCCTCAAGTGATATACCGACCACTAGAAGTCCACTTCAAAGGGATAACACCCGATGAAGCCTTCAAGTGATATACCTTCTACCAGAAGACCACTTCAAAGGGATAACACCCGATGAAGTCTTCAACCATGTACCTTTTTTGGGGGACGCATACCCCCGATGCGACCCCCCCACCATTTTGTACTGACTGGCCTCAAGGACTCCCCCCGCCAGCTGCCATGACACCAGAACCTACTCAGGAAAAAAGGAAAAACATGTTAGATAAGCACACAAATAAAAAACAACACTCCTATATGGACGTACGCAAAGACCCACCACGTAACAAACCAAGGGCGGGAGGGTGGGAGCTTGTCCTTACTGTGTTACTCCCTCCGCTGCTTCCGGCTCAATGCCGAAAACAGCGGGAAGAGCAGCAACGGCCCCCTGACTCCTCCCTGACCCCCTCCAACTCCCTCCAACTCTCCCTCACAAGTTAACCCTTTCCCTACCAGGGAGGTCATGGAGGCTTCCCTTCAGCCCTGCAGGCTCCGTCCAGCCCCTTCTGGAGTAAGAACACTTTCTCTCTGTGATGGTCACTTTACTAGAGGGGCAGATGGTCATTTTACTGGGGGGGGGGGTGGACTGAGGCTGATGGTGGCTTTACTGGGCAGGGCTGATAGTAATTTTACTGGGGGGACTGAACCTGATGGTCACCTTACTGGGGGGCTGAGGCTGATGGTCACTTTACTGGAGGGGGCTTATGGGTCTCTTTACTGAGGGGTGATTATACTGTGAGTGGGGGCTGATGGTCATTACTGTGAGTGGGGACTGATTGGGGGGCTGATGGTCATTACTGTGAGTGGGGGGACTGATGGTCATTTTACTGTGAGTGGGGGGCTGATGGTCATTTTACTGTGAGTGGGCGGCTGATGGTCATTTTGCTGTGAGCTGGGGGCTAATGGTAATTTTACCATGAGTTGGGGGCTGATGGTCTTCGAGTGGTTTCCGCCTCTGACCTCCCATTGAAAATAATAGGAGGCAGAAAAAACCTGCGGCGCTCGTTTGGTGCTTTTTTGTCTGAGGTTTTTGCATTCGCATCAACGGCTTAAAAAAAATGTGGGCAAAAAACACAGCAAAAAAAAAAAGTCAAACAACGCTGTCAATTTAAAATCTGCCTCAAAATACCTAAAGGAATATTGAGGCAGATTTTTAGTTTCTGCCTTACAAAAAAACGCTGTGTGAATATACCGTAAGAAAGTAGTGCTTGTTTTTAGCCATTTTATGTTGTTTTGTAAACAATTTTTGGTAGGGGTGCCCTGAGAATTTTTTTTTTCCTGGGGTGCCTCGAGCCTGAAAAGGTCGGGAAACTCTGGCCTAGAAGCATTGTTGTGGAGAACCCTGTGTTAGTTCGGTGGGGGGCCCCATCATAAATAACTGCTCCATACTGCTGGCAGTCTGCTGGCCCTGAGTGTCGGACTGACTTACCTTGGGCACCAGAGGTGTAGCTAGGTTCTCCAGCACCCGGGGCAAAGATTCAGTTTGGCGACCCCCCCAACCTCTTTCCCGACATCTCCTTCCCCCTAAGCCGTGTTTGTTTTCTCTACCAATTAATGACGTGTCATTTCTTTTCCACATTTCTTTTTATGTAACGCGAGCATAAAAACATTTGTACATTTTACCAGAAATATGGTTCTATACACAACACCAGAACCAAGCTCAGTACATAAATACAGCTCCAGAACCAAGCTCAGTATGTAAATACAGCCCCAGAACCAAGCTCAGATTTATATAGTCCACCTCTGTATATAGTGTTTCACAGATAGCCCACCCCTGTATATAGCCCCCCTGTACATATAGTGCTCCACTAGATAGTTCACCCCTGTATATAGTGCTCCACAGATAGCCCACCCCTGTATATACTATATACAGGGGTGGGCTATCTGTGGAGCACTATATACAGGGGTGGACTATATGTACAGGGGGGCTATATACAGGGGTGGGCTTTCTGTTCAGCACTATAGGGGGAGCTATTTGTGGGATACTATATACAGGGGTTGGCTATATCTACAGGGGGACTATATACAGGGGTGGGCTATATCTACAGGGGGACTATATCTACAGTAGCTATAGCCCACCCCTGTATATGGTGCTCCATAGATAACCCACCCCAGTATATAGCCCCCCCTGTAGATAGACACCCCCCATAGATAAAGCCCCCCGCATGTAGATAAAGTCCCCCCGTAGATAAAGTCCCCCTTGTAGATAAAGCCCCCCCCGTGTAGACAAAGCCCCCCCGTAGATAAAGTCCCCCCGTAGATAAAGGCCCCCCCCGTGTAGACAAAGTCCCCAGCGTAGATAGAGGCCCCCCCCCGTGTAGACAAAGTCCCCCCCGTAGATATAGGCCCCCCCAGTAGATAAGGGCCCCCCGTGTAGACAAGGTCCCCCCTCTGTAGATAAAGTCCCCCCGTAGATAAAGGCCTCCCCGTGTAGACAAAGTCCTTCCTCTGTAGTTAAAGTCCCCCCTCCGTAGAAAAAGTCCCCCCTGTAGATACAGCCACACACTTTTATTACAATTTTAAAAAATAAAAATAAAATTTAAACTCACCTTAATCCCGCTCCCACGCCGGCCGGCAGCAATGGAGACCTGCTCTCTTCTGCGCAAGTCTCCTGGGGGTTGAAAGCAGCGTCTATGAAAGGCGCTAATTGGCTGGGCAGAATGACTTTCCCTGTCAGTGAGCGCCTTTCATCGACAGAAGCTTCACTGGTACAAAAGGTACCAGTCGCTTCACTTGTGCGAAAGCGCTGAATAGCCGGGCACGGAACGTGCCCGGTCATTCATTGCTTCTAATTGTACCTGTGTCCTATAGACACAGGTACAATTATAGTGCAGGAGGAGGTGGCGCTGGCGCCCCCCTCTAAGTTGCGCCTGGGGCACATGCCCCGCCTGCCCTCCCCCCCTAGCTACGCCCCTGTTGGGCACACCAAGGAAATCATGGGGCCCAACCTCCACATACATACAATATATAGAAATAATGCAAAACTTTTCTTAATTGTGTAGTAAAACATGATTATATTTTTGCAAAATATATGAGGAAACAAGATGTTAAGTAATCAAATAACCAATTAACAGTAATTTACTGAATAAATAACAAACTAAAAAACACTCCAAGAAAAACTGAAACACTGTGTTATGCTTGGTAAATTGCCTGTGTAAGTGTGGCATATCACAGGGATTCTGTTTTGTGGTCTAGCAAATCCCTTTGACCCCAGACCACTCAAGTAATCAGACCCCAGATCTGAGTCCTAAATCAGAACTCTAAATTAATCAGACCCCAAAGGTACCTTGGTTAGTATGTTGCCTCCATTTACTACATTGTATCTGATTTATCCACTTGTGTGGCCTGTATTGAAGTAACTTATTACTTGATACTATTTGTTATATGGCCATGCTAAATGAGAATTTTTCTTAAATCTGATTTCTTTGCCATTCAATACCTGGCCGGGTTTGTGATGTCTGTGTGTAGGTTTTTGTGCAAGATTGCATAATTTTAAATATATATTAGGGTATGTGCACACACACTAATTATGTCCGTAATTGACGGACGTATTTCGGCCGCAAGTCCCGGACCGAACACAGTGCAGGGAGCTGGGCTCCTAGCATCATACTTATGTACGATGCTAGGAGTCCCTGCCTCCCTGCAGGACAACTGTCCCGTACTGTAATCATGTTTTCAGTACGGGACAGCAGTTCCACGGAGAGGCAGGAACTCCTAGCATCGTACATAAGTATGATGCTAGGAGCCCGGCTCCCTGCACTGTGTTCGGTCCGGTACTTGCGGCCGAAATACGTCCGTCAATTACGGACGTAATTAGTGTGTGTGCACATACCCTTAATAAACTTTTGATAATTAAATTGCGACTTTACTGAGCCGAGTGCCTTTTTTACCAGGTTTTGTTTTTCTTTTCCTTACATTTCCATGTCTGGTTGGCACCGTATATATATATATTTACATATACTGAGCTCTTTAGTCCAGAGATCCTTGTTCTTTTTGTTTATATATTATATCTACAGGGGGCTATATACAGGGGTGGGCTATCTATGGAGCACTATATACAGGGGTGGGAAATATCTACACGGAGCTATATACAGGGGTGGGCTATCTATGGAGCACTATATACAGGGGTGGGCTGTATCTACAGGGGGCTATATACAGGGGTGGGCTATCTATGGAGCGCTATATACAGGGTTGGGCTATATCTACAGGGGGCTATATACAGGGGTGGGATATCTGTGGAGCACTATATACAGGGGTGGACTATATGTGGAGCACTATATACAGGGGTGGACTATATGTTGAGCACTATATACAAGGGTGGGCTATTTCTACAGGGGGGGCTATATTCATGGGTGGGCTATCTGTGGAGCACTATAGGGAGAGCTATTTGTGGGACACTAAATACAGGGGTGGGCTATATGGGGGCATTATCTATGCAGGGCACTATCTACAGGGGGCTCTATGGCAGGCACTATCTACAGGAGGCACAGTGTGTGTGTGTGGGACACAGTGTATGGTGCTATTATAATTAGAGGTGCAGTGTATGGTGCTATTATATTTAGGGGCGTAGTGTGTGGTATAATGAGAACTTTATCTTTATTTATAGGTGTAGAAATGTTGGAAAAGTGAGAAGCTGAAGACATCTGAGCGGCAAACTGCAGAAATGGGCTGTGACTGGGAGAAGTCATCATAGAGGTCTGGATCGGATGGAGAAAATGAACTAGAATCTGAGACGTCACCGGTGAGTCACTTAATCTAAATGTTTATTCTACCTCTAATCAGTAATGTAGTCACTGTATGATCTGCAGTGAGATGATGAGTGGTATGATTATGATATGATTTATTGTTTGTGAAACAGCATCTCCCAGCATATCCTTACCATTGTTCGGGCCATACTGGGAGCTGTAGTTTTACACCGTACATACCTATACAACAGGGGTTGCACTAAATTGAGCTGTATTTGTGCTGGTGCTGTATTTATGTACTGAGCTTGGTTCTGGGGCTGTATATATGTACTGAGCTTAGTTCTGGTGTTGTGTATAGAAATATATTGCTTGTAAAATGTACAAATATTTTTTATCCTCGAGCTACATAACAAGAATTGTGGAAAATAAATTACACGTCATTGATTGGTAGAGAAAACAAACACGGCGAGGGGGAAGGAGATGTCGGGAAAGAGGTTGGGGGAGGCACCAAACTGAATCTTTGCCCCGGGTGCTGGAGAACGTAGCTACGCCTCTGCTTTGGTCTTCTGGTGGGTCCGTCTGACGCTGCTGATGTGAAATCTTTTGCATAAAATTCTACCTAGTCCATGCAATCATATCCCACTGTATTTATATTATACTACACCTGTTTCGAGCAAGGCACACCCCTTTGATTAATAGAATTTAGCAAGTAGAGCAGGGCAGAGGTATGTAGAAAAAGAAGACTGTTTTGAATGGATGTCTGAAATGGGACATCAGCAGATAAATGGCACATAATAGATGAGGGGTTCTGTTACAGATCTTGCATTGTGGCCCAGAAGCATCAATTTTTGCCTATGTTGGAGTGTCACTTTAAAAACGTAGCCCACCTCGGACGTGAAAAACTGCCGTTTTCCACGTTTGAGGTGAACCCGTGCGGGAAGCGTTGTCACGGATCCTCCACAGACTACAGTCTATGGAGGGATGCGTGACACGCAGTAAAATAGGACATGTCCTATTTATCAACGGAGCGTTCACATTCTCCATTGAAACAATGGTCGTGTGAATGGCCCCATTGAAATGCATGAGTCCGTGTGACGGCCGTTGTTTTAATGGCCGTCACGCGGACGTGATTCACGCTCGTGTGAATGAGGCCTAATACACACGTTTAGCATTAGTATTTCAGTGTGACCACAGTCCCTATTTGTGGGGCATCGCTTAGGGAGTTGTCCTTTAATACCCTAAATACCCTTGCTCTTTAATACTTTACCATTATGTGCCTAGATGGAATATGTAACTATTCAATGTCATCACACGCAGGGCCGGCTTTAGGGGTGTGTGACCTGTGCCATTGCACAGGGCGCATCACTCCAGCAGGTGGAAGGGGCGCTGCGCTTGCTCCCTTCCTTTGCTTGTTTTAGAGGTGCCCGGGCCCAGCGATTCGGCAGCCTTCTTTCCACCCGGGCGCTTCTTCACTCAGAGGCATCGCTACCGCAGTAGCAGCCATAGCAGCTGCTAGCGGCGACACCGGGTATGAGGGCGCCCGTCGGGACGGATAAGCCCCCTCCATGGCCGGCGGCACCGCTAGCGGCCTCAGTGGCTGCTACAGTGCAAGCGACGCCATTATAGCTGAGCAGGGAGGTATCTTCCTGCTCTGCTATCTACTGGGGCCACGGTAGCTTCCTGAAGGAGCGGAATCCCCCTGTGGCCGGGGATGCCGCTCCTGGCAGAGTGCTTGATGTCTCTGTCCATATATGAACAGTGACATCAGGGGCAACTCCTGAAGCGGAATCCCTGTCCACAGCGTTGCCGACTCTGAAACCGGGGATTCCACTCCAGGAGAAGCCAGTGACCTCACTGTCCATAAATGGACACAGACGACAGGGGCTTCTCCTGGAGTGGAATCCCCAGTCACAGCATCAGCAACGCTGTGGATGGGGATTCCCCTTCAGGAGTTGCCTGTGATGTCACTGTCCGTATATGGACAGGGACATCAAGCGGAGCAGAATCCCTGGCCCCAGGGGGATTCCAGTCCTTCCGGGAGCTACAGTGGCGCTATCCACAATAAGGGGGGGTGCTATCTACAAGGGGGCTGTGAGCTGTGTGCCACTACCTACAAGGGTGCTGTGTGGCACTACCTACAAGGGAACTGTGTGGCACTACCTACAAGGGGGCTGTGTGGCACTACCTACAAGGGGTCTGTGTGGCACTACCCACCATGGAGCTGTGTGGCACTACCTACAAGGGGGTGTGGTGTGGCACTACCTACAGGGTGCTGTCTGGCACTACCTACAAGGGGGTGTGTGGCACTACCTACAAGGGGCTGTGAGGCACTACCTACAAGGGGGCTGTGTGGCATTATCTATAAAGGGCTTTGTGGCATTACCTACAAGGTGAATCTGTGAGTGGGGGGCTGATGGTCATTTTACAGTGAGTGGGGGCTGATGGTCATTTTACTGTGAATGGCGGGCTGATGGTTATTTTACTGTGAGGGGGGCTGATTGTCATTTTACCGTGAGTGGTGGGCTGATGGTCACATTACTGTGAGTGGAGGGCTGATTGTCATTTTGCTGTGAGTGGTGGGCTGATGGTCATTTTACTGTGAGTGGGGGGCTGATGGTTATTGTACTGTGAGTGGGGGGGGCTGATGGTCATTTTACAGTGAGTGGGGGCTGATGGTCATTTTACTGTGAATGGCGGGCTGATGGTTATTTTACTGTGAGGGGGGCTGATTGTCATTTTACTGTGAGTGGTGGGCTGATGGTCACATTACTGTGAGTGGCGGGCTGATTGTCATTTTGCTGTAAGTGGTTGGCTGATGGCCATTTTACTTTGAGTGGGGGGCTGATGGTTATTTTACTGTGAGTGGGAGGCTGATGGTAATTTTACTGTGAGTGGGGAGCTGATGGTTATTGTACTGTGAGTGGGGGGCTGATGGTTATTTTACTGTGAGTGGAGGGGCTGATGGTCATTTTACTGTGAGTGGGGGGCTGATGGTTATTGTACTGTAAATGGGGGCTGATGGTCATTTTACTGTGAGTGGGGGACTCATGGTCATTTTACTGTGAGTGGGGGCTGATGTTTATTTTACTGTGACTGGTGGGCTGATGGCTATTTTACTGTGAGTTGGGGCTGATGGTCATTTTACTGTGAGTGGGGGGCTGATGGTCATTTTACTGTGAGTGCGGGGCTGATGGTTATTTTACTGTGAGTGGGGGGCTGATAGTCTTCAAGTGGATTCCAACTCTGAGCTCCAGTTGAAATTTAAAAGGTGGCAGAAAATACCTGCGTCGCTCGTTTGGTGCTTTTTTTCCTGCGTCCTTTTACATTCGCTTCAACGGCTTAAAAAAAACGCCAACAAAAAGGTCAAATAACGCTGTCAATTCCTGAAGGAATTTTGAGGCAGATTTTTTTTGCCTTGCAAAAAACGTTGTGTGAACATACGCTACAAGTGTAGTGCTTGGTTTTAGCCATTTTCTGTCTTTCTCGGAAAAAAATTTGGTAGGAATGCCCTGAGGAAATTTGATTTTTTAAGTGGTGCCTCAAGTCCGAAAAGGTTGGGAAACTCTGTACTAGGCTATAGGATCTCGCCGGCCTATGCAAGGATCTCGTCGTGAATCAGCTTAGTTCGTCATGGGAATGGGGCCTAGGTGAGTACAATTTTTTTGTTTGGGGGCACTCTCTACAAGGGGGAGGTGGGGGGCTGTATGACATGATCTACAAGAGGAGGTGGGGAATTTGGCACTGTCTACAGGGAGGCTGTATGGCACAATCTACGGGGGGGCACTATCTACAACAGGGTGCTGTGTGTGGCAGCCAGGGGAGGGGGCATTATACAGTGTGGGGGCCACTAAGCGGACATTATACTGTGTGGGGGCCACTATGGGGACATTATAGTGTGTAGGGGTACTACAGGGGGTAATATACTGTGTGTGGCACTTAGGGGGCATAACACTGTGTGGGCACAAGTAGAGGACAAAATACTGTGTCCTTGAAGGGGGTATATTATATTATTAAATATTATTATTATACTGTATAGGGGGCACTAAAGGGGCATTATACTGCATGGGGCACTACATAGTGCATTATACTGTGGGGGGTATTATACTGTTTTTATGGGTCATTTTTTTTATGATGCGATGGGGCGCCGAAATATTATTTTGCACAGGGCGCCATCTATCCTAAGGTCGGCCCTGATCACACGTTAGCAATAGCCCGCTTAAGTCAAAGCAAAGGCTAACTCTTTATGATTTTCTCCACAACGTAGGGTTCTTCCAAAGTGCTATGGGAGAATATGTAGTAACGGGATGCCAACTACCTATGCGGCTGACATCCTTTTCCTTGTCACACAGCTGCCAGGCTTTCCAGAGTGGCACGCAATGTAAAATCTTGAAGGGATAAGCACATGTCAGCTGGTTGGTGCTAAGTACCTCTGATTATTTAAACCTGCTCAGATCTGACGCACATTGGACGAGAAATAAGATTCCTTGGCTCCTGTTGATTTGTGAAGGTGTTTATTGTTTGCTATTTTGGATTTGACTCAAATTGTTTCTTGCCTTTTGATTGCTGCCTGCCCTGACCTTCATCTGTCGTACCATGTTGCATGATCTTTGCCAGCACTGACCAAGTAATTTGTATGACCACACTTCTGTTTATGGACTCTAGTACCACACTATGGAAATGCCATTTGCAAGCCATCTGTGCTTGCTATTAGAGAATACTCCATAGGATTTCCTGTGTATAGTGAGGGGCTTTCTAATTTAAAAAGTGTACAATCCCTTAGACTCTGCCCTTCAGTTTAGCCCCAGTCCATGCTGATGTCCAGAGGCCTGACCATGACATATACACTATATGGACAAAGGTATTGGGACACCTACACATTACACCCACAGGAGATTTTATGACAACCTATTCTAAATTCATAGACATTATTATGGAATTGGTCCCCCTCTTTGCAGTTGCAAAGGCTTCCACTCTTCGGGGAAGGCTTTCTTCAAGATTTTGGGGTCTGTCTTTGGGAATTTTTTCCCATTCACCCAGAAGAGCATATGTGAGGTCAGACACTGATGTTGGACAACAGGGCCTAGCTTACAATTTCCATTGTAGTTCATCCCAAAGGTGTTTGATGGGGTTAAGGTCAGGGTTCTGTGTGGGCCAGAAAAGTTCTTCGACACCAAACTCACCCAACCATGTATTTATGGACCTTGCTTTGTGCACAGGGCACAGTCATGCTAGTACAGAAAAGGGCCTTCTTCAAACGGTTTCCACAAATTTGTAAGCATACAATTGTCCAAAATGTCTTGGTATGCTGAAGAATTAAGATTTCCCTCCACTGGAATTGAGGTACCTAGGCCAACCCCTGAAAAACCACCCCATAGCATTATCCCTCTTCTACCAAACTTTACAGTTGGCACAATTCAGTCAGGCAGGTGATGTTCTCCTGGCATTAGCCAAACCCAAACTCATCCATCAGACTGCCAGATAGAGAAGCGTAATTAGACACTCCACAGAACACATATCTACTGTTCCAGAGTCCAGTGGTGGCTGCTTTACACCACTCCATCCGAAGCTTGCCAATGTGCTTGGTGATGTAAGACTTGCCTGCAGCTGCTTGGCCATGGAAACTCATGGCATGAAGCTCCCAGCGCACAATTATTGTGTGGCAGTTAATGCAGGGGGGGGTTTGGAATGCTGTAGTTATTGAGTCAGCAGACTGTTGGCTACTTTTATGCACTATGCGTCTCAGCAGATGGCGACCCCGCTCTGTAACTTCACATGGTTATGAGTTATTGTGGTTCCTAAGCGATTCCACTTTACAATAATACCACTCACAGTTGATTGTGGAACATCTAGGAGGGAAGAAATTATGGCTGCATCTTATTACAGTACCACGCTGGAATTCAGGGAGCTCTTTCGAACAACCCATTCTTTCACAAATGTCTGTAAAGGCAGAAAGTCAATAATGGCTACAATGAGCATAAGAACTGGACCATGGAGTATTAGAAAAAATGGCCTGGTCTGATGAATCATGTTTTTTTTTTTACATCATGGAATGACGTAACACATGAGTACAGATTAGAATGTAGGCCCTGGCTTTGTAAGGCCAATGTACAGACTATTTATGGAAAGAAGGAAGAGAGACCAGGAATTGATGGCAAAACAAAGTCTTTTTTACTTAGACCTGTGTTACAACTCACACACGACCACAGCAGACAGCAAAGTAAGACATCTCAGCATACACAAGAAGTAGAGTCTCATTAAACACGTTTTAATTTAACTCCGGTTTAACTTGGTTCAGGTAATGCTGGCTGTGCACTATTCAGTTATAGGACAGAGTCTAGGGCACTCCTCGCTGATACAGGGTACTTCCTCTTAAATGCAAGTCCTTGCTCTACCTGGCTTACAGTCTATCCAAATTTGCTTGCTTGCTCGCTCAATTGCGGGGAGGCTCCTGCACATTTACCGGTCAATAGCATGCTATCCCTCACGGGGTCACCTGCCGACTTTCTGGACCCACTCAAATTCTGGACCCCACGTAACACTGGTGCTCTCTGGCACTACGAATCAACACCTCTGCTGTCAATGGATCATAGCCTGTGCCAGAAATCATAGGGCTTGATAGCAAAACTTGGGCAGCACCCCTCACTGATAGCGCAAATATAAAAAAAAATTATTATGATAACGTTCACCATAATTTTTTATTCAATTTTTATAAGGGCCGCTCTGTTATTACTGATGCAGCGTGTAACAGATTGTGATAGATTTTTGCATGCTCTGTTGATGAATCTAACAAGTTAAAAATGCCAGATGGGACATTTTCCAACACTTTTCTATGTAGAAAAGTGGAGGCACTGCTTAATTAAAAAGTTGCGCTCTGCAAAACGCTGAAGCCTTGCCAACTTTACCCAAATCTTATGTAGAGAAAGCAGAACAGGTGCTTCATAAATATGGAGCACTGTCTAAACACCATACTTTTCAATGTATTTACACCAGACAACTAGAATAAATACATTGATAGATCTACCACATACATCTCTAAATCCCCTGCTTCCCTAGTACATAATAAAACTGGATGCCTGCAGGCACCAAAAGGGGGAGCTCAGTGCATATGAATTTATACAGCTACCATTAAACTCAGTCGAAGCTGTACAAATCTCTATGCACTGTGCTGTCCCTAGTGGTGGCTTCAGGAAATGCTTTAGCTCTATGTCAAGAAGCAGGTGGAGTTAAGAGCCGGGTCCCCATCTCACAACAGGCCCAATAACAGTGGCATATTTGAGTATGCCTGTGGCCCTGCACACTCAACCCCATGATGCAGGAGCATCCATCTAATAGACCTTACGTACTGCCCCAGCGTGAGGACGCATATAGTCACGCTATGTCACATCCCCAATGCTGTTATAGTTCAGCAATTCCTAACATGGTATCTTGGCCTTTTCTCCCTGTGCCAAATGCTTAAAAGCTACAGTTGTAAGGCATCATTACCTGTGAACCAAACCAGAATACAAATGACAGTACAAATGACAAATTATATTCAATGTACTGACGGAACATCTCTTTATCCGGAACATAAACCCTTAGGAGAAAAAAACATTTAGTAGCAAACAGAATACACACAAAAGCACAGCAATATCCACATAGAATCTCGATATATACAATGCAAACAAATAAACTAAGTGAACCCTTAAAGGATGGGGATCACTCCTACATTCTTACAAGACTACATAGAATGTATTTTGTAGTCTGTAACCATAGAGACACATAGGTATAAATAACTGATGTATACACAAAATAACAGTACTTTGCAAAGATTATTTGCAAAGGTGCTCCTTTATTATTTTAGATGCAAGGGGTTATATGTCATTAGGGCAGACCATGCAGCTGCTAGGGGGTCTGGAGAGAGAGGACTCAGCCCTGGTTGGTCACATCCCCTTGGTTCCTCCAGAGGAACAGCATTGTTAGCAAACCAGGAGGTGGGAAATTGGCCCAAGGTTCATGTAATGGTCGAGAGGGAAACAGACACCAGGTCCTCCTGTCCTCGGCAACACAATGGAGTCCCATTTGGATATTGGCCACAGGGGTGCCCTCTCTACTGTGCTCACCATTGTATAGATGTATTGAAGTAATAAAAAAAATCATGCAAAAGGGTTTTTTTTAAACTTGTTTTATTGAAAAGTAACAATTCCAAATACAAATGCAATACAAGTTCACATATTCATGAATGAGATGCATTACAGCGTTACAGTGGTTTAGTATACAGATCGTTAATATACTAAACTAACATACTAACTAACTAACTAATACTAAGTAACTAACTAATACTAAACTGTCATACTAAGTAACTAATACTAAACTAACATACTAACTAATACTAAATTAACATACTAACTAACATACTAAAGCACATTAAAAAAAAAAAGGAAAGGGAAATAGAAATAGAAAGTAAAAGGACCAAAGAAAAAAAGGCTAGGTCTGTACAGAAATGTAGGAGCATTTGATATAGTATATATAAAGCATTGCATATGTCTAAATGTTATACGGTTCAAGATACACTACGCAGTAAAAGTGTATTCCTAAGATCTATGAACATGTATGGAGGAAACAGTATACTCTGAGAATCACACAAGGATACCCAAACCTTAGAAAACTTCCCCTAACACCCTCTATTTTTTTTATACCAATATGACGTTTGGCAAAGTGGAATTCAACAAGGATCTCCATTGAGAAATCGCAGGGGGTCTAAGGGCCCATCCATCTAAGCGCAATAGCTTTACAAGCCAAGAATAATACCTCTCTTAAGAATATCCTGTCATGATGTGACCATAAGTCTTCTGTGACAATTCCAAAGAGGCATAGTAAGGGCATCATGCTGTAGGTACTGGGAATTTTAGGACATTAGAAACCAATGCAATTACTTCTTCCCAAAATGAATGGATACATGGACACAACCAGATCATATGCCAGAAATCCGATCTAGGGGCTTTACCTGTGACACTCAGTGGTCGGACGCCTGTTCATTTTGTGAACCCTGACTTGAGTCAAGTAACTTTGATGAACAATAAATAGTTGTGTCATCCTATTATTGGCCGCTGGGGACACTAATGAATGGGAGTTTAACATATCCCTCCAAATTTCAGGCTCTATTTTGGGTATCAGTTTTTTCCATTTCGCCTCAACAGCCAGAGGTGTTGCCTCCAATTTAGCCTAGACAAGAAAAGAGTATATAGGCGATATCAAGCCTTGAGGTCCTTGGGACCTAAAGATCCCAATGAAAGGAAAGTTGAAAATAGATCGTCCCGTTGGCAGATGTTGGGTCTGCAAAGCGTGTCTGATCTGTAGAAATTTGCAAAAAGATTCTCTAGAAATATCAAAATCTATTTTCATTTGTGCAAAAGACTTAACATTACCTTCCGTCTACATGTCTCCAACACACTTTACCCCATGCGTTACCTAGAATTGTGGGTCCAGGGGGGTCGACATATGAATCAGTGAGGAATTATGCCATAAATGTGTCACCGCCATTATGTCAGAAAAAAAAAATAGTTTCCTAGTGGCTAGCCATACCTGCGCTGCTATTCTGTGAAGTGGGAGTAGTTTCCTGGGTGCCACAGATGTGCCTTCGAGAATAGGCCATAATTGGGGCATATCTAGATAAAAGGCAAGAAGGTGTTCTGTATTAGGGAGAACTTCTAGGTTGGCCCATGAGGTCCGATAGCGTAATTTATCAGATAGATAATATAAATAAATGTCTGGAAGTCAGGCGTCTCCCAAAGATTTGGGTTTTTGTAATGTAGTTACTTTAAGTTTCAATCTATTTGTCCCCCATATAAAAGATGGAAATAGGGCATGTACATTTTTAAAGAAAGACAAGGGTATAGGAACCGCTGCATGTTCCAGTATATACAAGCATTTAGGGAGAATAATCATTTTTATTAGATTAATGCGGCCAGAGACAGTAAGAGGTAGCGAGCTAAAAATGTTAAACTTGGTTTAAATATAGTCCAGCGGGGGGTAGACATTATTTCCCAAATCAGAACCATGACCTTTACTCACTATTGTACCCAGGTATTTCAAAATTGTGACTACTTTAAGTCCACATTCCATTGGTGCCCATCCCTGATAACGCAGTGGCATAAAAAAGGATTTAGCCCAGTTGTATAAAGCTGAGAATTCCCCAAATTTGACAATCACGGCAATCGCCATCGGCAAGGTATCTTTAGGTTGTGACATGAAAAGAATCATATCATCATCATAAAGGCTTATTCTATCTCCCCTCCCACCAAATTGCACCCTATGATACATAACATTTTGGTGTAAGAGCAGAGCCAAAGGCACTATAGCTATGGTGAATAATAACAAGGATGGGGGCATCCTTGTCTAGGTCCTCTAGCCAGCTGAAAATGCAAGGAAAGAATAATGTTTACCAATATTTGTGCCCCGGGGGGACTTATATAATGTGGAAACTCATTGTATAAATTGGGAACCAAAACCAAACCGATGCAGGACTTCTACCAAGTAGGACCATTCAATGGAGTTAAACATCTTTGCGGAACCCAATGATGTCATCGCCCAGTCTTTCTGTAAGGCCATCCCCACCTGTGTCACCACCTGTACCCTTCATATGTTTTTGGAGGTAGATTTTCAAGGCATAAATCCTGATTGATCGGGGTGAATAATATTTAGGATGACTGTATTCAGTCTGTTCTCCAGTATTTTAGTAAGTACTTTATAATGACTATTTAGGAGTGAAATGAGCCTATATGAACCACAATCCAGTGGATATTTGTCTGGTTTCAACAAAACAACAATAGTTGCATCATTCAACAACTCAGGTAGAGACCCTTGTGCAAGTGACTGTAGAAACATATTATGCATTTTAGGAGTTATATGTTCAGCATATTTACAGTAAACTTCTACTGGTGGACCATCAGGGCAGGGTGATTTAACCTTGGCTATATCCTTGAGGGCCCATGAAACCTCATCCAGAGTGATGTCAGCCTCCAGGAGTAATCTATCGGAATCCATAATGTGGGGAAGAATACCTCATCAAGATAGGAATGGAGTTCCGAAGTATCATACATGACTCGGGAAGAGTATAAGTCCCTATAATATTGGGTAAATCTCTCTTTCATCTCTAATTTTAAGAACGGAGGGATACTGTGAGTTTTGATGTACATTATGAGCTAGCATTTTACTTGATTGTTTGCCCAGCTCAAATTGTGTCTGTTTCGTAAAAAACTGATTACGATTTGCGTTTCCCTGCAGGTACAGCAAATATCGTAGTCCTGCCGCTAACCATTTCTGCCTGTTAAGAAGGGTCTGCCACATATATAGCTTTTAATTCTGAACATTGTGCAGCTAAGTCCTCCTCCATTCTTGATGAAGTACGTTTTTGGTAGAAAATAGATGATTTACGGCAACCCCTCAAGTATCCCACATATTGCTTGGATGTTCAAATGCATGATGGTCCTGTAGGAACACCGACAATTGATCAGGGATCCTGTCATTTGCACCTATTGCAGTCAGCCAAAATGGATGAACGTTCCATCCCCTCGGTCTAGTAGGATCAGAGGGGTTGAGACTGCCAAATACGGGAAACTGATACAAAACCTGAGGTGACATAGCGATTAATAAAGTATTACCAAATATGAGATCATTATGGGACAATGAGTTGTGACTTAACAATAAACAGGAGTACACTTTTGCAGAAGTATACCTAAAGCAAAACAGGTCTACCCATCCCAACTCCTCCATCAGCAACTTAAGATGTGAACACTAGGTGGAACTGGAAATTAATAGCGGAGGAGGTCAGTGTCTGTCCAGTAGAGTGTCCATTACCATATTTAAATCCCCCATACATAGTAATTTGGCACCAGGGTAGAAAGCCGCAAAATTAGCAGCATGATGAACTAAAGTTAATGATGCCGGGGAGGTACAGTTAGGTCCAGAATTATTTGGGCAGTTACACAATCTTCATGATTTGGGCTCTGCTGCCACCACATTAAATTTGAAATTAAACAACTGAGAAGAAATTGAAGTGTAGACTTTCAGGTTTAATTCAAGGGGTTGAAAAAAAATATCCTGTGAAACGTTTAGGAATTGCAACCATTTTTCTACGCAGCCTCCGCATTTCAGGGGCTCAAAAGTAATTGGACAAATTAACATTACCATAAATAAAATATATTTTTTGAATACTTTGTAGAGAATCCTTTGCAGGCAATGACTGCCTGAAGTCTGGAACCCATGGACATCACCACACGCTGGGTTTCCTCCTTTGTGATGCTTTGCCCAGCCTTTTCTGCAGCGTCTTCAGTTGTTGCTTGTTTCTGGGTCTTTCTGACTTAAGTTTTGACTTAAAGAGAACCTTTCATATCCCCATACATGTGCAGCTGAGTGCAGCATGTAATGGGGAGGGCTGAACAAACCCTGGGGCACTTAACTTTTTTTTTCTACCTCCCTCCGTTATTTAAATACCGATGCCGTTATATTTGGCGCCCCATATGTAAATAACCCCATGAACACTCAACGGGGCGTGTACTGGCAAGGGTGCGTGTTACTATGGCTATGACACTGTCCAATCAGATATGGACAGTGTTACAGCAAGAGTGAGGAGAGAAAGTGCACGCGCTCTCTCTTCAGCTTTGAAGATCAGTCTTTTCAACCGAACTGGCAAGGGGGCGTGTCTCTGCTACGGACAGTGTAAGAGCTGTGGAGAGGAGATATACTGAATGTATACAGATCCAAATGTACTTATCTATATCTTGACGTGATCAAGGGGCCCCATTGATAAAATTGTCATGCGGATTGTATGTTCGGCCAAATGAATGTCCTTCATGATGATATAGGGAACACTGTGAAGAGTGTCAGGAATCTATCCCCCTTACTGACCCCGTTCTGAAGAACGCAACTGGGATCTATCGTCTAGTTCACCCTACGCTATGAGTAGACTTAATTTTACCCAGGTGGCTCGAATTGGGTCATGCCAGTCTGATCTTGGAAGTTAAATTTAAATCTTCTCCCACATCTAATTTTGTCCTAACAACTGGAGGTGTCTTTCAAGTGATTTGTGCTTCTAAACTTCGGCACATAGACACAGGTTCCCTATATCATCATTAAAGGACATTCATTCGGCCGAACCAACAATCCGCATGACAATTTTATCGTTGGGGCCCCTTGATCATGTGAAGATATAGATAAGTACATTTGGATCTGTATGCATTCATTATATTATATTTTGTACTTAGTCTTCAATTGTTTTGCATCACGCAATTTCTCATATATTGTCTGTATATGTGAATTTGATGGTTTTGGATCCTTAATCAGCAGTACTTATCGTGATATATTTATCTTCTCAGCTGATCATTTATGGTGTTCTTTTTTAGCAATTACATTGTATGTCATAGATCTTTGTTTCCAGGTCTATGAATGCTTTACTTATTATAGTGAACGGAATCGACTATACTTTTTAAATTAATTAATAAATTTGTACTTACTTTAATACCAAATATTTTACCAAGAGTGTGATGGTTTATGTCCAATGATCTTTTTTGTTTTAGTTTTTGTCATATTACAAATTACATTGGTTCTGGAAAACCCCTTTAAGTCAATGGGATTATGAGGTGTAGTGTAGTTCAGTTCCCAGGGAGCAGGTATCCCATTGAATTTATTGTGCCTTGAATAAATGTATACAGTCTGAGGGAAATGTCTCAGATCTGGTGTGATCTGCGTTCGTGGCTTATCCACGCATCGGCGTCTTTAGGGGTCACAAAAAACAGGGAATGATCGCCATCTACCACCCGAAGCCTCGCCATGTATGCCATAAAGGCAGCTCTTCTTTTTTGTAATCTAGCGCTGAAGTCGGGGAAAATAGAGATTGCAGCTCCATTAAATCGAATTTCTGGCAGTTTATGGGCCAAGCGTAGAATTAGATCTCGATCGTTGCGGTTTGCAATCGTGCCAGCATAGGCCTAGGAGGAGCTCCTAGTGGTAACGGCCTAGTCTGGAATATACACTACCGTTCAAAAGTTTAGGGTCACTTAGAAATTTCCTTATTTTTGCAAGAAAAGCACAGTTTTTTTCAATGAAGATAACATTAAATTAATCAGAAATACACTCTATACATTCTTAATGTGCTAAATGACTATTCTAGCTGCAAACGTCTGGTTTTTAATGCAATATCTACATAGGTGTATAGAGGCCCATTTCCAGCAACCATCACTCCAGTGTTCTAATGGTACATTGTGTTTGCTAACTGTGTTAGAAAGCTAATGGATGATTAGAAAACACTTGAAAAGCCTTGTGCAATTATGTTAGCACCGCTGTAAACAGTTTTGCTGTTTAGGGGAGATATAAAACTGACCTTCCTTTGAGCTAGTTGAGAATCTGGAGCATTACATTTGTGGGTTCGATTAAACTCTCAAAATGGCTAGAAAAAGAGAGCTTTCATGTGAAACTCGACAGTCTATTCTTGTTCTTAGAAATGAAGGCTATTCCATGCGAGAAATTGCCAAGAAACTGAAGATTTCCTACAACGGTGTGTACTACTCCCTTCAGAGGACAGCACAAACAGGCTCTAACCAGAGTAGAAAGAGAACTGGGAGGTCCAGCTGCACAACTGAGCAACAAGACAAGTACATTAGAGTCTCTAGTTTGAGAAATAGACGCCTCACAGGTCCTCAACTGGCAGCTTCATTAAATAGTACCCGCAAAACGCCAGTGTCAACGTCTACAGTGAAGAGGCGACTCCGGGATGCTGGCCTTCAGGGCAGAGTGGCAAAGAAAAAGCCATATCTGAGACTGACTAATAAAAGGAAAAGATTAATATGGGCAAAGGCACACAGACATTGGACAGAGGAAGATTGGAAAAAAGTGTTATGGACAGATGAATCGAAGTTTGATGTGTTTGGATCACACAGAAGAACATTTGTGAGCCGCAGAACAACTGAAAAGATGCTGGAAGAGTGCCTGACGCCATCTGTCAAGCATGGTGGAGGTAATGTGATGGTCTGGGGTTGCTTTGGTGCCGGTAAAGTGGGAGATTTGTACAAGGTAAAAGGGATTTTGAATAAGGAAGGCTATCACTCCGTTTTGCAACGGCATGCCATACCCTGTGGACAGCACTTGATTGGGGCCAATTTCATCCTACAACAGGACAATGACCCAAAGCACACCTCCAAATTATGCAAGAACTATTTAGGGAAGAAGCCGGCAGCTGGTATTCTATCTGTAATGGAGTGGCCAGTGCAGTCACCAGATCTCAACCCCATAGAGCTGTTGTGGGAGCAGCTTGACCGTATGGTACGCAAGAAGTGCCCATCAAGCCAATCCTACTTGTGGGAGGGCCTTCTTGAAGCATGGGGTGACATTTCTCCCGATTACCTCAGCAAATTAACAGCTAGAGTGCCAAAGGTCTGCAATGCTGTAATTGCTGCAAATGGAGCATTCTTTGACGAAAGCAAAGTTTGAAGGAGAAAATTATTATATCAAATAAAAATCATTATTTCTAACCTTGTCAATGTCTTAACTATATTTTCTAGTCATTTTGCAACTCATTTGATAAATATAAGTGTGAGTTTTCATGGAAAACACAAAATTGTCTGGGTGACCCCAAACTTTTGAACGGTAGTGTATGTTCCTTTTATACTACAAACGCTGTCTAGAAGTTCGCACCAGGGAATAGCTCATGCAGCCATTTAAACAGGAAATCCACTGGGATCTGGCTTTCACTCTCTTCAGGTAATCCCAGTGTCCTGATATTGTTGGTTTTCTAAGTCGTCTGACTTCTGTTTCCACAGCTCTGTGGCCGTCTCCAGGGCTGACAGGGCCTCAGGGACAGGAGCAACCCTATCTTCCAGCCCCGGTATGCGCTCTTCAGCATGGGTCAGTCGCTCACGCAAAGCATGCATGTCTTGCCTAATCAGGCCTATATCGACTTTAACCTTCTCCAGCTTCGCGGCTGCCATCTTATCCATCCCCTCTGGCATATTCCTGCAGTTTTTCAGCCGCCATTTGGCTCATTCTTCCCTCTTTGCTATTCCGTGACCAGTGAGACTGTCTTTGTGAAATTTTGTATAGGTTGGATGTCGGCAGGATCAGCAAAACATGGGTCCAGTGCAGTGCTACAGACTCAGGTGACTGTTTTCTGCTGGTGCCAAACCATGCCCCCATTGATGCAAAAGTTTACATATCCATTGAGAAACTTAACAATTTACAGTTTTAAAATAGTATTTAACCTTTGTATTTTTAATAGAAATTTGTGTTTCTCAGACTCAAGACACGACCAGGAGCCATTTCACCTTCCAAAACACCTTCTACAAAGTTTAAAATGAGATTTCAACCATGTTATATTATTTCCCTGTCTGTACTGACTGGATGTGCACTAGACAAGAAGGGCAGGGCAAACATTGCTTCTTCAGACCCCAATCTATGGATATTATTTAAGGAGAAAAATAAAAAATTAGTTGCTGTAAATGATTAAGATGAAAACAGAGGGTGACGTTCTCTTTAATCAACATATTGCCAGCTTTAGGTTTTAATATGCTGTATTTAGTGTACAAGAACATATGTAATGTATTATATTTCTAAATTCGTGTGTCATCTGGTAACCTTGCTGGGAATAAACTATCAAATGATACATGAACTTCGCAATACTCCTAATCCCTACCCCCAACCCCATTTTCCTCAGCACGATTACTCTTTAAATCTTTAGCTCACAGGCTCTGAAATATAAATTACAAGCTCTATTTTTGGCTTAATGATCCTGTGACTTATTTTAATCTACAGGCACATGAGCATATTTCAAATAACAGAGAGATAGAAAGAGAAGGAAGCAAGTTTAAATGATGGATCTGGAGTGGAATACCTAACTTTTAATTGAAAAATAATTATATCCACTTAATCATTTCAAATGAGGGTTGTAATTCGTGTTGAGAACATAATAGTGGAATACAGGGACTGCAGCTCCTGAAATAATGAGAACCTGGCTCTGCATCATTTGCTAATAGCAGAACTACTCTTTTACCCTATTGTCTCTCAGATTAATTCCGAGGAGGCCTATTAGTTGGGAGAAATTGGTTTTCCCATTAAGAACTTGTGTTGGAGAATGAGTGACGGATGAGAGTAGCTATTTCGATAATACCACTGCTTTGTCAATTTGTTTCCAATTGTTTTATTGGATAATTGCTCCCGCTGGAAGCTTCTGGTCAATTTAATCCTAAATGTGATCCTCAGCCAAGCTTTAATGATATGACCTGAGAATTAGGGGGATTTGTGACACTGAGTTTCTGCATAAAAATTTAGAGCAGTCTATTTTAAAAGGACAGCACTGTATTGTAGTGAAGGTTTTTGACCAAAATTAGGGTTTTTTGTCATCATGGAACAACCAAGGGAATGCCCTTTTAAAGGCAACATAAAAGCCTAATTCCCCACAAAAGCTTACCAATCAAAGAAAGCCCACAGCTCTATGTCCATTCCCACCTTTATATCTACTTATCTGCATTCCATCCTCTAGTCCGAAAAATTGCAGCATTTTTTTCTAATTCTTTTTTTTTAATTTGGGTGGATTTGCTTATCATTAAAAATAAAACAACCTAAAAAAAACAACATTTTCAAAATATAAATTAACCCTCTTAATAGGTACTGAGCAGGTAGCAGTCTTCTAAAAGGGCACCTGTCACATATTGTCCAAATAATATGAGGTCCATTCAAGTATTATATGGTCCTTAAAGCTAAATCATAAACTTACACTGCACATTTAAATAGGACCAGTAATTTTTTATGGGTTTAAAACACCCCATGGCTAGTTGAAGGCAGGATTTGAAAACACAGTACTGTAGTTGTTGAACTGGTATGAGTAAAGCCTATGTATATATGGTACTGAGGCTAATTATAATAATAACAACACTGTATTGAAATCGGGAATTATAGTCTCATAGACCATTGATCAATTATCTAGAACATGTGTGAAACAGTAGCAGAAAGTGATAATTCCACTGATACAGAGTACCCTTGTGTACATTACAATCATTATGTCAGCTTGATAGATATCCCTGTGATTCCATCTGTGCTCTGGTTAATGACTCATAAGCACAAACAGTTCATATAGCAAGACAAATAGTAAGACAAACTCAAATTGTACTGCTGTCCGTGTATGACCCTTATTCACCGTAAGACTGCAGGGTAACAGAGAACAGGGAAAAAAAATAAGAAAAATAAATAAAAATAAAATAAATATATAAATATATATATAATCTTATTAATTGTATATCACGGTCATTAAATTACACATGGAGCTGTTATTTGGCGACTGTATGTTGGTATTATTTGAGAACTGTATGTTGGCATTATGACCACTACACGAGGCAGTGTACAGTATATTATATTTGCAGTGTACGATGCTGGTTGCTGCACTGTATGGCGCTTAAAGAAGGTACCACACAGGGCAACATCCAAGGTAACTGTCACGACTGTGGGGTATGTGAACCCACTGGGCCTCTACGCCATAGCAGAGAACAAGCTGATCAAACAAAGTCTTTGATAGTCTCTGAGGGTAGCGAACATAATCATAGTCTCTGGGGAAAGAAAGTCAATGATAGTCTCTGGGGGAAGCGTACTCGCTGGAAGAAGGCACCGACACTGGACTAGGTACAGGACACTGGTAAAGTGGGCTGGCACGGGTACCGGACACAGATGGCCACCTTGTCACGGACACTCGGGTTGGCACAGACACCAGACTCTGGGGCAGTGTAGTCGTCTTAGACCCTTGGGCAGGCACGGGTGCCGGACACAGATGGTAACATCATCACGGTCACTCGGGTTGGCACAGGTACCGGACACTGGAGTAGTGTAGTCGTCTAGACCCTAGGGCTGGCAAGGGTACCGGACACAGGTGATAAACTCGTCACGGACCCTCGGCTTGGCAGTGACACCATACACAGGTGGTGAACTTGACTCAAACACTCGACTTGGCACTGGAGCTAAAGACAAGTACTGGATACGGGAAAAGAGGATACATGATACGAGATACAGGATACAGCTAAGGAACCGTTTGCAGGACAAACATAGGTATACACAAAATTGCTCAGGCAAGGAATGTATAGGCGAAGTTCCTTATATAACTCCTGGTATGCTGGGATAGGTTGGGGGAGATTTTCCTGTTGTGCGCACCGGCCCTTTAAGAGCGCAGACCAGTGCGTGCACATGCTACGGGCTGTCGTGATCTAGGGGTATGTGGACCCACTAGGCCACTGCGCCGTAGCGGAGTGGCAGCTATAGAAGTCACAGTCTATACAAAGTCTATACAAACATAAGGGTACAAACAGTAGCAGAGGCTTTGGCATGGATGGGACTTTCCGTGGCAGGTAGTGCCAGACGTGACAGATACTACCAGGAGAGGTAGATAACAACTGACGTGGTGTATAACAGCAGGCATGGCAGGTGACACCAGATGTGGTGTATATCAGCAGGCGTGGCAGGTGACACTAGACTTGGTGTATAACAGCAGGCGTGGCAAATGACACAACACGACTCCAACTCTAGAAAGGTTAAGGAACTAAAACAGCACAGGATAGAGGATACAGGTAGCAGGGCACGGGAACACTGTGAGCAGAATACAACTAAGGGACCATTTGCAATACAAACATGGGTAGACAACAATAACGCTCAGACAAGGAGTGGAAAGATGGAGCCCTTTTTATAGTCCAGGATGATCAGGGATAGATTAGGGAAGTTTAACATGTGTGCACACTGGCCCTTTAAGGTCGGGACTGAGCACACGTGCGCACCTTAACATTGAGATTCTGGACCCTCTCGTTCCCAGATGGGATTCGCCCATGCCATGGCTTTGCCAGAGAAGAGGTAGACAATAAAAGCGACCATGGCCTCATCAGAGGGGAAGAGATTAGCACATAACTTAAAGTGGATGTTGCACTGATTGATGAAGCCTCTACAGGTTTTTGCATCCCCATTGTAGCGAGGTGGTAGAGGCAACGAAATTCCGGACTTAAAACAGGCAGGTGGGTTAAAAGGAGGTGAAGTAGAGGGAGCAGACACGGATGTAAGATCCAAATGGTTTTACTATAGAGTTAACAGCCTGTAGGAGCTGATCCTTTCGTGCACGGAGATCACGCATATCTGCTTGCATTAACTGGACTGCAGATTTGGGTTGACCAGCGGGGTCCATGTCCTGAGCAAACTGTCACGACTGTGGGGTATATGGACCCACTGGGCCACTATGCCGTATTGGAGAAGCAGCTGATCAAACAAAGTCTTTAATAGTCTCTGGGGGAAGCGAACACAATGATAGTCTCTAGGGAAAGAAAAGTCAATGATAGTCTCTGGGGGAAGCGTAATTGCTGGAAGAAGGCACCAACACTGGATGCTGGACTAGGCACAGGTACTGGACACTGGGGGATAGTGTCGTTTTCTTAGACCCTAGGGCTGGCATGTGTACTGGACGCAGATGGCCATCTTGTCATGGACACTCGGATTGGCACAGGCACTGGACGCTGGGACAGTGTAGTCATCTTAGACCCTCGGGCAGGTACGGGCACTGGACACAGATGGTAACCTCATCACGGACACTTGGGTCAGCACAGGCACCGGACAATGGAGTAGTGTAGTTGTTTAGACCCTTGGGCTGGCACAGGCACCGGACACAGATGGTAAACTCGTCACGGACCCTCGGCTTGGCACAGACACTGGACACAGGTGGTGAACTCGACTCAGACACTCGACTTGGCATTGGAACTAAACACAGATACTGGATACGGGAAAATGGGATACAGGATACTGGATATAGGATACAGCTATGGAACCATTTGCAGGACAAACATGGGTAGACACAACAATGCTTAGGAAGGAAATTAATATGCACAGTTCCTTTTATAGTTCATGATATGCTGGGATAGGTTGGGGGAGATTTTCCTGGTGCGCACGCTGGCCCTTTAAGAGCAGGGGCGAGCACACCCTACGGGCATCAAGAGGAGTGGATAGCAGTGTATGCCAACTTCTCTGAGGGTCTGCAGCCATGGCAATTACATTAACGCTGGGCCTGTGTATATAAATATATATGTATACTGGGGCGTAGCTAGGGAGAAAGGCAGGTCATGTGCCCGGGGGGAACTAGGAGGGAATGACGCAATGATAGTCGGAGATCAGTCTGGAGACCACGTGGGCAACGCCATGAAGAGGCCAAGGGAACGTCACACCGGTTCTACTCCCAGGATTATTGTGTGGGGTGGCATAATGTATGGTAGCCGGACCTCTCTAGTCTTCATTTCAGGAACGCTAGAAGCTCGGCGTTACATTGATTTGGTTGTGGAACCAGTGGTACAGGAAATATCTCCAAAGTTTCCCAGAAACCCTATTTCAACAGGACAAACTCAGGCCGCATGTTGCTCGTGCTACTGTGAGCAGACTGAGTGGCCTAAACGTGCTAACATGGCCTGCAGCTACTTCGGTCTTGTCTCCCATCGAGCCCATCTGGGACGTCATTGGTCGACAATTGCAAAGGAAGCTGCCAGCAGCCCATCTTGATGATTTGCGACCCCAATTGCATTCAGCGTGGCATAACATTCCTCAGACAACCATTAATAACCTCATTAATAGCGTGCCAAGGCATGAAAGTGCGTGTATTTCTGCGCGTGGCACTCATACTCGATACTGAATAAATAAAGATGTTTGGAATATTTTTGTTTTATTTTTTTATCATTTATATATCATTAACATCGATCCTGTGATTTCCACAATTACAAAAATTGTCCTTCTTGGTGTTTCAATTTCAATGTTGATGAACTAAAAAGAACAGATGTTCCAACTTTTTTTTCACGTTTTAAATTTACGCCATTCCCTATGCAGCGTAAATAACATGTTGCCTTTATTCTGTGTGTTTCTACAATTATGGCGATACCAAATATGTCGAGGTTTTTTATGTTCTACTACCTTTGCACAAATTGAAATAAAAATAATTAGTTTTTGCATCACTGCTTTCCAAGAGCTATAACTTTTGTATTTTTCCGTCGATGTAGCCATAAGTGGGCTTGTTTTTTGCGGGATAAGGCTTAATTTTCATTGGTACTATTTTGAAGTATATGGGACTTATTGATTAACTTTCATTATATTTTTTGGGGGAAATGGAAAAAAATGCAATTTTGATGTGTTTTTTTGCAGGGGGTTTTTTGCACACCGTTCACCATCCTGTTTAAATAATGTGTTAACTTTATTATTCAGCTCGATACGATTGTGACGATAACATATATGTGTATTTAAGGTTTTTTTCAAACATTTGTTCTAATTAAAACTACTTTTTTTTTTTTAAATTAACTTTACTCAACTGTATTTAGTTTTATTTCAATCCCATTAGGGGACTTCACAATGCAATCTTTTGATCGCTGATATAATGTTTTGGTATACTTACTATACCAAAGCATTACTGCCACTGACAGGCAGTCAATTAAGCCTCTGGCACGGCATATAGTCATGCTAGGCCTGGGGGCCTTTGTTAGGCCCCTAGCTGCCGTGGCAACCCATTGACAGTCGGCTATCTCATTCACGGGTCGCCAATGGGTGACAGAGGAAGCCTCCTTCCTCTGTCAAACCACTTAAATGCTGCGGTTGCTATTGACCGCAGAATTTAATGGGTTAAATAGCAGCAATAGGAGGTTTCTCAGATTTCGGCCATTGCAGCGGGAGCCCGGCTATCAGTCACAGCCAGGCTCTTGCAGAGATCACATGGGCATAGCTTCTGTGCCTGTGCGATCACCATCACATACATGCACGCCACAATGCACCTCACAATGACACGCCTCTAGACTACAGGGACCAATGTCAACGTAGCTGCTGTAAAGCATTTCTCTAAATGCTGTTAACAAAAGCTCAGGCAAGATGGACAAACCCATAATTATGTATCAAAAATAGAATAAAAAAATCTACATTATAAAATAAAAGCAGATTAGAAAAAAATAATATGTTTCACTATCTTGTTTTCATTATTAAATATGGCTGGTTTTATGGGACTTTCAATGATCTCATGAGTAAGTGTATATAAAAGAAAATACTGCCGGTAAAAAACGGAAGTGATACATGAATTCAGTCACTCCTCCTCATGGAGCCGTGTTATTGGAAACAGAAATGATTCACAGTTTCAATCTACTGTCTATGATTTGCAGAAGAGAAATTGTGAACCTTAACGGAAAATGGGGATCACCTGGGTGCTCAGTGTGTGAGAAGACAGGGTGCGGAGGCCTCCTAATCAGTGGTGGTAAACACAGATATGTTTGGTTTTGCTCATAAGCAGTGAGTTATGTTTGTTTTAATCTAGACCACAATGTAGCAGAGGTCGCACAAATAGAATTCATGAATGCAATGGTAAAGTCTTTGGCTTTTCCCTTTCTACGTTTCATATCCTTTGAGTAACTGTGAAAAATAAAGACTGAATGTTAATACTCTGTTGCTGTATCTTATAATCAAACCTAAATCTTCAATGTGTTACACATGATGAGCTGTAATGACGGGGTAGGGAGACAGACAGGTGAGCCCTAATCTACCCGCCACTCAGTCCCTGCCTACTTGCACGGCCCGTCCTAAGCGACGGCGTACAACTGGGCGACGGTCCCTACGCTCAATATGTGTACGACAGACAAACAGACAAGGGTACACAAAAGCTAAGGGAAATGGGGCAGTTGCCCACGGCAACACCGTGAGCAACAGGAGTAGTGAACGAGCCGAGTCAAACCAGGAGTGTACGAGGTACCAAACGCAGAGCAGAAGCGTAGTCAGTAAAGCCAGGGTCCAAATGAAGCAAGGTCAATAATAATAATAGCAGGAGCAGCAGAGCCAGGAAACAGGAAAGAATCACAGGCACTGGAGGAGAAGGAAATGAAGGTATAAATAGACAGAGGGTGGGAGCTAGCTCCGTCTGGCCAGGCTGTGATAGGATCTCCCACTCCTCAGCCTCCCAGCCTGATTGGTAGCAGATCGAGTCACTCTTACTGACCTAGGCACAGATGCAGGCTGATTAACCACGGGCGTCGACAAAGAAGCTGTGTCAGGCAAATCCATTACATGAGCATAGTAATAACCATAGTGAACAATGAAACGGGTTTTCCCATCAGAGACATTTATGACATATCCACAGGATATGTCAAATATGTCAAATAGATGTGGGTCCCACCTCTGAGACCCGCACCTATCTCGAGAACGGAGCCTCCTATACCCTATTCCACTTCTCTGTGTTGTGGCTGAAGCTTGTGATTAGCGACCATGAATTACGGAAACAGCGTAGCTCGCTGAGATACGCTGTTTCCATAACTCCTATAGTAGTGAATGGCAGTTACGGAAGCAGCGTAGCATGCGAGCTACGCTGTTTCCATAACAACCATTCAGTTCTCTGGGACTTATGGAAACAGCGTAACTCAGCGAAATTCATGGTCGGAAGTCACACACTTCAGCCACAACACAGAGCGGCAGTACAGCGTTTAAGGGGGCCACGTTCTAGAGATAGGTGCGAGTCCCAAAAGTCCCAGAATAGATGATAAATTGTTGTTGATAGTACCTTCAATCGAGGTTAATAATATTTTAACTTACTAAAACGTTAACTTTCACCCTTTATATTAGGATTAGCATATGAAAAGGTGTTTGGACAACAATCTCTAAAATTAACAAGCACCTTATGTTATGCTGGTAAGGTATTGGGATATCTGTTTGACACATGCCAACTCATAGGAAAAAAAATACCATACAAAACCATATACCTGTTGCAGAGCTCCAAATATACTGTATAGTGTAAAAGTTAAATAATAAAGTTCTGTGTGACTGCAGCCACCACTAGATGGAGCTTACTGCATACATACTTATACTTAAAGGGGTCTACCTACTGAGAACATTAATCACCTTCCCACAGAATAGATAATAAATGTATGATCACTGTGGGCCCCACTACTGGTACCCTAACCAGTCACTAGAACGAGGGTCCCAAGTAGAGATGAGCGAATTTCCCAAAAGTTTTGCATTTTAGTGAATGCAAAACTTTTCGGATTCCTGCACGAATCGCTCAAAATTGAAGCCATCGTTTTGCAGATCAGA
The DNA here is from genome assembly GCF_050947455.1 of Rhinoderma darwinii. Taxonomy (NCBI): domain Eukaryota; kingdom Metazoa; phylum Chordata; class Amphibia; order Anura; family Rhinodermatidae; genus Rhinoderma; species Rhinoderma darwinii. The sequence goes on from NC_134690.1 coordinate 70,522,681, forward strand.
AAAAGACAAGAAAACAGAGAAAAATGATTACATGACCTCAAACGGCAGTGGGGCGGGCTTCCCTATAATGCCTTGCAGGCAGCCCTCTCTTTTGCACATCCATTTGTAAGGGGTATAGGGTATGAGTCACTGATGACTCAGTGGATGACAGTCATATGAGACATTTCCACTATAAATGGCCCAACCAGGAAATACTGCTGTTTTGTGGAGGTACAGATAGGAGCAGAGGACGTCAGACAGATAGTGAGAGATAGTAAAACACAGAATACAGATGGATAATGGATTAGCATCAGTGAGTGTGTTTCATAGTGAGGAGAAGAGAAAAGATAGTTTGTTTTGTATGGAGCGGCAGTCGTGCACGTGCAACAGCTGAGCGCCCTACATCGATATTTCCGTCTGACCCTTTGACATTGTTTGGAGCAGCAGGGCAAATGTGTGACCTCCGCTCAGGGGCGGATTATAATGAGGGCAATCTTGGCAAGTGCCCGGGGCCTGAGGCTGGAAGGGGGCCCAGTTCGACCCGGTTCTCCCTTACCGGCTGTTAAAATTACAGCCGGTTCAGAGAACCGGAGTGAAGTGGGACCTCTCACCCAACCAGTGGCGTAGCTATAGGGGCCGCACTACATCAATAAAAAGTTACTATAGTAACTGGCGCCGCGGGCCCGTTACTATAGTAACTACAGTACTTACCTTCCTGTTTCCGGTGCGCAGCACATGATGTCACAACGCTATGCGCTGCGCACAGCATCCTGATCCTGGATAGAGTCAGGACATCCGCTTCGGCTGAAGAGGAGGGTAAGTTTAATATCCCTGTCTGCTGAAGTTGCTTGGCGGGGTCCGACTCCCAGGACCCCCGCCAATCGCCTGTTTTGAAGGGGCCGCAGCGCTCGTACGAGAACTGGTGCTTCCCCTTCATCCCGGTCACTTGCTCACATTGTGAATCCGTGTCGGCTATTCGCAGTGTGAGCCAGTAAGGGAAATGAAGGGGAAACAGCTGTTGTACAAGCACTGCGGCCCCTTCAAAACAGGTGATTGGCGGGCCCCGGGAGAAGGACCCCGACCCATCAGCTATTGATGGCCTATCCTGAGGATAGGCCATCAATGTTTAGGGACTGGACAATTCCTTTAAGCCTATGATGTTGCAGGCTTAGAGGGCCCATGAGACAGGATCACAGATTGTGTGATCCTGTCCGCTGGACCCTGTAGCTAAGCATCTTACATAAGCACATGGTAGGCTTAGATACATGGCCCATGTATGATCCTGTCTGATGGGCCCTGTATATAAGCCTACCACATGTACTGTATAAGATTACTGTCTGCTGGACCCTGTATCTAAGCCTGCCTTGACAGACAGTATCACACAACGGCCCTGTACCTAAGCCTACCACATGTGTTACTAATCGTTTTTGTTGTTTGTTTTTTTTAGTAGTCGTTGGACTACGTCGGATTTGAGGACTACTTCGATGACAGCGTTTTTATTATCAATAAAATAGTTAATGAGGGTTGTCTGGGTGGTTTTTATTTCAATAAAATATTTTTTCTATGTCTTTGTTTGTTTTTTAAACTTTATTACTACCGCCTTAGTAATGGCCGCTGGCTGATTGACAGCGTCCATTACTAAGGCGAGGCTTAGTGTTAGCCGGTGCAAAGGCTATCACTAACTCCCATTATTAACCCGGTACACACCGCCACCAGGGTGTCGGGAAAAGCCGGGTACGATCCAGTACCTGACCATCTATAGTGATGGTCGGGTAATGGGGCGGCCGCAGGCTGGTATTATTAGGCTGGGAAAGACCAAAAACTGTGGCCCTTCCCCCTTATGTAATGCTAACCTGCTGCTGTTTTCTTGTATATGGCTGGTTATGAAAAATGGGGGGGACCCGGCCAGATACAACAGCAGCAGCCTAGCATTACCAGGGGGGAAGGGACACTGTTTTTGGCCTTTCCCAGGCTGATATTACCAGCCTGTCGCTGACCCAGTACCCGGCCATCACTACAGATCACTACAGATGGTCGGGTACTGGTTCGTACCCGGCTCTTCACAGTACCACTGGTGACGGTGGGTACCGGGGTAATGGGGGTTAGTGTTAGCCTCTGCCCCTGCTATCATTAAGCCTCGCCTTAGTAATGGATGTTGTCAATCAGCCAGCAGCGATTAATAAGGCGGTAATAATAAAGTTTAAAAAAATACATGGACATAGAAAAAAATATTTTATTGAAATAAAAAAACAAACACAACCCTCATTAACCATTTTATTGAGAATAAAAAAAACGCTGTCATTGAAGTAGTCCTCGAATCCGATGTAGTCCAACAACCGAACCTGTAAAGTAACACAAACACACGAAAATAATTAGTAACACATAAAAAAGCAAAACAATTCTTATACTTACCTTTTCTGGGTCCAGCGCTCGGACCGCAATGTCAGCGAGCTGGACCCTATATCTAATCCTATCATGTGTGATACTGTCTGCTGAGCCACTGTGTCAGGTCCGTATTTCACACCGAATAACCACCTCTGTAAATTGAAAGCTGAAGGCATGCCTGGAAAGAAGTACACCACACAGAGTAATGTTGGTAGACATCTTTCCCTCAGTCAGCCAGGAGGAAGACTGAAACTTTATTCAGAACAAAGAAACACAGAAAAAGACACATGCCTCCTCCCTAGCGATGTGGGAGTGCCCAAGCCCCCCACCGGCTTCTCAGCTGCAAATTCTTATGCACACTCTTCTTGCATTCCAGGGGGCGGTGTCTTCCATTGGTGTGTCCGACATGAACAAATAACTTATTATATATCACTATATTACACAAAGAACTGAAATGTTTATACATATGTGTGAGGATAATATTTTTCAAACAATATACATAGTAATGATCCCTGACAACTGTATCTAATCCTATCATGTGTGATACTGTCTGTTGAGCTACTGTATCTAATCCTATAATGTGTGATAATGTCTGGTGAGCTACTGTATCTAATCCTATCATGTGTGATACTGTGCTGAGCCACTGTATCTCATCCTATCCATAGTTTATAGGGTAGTAGTGCTATAGATATGCTGTCTCCCATACACACATATACAGAGACATACACACACACACACACACACACACACACACACACACACATATATATATTCAGGGGCGCAGTGTATAGTACTATTATATTCAGGAGCACAGTGTATAGTACTATTATATTCAGGAGCACAGTGTATAGTACTATTATATTCAGGGGCGCAGTGTATAGTACTATTATATTCAGGGGTGCAGTGTATAGTTCTATTATATTCAGGGGCACAGTGTATAGTACTATTATATTCAGGAGCACAGTGTATAGTACTATTATATTCAGGAGTACAGTGTATAGTACTATTATATTCAGGAGCACAGTGTATAGTATATTATATTCAGGAGCACAGTGTATAGTACTATTATATTCATAAGTACAGTGTATAGTACTATTATATTCAGGAGTACAGTGTATAGTACTATTATATTCAGGAGTACAGTGTATAGTACTATTATATTCAGGGGCACAGTGTATAGCACTATTATATTCAGGAGCACAGTGTATAGTACTATTATATTCAGGAGTACAGTGTATAGTACTATTATATTCAGGAGTACAGTGTATAGTACTATTATATTCAGGATCACAGTGTATAGTACTATTATATTCAGGAGTACAGTGTATAGTACTATAATATTCAGGGGTGCAGTGTATACTGTTATATTCAGGGGCACATTGTATATTACTATTATATTCAGGAGTACAGTGTATGGTACTATTATATTCAGGGGTGCAGAGTATAGTACTATTATATTCAGGAGTACAGTGTATAGTATTATATTCAGGAGTGCAGTGTATAGTACTATTATATTTAGGGGCGCAGTGTATAATACTATTATATTCAGGAGTACACTGTTTAGTACTATTATATTCATTGTATGATACTATTATATTTAGAAGAATTAAGTGTGGCATCATGAGAATTTTATCTTCGTTTACAGGTGCGGAAATGTTGGAAAAGTGAGGAGCCAAAGACATCTGAGCTGTGAACTGCATAAATGGGCCGTGCCAGAGAGAAGTCATCATAGAGGTCTGGACCAGATGGAGAAGAAAAGAGAAAAAGAACGAAAAAGAATATGAGACATCACCTGTGAGTCACTCAATGTAAATGTTTATTCTTCCTGTGACTGATCAGTACTGTAGTCACTGTATGATCTGCACCGAGATGACGGATGGTAGCATTCTTTTTTGTTAAACAGCAACTCCCAGCATATCCTAACAATTGTTCAGGCTATACTGGGAGTTGTCGTTTTATGTCGTACAAATTTATACAACAGGGGTTAAACTGAATTTGCAAATGAGCTCTGTACTGAACTGTATTTGTTCTGGTGCTGTATATATGTAGCGAGCTGGGTTATGGTGCTGTGTGTATATATATATATATATATATATATATATATATATATATGCTGAGCTTGGTTCTGGAATTATATATATGTACTGAGCTTTGTTCTGGTGTTGTATTTATGTACTGAGCTTGGTTCAAGTGCTGTATATATGTACTGAGCTTGGTTCTGGTGTTGTATATATGTACTGAGCTTGGTTCTGGGTCTGTATATATTTACCTTCTCTTAAGGTAAGAGTATATGTTAAATCTACTTTTTACCTTAAGAGAAGGTAAATATATACAGTAAAAACTAAACCCAAAAAACCATGGAGGAATCTCAGTTTTTTCCAATTCACCCATTATATGGTATTTTTACATGGTGCCAATAAAAATTATAACTCCTCCCGCAAAAAAATAATTATTCACACACCACTCCATTGACGTAAAAATAAAAAAGTTATAAAGCTCCTGACCACTTCAGTGTCTCAAAGTATTCTGCTTTCTTTCTTCTATATGGCTCATTCTGCTTTTACAGCTAAATTAAAACCGGGCCAGATCTGTGGCCGCCTAAACAGAAATCTGAAAATATATACGGTACAGCGTCTTCGGAGTTCGGGGGGGGGGGGGGGCAGACCTGAAAAAGTGCCCGGGGCCCATGGTATCCTTAATCCGCCCCTGCCTCCACTCCATTAAAAATCCCTCTCACTGCAATCGTGTAGTGAGGAGGAACGGGGGCTCGGGAGCCCTGTTCTAGTGATCGGTGGGGGTCCCCCAGTTATCAGGCATTTGTCACCTACAATATACTGTGGATAGATGATTAATGTGCCTCATGGAAAAAACCCTTTAACAATAGAATGACCATTAAAATGTGCATATATGATTATAATAAAGAACAAGGGACAAAGAACAACCCAACTATTCCAAAATGTATTACCCTTTTTATGTAAAAATATTCATTACCATAAAAAATATATGAGACATAATTTTCCATATATAATGTTCTGTTCAAATTAGCGTTACTGCTGATCGCATTTGCTTAGTGGGTTCAGTTAATTTTGACAGCAAGAATGGCATTGCAGACTACACTATTCTTGTCCTAAAAAAAATAATGGGACCCCCGACAGAAAGCATATTACCATTAATAAAAATAAAAAATCAACTGTAAAAAGCACTCAATCTCCTAGTGCTGCATGTGGTACCCACATAAATTAGTGAGAGTAACTGAGAGTGGTAACTGTGTTGGGATTAAAGAGCCTTTTCCAGAGTTCTCCCTTTTCCATCAAGCATCGATAACAGCTGGATAGACTTCTTGCTGCTACTCCTGATTCTACACCATCATGGGGCACTTGCCATGAGACAAAACAGCGCCCCTCTCCGGTTCATAGGCTATGTGTAGTATTGCAGTTCAGTCCCATTCCTTGAATAGGGATGAGATAAAATACCAAACACAGCTCATGGAATGGAGAGGAGTGGTGCTGTTTCTAGAAGTAAAATCTGACCCTTTATTCTAATCCCGGATAAATTCCTTAGGAGATAGGAAATTCTATAAGGGAATGCATTTTCTGATCAGGGCTGTGGAATATACTATTATATGTACAGTATATACTGTGAAACGTCTACATACAAGCACCTCTTTGATAAGACCCTCCCTGATCCAGACCAAATTTGTCTGTGATAGGTTTTCAATTCTCTTATATCCTATGTAAATTGGCCCTATTCTTTGACCTCCTCTATAGAAGAAGAAGAAGGGTGGTCGTCTCAAAGAAAAAGTAAATCATATGGTCTTATGCAATGTTCCATTGTTGCAATGTTATTCTGCTATAACATCATTTCTTTTGTTCATGTACAGTTTATAAGGATAGAAAATTCATAATCTATTTTCCGCAGACCTGGGCTTCAAAAAATTTAAACAAAACTCTGCTTACTCTTATGTGACTGTTACTCATGAATATAATTTGGGTGGAGAATTTTTTATTTTTCTGGGTAAACACAGAAAGTCTGATACAACAAAAGCTGCCTGGTACTGAAAGTCACACTTATCTACCCACATTAGATTAGGCTTGGGGCGGTTACTCAAAACATGCAGCTGGACTGCTGAATATATGACGTATATAACACTGCAAGTGTAAAAAATATAGCATATCTACAGCGCTGGCACTAATTGCAATAACCTGTCTTTAGAATCTAAACTTGTGGGCACATAGACACGTAGAGTGGCATCATGGCTTTAGCACTCTGCCAGTGCTTGGGGTTCTTTCTTGCAGCTATTGGTGTGGCTGGCCTAACAGCGGCAACGGTTATGAATCAGTGGAGCACTCAAGACCTCTATAATAACCCAGTGACTGAAACATTCAATTTCCAGGGTTTATGGCAAAGTTGCATTAGAGATAGCTCCGGGTATACTGAATGCCGCTCATATTTCACTATCCTTGGATTACCTGGTGAGAATTTTGTTTTTACATTATATTTGATAATTGTGATATCTGATTTCATTGATGATATAGTTGAATGAACCATTTGGGGGTCTGACAGATGTATAGCATTTACTTGCAGTTTTTACTTCTAGGTAGAAAAGACAGTAAAGCTTCTGGAACATATTGTATGTTCATAAGCGGCAGATTTATTGCAGAAATTTCTACGACTTTCCCGTGCATCTGAATGGGGTTTACAGAAATCCATGCACATGCTGCAGAGAGAACCCCATTCAGATGTTTGGGACGAATTTAAAGTCATAGAAAACTCTGCAATAAATCTCCATGTGTGTACATCCCCTTATAATTGTCCCCTTTCTGGGGGGTTTTCCCACTTTTCTTAAAGAAAAAAAAAAGTTAAATCTCTTTTTGAAGTGAAATTGTTCTCATATGTTATATAAATAATTGAATATTTTAAAAAATGTCTGTATCGATTCTTAAAGATGCCTGGTGTACCAATGTTTTTTTTGTTTTTTTATTTTGATTTTTATTCATATTTAAGCAGAATACAATACACATAACACAGAGAACTGTGTTAAACCGACCCAACAGTGGTCAGAAACAGTTAGGGTATGTTCACATGGCCTATTTACGGACGTAATTCCGGCGTTTTAACCCCCGAATTACGTACGAAAATGCGTCTCGTTAGCGTTGGCAAACATCTGCCCATTCATTAGCATGGGTCTTACGATGTTCTGTGCACACGGTCATTTTTTTTACACACCGCTGTCAAAAGGCGGCGCGTAAAAAAGACGCCCGCGTCAAAGAAGTGCCTGTCACTTCTTGAGACGTAATTGGAGCCGTTTTCCATTGACTCGATGGAAAAGCAGCTCCAATTACGTCCGTAATGGACGCAGCGAAAAAGCGCCTCAACATGCCGTTACGGCTGAAATTACGGAGCTGTTTTCTCCTGAAAACAGACCCGTAATTTCAGCCGTTACGGACGCTGCCGTGTGAACATACCCTAACAAACAGAAAATACAATACAAAGGACACAACCAAGTAGCCGTGTTCTTGATAGGAGCACCATTTTTTAAAACTAAATACATCAGCAGAAACATGTCATGGTGCATATATTTGGTGTACCAATGTTACTCTAGTTGCAATTTGTATAAAAAATATGCATAATTTAAATAATTTGTAAATAATCTTATACATTTTGCCTTGTTTTTATGAAATGTATGATATAAAAAATATAGGGTGTAAAAGTGGTACTTTATTTTATTATTAACAACAGACTAAATATGAAACCATCATGACTGGTACTGATAATATATATTACATTATAATTTTAATTAATGAGACCATTTTTTTTTTCGTTTACAAGGTAAAGGGCAGGATCACACACACAGTTTCGATTATGTTTTTGACTCAATTGGACAAAAAGGAGATGGATCTGTATAACTTTATACCTTTCCTTCCTTCTGGCTTTGGCTCCAAAAACAAAGCCAAAAACTGTGTGTGTGATCCTGGCCTTATGAGGTTTTCTCTAGGAATATGCATTAATGGCCTATATTCCTGAAAAAAACATGTTTTCAGGCTGCAGTCACACATGTAGTTTTTGGTGCAGACTTTGATGCAGTTTTTTTAAGCCAAAGTCAGGGCGTAGATACAAAAAGAAGGAAATGTATAAAATAAATACTTTTTCTCTCCTCTCTTCTTCTGCATCAAATACTGCATGAAAACTGTGCAAATCTAGGCTTAATGCTACGTATCTGCAAATGGTACCAACTGAATTGGCTACAAAAAAATAAAACCTTTTTTTCATTACTTTTTAATGGGAATTCAAAACAAATTAATGCAATTACTATTTCAGTATATTAACCCATGGTAGACCATTAACCAATTAGAATGCCATGGAATTTAGCAACCTAGTTTGTCTTAACTGCGGTGCAATGTTATTATGGCTAACAACTTTCCATTTAGGCCTCATTCACACGGCAGGGTTTCCCGGCCGGGTGCCGGCCGTTCATAAATCGGCCGGCACCCGGCTGCATTAGGAATAATAGACCCCTAATGGGGCTATTCACACGACCGATTTTTTGACGGCCGGGAAAACCGCCCGTCAAAAAACAGGACATGCTCTATTTTCGCCCGGGTACCCGGCCGCCCGGCTCCCATAGAAGTCTATGGGGCCGGGTAATACCCGGCCATCACCGGGATGTGTCCCGAGTGACGGCCGGGTTTTCCGGCTCTTGCGCTCTATCTCCTCCTCACAGCACAGAGTGCATGTGAGGAGGAGGAGTTGATGCCATTCTGACGAATGGCATCGCTGTACACGGTGTGGCAGGGCCGGGGTGTACAGCAGGTGGAAGGGAGCGCTGCGCTGGCTCCCTTCTCCTGCTTGTTTTAAAAGCGCCCTGGCCCGGCAACACCTTTGATGGCGCCGCTAGTAGCAGAAGCAGCAGCTGCGGCTGCTACTACTGTAGCGACGCCACTATAGCAGAGCGGGGAGGTATCTCCCCGCTCTGCTATGTGCTAGCCGCACTTTAGCTCCTTGAAGGAGCGGAATCCCCGTGTGTTCGGGGATTCCGCTCCTGGACAGAGCGCTTGATGTCTCTGTCCATATCTGGGCAGTGACATCAGGGGAAACTCCTGAAGCGGAATCCCCGAACACATGGGGATTCCCCTTCAGGAGTTGCCGCTGATGTCACTGTCCGGATCTGCCCGGCCCGGCACGGATGCATAACTTTATGCAAACCGGCCGGGCAGAATGGCCGATTTTACCGGCCGGCACTCGGGCTTGGACCCGACCCGGTCGTGTGAATCCCGCCTAAGTATAGAAAAGATGTAACTACAATAATGTTCATAAATAACAGTCTGGAAATGTAACAACAAACTTGGATTTTCAAAATAAACAATTTAATCTTTCAGAAATTTCAAGTTTAAAATGACTAATTTTGCTAAACTAAAATACTTGAAAGCTTGCAATTTTTATTGTGAACCTCACCTAGCTTGTTTATAATATTGAGTCAAGATTTATTAATGAGAAATATTCTGGTAGGAACTTATTACTCAATAACAACAATCTACTTTTTAAATATCCACATTGAGTCAAGTGTTGGATTATCAGCCAATGCTGGTAGAACCACCATAATTTAAGCCTGGAGTTAAGTTTTGACGGTTATGCCATACAATATTCTATATGATGATTATTAATAATGAAATATTAATTACATCCTTAATTCTGCTGCTATCTTTACACACACACACACACGCGCGCGCGCACGCACACACGCACACAATTTAATATATGTTATCATATAATAATTAAAATCTAATAAGTTATTTGTGAATCAACTCATAAGTATTATCACTAACAGCAAGTGATTGGCTCCAAATTTGCTTTAAATCGGTTTGTCTTCAGCTGTATCTTTCAGGCCCATTATTGAGTTAAAACCTGGGTCCACTGGAAGATTCTTTAGTAAAGTACATGCAGTGGCCATTAAAAAGGTTCTCTGATTTGGACAATCCCTACTTGTTTGAAATGTCCCATAACAATAAACTGATCACAAAGTGTTCACCTGCTGGGAACCTCAGCGATCAGCTGTAATCTGTGGGGAAACCTGTCAGTAAGTCTTTAATTTCCTGCAGCGCCACTACAGGGGAAACTAAGCATTACACAGTGTTTATTCAAATCAATGGGATGTCTGTGTAATGCCGGACAGGACAGGTCCTCCAAAGTGAGAAAGACCCTTTTTCCAACCATTTTTTACTTTGACAAGGAGATGAGGCTCCTGAACAGAGGCCCCCTGTATTAACTCTAAATTTCCTAACAAAGTAAATAACACTGATTTTTGCGAAATTAGACGACCCCTTTACCTTTTAACCGTGATGCTCTACCATTGATCAACATTTTCTATATATTTTGTAAAATGTAGTAACCTTTATTTTCATTAAAAATAGACATATTTGTCTCTATTACAAAATGAAAGTAGATGTTATTTTAGTATTGTGGATTTCAGAGAAACCAAATAAATATTTAAGTTGGTTGCATGGGTTATTCTGAGATTAGTTTTTCCTAAAATGGATTTATACCGTTATTGAAATTAAAATCCCTGAGCAGCGTTATGGGCAATTTATTGGACATTGTGTATGCTTTTGGTGTGAGAGGAAACCAGAGAACCAGAAAAGAAACCCACACAAACATAGGGAGAATATACAAACCATGTAGATTGAACCCCAGGACCTCAGCGCTGAAAGGCAATAAAGATAACCATTGAGCCACTGTGCTGCCCACATGGAAGAATTTTCACAGTGGATATTGGCTTGTCACCTCTTAGGCTTAGTTCACAATCGTTAGGGCTCCGTTCAGGCGTTTCATCTGAGCTTTCCATCAGGGGAACCCATGAACAGAGCCCTGACTGAAACAAACGGAAACCATAGGTTACTTGAATACAATATTGCTTCCGTCAAAACGACGGAACTCTTGCACAACGGAGACAAACGGAAACCATATGCACTGGATCCGTCACCATTGAAATCAATGGTGATGCAAATGGAAACCTATGGTTTCTGTTTGTTTCAGTCAGGGCTGCGTTCATGGGCTCCCCTGACGGAAAGCTCAGACGGAACGCCTGAACGGAGTCCTGACGCAGATGTGAACGAAGCCTTAGCTACCAGTCCAGTAGATGAAGAAGACTTGCGCTGTAGGAAGTGTAGTACTATTAAGTTTATTACCGCAAGATGTATTCCAAAATCTGCTAAGATTGTCCCTTATTTGCACAAGGGAGATTGTGTAATACTGTCCAATAATTACGAATGATTTTTTGGTTGTTGCCAAGTTTATGTGAATCAATATGAATATGGCAAAAATCCATTAAGAAACCATTAAATATTAGGCCCAAATATTCTTGTGCATTGTTGTATAGTTAATACTGCCTTAAAATTAGATGATGGGCTCCAAATTTCTATTACTTCTATAAAGAGTTCTGGAAATGGCCTCACTGCGTGATATTCTTTAAAAGTACCCAATATACATTGAGTTAGTGTGGTAACCTCATATTAATAAAGTCAAATATATAATTCAAAGTTTCACCCTCATGGAAAATTATCTTTTTCATGAAAATGAGCGTACGGTGGGTAACTTATGGTTCAATGGCTTTACTTACTATTATGGCAATATTGGAATTCTTACATATCTCTCAACATTTTAAATAATAATTTCACCTCCTTGACTTTTAGTATTTTTAATACACATATTCCATTTTATAAATTAATTGATAATAGGATTAGAATTGGGAATAACGATTCGGCTACAACTTCTATTAGAGAAAAGAACATACTTCGGGAGATTTTTCAAGCATCTACGGCAGAATTCTTGCAGAAATTTTCCCCCAAAAAAGTGGTGTATAAGACTGGCACCAAATTTATTACATGTTCTAGACACTTTTTGCACCTGTCTCCATGGTTTTGAAAAGTGTCTAGAAAAAGGGGAGTGACTAAGAGGAGTCATAATATGCACCTGGGGAGGATTGTTTGTTTAGTTATACTCAAGTGCCCTACCAGTAGTTAATGTGCATGAATTGATGTATCATTACTTACTCATATTACCCTGAAGCTCTATACAATCTAGCATTAATGGCTCCATCTGGGTTTCTGTTAGGCTTTCAGGTTTATTATATGACAGGAATAGCACCGTCTGAAGCTTTGTTCCTGCCATAGAAACTAAAGAAATCCAACAGATCACATTAAAGTGAATGGGATCCAGCAGGATATGTCATGGTTCCATTATAAATGTGAACAGAGCCTTTTACCTACAGTATGTAATTATGAATCTAGGTAGACATATATCTTACATGATGTGCTACATAGGCATTGCTCATATCCCTTACAGCAGATGTGATCTGATACAGATTGCTCCGGGCAGCAGTTCCTTCTTCTGGTCCAACCTCTAGTACAAGAAGAGGAAGTTACGTGTGTGTGTGTGTGTGTGTGTGTGTGTGTGTAGTTGTGGATTTCTAGCCACAATTCCCTGCTTGGCAGTGATGGAGGCATTGTGGATGACAGTGGAAAGAATTATGGGGGAAGCGTTGTGGCTGTATCAAGTCATTGTGGGTTACACAATGGGGAGATTTTTGGCTGGCAATGGGGTAACTGTTGGCAAAGGAATAACTTGAAGCTCATGAGCCACAATGCAAAATCTGTAACGGGGTCCCCCACCTACCACATGCCATTAATACTGATGTCTTCTTGTATGGCAGAGGGGCCTTTAGGCACCATAAGTTACAAGGATTTGAGGGGCCACTGCTACCTCTGCACCCAATATGGGGGAACACTGTGTGTGCCACTGTAGTCTATGCACACTGTAGCAGCAACTGGGCGCTGGCAGAGGGCACACCATGACTGATACTGTATGAAATGGCATACTGTAGCTGGAAGTACATGGGTGCACACTCGGTCTGGCACTGTATGAAGTGCACAATTTCATTGGTACACTATGAGGGGCATTGTAATATCCATCTCAAAACTCAGTGGTGATTTTTAATATTCTTATAGTTTACTCCTATAGTTTATTTTATCGAGGGAATAAAGGGGTTTATCTAGTCAACACCAAAACACTGACACTGCATTGATTGACTCATGTTAAAATTAAGTAAACCTACAACTTGCAAACTGAATATCATAGCCTTGGATTGTGTCATTCCTCTGTTATTCCTCCTAAACATTTATGACTAGATTGACAATTGAGTGTTATCATATCCATTAACAATGGGGTGTGTCCTTACACAAAATGACTTTTCCCAGCCGTCTTGACATTGTCAGACTGTGTAGGGACAAGACTCATGACAAGGGGAATGGAAATTACCAGTTGCCAATTAATTTATCCATTTCCAGTAGGAATAACTGACGAATGGCACAACTTAAACTTATGATGATCAAGAATTGTAATTTTATAGGGAATACAAGTTTTTACTAAAACAGATACATCTGGAGAACTGACAGATCCTCTTTAATCCATTTGAAATACATAGGTTAGAAGATATCCTATTTATGTGTATATAAAACAGTTAGGACTCCAGTTGCAATAAAATTAGCATTAAGCATTACCACGTCCCACATGCAACCTCAATGTTTTGATATGGGGAAAAGATACGGTCAGATTTTGTGTCCATTGCAAGTTGCTCGCAAATTTTTTCCTTCATAAGCAAACATTAAGGTTGCAAAATGTAATGTCTCAATGATACTAAAACTCAATGACCAAAAGTCACCTAGGAGCCCTAGCCTAAGGGTTAATTTTAAATGGAATTTGTACATAGCTGGGGCAGATTGTGCAATGTAAATGTTTAATTTCCTTACTGAGCAGAATAAAAAGGTGGTACCAGGTTGTAATGTGCACAGAGCCTAACTGAACATATCAGTACTGGTTGTTGTATTTCATGTCCCCGTTATGGAAATTTCCTGACGCTTTAAAGCAGAACTTCTTCTTTTGCACCATACTCCATCAATATCTCTGTAGTAGCAATCTATGTAAAAGAGAAAATTTGATGAACAATTCCCTAGCTACCCATCTAAAAAAAAATTAAGAATAAAAAAAAAAAAAAAAAAATATAGGTGACAGTAAAAAAATAAATACAAAAAATAAATAAAGGTGACAATAGAAAAAAATAATTAAAATCTCCACATAATACATTGGCCTTTTAAGTGTCCTATCTTATACAAATATAGTATAGTCATGCAAATTTACTTTTGCTCTCACAGCTGAAAATGAAACACCAAGTATATGCCAAAGTTTTTCTATAACGTTTTATTATAAAATGTGTTTTTCATCCCACTTCCAAAAAAAGGAATAATAAGAAATAAGTCCAATGAACGTCAGAATGGTACGAATAATAACTACAACTCTACTCGCAATTAAATAAGCCCTAATGAAGCTTCGTCAAATGTAAAAAAAATAAAGTCATAGCTCTCAAAATGTGGCAACAAAAAAAAAAAAATGTTTTTAAAAGTAGTAAAACATAAATAGACTATATAAATTTGCTAAAAACTCTACTCAAAAATGTAACGTTTAGGTTTGAGTACAGTTAACTCCCACTCCCCTTTAAGGCGGATCAGTTAGCTTAAAGAGGCTCTGTCACCAGATTTTGCAACCCCTATCTGCTATTGCATGTGATAGGCGCAGCAATGTAGATTACAGTAACGTTTTTATTTTTAAAAAATGAGCATTTTTGGCCAAGTTATGACCATTTTTGTAGTTATGCAAATGAGGCTGGCAAAAGTCCAAGTGGGTGTGTTTAAAAGTAAAAGTCCAAGTGGGCGTGTATTATGTGCGTACATCGTTGCGTTTTTAATACTTTTACTAGCTGGGCGCTCTGACGAGAAGTATCATCCACTTCTCTTCAGAACGCCCAGCTTCTGCCAGATCACGCTGTGACGTCACTCACAGTTCCTGCATCGTGTCAGACGAGCGAGGACACATCGGCACCAGAGGCTTCAGTTGATTCTGCAGCAGCATCGGCGTTAGCAGGTAAGTCGATGTAGCTACTTACCTGCAAACGCTGATGCTGCTGCAGAATCAACTGTAGCCTCTGGTGCCGATGTGTCCTCGCTCGTCTGACACGATGCAGGACCTGTGAGTGACGACACAGCGTGATCTCTCGAGAACACGCTGTCTGCACTGCCAGAAGCTGGGCGTTCTGAAGAGAAGTGGATGATACTTCTCATCAGAACACCCAGCTAGTAAAAGTATTAAAAACGCCCCGATGTCACACATAATACACGCCCACTTGGACTTTTACTTTTAAACACGCCCACTTGGACTTTTGCAAGCCGCATTTGCATAACTACAAAAATGGTCATAACTTGGCCAAAAATGCTCGTTTTTTTAAAAATAAAAACGTTACTGTAATCTGCATTGCAGCGCCTATCTGCTGCAATAGCAGATAGGGGTTGCAAAATCTGGTGACAGAGCCTCTTTAATATTACAGGTTCAAACTACCAGTAGCCAAAATGGCACAAAAAAATGTTGTACCATTTGGCTACTAGGAGCACAGAAACAATACATTAGTCACAAATCTTATGAGTCCGGGGTATTCATAAGGAGAACAGTCCGCCTACCTCTCCCGCCCATAAGGACAGTGATTGACAGGCTGCTGTGTACACGTGCAAATACAGCAGCCCTTCTATCCCCTGCCCTGAGGGGCGGGGGAGGAAGGGAGAGGTGGGGAAAGAGCTCTCCGTATGAATACCCCTGATTAAATAACTATCGGACTGGTACATGTTCCAGCACTACGAGTAGCCAAATGGCACAACATTCTTTTTTGTGCCATTTTGGTTACTAGTAGTACAGGCCTGTAGCTGTAATATGCTGCCCTTATACAAGGCAGAATATTAAGCTGACAGATCCACATTTAGTAAAATATATATGATTTTGCAGCCTTATTTCATAGAGTAAAGCTGAGCTGCAATATTAGACATAGCCTACTGACAACAGTGGCACTGTTTCTAAAAATAAAAAAATAAATAAGCACACCCTTTTTTGTAAACTCATGCAGTCCCTTTAAATCTGACAAGCTTTACCATGGTGTCTTAACATTGGAGATTTACATGGAAAAGGTAAAGGAGTCAAAAAAATATCTACTACCATGCAGAACCTGAGAAATAAAATTTCTCGTGACAACCTCTGTCCCTCTGTGCAGCTTGGTAGGCACAGGGGTAGCTATACAGTTTTGAAAGATTTTGTGCAAACTAGAGCAACCCAGGGCATTTGAGATGTAAGCTTTCAGATTATATTAATGGGGAGAGAGAGGCTCTGTTAACATCATGGAAAGCTACAGCGCTGAACATAGCCATAGGCCCAAATTTACCAGATGGAGGCCAAAAGAGTGACAGGAAAGCCGTGCGGTATGGTATGCTTTACATTGTCACCAGTTGGTAAAATATACTACTATGTGGCTATACAGTGGCATATGTCAGAGCCTTACGGCAGAGGTATACGTCGCGGAATTCTTCCGACATGTACCTCCAAAGTATTGGCGTGCTATGAACAGTGCCTCAGGCTTTAAACATTTTTACATTCACCTATTGTTTAATCTCTATACTATATTATATTATATTAAGGAGTCCATTGGCTTATGAATGTACATTTGCTCTACTACGGTAGCACATACTATATACTTTACTTCCTAAAATGTCTAACCATTAATTTTGCCCCATGTTTATAGTACAGTAAAGGAGTTTTTTGGTTTCTAAAGATGAGATTTATTTTCGTTATCATAAAAATCCAAATTTTTTGTCCTGGGTTAATCAAATGGAAAATGTTTTTAATGAGAAACATTTTGAAAAATTATGTTTCCGAGTTGTATTTTTACAAGTCCTAATATTGTATTTATCTGCTTCTGAGTTATCTTGGTCTTCTACTCAGGGTAAAAAGGCTGCGAGACGGTCATGACAGGTGTCCATAGAGGTGCCTCCTAGCTTTCCATAAGCCTTGAAGGAAATATAAGTCACTGGTTGGTCTTCTTATGTATGTTTCTGTAACAATGTAGCTGGGTGAAACAAACTACTTTGGGCACTGTAATGGCTGCCAATAGTGGTTCTCATCAGACATCTGTTACCTATGTAGAGCAGTGTTTCTCCACTCCAGTCATGAAGTGTACCCAACTGGTAAGGATTTCAATAGAGAGATCACCTGTGTACTTATTACTTACTTAATGGTGTATTCAGGCCACCCACTATGCAGGGAACTGCATCATAGTCCCATTCAAGTTATTGCGGCAGGCTGCAGTAGCAGAACGTGCCGCTGTGCAGGAAAGAACTTAGAAGAAAAGGCAGCACTAAATCAGTACTTGCGGACGTTTCATTTTCAGGATCATTGGGGTCCCAAGAGGTGGACACTACTGGTCATAAAGTAATGAAATATCCTAGGGATATGCCATCCTTTTATAAGATGGGAATAACCCTTTAAAGCTATGTTCATTCCACATTTGGGAGCACATGCCAATAGCGTGTCCTTTTAGTATATGTTTGGCCAGTATATGTTTTTTTAAAAATAGCAGTCAATGGTAGACGTATGCAACTGTATAGGCATAAGGTAGCATACATTAGGGGCATACCATCAGCGGCACACTTCCAATTTGTACGTCAAACATAAAGCCTAAACAAGATTTGAACGGAGACTAAGTAATCTGTGGTATATGTACCGAGGCCTCAAAACATGGCCTGTTGGGGCTGCTTGAAACACAAAAATAATTGATGGAAGGAGACCAGTGTAGCTCAGAAATGGAATAATAGAATAAGAGGACAACTGGGAATTACATTTCTGGACCATTGTTTTATTTCAGGAGGAAATGTTCTTTATCTGTTTCATTTTTAAAACGCTGATAGAATAATAGGTATTGCCATCGAATTTAGTAAATATCTGAACGTAAAAAAAGGGCTGCATAATTTTGGTCAAAATAGAAACCATAACAATAATTTATATCATGACGCTATAACCTTGTGGCGTTGTTGTCATCATTTACCCTACTCAGTGCCGATATCTTAGTATTGCGTTGTGTCATGTGAAACTCGACCACACACTACCAACAATGAGGGCGAAACCGTGATATCTTATGAAAACATAATGAGCAAACAAAGCAGGTAGCAGAGAGAGGAGGTTATAATTGTCCTTCCGAATGGGGTTCCAGTAGATCAGGAGAAGCACACAGAACCAGCTGGGACCTCCAACAGCTCTTAACCATGTCAGTCACAATGTGCCAAACGATGGGCTTCGTAGTCTCAGCCCTGGGCTTTGCTGGCATCATTGCATCCACATGTCTGGATATGTGGAGTACACAGGACCTCTACGACAACCCAGTGACTGCAGTGTTTAATTACCAGGGACTATGGAGAAGCTGTGTACGACAAAGCTCTGGATTTACAGAGTGCCGACCTTACTTCACCATCCTTGGGTTACCAGGTCCACTTATTTTTCAATATACTTTTTTATTAGAATTGTATAATTTGTTTTATTGTGGTTTGTCTTTTAGCATTAACCTACTAAATTACATAAATTTTATATTTTATAAATTGAGTGTAATTTTAAAAAATAATAATTTATGAATAGAATAGTTTGGAATAAAGTGATAACATATATTGGCCAGCTAAGTATGTTTTTCACATGCTTTTTAAACAGCTCAGGTCTCCTCTTCACTTCTTGAGGCATTGTGTGGATTCCATTTATATAAATTTTTTGTTATTGCCACTTTTAATATCTACGGACAGCAATTATGTGTTAATATAGAAAATGTTATTAATATGCAGTACTAGTCATACTCCTGTTTATAAGATCTGGTGGAGAAAACTTGGCATAGTTAAACTGAGATTATGAAGTTCGCAAACACTACTTCACATCTTTCTCTGTTATTCGAATTCTAGTGTTTGGAAAAGCAAAGATGTAATTCACGAATATTGGATACAAATATAAAATCTGAAGAATTATTCTTTATTTTAAAATAATTGTGTTTATTTGATTGACTTCCGAGCACTGATCCAAAACAGCGCCCTGGTTGTGAATTTGCCCTTTTGTTCTACGAAACAGAACACATCTTATCACCAGTGATTCAGGCGTGCTGAACCTTATCAGACATATGAACGATATCAATGCAGTCCACACCCTGTCCTTGAATAGTGGAATTGTGATAGGAATTACTAGTCTCTTCTTGCACAAATGTTATACTGATATATTTTAACAGTTTTTTTTTTTTAATGGAAAGTGGGATAATCTACTTGTATAATCCACTACTTTTAGAAAATAAACATTCCCATTTTGTATAAATATATTATAGGAGTTATTATAAAGGAAATGTATGCCGGCCAACTTGCCTTTGATGTTGCTTTTATGTTCAGTCATTGATATACATTAGTCTTTATACATTATAGGATAGACGGGTAAGTTATTATTCTCTAACAAAAATACTGAAAATTTATGTAATGAAGTAGCATAAAAAGACTGTGTATACACTTATGAGAAAAATACTTGCCTGAAAATAAATACCATTCTTTAGACTCTATGAGGCTTTAACCCTTTAATGACTAGGTCATTTTTCATTTTTCACTCTTCGCGTTCCGAGACACATAACTTTTTTATTTTTTTAATGACATAGCTGTATGAGGGTTTTTTTTTTTGGGACGATTTGAGTTGTAGTTTTTAATTGCACCATTTAATGTACCATATAATGTACTGGGAAAGTTTGAGATTTTTATTTTTGGGGTCGAATGGAACAAAAATAGCAATTTTTTTGGGGGGGTTTCTTTTTAACAGCATTCACCCTGTGGCAAAAATAACGTTAACTTTATTCTGCAGGTAAATAAAATTCCGGCAATACCAAATTTATATAGTTATTTTTATGTTTTACTACTTTTACAATTAAAAAAATGTTGTTAAAAATAATTTGTTTTGTGTCACCATATTCTAAGACTCAAAACTTTCAAATTTTTCTGTCGATGGAGCTTTTTGAGAGCTTGTTGTTTGCGGGGAAAGCTGTAGTTTTTATTGATACCATCTTGTTTTACATATGACTTTTTGATCACTTTTTATTACATTTTTTTGTGGGAGATGAAGTGACCGAAAAAACCCATAAATTCTGGTTCTTATTTTATTTTTTACGCCGTTCACCGTGGGGGTTTAATAATGTTTTATTGTACTAGTTCGGACTTTTACTGACGTGGCGATACCAATGATGTTTTTGCTATTTACTTACTTTTCGGGAAAAGGAGTTTTTTTTAATCTTTATATATATTTTTTTTATCTTTATATATTTTTTTTTATATATAAAAAGACGTTATTTAACTGTTTTTTTTTTTTTTAATATATGTCTCCCCATACTGTGAGACTGGATTCACACGAGCATGTTCAGTCCGTAAAGGACGGAACGTATTTCGGCCACAAGTCCCGGACCGAACACACTGCAGGGAGCCGGGCTCCTAGCATCATAGTTATGTACGACGCTAGGAGTCCCTGCCTCGCTGCGGGACAACTGTCCCGTACTGTAATCATGTTTTCAGTACGGGACAGTAGTTCCACGGAGAGGCAGGGACTCCTAGCGTCATACAAACTATGATGCTAGGAGTCCAGCTCCCTGCAGTGTGTTCGGTCCAGGACTTGCGGCCGAAATACGTTCCGACTTTTACGGACCGAACATGCTTGTGTGAATCCAGCCTTATACTTGCAGGGCTTAAAGGGGTTTTCCACCTTCTGACAACTGATGACCTATTCACCGGATAGGTCATCAGTACATGATCTGTGTGGGTCCGACACCCGGACCCCGCACAAATCAGCTGGCCACGGAATTGCGGCCGAGCTGCAGCTTTGCTCCTATTCAAGTGAATAGGAGCAGACCTGCAGTTCTACAGCATGACCGCTATGCTATGTACGGTGCCAACTGCTTCCAGCTCCGTACATAGAATAATGTGCCATAACATCCGGTGCCCACAGGCCAACGTAGCAGCATAACGATGTGGGGTCTGGGTGTCGGACCCGCACCGATGATATACTAATGACCTATCTGGTGGATAGGTCATCAGATGTCAGAAGGTGGAAAAGCCCTTTAATACAAGCACAAAGCTGGCAGATCTGGGGCCTTCATTAGGCCCCCGTGTTGCAATGACAGGGCACTAGGCTGTCAGAGTAGGCCAGCAGTTACAGCAGGGTGTCAGCTGTATCCTACAGCTGCCACCCACAGAATATGGAGCAGGTGAGCAAATGAGCCTGCTCCATACAACCCCCCTCCCTCCCTATGACATGTTTGTAAAGGGTTTATTAGAAGCCATCTTGACATGAGAAACCATTAGAGAATCATATAGGGGTGTAGCTAAGGGGGGCTGGTTAACTGCGTCCCCTAGGTGTTCGGTGCCAGGAGAGGGGTGCAAATAAGCCAATGCCTTAACCAGAGTATTTAAATACAGGGCTAATGCAGCAAACCTATTATTTGTCCCAGGTAAAGGAAAGCCTAGCTACAACTATGGGACCATATCCATCCCATTGTCCATCAATCATGCAACTCTAAAATAATTGTTGCAGGAATTAATATTTTATAGACTATAATAGAAGCAGAGGAAAAGGCAAAACAAGAGAAATAACAAGACATCCTCTCTACTTTTAGGTTCACTGGGTTAAAGTGTTTATACATAACAGTTCAAGTTAGATGTATAATTTATATCCTTTTAAACTTCTCTTGTCCATGTCTTTCTATCATGTAACTGCATTACTGGGTAAATATAACAATAGCTAAATATTCTGTGTGCTAGAAATAAATCTTTTTCAGAGAATATCGTTAGCAACCAAAGCAACAAACACAAACAAATAAAAAAAAAAAAGGTGAAAACTATTAGAATATATTTTAGGACTATGTGTACAATACAATAAAATAATGAATATCTCCACCCATGGATGAAAACATCAACTATTTTGTATAAATGTAATGTTTTTTTGTGGCAAGGGCGTAACAAACTAGGGTAACAAGCATAGAAAGGTGGATGCCAAGGGGGGCACCTCCATTCAAGGTGTGATGCAGTTTATTAAGACTGAGAATGATAAAAGGGAAGAGTGAAAGGAAGTAGTGGAAAATTGAACTCAGATCACTGGGAAACCCCATAAATCAGTAAAATCAGAAAATGAGTGGAGATGAACTGGATGCTGATGTGGCCATGGTGGTGCAATTTCGGTGGTGCTCGGTCATCGGCTGATTGCATCGTTTTAAATAACCAAACTATTATCTTTGTCGGCAGCGCATCTTCCTGTGTAAACAGGGAGACACGCTGCCGACATGATAAAAATGTATGGGGACGAGCGATCGGAGTAACAAGCGCTCGTCCCCATACATAGCTCCTTGTGAAAGGAGCAAATAAGCGCCGATCAACAAGCTGTCTCGTTGATCGGCGCTCGTTTACACGGCCCGTGTAATATCACCCTAAGTCTTTTGCAGCCTGGGCTGTGATGAAGTGTCCTATGATTCTCGTTCCTAATAGTCATCCTATTGTACCAACTTCTACAATGAGTTTACATCTAGCTATTATTCATAGTCAGATAGTGAATATTTTATTCAGCTTAATGCTTTTATCTTTACAGCTATGTTCCAGGCAGTCAGAGCTTTAATGATTGTAGGAATTGTACTTGGGGCAATTGGTCTACTTATTTCCATCTTTGCTCTGAAATGTATCAGAATTGGAAGCATGGAAGATGCTGCCAAAGCCAATATCACCCTGACATCTGGAGTAATGTTCATTGTTGCAGGTGAGTTGTTCCTTCGTCCATTCTTTCTTTGTTTAGATCTCTCCAGTCTTATACAGTATCTCCCTAATAGCCAATATGAGTAATGTAGATTTTCCTCTCACACCTTAAAGCCATCTAGGCTTACACCCAATAGATTATGGGGGTAATGCACAATACCATTCATTTTCACATTCAACAGACCAGACCCGTTCTCAGAGGATGGAGATAGAGATAGAGTTATTTTAGGAATCAGAAATGAAAAATGACTGGGACAAATAGCCCTCAGATCAATAACTCTGAACCATTTTACCTTGGGAAAACCTCTGAAAAAATGTTTACCTCTTAGGGAATTTCTACAGCTAATTGATTGCTACTGTAATAGTGATGGCTCTGTCAAGCTGTATTCCAGTCAACCCCCCACCAGGTTCCAAGAAAATTGATGGTTGCGATTTCTTTCATGAAAACAATTCCAGTTCATATACCCTATTACAGCATAGAAACATCATAGAGGGGGTTTCCACACTCGGGATCCCCCTCTAAAAGCCGTAATGGAGAGTGGCTCGGAATGAGCAGCTTCCATTCTGGCGGACTTGTTGCCCGTGGCTGCCAGGAGTAGGACCAGAAAACAAAGGTTGCATTCTGAAAAT
The DNA here is from genome assembly GCF_050947455.1 of Rhinoderma darwinii. Classification (NCBI taxonomy): domain Eukaryota; kingdom Metazoa; phylum Chordata; class Amphibia; order Anura; family Rhinodermatidae; genus Rhinoderma; species Rhinoderma darwinii. The sequence goes on from NC_134690.1 coordinate 70,546,386, forward strand.
GGTTGTCTTTGATGAGGCAATCACTTCAAGGAGGCCAGAGGAAGTTAGTCCTAACCCTCTCTAAAGACTTTCTCAGTTACTAAGAAGTTAGGGCTGTAGTAAAATGTGTTATAAGGTCACTTCTGGGCCTGACTATTGCTGACTATTGAGCCGATGTTGGAATTTCCCTTTATAATGACAAACCAAAATGCAAAACAACTGTATCCAAATGGTATAAGAAGTAATCATCAATTAATCCTAATAATCTTATCATTAAAAATAAAATCAAATTGATGTTCAGCAGAAAAAGTCTTGGGGAGATTTATCAATAGTGTTGTAAGATACATGAATTAGGGAGACGGCAAGTTGCATAGTATATTCGACGCAACTCACTGGGCATTTTGGATTTCTCTTCCAAATTCCACTTTATGGCTGATGTGACTATATACCAGTTTCTTTTATTACTCCCTATAGAAACATCCCTAGGTCTAAAAAGTCCCAAAAACATAACAATTTTTTTGCACCCCATATGCTTCCTTTGGTAAATTTTTTGATAGAATTCTAGCACATTTTGCCTAGTAGATCTCCCCCATTATTTTCTGGTGCATCTAGTTCACACTTAGGAACGTTATTGCTCTAAGTAGCAAACAGCAGTTTGCATGATACCTTAACATTTTCAACATCAGGATATAAGATCTTTGCTCTAAAAACATCAAATGAAAAAAAACATGACTGACTGGGCAACCAGTCATGACACTTCTTCCATTGACCTAATATGTTCTTTCTACTTTACTTATATGATTAATTTATTATTTCTAATAATTTAGTTTACATTTTGTCTGCGACAAGCATTCATAAATCTCATAATGTGGCAAAACTATGTAAAGGAAAGTAGAAAATATTCTTTCAATAAAATAAATTAACTATTTTTATTCCGTTTCAACATTCCATGTCCTAAGCACCAGGTATAACTTAGTTCTATAGATGTAAAACTACTGTAAATAACATGAGGTGTTAAATAATGATAATGTGATGGACACTCATACATGTTTGCTGAATAATATTTCATGAGACCATGTCATGGATCAATACGCACATATCTACAATGTAAATACAGGTATAGAAAGGCATGTGGATCTACCATACATCAAAAGCTTAAGTCCTTAACATCAAATAATAGAGAAGTGTTGAAAATATAGAATGAAAAGCAAATGCTTATATAATTACATCAAATAGTTAATATTATAGTCAACATGTAGTGCTGTTAAAACCCCCCAAAAATATGCTGGCATCTTTCTATCAAGCTTCCATTTGTATTCACCCATTTATTTAAAAAAACATTTTTACTACTATATTTAGTGGTATCAAAAACTTTGTTGTTAATTATAATTATTAATTAATGTCATCTTATTTGGTCTTTTGAAGGTCTTTGCTCCATAATTGGGGTGTCTGTCTTCGCTAATATGCTGGTGACCAACTTCTGGATGACCACCAGTAGCATGTATACAGGTGGAGCCATCAGTGGCATGGGAGGTATGGGGGGTCTCCAGACTCTTCAAACAAGGTAATTGTGATATTTAATTACCACTTACTTTACATCAATGAGATACTTAGGACACAAGTAAATGTTCCAGGAGCTTAAATGAACAATCCAGGAAAAAGTAATACAATGGGGCAGATTTATTACTGTGCCTGCGTCTAGAATGTGTCAAAAACTCTAAAAATGTTGGCGCATTTTATTATATATTTATTTAAGAAAAGATGTTTGCGCCTCATTAGGCACTTTAAAAACTGTCTATAAAGGGACGTGCCTTAGCGGGAAAGGGGCATAGCTTATAAAGTGCCAAGTTGCACCAAAATGAGCCAAAGTGAGCAAAATGAAAACTAAGCCAACAAAAAGTTGGCATAAAGAAGAGAAAAGTGTTTAACATGTCTAGCAAAATGTGACAAATTTATCATACAACGGGCACCTTTGTGATAAATTTGGTACATCTTTAGGCCTGGTCTAAGTTTATGCTGTCTAAGTTTATGCTTATCTTATACAGCTTAGTAAATCTGCGCCAATCTGTTAGGCCTAGTGCGGGGCTGAAGGGGTGGTGCATGACACAGTGATTCTCTCCTTTAATTCCTGTGTCATGCACCTCCCACTCTTGCCATCAGTTACTTAATTAACTTAATTAATCTTAATACAATGTGAAATATGTAGTTTTGAAAAGGTCCAAAATGATTTTTACTTTTAGTCGTTTTTTTCACTAGTTCTCGTTGTGCAATGCTCTATATAACTGGACATAATAACTCATCTGATTCTAACAATAGATATTATATTCTTGTATTTTAGATACACATTTGGGTCTGCTCTGTTTGTTGGATGGGTTGCTGGTGGCATAACATTAATTGGAGGAGTTATGATGTGTATAGCATGCCGAGGTTTAATGCCTGAGGAAACTAAGTAAGTCAACTTGTCAATTGAATTTTTCTTAATCAGTTCATTATTTTAAGTAACTTTCCTTAAAACAAATTACCAATAAGGACTTGTTTAAACACATTTATTGTACTCTTGCTTAACTGTGGGGCTGTAAGTTCAAATTAGTAGAACCGCGGGTGGTCCAGGTCTTATATCTGGAATATGGACAGTTAAATAAAGGTGCAATACACCCATCTGAAAGAGGACAAATGCTATTTTTAGAGAACAATATATTATATCCAAAAGATAGATGTATTGCAAGAGCAAGATTACTAAATACACTAGAAGGTAATGGACATATTTACTTATGACTAAGGCCTCATGCACACGACCGTGCTCGTAATTACGACTCGTAATTACAAGCACGGCTGGGCACGGCCGGCCACGGGCAGCCGGTCGCTTTTGCGAGCCGTGCTCCCATTATAAAGAATAGCAGCACGGCCCGTAAAATTAAAAAATATAACATGTTCTATTTTTTTAACGGCACGGGCACCTTCCCGTGAGAAAACGGGAAGGTACCCGTGACTAACAGAAGTCTATGGGCCCGTTATTGCGGGTCGTAATTACGACCCGCAATAACGGGTGTTTTTACGGTCGTGTGCATGAGGCCTAACCCAGTGATCTTCTTCTTAGTTGAGGGGCTTTATGTAATTGACCAAGAGCTACAACCATAAAATTATGATTCTCAGTGTGCTAATTGACTGGTACCCAACCAACGAGGTATATTCAGATGAATCCATTATCTCACATCTATTTACATGATCACCAGTTGGGTCAAGCCAAATGTGTAATATTACAACAATAAATATAGCTGCACCAATAGATATCACGTTATTATATGTGCTCTTTATTTTACTATATACTATATTTACTATATTCTTTATATAATAGTGCTCATCCTTTATTTGTCTTCTCTATAGTTACAAAGCTGTTTCCTATCATGTATCTGCCAAAAGTCCTGGCTACAAGACATCAGCATACGAAGACAAGAGCAAGAAATCAATTTACAATGAGTCTCGACGCAGCGAAGATGGCAAGAGCTTACCTTCAAAATATGACTATGTCTAACTTTCCGAATTACCCCCATTTATCTTTAGTGACATAATGTGTTAGATGCAAATCAAAGAGTTCTGTACCTGGCAACATCACCCAGCAAATCCAAGCAATTATTGTAAAAATGGTCAAGGACTTCTTTATTTGCATAGATCACAATCTTGAATCTCACATCATATATATTACCCCAATTTTAGTTCAATTTTGGTATTTTTATATATTTTTTTCTTAGCTGTACATTAATAATGATTTTTTCCTAGTTTAGACCATCACAACTGTTTCTTGTAATAGTCAATACAAGATCAATGTCAGTACAGAACACATATTAAAATGGACAAAAGACTTAACTTCTTAACACTTCTGCCTCTAGATAACCCCATTGCACTGACCACCTGTGATAGTATAGCATTACTGTGAGCTATGTAGCGGTAGATGTATTTCCATTGGATTGTTCTGCTAGGATTAAGTATATCTCTGTGTATTTTTCTTTTAGTATTGATATTTTTAGTTGAGACAAACCCGACAAAATGTGGCTACCGGGATGATCATCTGATCGTCCTGGATACCGGTTCGCCGAACTCCCGGCAGACAGCTAATTTTGCAGGGGAAAGCTGCAACCAGCCAGGCATTTCCCCTGCAGCAGCTGCTGCAGTAGAAAAACTGTATCACATGGCAGCCATTCAGATGAAAGGCCATTCTTATAAAACAAGGACATCTTGAGTCTGCTAAAACAGGCTCCTTGTACAGAGTGGCTCTCCATTCTTAACTAAAAACAGATGCTCCATGGACCAATCCGCACACATTGCCAACTGGATTTGCCAAAGTGGCAAGACAAGACATCATCGTTTGGGTTGTCCCAGATATAACAGATTTAGAAAGATGGTAGCTATCTTTGCCTCGTTAGCAAGCTTAAAAGTAACATTTTGGATGAGGATTGTGTCATGAGTGCTGCCCATTTATTACTCATCACCAACATGTCACGTCATGTCATTGGCTACAGCTTGAAGTTTAAAGTTACATAGTTACATAGTTAGTACGGTTGAAAAAAGTCACATGTCCATTAAGTGCGACCAAGGGATGGGAAAAGGGAAGGGAACAATTTCTACACGATGCAGGTAAATGTCCACCTTTGAAAACCATTTGTTCTTTTTTTTTTTTTGCTAATCTAATTAGGTCCAATATTCTGTACTGATTAATTTCATAAAATATTTCAAGAGGTGCCATAGTTTTTAATTCTCTCCTTCCTTCCATACTGCCACAGAGTTAAAAGCAAATTCCACTAGGGTGCGCTCAGTGCATATGGATTCCTACAGTTCCCACTGAACTCAATCATAAATCCGTCTTTAGGAGGCTCCTAAGCTCCCACTAGTGGTCACTGCAGGAAGCCAACATTTTATTATTTAGCGCTTATGACCGTATGAAGGTAATGTTGGGGGATTTGGAGCTTTGTAGAAAAAGAAAGGAGCTTAAACATTTCACACTTCCTTTGAGACATATTATATATTGGAGAAGCAATGTGGTGCTATTAAAATAATTTTTCTAGGTTCTTGAGAATATGTATATTTAACTGCTAGAGGAACCTTTATGAATTAGGCAAGGGGGAGGCTTTTGATATGCGACTAGCTTAAATCTATACAAGCAAAGATGTAGAATATTGTTTCCATGTAACGTATAACAACTTCAGTTCTTTTAGATGCATCAAAAATCTATGGCTACTCATCTGAGAAGTGTTCAACATTAATATTATTTATTTTTTTGTAAGGGGGCGACTTTAAATCAATTCTCAAAACTTTGAGAAAGTTTCTATATGTGATAGAAAAAGTACCGGTGGTCAAATCTATAAAGATGGAAATGTTGCAATGTACGTTCAAAGCAGGAAAGGGAATTTTAAGAGGTTTCAAGAGCTATTTGTTGCTTTTCACATTTAGGTGCCCTGTACATCTCTATTCAGTTCCTTACTGCTTTAACTTCTGCAGACTTTACTCAAGTGTATTTCTCCCTGTGAGTTAAATAAGAGATAAATTCTGATTTTACACACTGTCAACGTACTATGAGATTTTATAGAAGAGCCGGATAGGAGCATTGAGAAAACATTTCTATTGCATTTTGAAAGCAAAACACTGAATTTTCTGGGGTTTTATTGCCATATACAATCAGCGAGTTGTGCCAGTTTAAGGTTCTATGGAATATCAGTACAATTTAATTTGCAATTCTACTCCTCTTCTTTGAATAAAGATGGATTTAATTTCAAAAAGCCCTGTACCTTTCCATGTTAACATAAATATTGGAGCGGAGATAGCCTTCTAAAACATTTCAATGCGGTCGATGTAGCTTAGGAAGAAAACAAAATTCGAATGGTACCCTTGCCACAAATAAGTAATCATTCCTCATTCATCTATTTGGCATTTGATAATAATGCAGAAATTATTCCGTTTTTGCACAAAATAAAATTATTACCCATAAGCCTAAAGGGGTCTATAGCTTTAGATAATTGGAATTCAAAGGGGAAATCGACCTTAAATACCAATGTATATTAGTAACTGGAAGGAAGCAGACCCACATTCATATGTTAATGTTACAGTTTTTTTTTCATTTTCTGTTTTGCATACCTTATGTGATGTATACTGTATGTATATAACTGGCATGAAATTGTTTCTATGGGGGGTAAAAAGTTATATTTTATGTCTACGCTTTTTACAGCGCTTTCTAAACAGTTGTAATATTTGTATCCTTAAAGGGGTTGTCCAGTTTGGAGGATGTTTTTTATACTAATGTCCTTCCCACAGGATAGGTCAACAGTATATGATCGGTGGGGGTCCAACACCTGGACCCCGCAACGATTACCTGTACCAGCTGCCTCCAGACGCCAGAAGCTATACAGTGTCGGTGCTGGAAGCAAAAGGCTTCGACCACAGTATAGCGACCATGCTTGGTTACTTCAGCTCTGATCCTATTCACTTGAATAGGAGCATAGTTGCAGTACTGCAGTGCAGCCGCTATTCAGTGGTCGGAGCCTTCTGCTTCCAGCACCGACCCTGCATAGCTTCTGGCGCACGGAAGCAGCCGGAACAGCTGATCGGTGCGAGGTCCGGGTGTTGAACCTCATCGATCATATACTGACAACCTATACTTTGTATAGGTCATTAGAATAAAAAAAAACAGCCGCCAACATGGACAACCCCTTTAAACATTCGCATGACTACCTTATCCAATATGTTTAGCACTTACAGGATTTCTGTATTATTAACTCTATGTGTTTTCTTATTAAAGTTTGTAGAAAATTAAATTTTTTGTTATGCTTAGTTTACATTTCGTTATATATCAATAAATGTGACACAAAAGCGCAATGTGTTTTTCTTTGTTTATGTTGTTATACACTGACAATAGTTATAAAAGAAAACAATGTTTAAATGTGCTAATACTTTGCTTTACTTACTTTGTGCTGGGTTTAGGTCATGTCCTTTTTTTTTTTTATTAATTTTTTTTGTTAAATTTTTTTTATTTAATCCCACGAAGGAATAACTTTATTTACAACTTTATTTTATACCTGTAATGTATAAAATACATTTTACTCCTTTATGCTATACTTTACATACTTTATTCCTGTATGCTAATACATTACACTGTGTCACTATGACACAGGCTGCTGTTAGGACAACACATAGTGTGCCCCAACAGCAAGCATACTGAACAGACAGCACTGGGGTCCTCTCTAAATCAGCAGGGCTGACTGCAGAGGGTTCCCCCAGTCTCAGATGCGTCATCGGTTTTCCAATGATGTGATAGAATAGGGGAGAACATTTTGTTCATGCCACGGTCACAGACCAAGTTTCCGCCGATGCCAGATGTGTTCAAGAGACTGCCCTAAGTTTAGGAGCGGTTACCGTAGTTAAAAGCTCCTGCTTAGATAATGAGCGTTCACTGGAGCGCTGAACAGTCTTTTCTACAGCGACGCCGAAACACGTCACTGTAGACTGGGTAGGCTTGAGAAAGGCTCTAGAGGACAGAGCTGAAACGTTGCACATGGGGCAATAAAGTACCCACTTTTTTTCACTATACTACGGAGTGCTGCCTATTTTTTGAAGTTTATACAGTTGGAATCTTGGTCGGGTTCCTGGGGCTTGCACCCACGCTTTACCGGTGCTGATGGATCTACTGTTTGTTGTCTATGTAACTACAGTAAATTAATGAAAATGCATATTTTTTCTGTCCACGCTTGCCAAGTTGATGGTCACCTTCTGCTGTGATGGTATCGCTGTGCTCAGCACTCTGACCAATCAGATGTCTTTCTACTTCTGCGACCGCCTCTCCCAGCATGCAAGCTCACACATACTGAGAGAAATGCAGCTGCACCGCCTCCTCTCCCCGACACCTATTTTTCTAATTACCATAAGGATATATATGTTCACACGGCCTATTTTCGGCAGTTTTTCGAATGCCTCCAAACATCTGCCCATTTATTTCAATGGGAAATACGGCGTTCTCTTCCGCAGGGCTGTTTTTTTACGCGCCCGTTTTGAAACAGAAAACGGCAGCGAAAAAAAAGTGCAGGACACTTCTTGGGACGTTTTTGGAGCTGTTTTGCAGAGACTCTATTGAAAAAGCTCCAAAAACGGCGGTAAAAAATGCCGCAAAAAACGCAGCGAAAATTGCGAGTGGCTTAAAAAAACGTCTGAAAATCAGGAGCTGTTTTCCCTTGAAAACAGCTCCGTATTTTCAGACGTTTTTAGTCTAGTGTGTGAACATACCCTCATACAGATGACAGATTTTCTGGGAACGGAAGAGGCTTTTGCACATTTATAGTGAACCTGCAGGTAGGACAAGGAGAAGTACAGGCTCACTTTCTCTATATAAGATATGCTTTAAAGACACTATTAGCATACCTCTATCATTGTTGGCATAAGGTACACAACAGTTTATTCATTTTTTTTATGTTATATTTGGAAATACAGAACACAAAAAATAAATCAAAAATGTTCAAGTGAATATTCCCAAAAAATTTGAGTTTCAGTTTACATTAAATTATTGGATTTCAAGAACACTATTACATTCCATATTAGGCTTCGTTCTCATCTGCGCCAGGGTCCCGTTCAGATGCTCCGTCTGAGCTTTCCGTTGGAACGGGACCCTGACTGACACAAATGGAAACCAAAGGTTTCCATCACCATTGATTTCAATGGTGACGGATCCGGTCCCAATGGTTTCCGTTTGTGTCAATTGTGCATAGGTTCCGTTGTTTTGATGGAATCAATAGCATAGTCGTCTATGGAACATCGGAACGGGACCCTGGCGCAGATGTGAATGAAGCCAAAGTCCTGTGAATAATAAATCTGAGACTAGTGTTGTATTTCTCATTTACTTAATGCAGATTAAACCTTTATATTTGGAACGCTGTTCTCACACAGTTAACTATGGTCCCTGAAAATCAGCCAACAGAAACCGTCCAGTTAGTACCATGCGTCTGCCTTTATCTCTGAGTGTTGACACAGTTAAGTCGACCAGTAGATAATTGGTGTTATCTGTGTTTTCACACTAGCCACCCAACCCTGTTATGTTTACCATATCAGAAAGTTTGGTCTTTTTACATTTAATTTCTGAGTCATGAGGCATTAACTGAATAGTGCATTGTAGTCAAGATAGAAGAATATCCCTATTGCAACCAAAACTAGTGAGAGCTTGGTGGTTAATATAATAGCATCATAGATTCAAGGTTATATTTACAGATTGGGAAGCACTAAGCAATGATGAATGGAGGGAGCATAAATCAGAAATTTGACTAATTCTACCTTTACGAATCCTTTCGATAAAACAAAGTATTGAAAGTGACAATCAATGTAAGACAAGGAGAAAACATGGGAAATTATAGTAAATCTTACAAAATTAACATGGCTATATCCGGAGGTTTCCTTCGCCCCTTAGAGATGCAGACAATTTCTTTTTTTCAGTTTAGTTATTTTCCTCCTCCCCTTACGAAAGGCATAGCTTTTTATTTTTCTGTCTACATATCTGTATGAAGGCTTGTGTTTTTGCGGGTCAAGTTGTAGTTTTTAATGGCACCATTTAAAACATATAAAGAATAAGAAAAGAAAATATTTGCAGGATGAAACATATAAAGAATAAGAAAAGAAAATATTTGCAGGATGAAATAAGAAAAAAACAGTGATTCCACTAGATTTTCATTTTTAATGGTGTTCAGCTCAGTAAAAACGACATTTTATTTTGTTCTATGGGTCGATACGATTACGAAGATACCAAATTTTTATTGTTTTTTCTTTATGTTTTATCACTTTAAGGGCATGAACAGACGTGGCGGAGTTCTGCATACTCTGTCCGCATCAATGGCGCACAGAATCTGCATTGCAGATTCTGTTGCGGTTCTGCCTAAAATGGCCATTAAATTGATGCTGACTAGCCAGTGCGTATTGAGGTGAAAGTACTTCCCTTCTCTCTATCAGTGCAGGATAGAGAGAAGGGACATCCCTTTCCCTAGTAAAACTAAATGAAATTCATACTTACCCGGCCGTTGTCTTGGTGACGCGTCCCTCTTTCACCATCCAGCCCGACCTCCCTGGATGACGCGGCAGTCCATTTGACCGATGCAGCCTGTGATTGGCTGCAGCCGTCACTTGGACTGAAACGTCATCCCGGGAGGCCGGACTGGAGGAAGAAGCAGGGAGTTCTCGGTAAGTATGAACTTCTATATTTTTTACAGGTTGATGTATATTGTGATCGGAAGTCCCTGTCCAGGGTGCTAAAACAGTTACTGCCGATCGCTTAACTCTTTCAGCACCCTGGACAGTGACTATTTACTGACGTCGCCTAGCAACGCTCCCGTAATTACCGGTGCACACACGTAGTCACCCATAATTACGGGTGCACACACATAGTCACCCGTAATTACGGGAGCCCCATTGACTTCCTCAGTCTGGCTGTAGACCTAGAAATACATAGGTCCAGCCAGAATGAAGAAATGTCATGTTAGTAAAACCAATACGCTGCGCAGCACACATAACATCTGCGGACTTCATTGCGGAATTTTGACTCTCCATTGAAGTCAATGGAGAAATTCCACAATGAGTCCGCAACAAGTCCGCTACACGTCCGCAACAACCAGTGTATGCTGCGGACACCAAATTCCGCACCGCAGCCTATGCTCCGCAGCGGAATTGTCCGCAACATGTAAACGAACCCAACTAAAAAGCTATGGAAAGCAATGGAGAAACGTGTACGCTGCGGATTTCCGCTGCGGACTGTCCGCAGCGGAATTCCAGAGCAATTCCGCCCCGTCTGGTCATGCCCTTACAAGGAAAAATCTTTGCGATAAGAGCTGCAGTTTTTATTGGTACCTCTTTGGGTTTCATATGGCTTTTTGATCACTTTTTCTGGCATCTTTCATTTGTATTTTATTACAGCATTCACCATGCGAGTTAAATAATGTTATATTAGAATAGTTCAGACTTTTACAAACAAGGCAATACCATAAGTAGGGTCGCCCAAGGCGGACAACCCCTTTAATTGGGAGGTAACATTGCAGGCTTCATTCCTACCATCACATATATTAAAATGCAAAATACTAGAAATATTGACATGTTTATTTTGCCTGCACTCGCCCCCTATCTATGGCAGCATTCTATCAGTATTATGTCAGTATTTCATTATTTAGGGCCCCTGCACACAGTTGTAGCCCTGTGCACGGCCTGTGATTACAGCCACCTCTGGCTGCGGACAATCACCCGGATTTGCGGGCCATACATTATAAAGTATGGGAGCACGATCTGTAAAATCAAAAAATGGGACATGTCCTATTTTTTACGGATGCTTTCTATGTCTCGGACACCTTCCCGTAAATATACGGGAAGGTGTCTGTTGGCCATAGAAATGAATGGATCATTATTCTGATCTGCAATTATGGTCGTCTTCATGGGGCCTTAAAGTTGACATATATAAACATTTCTGAGTGGATTGCTGGACTTTATTCACTGCAATTGGGCGCTCCACTGAATACAGATTAGTGCAAACCATATGTCAGTACATTATATTTCTTAAAGTTGACCTGTCAGCTCTACTGACATGTCTGTTTCAGTAAATACTGAATATTCCCCATAATATAACGTTGTATGAATAAATTAACAGCTTATTGTTACCAGCTGTGGGTGTCTTTGTGTCAGACATGTAGGAACACACCCATTTGACAAGGGGAATAATATAATCCAGTTGCCAATTCATGCTTACATTTCAAGAGGAATAACAGAGGAATCACACAACACAGATTTCTAAGAAAAGAAACTACAGAATTGTTATTTCATGGAGAATACAATAATTCATTAAAACAGACAAGTTAGGAGAGCTGACGTGCTCTCTTTAAAAGAATTTACTAACATTTATCACCTATCCACACGAGAGGTCCTGTCTCCCATTCTTCCTTCTATGGATGACCACAGTAGGGAAAAGCTCATCTGTTTCTGGATCTCCCATATACCTGCATGAATGAGGCTGCACACATGCTCGGCCATTGCTGCATACAATTCCTTGAGGTCTAAGGTAGGGGTGCCTTAAGGCCCTATTAAACCGGCCGATAATCGGCCGGTGCAGCGAGTGGCGATCAACGAGTCATCGTTGATCAGCGGTTGTTTGCTCCTGTCACACTGAGCTATGGATGGGGATGAGCAATCGTTTTAATATTTAACTTTTTTAAAACAATTGGATCAGCAGATGATCGAGCGTTTGCTCGTTCATCTGCTGATCGCTGCCCCGTTTACACAGGGCAATTATCAGGAAACGAGCGTTATACGAATGCTCATCTGCCCCATAATCGTCATGTGTAAAACCCCCTTTATTTTAGCAATCTGTGTTGGGTCCCAGCAGTCATGCGAGCAATAAACTAACATTCATTACCGTAATTGCAACTTATCCCTAATTGAAGATAGGCCTTCTTAGTAATTGGTCCCTAGAGTACAGAAAAATGGTTGTATCGAAAAATGGATGTACAAACCATTCCATAGAATAATATTGGCTCTGCATAAGGGTCCTATTCTATATGGAAAATATACAGTTTTCGAATATGGGAATGAGGCAGCTCCATTTGCAGTTAAACACTATACACAAGATTGAAATTAGTTCCTTGTCCTGGTGTGGACCCACAATCATCTGCACCAATACTGACCAGCAAAGGTCCTCTTACACGGCCCGATGAACGAGACAGCACATAGGGAGATGTGCTGACGACAATGATAATATTGCAGGCTGCATAAAAGACACGATCAGCTGGTGTGCTGCCGACATGACAGAAATGTATGGGGACGAGTGAGCAGAGTAATGAGTGCTCGTCCCCATACTATCTCCTTGTGAAAAGAGCAAACGAGCGCCGATCAACGAGTTCTCATGCCGGGTCGTGTAATATCAGCTTTAGTGTCTCCATCTCTGACAACCACCACAACCACAGGATCAAAAATAACCAGTTAGATACCATACCATTCTGGAAGTAAGGGCAGCAAGTGTTGTCAGCAATAACGCTGGTCATCTACAAGAAAAAGATAGTAATCAGGGGGCCTAAATCAGAAGCAGGGTCTTATTCCCCCTTTGCCTCCCTAGCCCCATTCCACTGGCGGGGCTGACTGCTTTGTTAGTTATTCAGCTGATCATCTGGTAATATTTATATATATATATATATATATATATATATATATATATATATATATAGAGTACTTGTGTATAATATATAGTATAGATAGTACTATATATGTGTTTTTCTAAGCTCCTAGCTTATGTGATACATCATGTGAACACAGTATAGAATGCAATTGTCTATTTATGAATAGTGGTGCAAAGAAAAAAGTGGAGGTGTTTCATATGCAAAATAATGAGACTCCAGTCATTTTCCTAACCAAATAATGCTAGAAAAAACAGTGACCCGATTGGTTCCTATAGGCAATATCTCCACTTTAGCTTTGTATTAGGTTTCATGAATAGGATCCATTGTCACCTGCTCCTTTTTACTTCACAAGTATGGAGGAAACAAATGTTTATTTATATAATCTTTTGCTCATGCAAAAAGAATGTAACAATTTTGTGGGCTGGGTTATAATATTCAGGACAACAGGATAGCTGATTACTATATCTTAGAAAAAGGAGCTGCATATTGGTTTAAAGGTACTATGACATGGGCCTTCTAAATGAGCTCCTCTCGCTGCTCGTTTGCTCTTATCACACGGAGCAATGATTGGATATGTATGGAAACCAGCGCTCATTACTACGATCGCTCGTCCCATGTCTACATTTCCATCATGTCGTCAGCGCGTCTCTCTGATTACACAGGGAAATGTGCTGCCGACATTGATGATTTTTAATTCTGAAAAAAAGAGCTGATCAGCCGATGAACGAGCATTTGCTCGTTCATTGGCTGATTGTCGCCCTTATTACACAGGTCAATGATTGGGAACGAGCGTTCATATGAATGCTCATTTGGCCGATCATTGGACCGTGTAGTAGGGCCTTAAGAATTGTTAAGGTACTGTGTTAGTATCTATTGTTAGGCCTGGGATGGCGACAGTTCCTGAAGAACGAGTAGAGGGTGGCGTGGCAGATCACTTCTGTATAGGTAGCTGAACAAGTAGCAATGAAGGGCCCGAGAGGGAGTATACGTGCCCCAAGACAGTCAGAGAGGAGTACTGTCCAGTGGCCAGCATAGTGAAAGACTAAGGGTTGAGAGTTGGTCCATTTTGAGGCTTACAGTCATTTTCTATTTCAAAATGTTCATTCATTTTTTAAATGAGACATAAAAATGCAAATGTGCAACAAGGTAATAGTAATATAAAGTACACAGTAAATGTGTCAGATTATCACACCGGTTCAATTACAAAATACTTCATTCAAATCTAACAAACATCATACATTACAATATAATAAAGACATCAATATAATGACCAGGTAGGTATCAAGAGACAGTTCTAAATGCTGATGATGGGGGTCTGACTAGAACAAGACAAAGGAGCAGGGGGTAAGGGAAAGAGAGGGAAATCTGAGGCAAGCAAAGCAATAGAGTATATTGAAAAGAGAACATGACAGATAACCACATTAGGCCAGGGCGATATAAGTACGAGTCGGCCTGGTCAATCCAGTGTTGCCGGATACAAAGAAATTTGTCATATTTATTTAATAAAGTGCTTGAAAGCTTTTCATTTATCAAGAATCCATCCATCCTCACCTTAACCTCCTGTGATGGGACATTTCCTCACCTTAACCTCCTGTGATGGGACATTTATCGCCTTCCATGAGCGAGCAATAGTCTGTTTAGCAGCAAGAAAGGTACGGTGGCGAAACTGAAGGCGTAGTTTTAACCTCATAATGTAATAGAGCGACGCAGGGATTGCGGCGTAAAATAACATTGAATAAACTGTGTATAATACCATAAATTTTAGAACAGAATCAGACTAGTTCGGAACACGAACCACAAAATGTGGTTCATATAACTGGGAGCCGAAAGCCCCTGAAGCAAGAAGCGGGGTAGTTCGGTACATAATGTGCAATCCTAGCAGGAGCCAGGTACAATCTCATGAAGACCTTATAGGCCGATTCCAATGAAGTAGTGTTTTTTGAACATTTAGACACAATCATACACATATCCTCCAATCCGATGTGTCTCTGTTTAACAACAGATCCTTTTCCCAAGCCTTCAGAAATTTTTTATAGAGCAACCAGCAGTCACCCTCTCATAGGTCACTAGGCACAAAGTAACGCAAGTAGCAGCCACCATCTTGAGGCCTGGCAAGCCTATAGCAGATAGTCTAGTATCAAGGAAGGGTGCCTTGGCCATGTGTATGCCGGTCGTCAGAACAAGTCAGGCATCTTGTCAGCTAGAGCCAAAAATAATCTTGTGCCTCTCATAGTGGAAAAATTGTCTATGTCTATGGCAGTGTGTGCCATAGATTAGCACAGTTAGATATGTATATAATTTAAGTGCAAGTAAAGTATCAAGTTTTAGCACTATAACTCCTCCTTTCATTTTTCTCCGCGACATCCCTGCGGGAATTTCCACTATTTTGCCTTATTTATGACCTTACAGTTGTACAGTTATACACAATACCTGGTTAGTAAATGGAATGAATAAGAATTGCACTTATTTCTCGAGTCAGGAGCAGAATGATTAGGCAGCCCACTGAACAACATTAGCTTTACACCGTAATGACGCTGCCTATATCGGCCTTTAGTACGCTGATCGTTTTTTGTTTTATTTTCATCCCTGTCTTTCGAGAGCCACAACTTTTTAATTTTTCTGTCAAATCAGGACTAGTTTTTTGCGGGGCTTGTTTATAAATTTGTTGCATCTTCAGCTGGCCATGCAACACTAATGAAATCTACATCAGCCAAGAGCTGGCGTCAGGGGTGTTGCTAGCACCGGGCCTCCGGGGCCCAAGCCCCGGATCTTTGGCCCGGTGCCCCGGATGACTGCCGCTACAGGAGTCACAGTGGTCACAACTGCAACTGGGCAGCAATCGCAATTGCGACCGGGCTTCGGCCCACCGCACCAGGTCTATAAAAATGTACTATAGTAACTGTGGCCTATGTCCCTAAATACACGGGCCCCTGTTACTATAGTAATAACACTATACTTACCCTCCTTTCCGAGTGCAGCGGAAGTCCTGACATCTTCTCGCGTCATGACGTCACAACGCTGTGAGCCGGACATGACGTCACAACGCTGGATGGTGTCAGGACATCCACAACACCCGGTGCCGAAGAGGAGGGTAAATGTAATATTACTGCATGCTGGGGTCCTGTATCTAAGCCTGCCTTGTGCTAGGCTTAGATACAGGGTCTAACAGACAGTATCACACATGGACCCTGTATCAAAGCCTACCACATGGTGGGCTTAGATAAATGGCCATGTATGATACTGTCTGATGGGCCCTGTATCTAACCCTACCACATTGTAAGCTTAGATACAGGGCCCCAGCAAACAGTAATCCTAAACAGTATAAGATTACTGTCTACTGGGGCCCTGTATCTAAGCCTACCTTGTGGTAGGCTTCGATACATGGTCCTACAGACAGTATTACATATGGTCCCTGTATCTAAGCCTATCACCTGTGTTACTAATGGTTTTTTGTTTGTTTGTGTTTTTCTACAGGTTCGGTCGTTGGACTACGTCGGTTTCGAGGACTACTTCGATGACAGCTTTTTTTATTTTCAATAAAATGGTTAATGAGGGTTGTGAGGGGAGGTTTATTTCTATAAAATATTTCTTCTATGTCTTTGTATTTTCTTTTAAACTTCATTACTACCGCCTTACTAATGGCCACTGGCTTATTGACAGCGTCTATTACTAAGGTGGGGCTTAATGTTAGCTGTTGCAGAGGCTAACACTAACCCCCAAATATTACCCCGGTACCCACCGCCACCAGGGGTACCGGGAAGAGCCGGGTACGATCCAGTACCCGACCATCTGTAGTGATGGCCGGGCACTTGGGCGGCTGCTGGCTGGTATTATTAGGCTGGGAAAGCCCAAAAACAGTGGGCCTTCCCACCCTGGTAATGCTAGCCTACTGCTGATATGTTGTATCTGGTGGTTATCACAAATGGTGGGGGCCCAAGGCGTTTTTTTTATTTTTTTAAATTGAAAAAACATTCTGCAGTTGTCGTCCCCATTTTTCATAACCAGCCACATACGACATAGCAGCGGCAGTTAATTCAATGCATAGAACACGGATGAGAATCACGCTCATCTGAATGAGCCCTAAGTCTATCATGTGTGATACTGTCTGCTGAGACAATGCATCCAATTCTATTTACCGTTGCAGCTGTAGGAGCCTTAGTCTTATAGATATGCTATCTCTGATATGTATGTAAATATTTATTTTTCAGGTGGGGGGGGGGGGTAAATATATGTCTCAGGGCTTGTGCTCCTGATCTTTTAAGACCCTAAAAACGCCCCTGACTGGCACAGTTTTTGCGTTAATTATATTACATGCGTTGGGCTACAGTGACCACAGTCACTTCCACCCACTTTTTGAATTGTGGCGAGAGTAGGGAAAACTATACAAAAGTCTAATTCTTTGGGCCGTTTGTTGATGGAACTGTGTGAGGACTTGTTTTCTGCAAAATGAGTTTACTTTTTCATTGGTACCTTTTTTTTTTTATGCACAAAAGACAACAATTTTAGCATTATATTTCCATTGATGCTCACAGTGCAGGTTAAATAACTATATAATTTTAAAGTTGGGGTCGTTGCAGATGCAACAATACCAATTATGTCTTTTTCATTATATATGGTTTACATAATAAAGCATTTTTTTTTTATAGGAAAAAGGTTTTTTTTGTGGTTTTTTTTTCCCTTTTTCCTTTTTTTCTCAATGTCTTTAAAGATTTACTTTCACCTTTTTTTTTTCTTCTTTTTTAGTCCGACTGGGAATTTGACCATGTATGAGCTCGATCGCTCATATAATACACTGCAATACTTTTGTATCGCAGTGTTTTATGCCGGTCAGTGTAACGATGACAGGCCTCTGAGCCTAATTGGTGTACTAAGATGGCAGATCTGGGAGGCTTTATTGGGCTCCTGACTGCCATGATAACCCATTGGCATGGAGGTCGATGGGGTGAGAGAGGGAGCCCCATTCCTCTACCTAACCACTTCACTTAGATGCCGCGGTTGGCATTGATTGTGGCATCTAGAGGGTTAAATGACTGGAATCTGATTTATCTTCGATTTTGGATTTTAGAGCTGGATGATGACTGTATAATACCGCTGGCACCTGCGAGTAATGGTGTGCCCCAGCTCCTGTGCCAGCACCATCACTATGCCGTACATTTACATCAGTTCATGTAAATGTACATCATGGGACAAGAAGGGGTTAAAGATCATAGCAAAAAGTAAAACGATTGCATCGTCTTTATGGCAATTTTCATACCCATATATTAAAAACTCCACAGGTGTGTCGACGTTAAACTCAGTTTTTGGTTTTAATTTCTCTATTTATCATAAGAAATATTTTACAGCTTTGGGAATACTCTTGAAGTTTTTCACTGACATTTAAAGATGATATAGGAAGCAAAGGGAGACATCAGTAGGTCTTCAGCAGTAGCCAAAGTTGATGACCACAGGATCATCAAAGCCTTGAATAGACTTTAGTTTTCAGTAGTGAGATGATCCTGGTTTTTATATCTCTCAATAAAATGAGCAGCGCCGTCGATCCTCTTTTTAGTTGTTAAGAAGATCAAGTGTTCCTGGTTTCAGGTAACATCAAAGAAGAAAAGATTTATCAGTAAATGCTTAAAGAATAAGAGTTAAGATCATTCCAATCTAAAATGAATGGGTGTTTCCTGCCCCCTTGTGGTCTATGCATGTTTAACATCAATCTAAAAACTAACAGTATAAAACTGGATGAGTAAAACAAGTTTCCTTACATTTTACCGTTGTTAATTACAAAAATGAGATTAAAAGTTGAACTATGAATAAAATTCAAAAAAGTCAGGCCATGAAAAACTGTTTTCTGAAATATCACTGTAAGGGTAGATTTTACTAAGACGTTAATACTAGTTGGGAATTTTTAAAGCTCCAAACTCCATGACAGTTCAACGGGGACAAAACAAAGAATTAGAAATGTACAAAGAACGTTTTATAGATCTGCTTTGTTAAGAAAAACGGTGACGTTTAGGTTATGTTCACACGCAAAACGAAAAACGGCTGTAAGATACAGAGCTGTTTTCAAGGGAAAACAGCCTCTGATTTTCAGCCGTTATTTATGCATCGAGCATTTTTTAATTCATTTTTTTACGGCCGTTTTTGGAGCTGTTTTTCTATAGACCAAATGATGGCTCAAGAAGTGACATGCACTTCTTTTTAATGTTTTTTTACGTGCCGCTTTTACTAAGGCCGCATAAAAATACGCCCCGTGGGAACGAAACACAGTTTTTTCCCATTAAAATCAATGGGCAGATGTTTGGAGGCGTTCAGCTTCTGTAATTTCAGACGTTTTTCGCAGTGTTTACGACCCGAAAAATGGCTGAAAATAAGCCGTGTGAACATACCCTTATGGTCACAAAACCGTGGCAGAAAAACGTGTATTGAAACACATGAATATAGATAGATTTTTATCTCCTGGAAGTAAACAATGCGTCAGAATCAGCACCAAACAACTTCCAAAACCGCCTCCCATTGATTTAATCTGAAATCAATGGGAGCCAGTCGCGGAAAAAAGAAAAAGCAGCAAGTCCTTTCTTGCCGTTGTTCCGCCTCTGACCTCCCATCGAAATCAATGGGAGGCAGAAAATGCATTTTTCGCTGCGTTTTTTGTCTGCTGTCCTCAATCGCCGTGGGCAAAAAACGCAGCAAAAAAACGCGGCAAGATAGTGTGGGCAGGTCAAAATCTGCCTCAAAATTCGGTGTGCGGTTCCAGGCGGTCGCGGGTGCGCGCGCGGGCAGTCGCGGATGCGTGTGGTCGCGGGTGCGCACTCGCGAGTGCGGGAGTTTGCGGGTGCGCCCGATCGGTCGCACGGGCGGGCGGTGTTTGACGGCCCCCATGACGAGAGGGGGCCCGCAGCTCACAACATTCTTTTGGTGAAAAAAACGGGCCCCGTTGCAGGGGCCTGTTTTTTTTCTACCAAAGGCAAGTCGAGGCAGTTGCCGGGCCCCCCTTTCAATTAGGTTTGGCCGGGCCCCTCACATAAGTACCCCTAATACCCCCCTGATGGCGGCCATGGGTAGCATGATATAGTGCTGGACCTAGTACCGTTAACAGGCGGTGCCACGGTAGGGGGGCCCAGAAAATTTAGCTGTATGGGGCCCTGAAATTCCTGATGGCGGCCCTGCATACCACTATTACTATTTGTGAACCCAGGCACTATAAACTTGCTCCAGCTTCAGGAGCCCCCTCACGGCGCTACATTTCTGGACTCTGCATCAGTCACACTGGTCTTGTAGGGGAAGGCAGTTGATATTATCCCAGGCTCATTACTATACCACTGTCATATAGAGTTGTGTCCTATTAGCAAGGTGAGTGTGATTCCACTTTTACAATGCAAATTTTCCACACGGTTTGTATATGGTACTACTCAAGGAGTGTCGGACATTTTTCCTTACACTTTCTCCGCCAAAAGATGTGTCAGGATCCAAGAAAATGATAATGATTAGTCCTTTCATAAAGTTTTACCGCTCAGACGGTTGTAAGCAAGAAAGTCAGAAATGTTCACGAAGGGTTCTCTTATCCCCCAGCCTGCACGCGAAAGAGACAATTCCAAATCCCACTGGTGTGTAGTTCTAGATCTTGTAGTTCCACAAAGCGATAGCGCAGCGTGCTATATAAGTTATTTCAATCGCTGGTCTATAAGTCCAAACAAGGGAGAAAAAGACAGATAGTGCACCACCTTTGGGAAAGTATAAACTCCACGCTTTATTCCATACTTACAAGATTAAACAGAATTAAAATGCATATATCATATAATATATCATATAAAATCTCATGCGGCACGCCAAGTTATGTAGCCCGACCCTGGGTTTCGCCCTTCCGGCTTCCTCTGGGGCAACAGAGGAAGCCAGAAGATGAAACCCAGGATCCTGACATCTTTTGGCGGAGAAAGTGTAAGGAAAAAAAGGCCGTCACTCCTTGAGTAGTAGTACCATATACAAACTGTGCGGAAAGTTTGCACAGTAAAAGTGGATATATTATATGATATATGCCTTTTAATTCTGTTTAATCTTATAAGTATGGAATAAAGCGTGGAGTTTATACTTTCCCAAAGGTGATGCACTATCTGTCTTTTTTTCTCCCTTGTTTGGAGTCATAGACCAGCGACTGAAAGAATTTACCTTGTGGTGTTGAGGATTTCACCTCTTTATTTATTTTTTTACCTGATGCGGTTGTTTTTTGTTAACTTGTAGCAGTGAGTGGAGAGCTGATCTTTGCATTAGATATTTTTATTTCATGATTAGTCATTTTACCCCCAACTAGGCTTCATAGGTTATGTCTGAATATCAGCCCATTATCTCAGTAATCATGCACTACACTTTGGAGGCAAATGTTACAGCTGCCCATAGAAGTCCATGAAGGGGGGGGTGTAAGAAGAGGGAGCATGAGCAGAGACAAACATAAATGCTGATGCAGCTTGTAGTAAGTGTTATGTTTCATCCCAGTGCTGGATTCTCAGCTGCATTGATCATTACTGCTGTGTGATCTCCTTCACGCTGCTGCATATATATATATATATATATATATATATATATATATATATATCCACATATCTCCTCTACTCCGTTCTATGACAGCCTCATTGTAGTTTTTTATTTTATTATGTTGTTTTTTGAATAATATCTAATTCTATTTTTAGCTTTCACATTTCTGTTTATTCACAGACCACGCTATTGTGAAACATGGATGGGCTCACCAGAAATGAAAATTAATCACTAATGCCTTTTGGTATATTCAGGGCTATGTGAGTAGAATTAACAAGGATCAAGCAGGGTGATATGATTCAAACCCCCCCCCCTCCTTTTCTTATTAATCTTTGAATAATGTACGTACCATCAAATTTGGAATGGCATACGATGACTGTTCACACAACCTAAGGCGAAATTTACACCAACGTGCGTTTTGCGCGCGCAAAAAACACTGCGTTTTTTGCTCGTTGCATTTCCGTGTGTCATAAGTGTTTGGTGCGTGGCTGCGTGATTTTCACGCATATGCCATCCTTATGACACACGGTTTTGATGTTTAGAAAAAGAAATGAAGGAGGTGGTTTGAGGGGAGAGTATATGGTGCGCTCCTGGGTTTTGTGTATACACATATACTGTATATGTATTTTCTTTGGTAGCTCGCATAAGGTTGTATTTTCCTTCTTAATGAAGGACGGTCCAATGTTCGGATTTATCTTGGATGCTATCCAAAAAACTGGTTATCTCTATACAAGTCATCACAGACCTTTTATTACAATAAGAGAGTTTTTGGTCCTCTCACTACAATCAGATTAAATATATTGTACATTATACTTCCCTGCTTCTCCCTTGCTTTTACACTTACGTCGCTTGTCAAATAGCGAGATTGATGGTTAGTTCCTGTATACCCTCTTCCAACATGGCTACTTAGTGAAGTTTTTTACATTTGCGCATGCGCGGCCATGCGCAATGGAGTGACACAATTCTGACCTATCTATTTTCCAGGGACGCCATGATTTGGCGAGCACTCATTCCAATCTAAAATGAATGGGTGTTTCCTGCCCCCTTGTGGTCTATGCATGTTTAACATCAATCTAAAAACTAACAGTATAAAACTGGATGAGTAAAACAAGTTTCCTTACATTTTACCGTTATTAATTACAAAAATGAGATTAAAAGTTGAACTATGAATAAAATTCAAAAAAGTCAGGCCATGAAAAACTGTTTTCTGAAATATCACTGTAAGGGTAGATTTTACTAAGACGTTAATACTAGTTGGGAATTTTTAAAGCTCCAAACTCCATGACAGTTCAACGGGGACAAAACAAAGAATTAGAAATGTACAAAGAACGTTTTATAGATCTGCTTTGTTAAGAAAAACGGTGACGTTTAGGTTATGTTCACACGCAAAACGAAAAACGGCTGTAAGATACAGAGCTGTTTTCAAGGGAAAACAGCCTCTGATTTTCAGCCGTTATTTATGCATCGAGCATTTTTTAATTCATTTTTTTACGGCCGTTTTTGGAGCTGTTTTTCTATAGACCAAATGATGGCTCAAGAAGTGACATGCACTTCTTTTTAATGTTTTTTTACGTGCCGCTTTTACTAAGGCCGCATAAAAATACGCCCCGTGGGAACGAAACACAGTTTTTTCCCATTAAAATCAATGGGCAGATGTTTGGAGGCGTTCAGCTTCTGTAATTTCAGACGTTTTTCGCAGTGTTTACGACCCGAAAAATGGCTGAAAATAAGCCGTGTGAACATACCCTTATGGTCACAAAACCGTGGCAGAAAAACGTGTATTGAAACACATGAATATAGATAGATTTTTATCTCCTGGAAGTAAACAATGCGTCAGAATCAGCACCAAACAACTTCCAAAACCGCCTCCCATTGATTTAATCTGAAATCAATGGGAGCCAGTCGCGGAAAAAAGAAAAAGCAGCAAGTCCTTTCTTGCCGTTGTTCCGCCTCTGACCTCCCATCGAAATCAATGGGAGGCAGAAAATGCATTTTTCGCTGCGTTTTTTGTCTGCTGTCCTCAATCGCCGTGGGCAAAAAACGCAGCAAAAAAACGCGGCAAGATAGTGTGGGCAGGTCAAAATCTGCCTCAAAATTCGGTGTGCGGTTCCAGGCGTTCGCGGGTGCGCGCGCGGGCAGTCGCGGATGCGTGTGGTCGCGGGTGCGCGCTCGCGAGTGCGGGAGTTTGCGGGTGCGCCCGATCGGTCGCACGGGCGGGCGGTGTTTGACGGCCCCCATGACGAGAGGGGGCCCGCAGCTCACAACATTCTTTTGGTGAAAAAAACGGGCCCCGTTGCAGGGGCCTGTTTTTTTTCTACCAAAGGCAAGTCGAGGCAGTTGCCGGGCCCCCCTTTCAATTAGGTTTGGCCGGGCCCCTCACATAAGTACCCCTAATACCCCCCTGATGGCGGCCATGGGTAGCATGATATAGTGCTGGACCTAGTACCGTTAACAGGCGGTGCCACGGTAGGGGGGCCCAGAAAATTTAGCTGTATGGGGCCCTGAAATTCCTGATGGCGGCCCTGCATACCACTATTACTATTTGTGAACCCAGGCACTATAAACTTGCTCCAGCTTCAGGAGCCCCCTCACGGCGCTACATTTCTGGACTCTGCATCAGTCACACTGGTCTTGTAGGGGAAGGCAGTTGATATTATCCCAGGCTCATTACTATACCACTGTCATATAGAGTTGTGTCCTATTAGCAAGGTGAGTGTGATTCCACTTTTACAATGCAAATTTTCCACACGGTTTGTATATGGTACTACTCAAGGAGTGTCGGACATTTTTCCTTACACTTTCTCCGCCAAAAGATGTGTCAGGATCCAAGAAAATGATAATGATTAGTCCTTTCATAAAGTTTTACCGCTCAGACGGTTGTAAGCAAGAAAGTCAGAAATGTTCACGAAGGGTTCTCTTATCCTCCAGCCTGCACGCGAAAGAGACAATTCCAAATCCCACTGGTGTGTAGTTCTAGATCTTGTAGTTCCACAAAGCGATAGCGCAGCGTGCTATATAAGTTATTTCAATCGCTGGTCTATAAGTCCAAACAAGGGAGAAAAAGACAGATAGTGCACCACCTTTGGGAAAGTATAAACTCCACGCTTTATTCCATACTTACAAGATTAAACAGAATTAAAATGCATATATCATATAATATATCATATAAAATCTCATGCGGCACGCCAAGTTATGTAGCCCGACCATGGGTTTCACCCTTCCAGCTTCCTCTGGGGCAACAGAGGAAGCCAGAAGATGAAACCCAGGATCCTGACATCTTTTGGCGGAGAAAGTGTAAGGAAAAAAAGGCCGTCACTCCTTGAGTAGTAGTACCATATACAAACTGTGCGGAAAGTTTGCACAGTAAAAGTGGATATATTATATGATATATGCCTTTTAATTCTGTTTAATCTTATAAGTATGGAATAAAGCGTGGAGTTTATACTTTCCCAAAGGTGATGCACTATCTGTCTTTTTTCTCCCTTGTTTGGAGTCATAGACCAGCGACTGAAAGAATTTACCTTGTGGTGTTGAGGATTTCACCTCTTTATTTATTTTTTTACCTGATGCGGTTGTTTTTTGTTAACTTGTAGCAGTGAGTGGAGAGCTGATCTTTGCATTAGATATTTTTATTTCATGATTAGTCATTTTACCCCCAACTAGGCTTCATAGGTTATGTCTGAATATCAGCCCATTATCTCAGTAATCATGCACTACACTTTGGAGGCAAATGTTACAGCTGCCCATAGAAGTCCATGAAGGGGGGGGTGTAAGAAGAGGGAGCATGAGCAGAGACAAACATAAATGCTGATGCAGCTTGTAGTAAGTGTTATGTTTCATCCCAGTGCTGGATTCTCAGCTGCATTGATCATTACTGCTGTGTGATCTCCTTCACGCTGCTGCATATATATATATATATATATATATATATATATATATCCACATATCTCCTCTACTCCGTTCTATGACAGCCTCATTGTAGTTTTTTATTTTATTATGTTGTTTTTTGAATAATATCTAATTCTATTTTTAGCTTTCACATTTCTGTTTATTCACAGACCACGCTATTGTGAAACATGGATGGGCTCACCAGAAATGAAAATTAATCACTAATGCCTTTTGGTATATTCAGGGCTATGTGAGTAGAATTAACAAGGATCAAGCAGGGTGATATGATTCAAACCCCCCCCCCCTCCTTTTCTTATTAATCTTTGAATAATGTACGTACCATCAAATTTGGAATGGCATACGATGACTGTTCACACAACCTAAGGCGAAATTTACACCAACGTGCGTTTTGCGCGCAAAAAAAACACTGCGTTTTTTGCTCGTTGCATTTCCGTGTGTCATAAGTGTTTGGTGCGTGGCTGCGTGATTTTCACGCATATGCCATCCTTATGACACACGGTTTTGATGTTTAGAAAAAGAAATGAAGGAGGTGGTTTGAGGGGAGAGTATATGGTGCGCTCCTGGGTTTTGTGTATACACATATACTGTATATGTATTTTCTTTGGTAGCTCGCATAAGGTTGTATTTTCCTTCTTAATGAAGGACGGTCCAATGTTCGGATTTTTTCTTGGATGCTATCCAAAAAACTGGTTATCTCTATACAAGTCATCACAGACCTTTTATTACAATAAGAGAGTTTTTGGTCCTCTCACTACAATCAGATTAAATATATTGTACATTATACTTCCCTGCTTCTCCCTTGCTTTTACACTTACGTCGCTTGTCAAATAGCGAGATTGATGGTTAGTTCCTGTATACCCTCTTCCAACATGGCTACTTAGTGAAGTTTTTTACATTTGCGCATGCGCGGACATGCGCAATGGAGTGACACAATTCTGACCTATCTATTTTCCAGGGACGCCATGATTTGCGCGGTTTGCAGTAAAACACCTCTGTGCCGGTCCCATTATGGTGAGTGTTTTTCATGTGATTTTATTTTTACAGGTAATGTTTATTGATAGTTATGTATAAATTACAAATATTTATCTACTGTCTTTACACTTTTTGAAGAGCGATGTCTATGTATATTGCATTATAAGCTTTATATGCATTATCTCTATCACTGTTTGTCATACACTGTATTTATATTGTATATGTTTATTTATGGTTAATTATCACTTTTTTGTATACAATTACTGCTTGATTGAAGTTCGCCTATATTATGCTGATTTCACATACTTTCACTAGCTTGAGAAAGGCTCTATTGTATTGTAGAGCTGAAACGTCGCACCTGACTGATAGATTAATAAAGCACTTTCACGTTTTTGCTACATATCTCTGGAGTGCTGCCTGATTTTTGTATAAAAAGTTCATGCAGTATCCTGGTAATGGCTAGTAAGTACAATTGATGTATAAAATGAAATAGTTTCTTTATTCATACAGACAACGCTTTTCAGGACCGCACCGGACCCTTCGTCAGGTCAGGTAACTCAGCTCTGCCCACTAGCTCAGAGAAAACGGAGAATTAGACCTTCCAGGGGGGAAAACTGCCAAAAAATGCAGAATACAAGTCATATAATGGCCAGAAATAGTGTTATTACTCATGTATACACATATGACAGCTTATGAACTTAGATGTGATGGTTTACAGGTGGATCCTTCATGTCAGAGACACGCAGGACCCGCCGACACTGAACCCGTCAGGTCCATGGGACTGACGGATTCAGTGAATAGTTCTAGATACAGCTGCTCTGTATAGACAATACAGAGCAGCTGTATCTAAAAAAGTAAAACAAATTTTTAATAAAAAGTATTTACAAAGTTACACAAAACACACTGATACAACTTTTTATTTCAAAAAAATACATGTTTTTTGGGCATTTCAATGGTTTACATAGCCTTTAAGTACACTTTAAAGCAATAAACTGTTGTATACCAACATGCAATTGTTGACTAGCAGAATTATAGGTGGGGCTGGAGTGCTTCTTTAAGTAAAGCATCATACTAGCCTCTGCAGCTTTTGTAATCATCCTGATAAAGCTTGCCAGGTTAGTAGGTTCGTTAGTAGCTCTCATGTGAGTGCCAGCATGTATAGGTGTGGGGATAACCCATCATTTTATATGCCTTCCATGCACTATATAAGCTTTATTATTAGGCACAAATATATAAACCTTGCAATGCTGCTGATGTATGTTCACCCTATTATTTGAGACTTTCTGGATAGCATAGTGAGAACAGATTTGTATGTGGCACTTTCATACAAATTTCATATGAATTAAATTTCATACAATGTTAAAAATGCTGTCAGCTGAGAATAGAAAACTGAGGCTGCAGAGAGTACAGGTTCACCAAAACAGGACAGCTGAACATCAGAAAATTGTCACCCTCTCTGACGAATCTCAATTTCTGCTGCACCAGAATTTGGTGTATCTCATTTGAATACATATATCCATGAGCACCGCTGAAGTGTCGTATACCCTTCTTACTCAAAGGCCAATAAATACTTCTCAAGGGCCCGAGCTAAATATCAGTGATGGGGCCCTTATTAAAGAGGCTCTGTCACCAGATTTTGCAACCCCTATCTGCTATTGCAGCAGATAGGCGCTGCAATGTAGATTACAGTAACGTTTTTATTTTTTAAAAACGAGCATTTTTGGCCAAGTTATGATTATTTTTGTATTTATGCAAAAGAGGCTTGCAAAAGTCCAAGTGGGCGTGTTTAAAAGTAAAAGTCCAAGTGGGCGTGTATTATGTGCGTACATCGGGGCGTTTTTACTACTTTTACTAGCTGGGCGTTCTGACGAGAAGTATCATCCACTTCTCTTCAGAACGCCCAGCTTCTGGCAGTGCAGACACAGCCGTGTTCTCGAGAGATCACGCTGTGACGTCACTCACAGGTCCTGCATCGTGTCGGCCACATCGGCACCAGAGGCTACAGTTGATTCTGCAGCAGCATCGGCGTTTGCAGGTAAGTCGATGTAGCTACTTACCTGCAAACGCTGATGCTGCTGCAGAATCAACTGTAGCCTCTGGTGCCGATGTGTCCTCGCCCGTCCGACACGATGCAGGACCTGTGAGTGACGACACAGCGTGATCTCTCGAGAACACGCTGTGTGTCTGCACTGCCAGAAGCTGGGCGTTCTGAAGAGAAGTGGATGATACTTCTCATCAGAACGCCCACCTAGTAAAAGTAGTAAAAACGCCCCGATGTACGCACATAATACACGCCCACTTGGACTTTTACTTTAAACACGCCCACTTGGACTTTTACAAGCCTCATTTACATAAATACGAAAATGGTCATAACTTGGCCAAAAATTCTCGTTTTTTAAAAATAAAAACGTTACTGTAATGTACATTGCAGCGCCTATCTGCTGCAATAGGAGATAGGGGTTGCAAAATCTGGTGACAGAGCCTCTTTAACTATTGCCAATGAGGAGACAGCTAATCGACTGTTAACCCTGGTTCTGGAAAACCTATTATAATTGTAATCGTCATTGGTTTTAGTGTAAATCATTGAAATTAAGTTGTCCAGAAGCAAAGCTTCTTTAAGTATTTGACTCCATCCTGCCACATATCAACAATTCAGGATGGTAGTGGGGGTGCAAATCCCCCTGTAGGGTTTTTTTCAGCACACATTATCCTGTGGATTTGCCGTAAATATCTAAAATGGAAAAAACATTTTCATCCAAGGGCATAAGTATAATAGAGGTTGCCCTTTGTAGTACAGCCCCTCATGCCACTAATCCCACAGGTGCACTGGCTGCGCCCGCAAGATCATTATGACATAAATGTACATCAAGGTACGACAAATGACAGCCGCCCATGACGTTCATTTTCTTCATGGGTTAGGAACAGGTTAATTACTGGAGATTTTAATTAAATTCTTGATTTTAATTGTGTCCTATTTACTCACACAATTCGCATGGTCCGCGCATGGCTGTGTACATGAATGAACCTCCTCTGCTGTCGTGTCAAAATCCATTTTGTCATGTTGACAGTTTCTGAGGTGAAGCATTTAGTGTTTATACCTTCCCCTCAGACCATAAACATGGCTGGTGACAATGCCCTGGTGCTTGTCGAGAGTGTCGCAGTAAAGGGGAAGTGTCATAGAACAGAATTTTACATCTGACAGATGGATTGTGTCTCTGTATGTGAGGTAGAAACAAGCCATCCGAGAGCTGCTACGAATAGCATCAGGGTTGTTATTCATTAACTATTCATTTAGAAGATACTCTCTGCACGCCCATGTCTTTGTTAGACAAATCTTCTTCCCACAAAGGTAAACAGGACAAATTCATTAAGCAAAGAAAGAGACGGATTTAGGCGAACTGTCGCTCTGTAGCAATTAAAAAGAAAAAGTCGCAGCCAGCGCAGGGAATTCATGAAGACATTGATAGGCAGCACAGTTATTGCATCAACGCAGCTATCTACACACCATAAATAAAGTATTTACCGGGAGCCGTCTTCTTAGGGCTCATTCAGATGAGCGTAATACTCGTCCGTGTGCTGTGCGTTGAAATAACTCACAGCACACGGATCCAGTTCAATGGGGCTATTCAGACGTGCGTGAGTTTTCACACAGCTAGTGTCCATTGCGTGAAACTCACTGCATGTCCTATATTGGTGCGTTTTTGCCCATTGAAATCTACACATCCGTGTGCTGTCCGTGTGCGTATCCGTGTGTGTGCTTGCTTGCGTGCTTGCTTGCACACATGTGAAAAACGCATGCCACATGCAAAGCACACTGATGCCGATACGCAACGTACACAGACATGAAATGTAGGGAAAATGCAGTTATTTTAATACAAATAATTGATACAGAAGATATACAAAATCTCCAGTAATTAAAATGATCCTTCGGTCAGTTTCCAACTCGCATATCTGTAAATGCAGCCGCATTTTATCATCTGTATTACTGTTGCAGCTTCTGGTCTGACCGTTAGTCTAATTACGTGAATTAATAGCGCCACAGATAAATAGGCTGGTTTCATATGTTGCACTTGTGTGCTATGCGGCCAAACACCATATCGCAACACTGCACATGTTTTACTATAAATCGCAGTTTTGTGATGCGGTCATAGACCGAACACTTTTTACAGGTGAAACACAAGTTTTTAACATGTTTCTACTATAAAAACAGTGCAGACAATTACTGCATCACAAAACTGTGGCATTTGCCAGTAAAACACATGCACCACACAATTAGGCTGTGTTCACACGTGGCGGAATTTCACTTAAATTCCGCTGCGGACACTCCGCAGCGTTAATCCGCAGCGGAGCCGTTTCTGCATTGACTTCCACTTCTATTTAGAAGTGTTCGTTTAGACGATGCGTAACATTCCGCTGCGGAGCATAGGCTGCGGAGCGGAATTTGGTGTCCGCAGCATGCTCTGTCTGTTGCGGAGCAGTGGCGGACTCATGGCGGAATTTCTCCATTGACTTCAATGGAGATTCTAAGTTCCGCAATGAAGTCCGCAGCTGTCATGCACATGTTATGTGTGCTGCGGATGCGTCTTGCTTTTTTGCCATGACATTTCTTCATTCTGGCTGGACCTATGTATTTCTAGGTCTACAGCCAGACTGAGGAAGTCAATGGGGCTCCCGTAATGACGGGAGCGTTGCTAGGAGACGTCTGTTAATAGTCACTGTCCAGGGTGCTGAAAGAGTTAAGCGATCGGCAGTAACTGTTTCTGCACCCTGGACAGTGACTACCGATCACAATATACAGCAACCTGTAAAAAAATATAAGTTCATACTTACCGAGAACTCCCTGCTTCTGTCTCCAGTCCGGCCTCCCAGGATGACGTTTCAGTCTAAGTGACGGCTGCAGCCAATCACAGGCCAAGCACAGGCTGCAACGGTCACATGGACTGGCGCGTCATCCAGGGAGGTCGGGCTGGATGCCGAAAGAGGGACGCGTCACCAAGACAACGGCCGGTAAGTATGAAATTCGTTTACTTTCACTAGGGAAAGTGCTGTCCCTTCTCTCTATCCTGCACTGATAGGGAGAAGGGAAGCACTTTTCCCGCAGTCCGCAGCAGCTAGTCCGCATCAATTTACTGCACATTTTGTGCAGATCCGCAGCAGAATCTGCAACGCAGATTCTGTGCGGCATTGATGCGGACAGTTGCGGAGGAAATCCGCCACGTGTGGTCATGCCCTTATAAGGTGTCAACGCAGCCTAAAGGGGGTTTTTACACTGGCAGATTATCGTGAGGACGAGCATTCATATAACGCTCGTTGCCGATAATTGTCTTATGTAAACTGGGGAACGATCATCAGATGAACGAGCAAACGCTCGATCATCTGTTGGTCGTATTGTTTTAAAAAGTAAAATATTATCGTTGTCGGCAGCACATTTCTCTGTGTAAACAGGGAGACACGCTGCCGACATGATAATAATGTATGGGGATGAGCGATCTGAGTAACGCTCATCCCCATCCATAGCTCCGTGTGAAAGGAGCAAACGAGCGCCGATCAACGATGACTCGTTGATCGGCGCTCGCTGCACCGGCCGAAAAGCAGCCGTTGTAAAAAGCCCTTTAGTCTTTGTCTCGGGCTAGGATTAGCCACTGTAACATTTTATGGATCAAATTGCATCAGTAAGAAGAGGCTGGACGGCAGCACGGAGGGCTTAAAGGGAAGCCTCCATGACTGCCATAGGAGGGAAGAGAACCAATAGGGGAGGAGGTAGTTGGGAGAGGGGAGGGGACGGGGGGAGTTATCTGTTCTTCCCGCTGTTTTCGGCATTGAGCCGGAAGCAGCGGGAGGAACAACAGGTAGCTAGCTGAGCTCCCACCCTCCCGCCCTTAAGTAGGGGTTGGCCTGGGGATCGGTGTGGTTATGATTTTGTTATTTGATTTATGTTGTATAATTTCATAACTTGTGTTTCTCATTTTCTTTTGAGCAGGTTCGGATGTCATGGCAGCTGGCGGGGGGAGTCCTTGAGGTTGGTAAGTACAAAATGGTAGGGGGGTCGCATCGGGGGTATGCGTCCCCCAAAACGGTAGATCATTTGAAGACTTCATAGGGTGTTACCCCTTTGAAGTGGTCTTCTGGTGGAAAGTATATCATTTGAAGACTTCATCGGGTGTTATCCCTTTGAAGTGGTCTTCTGGTGGTTGGAGCCATCTGCAGAGGTGAGCGGTGCTTCCGAGCTGGTTTACGGCTGGAGGTAAAGAGTTGGTGGTGGTTTGCAGATGGCTAATTTAAAGGAAAAAGATTCGGTTTTAAAATGGCTTCAAGGACTTCCCCTGCTCTGTTAAAGTATTAAAATATGTTTATGGTTAATTCTGATTCTGACCCATGTTGGGTCATGTGAATTAGAAGTGGAGTTATCCGAATGTTTCGGATTAAATTGCATTTAAATAATGTAAATAAATAAACGGCTGCTGTGGCCAATTTCATATCCAACCTCGGTTGTCACGTGTCGTTATTGGGAGATGGGCAGGAGAAAGGGGTGAACAGGTTCATTAGGTAAAACATGGCATGACTCTACTTAGGCCAGTCATGTCATCAGTATTACACATCCATGATACTGATGGGCTTTCTCCTAAGACAACGTTCAGATGGCAGTATTTTGGTCAGTATTTTTATTCAGTATTTGTAAGCCAAAGCCATGAGTGGAAGCTACACAGAGCAAAATTATAATGGAAAGAGTTTCCCCTCTACCAAGTTTTGGACCCACTTCTGGTTTTAGCTTATAAATACTGAAGCAAAATACTGAGCACAATACTGTTGTGAGAAAGTGGCCTTAACCCCTTCCCGCTCCTTGACGTACTATTACGTCATGGCAGCTGTATCGTTCGCGCTCCATGCCGTAATAGTACGTCTCGGGAGTAACGGCCGTTTCGGCCGTCCTCCCGACACATACAGGAGCTGTGACAGCTGCTGTCTTGTTCAGCAGCTGTCACAACTCCTACAGCGGGGACGGATCGCTGTGTCCCCGCTGATTAACCCCTTAAAAGCCGCGTACTATAGAGATCGCAGCTTTTTAGGGGTTAAGCTGCCATCGCCGGCCTGCTACGCGATAGCGGCCGGCGATGGTGACTATGGCAACCGGACACCAAACAATGGCGTCCGGCTATGCCATAGACGGAAGCCTAGTGGGTCCTGACAACGTCAGGACCCACTATGCTTGCTGTCAGTGAGTAGCTGACAGTTCTAATACACTGCACTACGCATGTAGTGCAGTGTATTAGAATAGCGATCAGGGCCTCCTGCCCTCAAGTCCCCTAGTGGGACAAAGTAATAAAGTTAAAAAAAAGTTAAAAAAAGATGTGTAAAAATAAGAAAATAAAAGATTTAAAAGTAATAAAAGTAAAAATCCCCCCTTTTCCCTTATCAGTCCTTTATTATTAATAAAAATATATAAACAAACAAATAAACTATACATAATTGGTATCGCCGCGTCCGTAACGGCCTGAACTACAAAATTATTTCATTATTTATCCCGCACGGTGAACGCCGTAAAATAAAATAATAATAAACCGTACCACAATCACAATTGTTTGGTCACTTCACCTCCCAAAAAATGGAATAAAAAGAGATCAAAAAGTCGCATGTACCTAAAAATGGTACTGATCAAAACTACAGTTCGTTACGCAAAAAAAAAGTCCTCGCACGGCTTTATTGATTGAAAAATAAAAAAGTTCTGGCTCTTAGAATAAGGTAACACAAAAAGTGAATGATTGTTTACAAAACGTATTTTATTGTGCAAACGCCATAAGACATAAAAAAAACCTATAAACATAGGGTATCGCCGTAATCGTATCGCCACGCAGAATAAAGTGAATATGTCATTTATAGCGCACGGTGAACGCTGTAAAAAAAAAAGAATAAAAAAACAATAGTAGAATTGCTGTTTTTTAGTCACCACGCCACCTAAAAATACAATAAAAACTGATCAAAAAGCCGCATGCACCCCAAGAAAACTACAATGGATTCCTCAAGGGGTCTAGTTTCCAAATTGGGGTCACTTTTGGGGGGTTCCCAATGTTTTGGCACCACAAGACCACTTCAAACCGGACATGGTGCCTAATAAAAAAGAGGCCTCAAAATCCACTAGGTGCGCCTTTGCTTCGGAGGCCGGTGCTTCAGTCCATTACCGCACTAGGGCCACATGTGGGATATTTCTCAAAACTGCAGATTCTGGGCAATACGTATTAATTTGCGTTTCTCTGATAAATCCTTTTGTGTTATAAAAAAAATGGTATAAAGAGGATTTTCTGACCAAAAAAAAATTTACATTTCACCTCTACTTTGCTCTAAATTTTTGTGAAACACCTAAAGGGTTCATAAACTTTCTAAATGCTGTTGTGAATACTTTGAGGGGTCTAGTTTCTAAAATGGGGTGTTTGATAGTGGTTTCTAATATATGGGCCCCTCAAAGCAACTTCAGAACTGAACTGGAACCTAAAAAAATAAATAAATGAGGCAATACTTTGCTTCTTACATTATACTGATAATGAGCCGTGCCCACACGAGATGACCCCAGTTTTGACCGTTTGTATAAACGGAGACCCCTATTAGACCGTTTCAGTGCCCGGTTTTTCCAAGCATACACCCCCGAGAAGTGTATTTCTATTGATGAGTCCCTGGTACATTTTAAAGGGAGGGTTCAATTCCGCGAGTACCTGCCGGGTAAGAGGGCAAGGTATGGCGTGAAGATGTATAAGCTGTGCGAGAGTGCATCAGGGTATACCTACAGGTTTAGGATATATGAAGGAAAGGCCACCCCCAAACCAGACTGCATCCTGGACTACAATAGGTACATGGGAGGGATGGACTTGTCAGATCAAATCCTGAAGCCCTACAGCGCCATGCGGTGTGGTATAAGAAGCTGGCCGTGCACATCATACAGATAGCTTTGTACAATGCGTACGTGCTACATCGATGTGCAGGCCAGACGGGAACTTTCCTGTAATTTCAAGAGGTGATTATCAAGAACCTAATCTTTAGGGACCAAGAAGGGGGGGCACCCAGTACTTCTGGAAGCGGGGCCACACGCATCGTACCAGGGCGGCAACACTTTCCAGGGGAAGTTCCCCAAACTGGCAAGAAGGGAAAAAGTCAAAAGAGGTGCAAAGTCTGCTATAAGGGATGACACAATATATAAATGTGACACGTGTCCCGAATAACCAAAGCTCTGTATGAAAGAGTGTTTTAAAATTTATCATACATCCCTTGGTTTATAATTTACCCCAATTTTACTTACCCTGATGCACTCCGCACAGCTTATCCCCTCTCGTCTTTCCCCTCTGAGCCCTGCTGTGTGCCCAGGCAGCTGATAACAGCCACATGTAGGGTATTGCCATACCCGGGAGAACCCACATTACAGTTTATGGGGTGTAGGTCTCCGGTCAAAATGCTCACTACACCTCTAGATGAATGCCTTAAGGGTGTAGTTTTTAAAACGGGGTCACTTCTTGCGGGTTTCAACTGTACTGGTACCTCAGGTGCTTCTGCATACATGACTTCACACTAGAAAATCCCCAGTAGGCCAAATGGTGGTCCTTTCCTTCTGAGCCCTCCCATGGGCCCAAACGGCAGTTTATCACAACAAATGGGGTATTGCGGCACTCAGAACAAATTGCGCAACAGAATGGGGTATTTTGTTTCTTGTGAAAATAAGAATTTTTGTGCTAAAATGACATATTATTGGAAAAAATATATATTTATTTAATTCCCAGCCCAATTCAAATAAATTCTGTGAAGAAACTATGGGGTCTAAATGGTCACATTAACCATAAATGAATTCCTTGAGGGGTGTAGTTTCTAAAATGGGGTCACTTTTGGTGTGTTTCCATTGCTTTGATACCTCTGGGGCTCTGCAAATGCGACATGGGAGCCGAAAACCAATCCAGCAAAATCTGGACTCCAAAGAACACACAGCGCTCCTTCCCTTCTGAGGCCTCCCATGGGCCCAAACGGCAGTTTATTGCCACAAATGGGGTATTGCTGCACTCAGGAGAAATTGGGCAACAAAATTGAGCATTTTGTTCCCTGTGAAAATAAGACATTTTGATAAAAAATTACATCTTATTGGAAAAAATGTAATTTTTTTAATGTCACAGCCCAATTGAAATAGATGCTGTGAAAAAACTGTGTGCTCAAAATGCTAACAACAACCATAAATGAATTCCTTAAGGGGTGTAGCTTCCAAAATGGGGTCACTTTTGGTGGGTTTCCATTGCTTTGATACCCCTGAGGCTCTGCAAATGCGACATGGCACCCGAAAACCAATCCAGCAAAATCTGGACTCCAACAAACATATAGCGCTCCTTTCCTTCTGAGCCCTCCCATGGTCCCAAACGGCAGTTTATCACCACAAATGGGGTATTGCCACACTAAGGACAAATTGGGCAACCAAATGGGGTATTTTGTTCCCTGTCAAAATAAGAAATTTTGATCACAAATGACATTTTATTGGAAAAAATGACATTTTTTTCATTTCACAGCCCAATTCAAATACGTGCTGTGAAAAAACTGTGCGGTCAAAATGGTAACAACAACAATAAATGAATTCCTTGAGGGGTGTAGTTTCCAAAATGGGGTCACTATTGGGGTATTCCTACTGTTTTGGCACCTCAACACCTCTTCAAACCCGGCATGCTGCCTAAAATATATTCTAATAAAAAAGAGGACTCAAAATGCACTAGGTGCTTCTTTGCTTCTAGGGCTTGTGTTTTAGTCCACGAGCGCAGTAGGGCCACATGTGGGACATTTTTAAAAACTGCAGAATATGGACAATACATATTTAGTAGTGTTTCTCTGGTAAAACCTTCTGTGTTACAGAAAAAAAAATGAATAAAATTGAAATTCCGCAAGAAAAATGAAATTTGCAAAGTTCACCTCCACTTTGCTTTAATTCCTGTGAAATGCCTGAAGGGTTAAAAAACTTTCTAAATGCTGTTTTGAATACTTTGAGGGGTCTAGTTTTTAAAATGGGGTGTTTTATCAGGGTTTCTAATACATAGGCCCCTCAAAGCCACTTCAGAACTGAACAGGTACCTTAAATAAAAGGCATTTGACATTTTCTTAAAAATATGAGAAATTGCTGTTTATGTTCTAAGCCTTGTAACGTCCAAGAAAAATAAAAGAATGTTCAAAAAACAATGCCAATCTAAAGTAGACATATGGGAAATGTGAACTAGTGACTATTGTGGGTGGTATAACCGTCTATTTTACAAGCAGATGCATTTAAATTCTGAAAAATTCAATTTTTTCAAAATTTTCTCTACATTTTGCAATTTTTCACCAATAAACACTGAATATATCGACCAAATTTTACCACGAACATGAAGCCCAATGTGTCACGAGAAAACAATCTCAGAATCGCTTGGGTAGGTTTAAGCATTCCCACGTTATTACCACATAAAGTGAAATATGTCAGATTTGAAAAATGGGCTCTGAGCCTTAAGGCCAAAACTAGGCTGCGTCCTTAAGGGGTTAAAGAGGCTCTGTCACCACATTATAAGTGCCCTATCTCCTACATAATCTGATCGGCGCTGTAATGTAGATAACAGCAGTGGTTTTAATTTTGAAAAACTATCATTTTTGAGCAAGTTATGAGCAATTTTAGATTTCGTTTCTTAAAGGGAATGTGTCGCTTGAATTTTTTTTTTTTTTTAGTTAAACAGTTAGTGTATAAATGATTAAACATTGTTCTAATTTTTTCACGAGTCAGGAAATA
Source organism: Rhinoderma darwinii (assembly GCF_050947455.1). Lineage (NCBI taxonomy): Eukaryota > Metazoa > Chordata > Amphibia > Anura > Rhinodermatidae > Rhinoderma > Rhinoderma darwinii. The sequence goes on from NC_134690.1 coordinate 70,584,693, forward strand.
TTATAAATTAGATTCTAATTTATAACATTTCCCAGTGTTGGTCACTAGATGGAGCAATTCCCAAAATTGCAGCATTGGCATGTGGTAAAGCAACCTCCTTGCTTTATGCTGCAAAATTGGAGAAGACACACTCGCTGTAGTGAGCTCAAACAATCCCCCCTCCCTTATCCTGGCTAGTGCCAGGAGAAAGGAGGGGATTGCATGTTCAAACCTCCTACACTGTGTGCCGCCATTTTATGAGCGAACACACAGTGTAGTAGGTTTACATACAGTAGTAATCACACACTAAAACACGTAGATACACAGAAATAACTTACCTGCTCCTGCCGTCGCCGCTCCCTCCGGTCCGTCCGCTCCCTCCGCTCCTCGTGCTTGTTTCAGAACACAGCCCGGAAGCCGCGACCGCAAGTAGTAATCTTACTGTCCGGCCGCGGCTTCCGGTCCAAAAGAAAATGGCGCCGGACGTCGCTCGACCGAAGACCTTCAATTTGGACTGTGTGGGAGCACCGCATGCGCCGTTCCCACACAGACGGCGTACAGCATAGTGGATGGAACGGGCCCCGTTCGCATTCACTATGGGGCTGTATGTGCCGTATTCCATGTCTGTATGTGTCGTTAATCGACACATACAGAGATGGAAAAAAAAATGGCAGCCCCCATAGACAAGAAAAAGTTAAAAAATAAAAAAAAGTGAAACACAAACACACAAATAAATAAAACATTTTTTAATAAAACACTAAAAGCAAATTGATATAAAAAAAAAAAATTTTCCGCGACACTCGTCCTTTAAAGGGGTTGTCCGAGAGATTCAGAAATCAAACAGGCTGCAGGAAAAAAAAAAGACAAACATTACTCCCCTGTTAAATCCCCTGCCACTACCGTGCCGAGGCTCTGGTAGTCCCCGTTGGTCTTTCTTTTTCCTGAAGCAATGACGTGCCGTACAGCCACGTGACCGCTGCAGCCCACCACTGGCAGCAACGGTAAGGCTTGTATGTATAGCACGTAAACATTGAGGCCAGTGATTGGTTGCAGTTGTCATGTGGATCTAAGCTACGTCATCACTCCAGGAAAATAAATAGTGTAACGGGAAAAACCTAAACATTGGCGCTGGTGCGGCAGGGGATTTAACAAGGGAATAATGTTTTTATTTTTATATTTTATAACATTTCCTGCAGCAAGTTTAATTTCTGAAATTCTCGGACAACCCATTTAAAGAATTGTTTTGACCTTTCTTCATGAAGTTTCATTGCTGCAATGCAGTTGATGTATTTATTGATTAATTGATAATGTACATATTAAATGCAATAGATTAGCACAATGATTCACATGAAGCAAATAGTGCCTCATACTGGGGAATGCCCCTAGAGAAGAGAACATGTGACCAGTGCTGTGGAACACCCGTAGAAAAGAGAACATGTAATCAGTGCTGGGGAGCGCCCCTACAGAAGAAAACATGTGACCAGTGCTGGGGAACGCTCCTAGACAACAGAACATGTGACCAGTGCTGGGGAACACTCCTAGAGAAGGGAACATGTGACCAGTGCTGGGGTATACCACTAGAGAAGGGAACATGTGACCAGTGCTGCGGAACGCCCCAAGAGGAGAACATGTAACCAGTTCTGGGGAACGCTCCTAGAGAACACAACATGTGACCAGTGCTGGGGAACGCCCCTAGAGGAGAACATGTAACCAGTGCTGGGGAACGTCCATAGAGAAGAGAACATGTGACCAGTGCTGGGGAACGCCCCTAGAGAAGAAAACATGTGACCAGTGCTTGGGAACGCTCCTAGAGAACAGAACATGTGACCAGTGCTGGGGAACACTCCTAGAGAAGGGAACATGTGACCAGTGCTGGGGAATGCCCCTAGAGGAGAACATGTAACCAGTGCTAGGGAATGCCCCTAGAGAAGAGAACATGTGACCAGTGCTGGGGAACGCCCCTAGAGAAGAGAACATGTGACCAGTGCTGGGGAACGCCCCTAGAGAAGAGAACATGTGACCAGTGCTGGGGAACGCCCCTAGAGAAGAGAACATGTGACCAGTGCTGGGGAACGCCCCTAGAGAAGAGAACATGTAACCAGTGCTGGGGAACGCCCCTAGAGAAGAGAACATGTGACCAGTGCTGGGGAACGCCCCTAGAGAAGAAGTTTGAATGGAGAAAAGTTTGCAAACCAGTTATGAGAGCTGCTGAAGCCATAAAAAGGAAAGCTCAATGCATAATACAGATAAGTGCAACTTTTCTTTTTCTGCAGGGACTTAGTAACATGCATGTATATTGATTATTCATGCATAAAGGTTTACATAGCTTTTAAGTTCACACTTACCACTGTAACATCTATGGCCAGGGGTCGTCGTTCAGACTTACCCCTTGACGGCCCCAGCCATGGACATCTCTCTTCACGGCATACTGGCCAGTACGCGTCCAGCTGTCACCCATCAATTATTAGCCCAAATGGCTGCTGGACTATTAAAAGGGGCTCTGCCCACTGGTTCCTTGCCTGAGCGTTGTTGTATACCTAAGTTTGTCTTGCAAATGGTCTCCCAGTGTTTTCCAGTTCCCAGTGTTACCCGTTCCTGCTGCCTGTACCCTGTATCCCGTGCTATCGTATCTACAGTGAAAGTCAAGTCGAGTCTTCCGCTGCATCCATGGTGCTACCTGCTGAGAAAGTCAACTCGTGCCTTCTGCTGCACCCACGGTGCCACCTGCTGTGAAAGTCAAGTCCTGATTCCGCTACTGTCTACATTGCCTCAGTTACCTGTTCCGAACTCTAGACATTGTTTTGTACCTTGTTGGCCAGCTGCTACCCCGCTACGCGGTAAGGCCCAGTGGGTCCACACCCCGCGCCATGACAACCATGGATAAGAATGGTAATGCCCACTTGAGTTGTTTGCTCTCAATAACAGCCGGAGGGGTGGCCTCTATGATATCTATGCCCTTGGATTAAAGGTGTTTTTTTCAATCTTAGACAATTATGGCAAATACACAGGATAATGTGTGCTGAAAATATCACTAACCACTACCATTCTGAATTGTTAATATATGACAGGATATAAACTAATACATGAAGAGGCCGGGCTTCTTTAAGACTTAAAGCACTTTTACACTGGGAAATTATCGGGCAAACATGCTTTCACAGAACGCTGGTTCCCGATAATTGCCCTGTGTAAACAGGGCAGCGATCAACAGATGAACGGGAAAACGCTCGTTCACCAGCTGATCGTATCGTTTTAAATACGGAAAATATTATTGTTATCGGCAGCACATCTCCCGATTTAAACAGGGAGACGTGCTGCCGACATGATAATAATGTATGGGGATAAGCGATCCGAGTAACGAGCACATGTCCCCATACTAGCTCCTTGAGAAAGGAGCAAACGGGAACCGATCAATGAGTCTTGGCGCTGCTTTACACGGCCCAGGTCAGGCCATGTAAAATACCTTTAATTTCACTGATTTATGCTAAAAACATGACAAATACAATTATAATAGGTCTTCCAGAACAGGAAGAACAACTCAATTAGCTGTCTCTTGATTTTTGGGTGTTTTCCTATATTATTCTAAAATCCTCTGTCAAAATACAGGGCCAGTCATGACTTGACATGATGCTCCACTTTTAACGCCCATTTAATGCAACCTGAAAGCCCTATAATGCCCGGTAAGGGTATGTTCACGTACGTTTTACGCCTCGAATTACGCCTGAAAAAATGCCCCTAATACGCGTACAAACATCTGCCAATTGGTTTCAATGGGTTTTACGATGTTCTGCTCCCACGAGCCTTTATTTTACGCGTCGCTGTCAAAAGACGGCGCGTAAAATGACGGCTCGTCAAAAGTAGTGCAGGACACTTCTTGGGACGTTCTTGGAGCCGTTTTTCATAGACTCTATTAAAAACAGCTCCAAAAACGGGCGTAAAAAACGCAGCGAAAACATAGTGAAAAACGCGAGTTGCTCAAAAAAGTCTGGAAATCAGGAGCTCTTTTCCCTTGAAAACAGTTCTGTATTTTCAGACGTTTTTTGTTAAGCGTGTGAACATACCCTTACTGTTATTAATTTCACTGCTTGGCAATACAAGTTGCGTTGAAAAATCTGTGATATTTAGCTGAGTGCTTTGAGCAGTATTTATTTTCCCTTCGGTAAGATAAACATACATTTCATCAGTGAGAATGGACCTATGTACTGTATCTATATGATATACACCAAGGTTTGTTGCAGTAGAAAATTAGATTTGTCAGAGTGGGTGACAATTTTCTGATGTTCAGCTGTCCTGTTTTGGTGAACCTGTACTCTCTGCAGCCTCAGTTTTCGGTTTTCATACCATTCAGTTCTCACAATGCTATCCATAAATATTCATATAATAGTGTTCACATACATCATATGCATTGTAGCGCTGATATATTTGTGCCTCATAACCAAGCTCATATAGTGCATATAAGGAATATAAAATGACTGGTTATACCCACACCTATACATGTTAATACTCACAAGAGACCTATGGACCGACCCACTGACATGACAAGCTTTATCAGGATGACTATGCAGAGTTTAGTATGCTGCTTTACTTAAAGAGGCTCTGTCACCACATTATAAGTTCCCTATCTCTTACATAATGTGATCGGCGCTGTAATGTAGATAACAGCAGTGTTTTTTTATTTAGAAAAACAATCTATTTTCATCAAGTTATGAGCGATTTTAGCTTTACGCTAATGACTTTCTTAATGCCCAACTGGGCGTGTTTTTACTTTCGACCAAGTGGGCGATGTGGAGAGAAGTGTATGACGCTGACCAATCAGCGTCATACACTTCTCTCCATTCATGTATTCAGCACATAGTAATCTTGCTAGATCATGATGTGCAGTCACATACACCCACATTAACGTTACTGAAGTGTCTTGAGAGTGAATAGACATCGCTTACAGCCAGGACATGATGTCTACTCACGTTTGTGTGGGACTTACAGCACAGCAAGCGTGATCTCGCTGTAAGTTGTCATTTACAGCGTGAACTCGCGAGATTACGCTTGCTGTGCTGTAAGTCCCACACAAACGTTACCGAAGTGTCGGGATTGTGAATAGATATCCCGTCCTGGCTGGTAGTGATGTCTATTCACTGTCAAGACACTTCAGTAAAGTTAGTGTGTGAGTATGTGACAGAACATAGTGAACAACGCAGGATCACTATGTGCAATGAATGGTCAGCGTCATACACTTCTCTCCACAACCCCCACTTGGCCAAAAGTCAAAACACGCCCAGTTGGGCATTAAGAAAGTCATTAGCATAAATCTAAAATCGCTCATAAACCAGTTATCTACATTACAGTGCCGATCACATTATGTAGAAGATAGGGCACTTCTAATGTGGTGACAGCGCCTCTTTAAAGAATTACTCTGCCTAAAATGTTACTGGTCATGTGCGTATACAACAGGCCTTTGCTTTAAAGTTGGAGATCTTTAAGAGCAGAATCAATAACTTGGCAGATGACGGTAAACGTGTTGCTAAAGGGGTAATGGTCTTCTCTAAACAAGTTGAGTAAAAGGAAAAAAGGAAAAGATCAGGTGGCATAGGAAAATTAAATTGCACATTTTGGAGATGTAGGTTTCCGATGATGGGGATTACCTCCAAAGTTTAGGGTAGCATCACTAAGATAATGGGGGTAAAATGCCAGTGATGAAGCATAATCATTTCCTTAGACCCTGACATATGTAGGAGAAAGTATAGGGGCCAAAATGCTTGCACTTCATGAGTAGTAGTACAATATACAGATATGTGAAAGGTTGTGCACTGTAAAAGTGGAATCAAACTCACCTTGTTAATAGGACACAATTCAAAATGACAGTGGTATAGTAATGAGGCTGCGGAGGCGACAGCCTTCTCCTACAAGACCAGTGTGACCGATGCAGAGACCAAAAATGCATTGCCGTGAGGGGGCTCCTGAAGATGGAGCAAGTTTAGAGTGCTGGCCGACCAGGATGTATAATGACGTGGAGCAGTTTTGGGATTAAGGCTGGGTTCACACGACCTATTTTCAGGCGTAAACGAGGCGTATTATGCCTCGATTTACGCCTGAAAATAGGGCTACAATACGTCGGCAAACATCTGCCAATTCATTTGAATGGGTTTGCCGACGTACTGTGCCGACGACCTGTAATTTACGCGTCGTCGTTTGACAGCTGTCAAAAGACGACGCGTAAAATTACAGCTTCGTCAAAAGAAGTGCAGGGCACTTCTTGGGACGTTCTTGGAGCCGTTTTCTCATAGACTCTATTGAAAACAGCTCCAAAAACGGCCGAAAAAACGGCGCGAAAACGGCGCGAAAAACGCTGCGAAAAACGTGAGTTGCTCAAAAAACGTCTGAAAATCAGGTGCTGTTTTCCCTTGAAAACAGCTCCGTATTTTCAGACGTTTTTGGCTCAGCGTGTGAACATACCCTAAGGGCATGCCCCCACGTGGCGGATTTCCTCCGCAACTGTCCGCATCAATGCCACACAGAATCTGCGTTGCAGATTCTGCGGCAGATCTGCCCAAAATGTGCAGTAAATTGATGCGGACTAGCTGCTGCGGACTGCGGTCAAAGTGCTTCCCTTCTCTCTATCAGTGCAGGATAGAGAGAAGGGACAGCACTTTCCCTAGTGAAAATAAACGAATTTCATACTTACCGGCCGTTGTCTTGGTGACGCGTCCCTCTTTCGGCATCCAGCCCGACCTCCCTGGATGACGCGGCAGTCCATGTGACCGCTGCAGCCTGTGATTGGCTGCAGCCGTCACTTAGACTGAAACGTCATCCTGGGAAGCCGGACTGGAGACAGAAGCAGGGAGTTCTCGGTAAGTATGAACTTCTATTTTTTTACAGGTTGCTGTATATTGGGATCGGTAGTCACTGTCCAGGGTGCAGAAACAGTTACTGCCGATCGCTTAACTCTTTCAGCACCCTGGACAGTGACTATTTACTGACGTCTCCTAGCAACACTCCCGTAATTCCGTGAGCCCCATTGACTTCCTCAGTCTGGCTGTAGACCTAGAAATACATAGGTCCAGCCAGAATGAAGAAATGTCATGTTAAAAAAGCAAGACGCATCCGCAGCACACATAACATGTGCATGACAGCTGCGGACTTCATTGCAGAATTTAGAGTCTCCATTGAAGTCAATGGAGAAATTCCGCCATGAGTCCGCAACCAGTCCGCCACTGCTCCGCAACAGACAGAGCATGCTGCGGACACCAAATTCCGCTTCGCAGCCTATGCTCCGCAGCGGAATTTTACTCAACGTCTAAACGAACACTTCTAAATTAAAGTGGAAGTCAATGGAGAAACGGCTCCGCTGCGGATTAACGCTGCGGAGTGTCCGCAGCGGAATTCAAGTGAAATTCTGCCACGTGTGAACCCAGCCTAAGGCAGCGTACAACTGAATGATCACTATAATTATTATTGTTCAATTGAATAAAAAGAACTCCAGTGATGATCTGGGCTTCAGCACACCATTGCTTCAAGCGTTTTCTTGTTTGTCGGCTGATTGCTGCCCTGTATACACAAGGCAATGATCAGGAACAAGCTTTCATACTAGTGCTCGTTCGTCCGATCATTGGCCGGTATGAAAGGGCCTTAAAGGCTATGTACACCTTTGAAATTGTTGTTGTTTTTTTTCCAAATAAAAAATGTTGTGATTAGTGCAACTTTGTAATTAGATTTTATTAAAAAATATTTTTACTTTTTGAGATACAGCTGCTTTGTATTCTGCATACAGGACAGCTGTATCTAGCGTTGAGACCAGTATCTGTCGGTTCAGTGACAGTGCGTCCTGTGTGTCTCTGAGCTGTTGATAACTTAGATGTGATCGATTACAGGTGGATCCCGACACACAGGACCCGCTGTCACTGAACCTGTCAGACCCGCGGACCAGACGGATACAGGTTTCAGAGCAAGATACAGCTGCAGGATACCAAAAAGCTGTAACTCAAAAGGTTAAAATAGTTTTTAATAAAAAGGGATTACAAAGTTGCACCAACTTTTTTCAAAGGTGTACATAGCCTTTAAAGCAGCAATTGTGTTCCAGTGGGAGAGATTTATTATAACTAGTACAAGGGATTCCACCTCTCATTTTTCAGAGGTCTTTCGAAGCAGCAACCCGACTGGTTTTCTTTGGGCAGCTGCTAAACTTTTCATGTATATAATTTTTTTTTAAATATCCCCCACTATATTTCATTTCCCTACATTGCATCCCTATTCAGACAAAAAACTGGGTCATGTTTCAGATTCATTATCAAAAAACAACAATAAAAAAGAGCTGATATTGTCATTGATACAACTCATCAAGCTGAGATGCTGCGTTATCTGTAGTTTTACATTGGACTGCAGGTAATTCAATGATTCTAAACACATTTCTAGTTAGGTTGTGTGGTACAGTAAATGCAGCCATGGCTACATATTAACACAATTCATTCAAATTCATTTAATTCAGTCAAATATCAGCTTTATTTGTATAAAAATATAAAGACACTCAAAAACAGCAATAATACAAAACATATCCATATCCAGCACTGTGACTATGAGAGCAGAATAATCTAGATTTAGTAAGAGGGTTTCCAGCTTTGGTGACCTAGAGCCATTTATTCATCAGATTGGCCACCATGTAATATTAAAATGCCGCTGCAGGGGAAACGTTTCGCTGGTTACGGTTTCTGTAAAATCAGCAGTTCGGCTGGGGTGCCGCCGGTAGCCGGATCACAGGGACCTTGCTAATAATAAGGGATTGTCTAAAGAGAACAGGTCTATTAAAGTGCATTTCTTTATCTTTAAACCATATTCATTTAAAGAGTTTGTATAAGATTAGAAAAACATGGCTGCTTTCTTCCAAAAACAGTAACTCTTTCTACGGGCTGTATCTAATATTTTCGTTTTGTCCCATTTAAGTCAATGTACAGGAGTGGTGCTGTTGCTGGAAGAAAGCAGCCATTTTTCTCTGATCTTATACAACCCTTTAAGTGGTTCCATAAACTGCACTACAGACATCGGGGCTACTCAGAGTCTAAAGATCCTCGCTGATACAGTGTATATAGAACACAACAAAATGTTTGTTTTTAGAAGCACATGGGGAAGTTTAATGAATGAGATCCCATTATTATAATAGGTATGGGACCACATTCATGCCCGAAGAGCACCCGTGTCTGACTTGACAATAAGGGGCAGAGGCCAATTTTGAAAGTCATCATAAAATTCTGAATCCCTTAGGGGTCATTCAGACGAGCGTATTTTACGTCCGTGTGAGGTCAGTTAAATAACAGACAGCACACTGACCAATGCAATTCAATGAAGCTATTCAACATCTGTGTTTTTTCACGGAGCATGTATCCGTTGCGTGGTCCCTTTTTGGGGACCACGTCGACCCATGGAAGTCTATGGGTGAGTGAAAAACACGGACAGCACACGGACGACATCCGTGTGCTGTCCGTGTGTCACGCATCAGTGGCTAAAGTAATGCTGGGAAAAAAGATAATACCAGGAAGTGTTTTGCCGGGCAGAAACACGGATGTGAAAAACTGATGCCACAAGGAAAGCACACCGACGCCACACAGACGTGAAATGCATGAAATACGGTCCGTTTTTTTGAGGACGCAAAATGGACACACTTGTCTGTATGAGGCCTTAGAAGCAAATTGACATTTTTAACACAGTAAAGCCTTAAAAATTCTCAGTCCACAGCTGATAGACACAAAGTTAAAGTTATTGAATACTCAGAAATTACCCTTTTTCTGATTAGAATATATAGAAAGAATAGAGTGCATACAGATTATAAACCATTTCATATATTAACATACGAAGATCAAATATTATATATCAAATATAATTTATAACAAAATATAATATATTAATACACCATTGTATAAAAGAAGGAAATATTATATACTGCAGCAAATTATTTCTTTGATTTCCTCTCCACTGAATCTGAAATTGTGATATAAAGTACATTATTTTGCTACTTTACTTGTTTGATTCTGGCTAATAGAAGTTGAAATGAATCTCGTTGTTCAGTAATATTACTTTTTCTATTCCTGGGGGGAGGAGGGGTAAATATTATTATTTATGATATCATTTACAGTAAATTTGATTAAACTGCATAATATAACTTTTATTATTTACTATTACTTATTATTCTGCCTCTAGTGCTTTGTATCTGCTGCTCCTACCTCTTGCTATACTTTCCTGATACTGCATTTTAGGAGATTGAAGCTGCTGCCCCCTAAGGACCAGCTCACACAGAGATTTTTGACGCTTATTTTGATGCGGAAACTATGCCAGAATCAGAGAGTAAAAAAAATATCTGAAACCGCCTCCCATTGAGTTTTTAGCAACTCACGGTAAAAAAAACGTTATGCTCTTTCTTGCTGCGGTTACGCTTCTGACCTCCAATTGAAATCAATGAGAGGCAGAGAAAGCGTTTTTTGACCGCGGCATTCAATGGCCACAGGGAAAAGACGCCACAAAGATTTTTGCGCCAAGAATTTGCAGGCAGGTCAAATTCCTGAAGTAATTTAGAAGCAGATTTTTCTGCCTGCAAAGAAACTCAGTGTGAACAGGGCTTAAGATTGATAGGCACCTGAGACAAATAAAGTAGGCCACACCTTAAGGCTGGATTCACATATGCACGTTTACTCACGTTTTCTGTGATTTTTTTCATGGCGTTTATTTCCATCTTTTTTTTTTTTTTTTGCCCAATAACGTTGTGGACAGATGTTGATTGGAAAATATGAGAAAGCCGACAAACACAGTGTTTTCGTTTGTGGCGTTTTATGTATCATTTATAGGGTCAGTGCTGTTTTTTCAAAACGCAGCATGGGCTAGGTATGGTGTTTTTTTATGGCGTTTTTTTCTATAGGCTTAAAAATAGTCCGGAAATACGTATGTGAAAAATTACACTAAATGAAAGAAGGCAACAAAAGCACATGTAAAAAAAGCAATTAAAAAGCTTGACACGCGGAGCGTTTTTTACAAACGTTTTAAAATACTAAAATTAAAATGAAATCTGCATGAAGGAGACCTAAGGCTGGAATACAAAAAAAGGATTGGATATAGAATAGAGGAGAAGTATCAGTCTTTTCTTTAAACTTTTTCTTCTTTTTGGATCCACTCCTTGCTGCGGCACAAAAAACGTAATCACAAACTAACACGAAAACTCCATGTGTGATTTCAGACTAAGGCCAGGATCACACACAAAGTTTTGATGCAGTTTTTGTGGCAGATTTTGGATCCGTTTTTGTTATCTGAAGCCATAAATGGATCCAAAAGGAGGAAAAGTATAAATAAAATACTGATGCATCTCTTTTCTTTTGTGTCCACTTATGTGTTTGGCTAAGAAAAACGGAGCCAAAAACTGCTACAAAAACGGCAAAACTGCGTGTGTGTGATCCTGGCCTGCAGAGGATTTCTGGTTTTCTGTAAATAAAGCTTTATCACTACGTAAATGAGCATTGCCTGGACTGGTTACAGTTGTATCCTCTTCTTATCTGGGAGCAGGACAGAATATGTACGGTTTGCGGTCTGTGAATGCGAACAACAGTGTTCTCATTCACTGACAGCAAAGAAATTGTGAGGAATTGAAAGACAAAGTACTGTATATTAGAAAGTTGTTGTACTTTTCATTTTTACAGTGATTAATCTTTATTTACATAAACTGGTAACCCCTTTAAGTCATGTATGACTTAAAATGTTCTAGCACATTCTGCAGCCTTTCCTTCTTGGTGTCCTCCTTCCACATACATAACATACATTTCAGTGCATTTATGAGTACAGTATATGATCCCCTTAGCAGGCGACCTTCCCTCAGGGCTTCCTAGAGGCACAGGCCTACTATGAGAGACACCGAGAGCGAGAGCTTAAAGCCAGGAACACACACATTTTTTATGCAGTTTTGGGCTCCGTTTTTTTAGCCAAACACAGGAGTGGACACAAAAGAAAAAAGATACATTAGTCTTTTCTTTATACCCTTAGGCCCCATGCACACGAACGTGCTTTTGTGGCCGCAATTTCCCCGAAAATCCACTGGAGAATTGCGGCCCCATTCATTTCTATGGGCCCATGCACACGGCCGTGGTTTCCACTGTCTGTGCATGGCCTAGGAGCTTGGACCGCAGAAAGAATGGACATGTCTTTTAACGGCCGTGTTCTGTGGTCCAGGCTCATAGAATATAATGGACGCGGCCATGTGCACGGCCCGTGATTTGCGGGCGGCTCGCAGGTGACACTCCGCGGCTGGCCGACCCGAAAATCACGGCCATGCAAATGGCTACGGTTGTGTGCATGAGGCCTTACTTCCTTTTCGATCTACTTCTGGCTTTGGTTAAAAAAAACTGAGCCAAAAACTGCCACAAAAACTGCATCAAAACTACATGTGTGATCCTGGCCTAACCAAAGTAGCAATACACACATACTCTATCGTCAACTTCAGATTTGGTTGTCTGTTGCAGGTCTTCCTGGCACAGTAGTGATTTTCAGTAGTTAAAGAGGACATGTCACCAAAAAGGCTAAATTGCAGCAATGTGTGGATCCCTACCTTTTCCCCTGATTCCAGCACCATTTTTTTTAAACACTCAATGGGCCTCCGGTCCTCCACAATCAGAACCGGAACAGTAATCAGAGACATGTCCTCTTTAAGATTGTTTTAGGTTTATGCGGCAATATGTTGTTGCTTTGTAGAATATTAATAACCACACAAATAGGCCATACTTACTGATACAGTAACATGTAGCAGTGTGGCTTGTCTGCATCCTGCTGAGAACTGGTGTTTAAACTTGCCCTTGTATCAGTCAGTATGGCCCTTTTCTGTGATTTTAAGTCAATTTAATTCCATTTTCAGTGATTTGCATAGAAATATTGCACAAGAGAACCAAATTATGCATTGTGAGTTCACATTGCTACAGATTTGAAACTTTGATGGTCTTCTATGTTACCAGCCCTTTGCACTTGCGGAGCTCCAGATACTGGTTCCATGCGAGCCTGTGGATTCGGTACTTTGACGCAAAGCAGGCTGAGGTTTCTTTAGACTGTGGTCCACGTTATCAGTGATTTCTTCCAACGATGAAAATTCAGAGTCACTGTCATCCCATGACTAGAAGATACATCAACACAATGTCATTTGCCAATCAATTAAAGACGCAATGTAAGATTATCAATAGTAAAGTAGCAGCTCAGAATCCAGCGGTATTGTGAATGCAGCTCTAAACTATAATACAGGCTGTAACTCAGAATCAGCACAATATAAGTAATGTAATGATTTACAAATATATTTAACTTGTTATGTAGACTTTAAATTCTATAAACTGGTATTCACATGTAAACCCCTAATCATATGCAATGCAATTCTCTAAATTCAACATCTTAGGGGCTGTTCACATCCGCGTTAGAGTCTCTGTCAGAGGCCTCCGTCAAAGATCTGGCAGGAATTACTGAAAACAATAGCACAGCAGCCTGCTCTATTGTTTGCGGTAAAACAACAGACACCCCGACGGAAAGATGACAGAACCCATTAAAGTCAATGGGTGGTTTCCGTGTTGCAACAGAAACGTTGCGTCAAGCATTCCCTTGTTCTGCTCCTCTGATGGAGCAGAACAACGGAATGCCCAGACGCAGATGTGAACAGGGCCTAGAGGGATCTGTTGCTAGTGGGCAGGTCGGACTTCACCACACACCTGATATAATGCAATTGTCCAGCAATGTAACAAAACAGATTAAAATGACATATATAGCATAAACCTAGGCTACAGCAGAAATCTTAAAAAGCTAATTGTTCCATTGTTTTACCTGAGATTTTCTTATTTCAGATGCATTTGTGGACTTTAAAGTAGAGGGGATAGTTTCTATTCCACCAAAGGGTTTCTCCCGTTTCTTTGATAGCTGCCTCTCTAGACTTCCAGCCATAGACTGGACCTGTGATCCTAAATGTGAATGGCAGAATATGCATCTAATAACAGTAGACCAAACTTGTTTACAACACGTCATAGTAGAAACCACATAATGAACACATTTTCATGTGCAACAAGCAGTGGCATATATAAAAGAGGGTAAGGGGCATAGAGAAAAGCCCCCCCATAAAGACCTGGTGTTTGATTCCGCCTCCATGCTCTTTTCCTAACCTTTAGGCCAATTCCTCAATGCAGTTTCCTTGAAGTAGGGAATCCTGCACAGGTGTTTGCCACCCAATAGAGAAGTGCACGGGACCAAACAGGGCTGGGCCCTATCTCAACACGTGCCCATAGTAGCTGTAGGTGCTGACTTTATGGTACGTACGTTAATGCACATGTTCAGTAAAACAATGATAGAGAGCCTACATATAAGACAGCTATTGGATGAATGTTCGCTTAGCACACAGCTATTTATACGAAACCCCCCCCCCCATAAACATGCATGCTATGATCGGACAAGTGCGTATGTTTATTTCAGTAGAAAGAGGGAGATAAGCCACTAACAGATACCTATGGAGAACCAAAGGATATTGAAATCCAGCTAAAATAATCCTTCTTTCCCCTGACAGCAGAGGACAATCGGACTGTCCCCATACACGTTAGATCATTAGCCAACAACAAATGTTTTTTTGCAATTATAATTTATTAAAATTATTTTGTAAAACCAATACTATTTATAAGCCGTGCATTTTGCAAGATTCTCTAACCTTGGTTTGCTGTGGCTTTTGTAAAGCTGACAACTCTGGGGCTAGGTTTTCCAGGTGAGATATCTGAATCATCTGACCAGTCATCATCACTAATATCTTCAACTTCCTTCTGCACCATTGAAGTGGTCTTAGAGTTTGGATTGGTCCTGGGTGTAGGAATAGGGAAGGGTGAACGGTCCAACATTGATGTGTCTTCTTCTGAGGTGAATGGAGGTGTCCTGGTGGGAAAGAAATAAAGGACTTTTCAAAAACAGTTGGCTCAAGTCTCATTGTTCACAGTATTGAAATCATCAAAAGTGGGGTATTGCTGACATACTGTTTTTGTTAGAACACAGTCATGTTAAACTAATTCATAATTGGCGTCTGTGGGATTTGGTACAAAACTAGACGTACAAACATTTAAATAAATCTCTTAGTCTTTAAAACTTAGCAAGTTGTTCTCAACATTAAATTGAAATTCCTTCTTGTTAAAAAGATTATCTCAAGGCGACCCACTGCTGGGGCCCCCAGCAATTAGTTGTAACCTGTGGGGGGAGTCTCACAGAAAGTGTTCAATTCCCCTGCGGCGCCTCCACAGGAGATATTAAGCATTACACAGTTTCCATTCAAATCAATAGGCTGCCTGTGTATTGCATGGAAGTGGCAGGTCCTCTAAAGCATGGTCTCCCAAACTGTGGGTCGCAAGCCACTGACCGATGTCCTGGTTCCAACTGTATCTGCATCCTCCAGATGCAGATACAGTTGAAATCAATGCTGGAGCAAGGAGACGGCGGCTCCTTGCTCCAGCATTCACTTTGCCGTGAGCCCTGAGCCGTAAGCGGCTCAGAGCACACAGGCACAATGTAATGACGTAATCACGCCTTTCTGCGCTGGGCAACACACTGCACAGATTGAAAGAGAGGAAGGATCTCCACCACCCGTCGTAGGAATGGGCATACGTGAATATGTATTTATATATATTTTTTAAGGCGCTATTGGGGCTGTGTGGAACCGGCTATGGGGGCATTATAATGCGTGGGGGCAGCTGTAGGGAATTACACTGTGAGGTGGCAGCTATGGAGGACATTATACTGCGTGGGTCCAGCTGTGTGGCATTATACTGTGAAGTGGCTACTATGGGGGCATTATACTGCATGGGGCAGCTGTGGGGCATTATACTGTGAGGTGGCAGTTATGGGGATATTATACTGTGTAGGAACAGCTATGGGGCATTTTACTGCTTGGGGCAGCTATGGGGTCATTATACTTTAGGGAGGGCAGCTATAGGAGCATTATACTTTGTGGAGACAGCTATAGGGACATTATACTGTGTGGGAGGCAGCTATGGGGTCAATATACGGTGTAGAGGGCACTAATGGGTCATTATACTGTGTGGGGGCAACTATAGGGGCATTATACTGTCTTGGGGCAGCTATATGGGGCATTATAATGTGTGGAGGCAGCTATAGGGCATTATACTGTGTGAGGGGCAGCTATAGGGGCATTATCCTATGGGGCAGCTATATAGCATTAAACTACGTGTGTGGAAGCTATAGGGGTATTATCCTGAGGGGGCATTATACAGTGTGGGGGCAGCTATAGGGCCATTATACTGTGTGAGGGCAGCTATAGGAGTATTATACTATGTGGGGCAGCTATAGGGGCATTATCCTGTGGGGGCAGCTATGGGGCATTATATTGTGTGGGTGCAGATATATGGTGTGGTTGCAGCTATGGGGTCAATATACTGTGTAGAGGGCACTAATGGGTCATTATACTGTGTGGGGGCAACTTTAGGGGCATTATAATGTGTGGAGGCAGCTATAGGGGCATTATACTGTGTGTGTGGCAGCTATAGGGGTATTATCCTGAGGGGGCAGCTATGGGGGCATTATACTGTGTGGGGGGGCACTAAGGGATCATTATACTGTGTGGGGGCAGCCATAGGGACATTATACAGTGTGGGGCAGCTATAGGGCCATTATACTGTGTGAGGGCAGCTATAGGAGTATTATACTGTGTGGGGCAGCTATGGGGGCATTATCCTGTGGGGCAGCTATTGAGCATTATATTGTGTGGGTGCAGCTATAGGGGCATTATCCTGTGGGGGTCACCTAAAGGACATTAAACTGTGTGTAGGTCAGCTATAGGGGCAGTATCTTGTGAGGGCAGCTATGGGGCCATTATATTGTGTGGGGGGCACTAAGGGGTCAATATACTGTGTGTGGGTAGCTATAGGAACATTATACTGTGTGGGGCCGCTATAGGGGTATTATATCATGTGGGGGTAGCTATAGCGGCATTATACTGTGTGGGGTCAGTTTTGGGAGCATTATACTGTGTGGGGCAGATATGGAGGACATTATACTGCTTGGGGGCAGTTGTGGGGAATTATACTGTGAAGTGGCTGCTATGGGGGCATTATACTGCATGGGGCAGCTGTGGTGCATTATACTGTGAGGTGGTAGTTATGGGGATATTATACTGTGTAGGGACAGCTATGGGGCATTTTACTGTTTGGGGGCAGCTATGGGGCATTATACTGTGTGGGGGCATTATCCTGTGGGAGGCAGCTATGGGATCAATATACTGCGTGGGGGCAGCATAAGAGCATTATACTGTGTTGGGGCAGCTATAGGGGCATTATCTTATGGGGCAGTTATATGGCATTAAACTGTGTGTGGGGCAGCTATAGGGGTATTATCCTGAGGGGGCAGCTATAGGGGCATTATACTGTGTGGGGGGCACTAAGGGGTCATTATACTGTGTGGGGGCAGCCATAGGGGCATTATACAGTGTGGGGGCAGCTATAGGGCAATTATACTGTGTGAGGGCAGCTATGTGAGTATTATACTGTGTGAGGGCAGCTATAGGGGAATTATCCTGTTGTGGCAGCTATGGGGCATTATACTGTGTCGGTGGCGATATAGGGGTGAATATCCTGTGGGGGCACCTATAGGGCATTAAATTGTGTGTGGGTCAGCTATAGGGGTATTATCCGGAGGGGGCAGCTATGGGGGCATTATACTGTGTGGGGGCACTAAGCGGTCATTATACTGCGTGGGGGCACTAAGGGGTCATTATACTGTGTGGGGGCAGCTATAGGGGCATTATACTGTGTGAGGGCAGCAATAGGGGCATTATACTTTGTGTGGACAGCCATAGGGGCATTATACTGTGTGGGGGCAGCTATGGAAGTATTATACTGTGTGGAGGCAGCTATAGGGGCATTATACTGTGTGGAGGGCAGCTATAGGGGCATTATCCTGTGGGGGCACTAAGGTGTTATACTGTGTGGTGGCAGCTTTACGGGCATTATACTGTGTAGTGATGCACTATAGGGGCATTATACTGTGTGGGGTCAGTTATAAGGGAATTATACTGTGTGGGACACTAAGGGTTCATTATAGTGTGTGGGGACAGCTATGGGGGCATTATACTGTGTAGGGAGGCACTATATGGGGTATTATCCTGTGTGGTGAGGCACTATAGGACATTATGTGTGGGCATCTATAGGGGCATTCTACCGTGTGGGGAAAACTAAGGAGTCATTATACTGTGTGGAAGGCCCACCCAGATGTGTTTCACCCCCCTGTTTTAAACCCCTAGCTGCGCCTCTGTTGGCCACTAATGGATGCTTCGGGTCACATGACCCACCATCAACAGCCATAGTCGGGCCTCAGAATGCACGGCAGCAGGATACCTTGGCCCGCCCCATCCCACGCCCACACAATTGTCAATGTTTTCAATGTTACAGGGACTTATTTTTCGAATGGAGCGAAGTACCGGCATCTAACTACGAATGATGTTGACATACATCAAGCGAAATGGGGCTAAATACTGTAGTGGGGGTCCCAAACAAAAGTCTCGGACAAACGTGGGTCCCGGCCTCAGAAAGTTTGGCAACTACTGCTCTAAAGTGAAAAAAAGAAGATGAGGCAGCACTACCAAATATTTGGATAGAGATCCTTTTATTCCACGTGTGTGCAACGTTTCAGCTCAGTGTGAGCCTTTCTCAAGCATGCAAATATTTGGTAGTGTTGCTTCATCTTCTTTTTGTCCTGATTGAGGGGTCACTCTTGGACTGTGCACCCGCTTTAGAAAAATTATCCTGTGCTGCTGATTTGCATCCATCTACTGCTCTAAAGTGAAAGATGCTCTTTGTAGCTTTGCTCTGCTCTGGCTAATAGATGAGAAACCTAAACAGAGAATAAAAGAATGCTAGGAAGAGAACTCAAGTGAATGAGGGAGGAAGTAGCTATCTTCTCTTCCTATTTCGACATAATAAAAATGAATTTAGCTGGCAGCTTGGGACATGAGTTTATGAAAAAAAAAACGGAGAGATCCATATATACTGTATCTACATTTGTCAATAGGCACATTTAAAATATAAGGACGTGTCCTGCAAACACGTTGGCTTCTTCAGGGAAAATGGGACACTGTCTACTACTAGAGTGCTGGGTCTATTTGAGACTTTTGAGTGTGACCTCATCTGAATATGCATTTTCTCATTGGTTTACCATGTGAATTGAGGCATTTCCTAGGGACATGAAAGCGTCAAAGACGTTTCCAGTGAGCATGCTCCTACACCTAATTTTTCCAGGGCATCTCAGCTTAAGAGGTGTGTGACTATCACATACTATATGTGGATGTGCATACTCAAGAACTGAACAGTTCTTGTAACTAGGGTAAGTATAGTATGATATAAATGATTGAATAACATATAAAGTTATCCTATTATAAAGTCCCTAGGGTAGAAATGGGAAGAAAAGAAGGTAAAGTGGTGAATGAGAGGAGTTTTGTGCATTTTGGCAATTGTAAATATATATGGTAGTCAATACCAACCCCATTCTTCTTATAAAGTAATAAAGTAACTAGTATAGAAAAACCGTTACACGGGTTTGCTAGCAAAAGGAATGCAGTGGTTTGTTAATATATATACAAATGCTCCCCATAGCTGCCCCACACCGTATAATGCCCCCCATAGCTGCCCCCCTCATTGTATAATGCCCCCCATAGCTTCCCCCACACAGTATAATGCCCCCCCATATCAGCTCCTCCCAAAGTATAATGCCCCTCATAGCTGCCCCTACAGTATAATGCACCTCATAGCTGCCCCCAAAGTATAATGCCCCTCATAGCTGTTCCACACAGTATAATGGCCCCCATAGCTTCCCCACACAGTGTAATGCCCCCCATAGCATCCCCCACAGTATAATGCCCTCCATAGCTGCCCCCACACAGCATAATGCTCCCCATAGCTGCCCTCACACAGCATAATGCCCCCTCTGTCCCATACACAGTATAATGCCCCCCATACACAGTATAATGCCCCCCGATACACAGTATAATGCCCTCCAATACACAGTATAATGCCCTCCCATAAACAGTATAATGCCCTCCCATACACAGTATAATGCCCCCTCCCTCCCATACACAGTATAATGCCCCTCCTCCCTCCCATACACAGTATAATGCTCCTCCTCCCTCCTATACACCGTATAATGCCCCCATATGTACGGACCAAATAGAAAAAAAATAACATACATACTTACCTATCCCCATTCCCATGACGAGTGGAGGATCCTTTGCCCCCTCTGCTCTGTGCTCAGTGTGCTGTGAGCGGCTCGGTGAAGCCAGGCGCGATGTAGTGACGTCATCACGCCTGTCTGCACCAAGTCACTCACCTCGCACAGACTGGAGGAGGAAAAGGATCCTCCACACGGCGGGGGAACGGGGATAGGTAAGTATGTATGTTATGGGAGGGAGGGGGGCATTATACTGTGTATGTGGGGGGGGGCATTATAGCTATGCCACTAATCACTCACATCTCCTTCCTCAGTCTTGTGGTTGTGGGTGGAGCTAACTGGAGGTTTGGGCTGTGGGAGGACCTCTATGTGGGCAGAGCTGTATGTGAGCTTCGGACACGTCCTTCTCGGTTATATAATAGATGTGTCATATAGAAGAATGGAGAGATAGGATTTTTAAGATTGTATGATACAACCTTTGACACCAACCCAGAACAGTTCTTGTTCAAATCATGTGTACAGTATGGTATGAGTAATGTCCATTGTAGCAGAAAATACAATCCCACTGTCTCTGAAAGTTTGGATATAATAAATGGAGGTATAGCAGACTCAGCTCACCTTGCCTGTGGGGTAACATTGATCGCCTTGCGTATATTCTGGCCAGCTGTACCTTTTGGGAGAGGTTTTGAGGATTCAACGATTCTCACATTGCTAACTTGTTCAGTGGACCCAGAAGATGTGGCAAAACGTGGACTCCTTGGGCTCTGAACTAACAACACAAAAGGACAATGGGATAATAAATTAGCATGCAATATATATGAATACTGTATGGACAAATGAGAAGTATTCGTGGCATTAAATGGTCTCCTTTTAATAACAATCCCTTTATATACTAAAAAGTGTAAGAGCCCCATTGTATTTCACATAGCCCCTCTCCTTAGTATATAAAAAACACCAGTACACATAAGACCTGAGTTATATAATGATATTGACCCTTATGATATTTTTTTAGATTTAAAAATAAAAAAATAAAAAAAATAAAAGGACCTTGAGTTATATAATAATTAAAATTCCTAAGTATGTCGATTTCCCACTGACTACAGACTGCAGAACAACTGTAATACTGTATGTAGTGAACTACGAAGCCAGATTCAACAGACTGCCATAAAATTGCTAATGTCTACCGCCAGAGAGGGTGTGCAGCCACTTGTTTAGATACAACTGCTGAAACATAGGATATATACTAATACAAGTATATTAAGAAACTTCTATTAAACAAATGTCCTAAAATTTAGCAGAGCAAAATAAAAATTCTTTCATTAAACATGTAAATAATCACATAAAGAATTAACTATTTCAATGTTTTCGGTATCATACATAGTAAGTTAGAAAATTTTAAAAAAGCACAAGTCCGTCCAGTTTAACCTATTATCCCAGTGTAAGGCCTCATGCACGCGGCCGTGCCCGTAACCGCGGCCCGCGATTACGGGCACGGCCGAAGCACGCATTTTCGGCCCGTTCTCCCAAACAAAGTATGGGAGCACGGCCCGTAAAATGCAAAAGATAGGACATGGATACGGAAAGGTGTCTGCAATTACGGAGAATTGTTACGGTCGTGTGCATGGGGCCTAAATCCAAATTAAGATAAAAACAAAAAAACAACCCTGTAAAGCAGTGGCCATTACACTAATGTCTTCGTGTCACTATCTATGGGTAACAGTTGCTATTTCTTTACTTCAGCATTGGCGGCTTAACACTACTGAATTAAATCACAGCTATGACCAGTGACTGCAGCTTATCTGCATGGTCTAATGGCTGTCTAATATGGTCTGTAATCCATCTGTCTCATCAGCATCTTTGCGTCCACGACAAAATTACCAGTAAGCAGATTATGGTGAGCTGATATCCACGACAACAAGAAAATAATTATTATAAACTACAAGTAGACTTTCCCTAGTCTCCCAAGTCTGCTGGGAACCTTCAGTTCCTCCTTGTCCTTTGTACCACACATTTAAGCCCTAACTACCTCCTGCTGCCTCTACCTTCAAAACATTTCTCGAATCTGCTCTTTTTTTAACTTCAAGCCAACAACTGCTTGTACATGACCTCATCATATCCAGCCTTGACTACTGCAACTTCCTCCTCTTTACAGGGCCGCCATAAGGGCATTAATGGCGGTACTGCCGTCAGGGGCCAGGACATACATTTTTTAAAAAGGGGCCCGCTCTCTGCCGTGGCCTACTGCCTCCCTGCCATTCAGCGCCTTTTAATGACGCTAATGACACAAGGGGCGCGAAGATGTCATCGGCGCCGCTTGCGTCCTTCAACCCCAGCAGACCTGCTCAGAAGAGAGCAGGCCTGCATTGCAAGAGGACTGCATGGAACGGGATCAGGTGAGTATGTAAAGTTGTTTTTTTTTCCTGTTAAAAGTGTGATTGGCTCCATCTACAGGGGGGGGGGGGGTTATATGTGGGGCAGTATCTACAGGGGGGCTATATGTAAGGTACTATCTGCAGGGGGGCTATATGTGGGACACTATCTACAGGGGGCTATATGTGGGACACTATCTACAGGGGGAGCTATATGTGGGGTACTATCTACAGGGGAATCTATGCGGGCCACTATCTATAGGGGATCTATGTAGGGCACTATTTACAGGGGGCCATATGTGGGACACTATATACAGGGGGAGCTATATGTGGGGTACTATCTACAGGGGAATCTATGTGGGCCACTATAGGAGATCTATGTAGGGTGCTGTTTACAGGGGGCTCTATGGGGGCATTATCTACAGGGGGCTCTATGGGGACACTATCTTCAGGGGGCTCTAAGGGGGCACTATCTATAGGGGCTCTATGGGGGCACTATCTATAGGGGCTCTATGGGGGCACTGTGTGTGGGACATAGTTTATGGTGCTATTATAATCAGGGACACAGTGTATGGTGCTATTATAATTAGGGACACAGTGTATGGTGCTATTATAATCAGGGCCACAGAGTATGGCACTATTATAATTAAAGGTGCAGTGTATAGTGCTATTATATTTAGAGGCGTAGTGTGAGGCACCATGAGAATTTTCTCTTCGTTTATAGGTGCAGAAATGTGTGAAAAATGAGAAAATTAGGACATCGTAGCGGCTAACCGCAGAAATTAGTTGTGGCCGGGAGAAGTCCTTATAGAGGTCTGAACGAGATGGAGAAGAAAAGAACAACTAGAATCTCAGAAGACGTCACCTGTGAGTCACTTAATGTAAACGTCTATTCTGCCTCCAATCAGTACTGTAGTTACTCTATAATCTGCAGAGAGATGATGGGTGGTATGCTTTTTTTTGTGAAATCGCAACTCCCAGCATATCCTTACCATTGTTTGGGTCATGCTTGGAGATGTAGTTATACGCCCTAGAAACCTATACGGCAGGGGTTGCACTAAATTGAAATGTATTTGTGCTGGTGCTGTATTTATGTACTGAGTTTTGTTTTGGTGCTGTATATATGTAGTGAGCTTTGTTCTGGTACTGTATAAATGTAGTGAGCTTTGTTCTGGTACTGTATATATGTACTGAGCTTGGTTATGGTGCTGTATTTATATACTGAGCTTTGTTCTGGTGCTGTATATATGTACTGAGCTTTGTTCTGGTGCTGTATATATGTACTGAGCTTGGTTGTGGTGCTGTATTTATGTACTGAGATTTGTTCTGGTGCTGTATATATGTAGAAAGCTTTGTTCTGGTGCTGTATTTATGTAGAGAGCTTTGTTCCAGTACTGTATATATGTACTGAGCTTTGTTCTGGTGCTGTATATATGCACTGAGCTTTGTGCTGGTACTGTATATATATATATCAGAGCTTAGTTCTGGATCTGTAATTATATAGGATATGTTTATAATACCAAAATTGCAGGGCAGATGGAATTGTTTTTAATCCATTGTATATGTAATAAGAACCTGTCAGGTAGTTTCAACCCCTTGAACCGCCACCATGCGGTAATACATGACCTGACAATATGTCCAAACATTCCCCTGTATGTTTTTTTCAGATGAAGTAAAATCTATAAAATCAACTTTTAAAACGGCGCACAGTATATCTACTCAATAAAGGGTCAAGGGGCGGTGTCGCTATCCTGAAGAGTCACATAGTCCTGCCTCCAAAGCCACCTTTCTATGCTTGATTGACATCTCCTGGCTGTTATACATCACTACCAGTCTCCTCCAACTTTCTTGGAGGCGCCATTGCCTTGTACTACTTGGGAATGCACCGTGCAGCGAGGTGTACTCTGCCGGGCTTCATCGCTGCACCGCGCATGCCAAGGGAGTACAAGGCAACAGTGTATCCGCAAGAGGGAGGAGGCTGTTAGTGATGTAGAACAGTCAGGGGATGTCAATCAAGATCTGTGAGGCGCCATTTCAATTTTCGCCTCAAGCAGCAGAAAAGCTAGAATGTGCCCTGTTCCTTTGCTCACAGCAGTGGGGGCCCTTATGATTTCACTTTGGTGAAAAGATCAGGTCCCATCATGGAGCCGCGGCCCGTTCTTTACACCAAAGACAAACCACAAGGGCCCGCTGTAGAGAAAGTTGTTTACATAATGCCCGCTCATCCTCCTCTACAGTGGAAGCGTGTGGGGAGGAGACAAGGAGGAGAGACTTCATTAAAAGTGCGGCAGTTGGAGTTTTGAGACCGGAACACTCGGAAAAGTGAAGCAAGAGTAGCAGTCTTCTGACACAGTGAGTGATTCTCTGTGTCAGGCTGCTGCTGCCCGGAGACTCCTCAAATAATCTCCTCCTGCCCTCATAGAAAGCAAATATCTTACCTATGTCTGTATCAGTTATTCTTAACACTGCAGCACAGCACTGTATCACTAGCAGCTCTTACTGACGGCTCTTATCTCCTGTGCTGTGTAACGTGACAAGAAACCTGTCTTCTCCCTCTGGTTACATAGGTGGCCATCTTCAAGGGGGGTGTGGCACTGGCTATATGGGTGCTGTGTGTGGCACTGGCACTAGGGGCAGCTAAGGGGGCATTATACTGTATGAGGGCAGCTAAGGCAGTATTATACTGTATGGGCCAGCTAAGGGGGCATTATACTGTATGGTGGCAGCTAAAGGGGCATTATACTGTATGGGGGAAGTTATAGGGGCATTATACTATATGGGTCAGCTAACAGGCATTATACTGTATGGGGCCATTATACTGCAAGGGGGCAGGTGTGGGCTTTATACTGCATGGGGGCATCTGTGTTGGCTTTATACTGTATGGTGCATGTATGGGGCATTATACTTTATGTGGCAGTTAGAGGGCATTATACTGTGTGGGGGCAGCTATTTGGTATTATACTGTGTGGGACGTACTATGGGAGCATGATACTGTGTGGGCTGAATCGGGTGTGTATAGGCGGGTATTATGCGGGATTAGAGGCATGGCTTAAAAGGGGAAAAAAATTGCCGCGCTACGTGCACCGCATTGGTTTACCCTCTTTGCATACCTCTCAACTTTCAAATATCGCAAAGCCCCTGCCACGGTGTCTCCTCACAGCCCTCTCACCTACAGTGTGCCCCCATGCTCATGCCACCTAGTGTCTACTCCTAGTGTCTACACTGTTTCCATTTTTGCCCCCCCCCCACAGAGCCGCTGTCTCTTCCCTGTCACTCCACAGAGCCATGTCAGATTGCGTCTCCCCCCTGGCCTCTCTCCCACCACTGCCACTTTCAGTTCTCCTAGGCCTCTCCTTTCCTTCCCCCACCAAGCCCTGGCTCGCGAGTCTTAGTCTCTCCCCTTTGCCCTCTGATACTCACCTCCTTTCTCTGCCCTGCCCCTCCAAAGAGACCCTGCTAATTTGCTTTTCACTGTGCCCTATGTGGCCCAGAAATTCCTGATGGCGGCCCTGCCTCTGTGGCATCCACTCTAACATTCTTGCACCCCTCCAATTCATCCTCAACTCTGCTGCCTATCTCCTCATTCCTCTACCATATTTCTTCTCTGCCAGTATCTAAACTCGCTACACCAACACATCAGACTCTCTTCCACCAACTTCAGAAAAGCTTACAAGCAGCAATAACAACTGTATAAGCAGCTTCTACCCTTACCTACTGTCTACTTGCCCTTTACCTCGTAGACTGGAAGTCCTAGTGGGCAGGCCTCTCTCCCCTTATGTACCAGTCTGTTATCTATTTAAACCCCTCGATATTTAAGCACAGAGTTATGGAAGATAATGAGGCAGATTCACTACTCTGTCTGGGTCTAGAAAGTTAAATTTTTGTTGCAATTTTGATGTTTGCACCTATCTACACACATTTTAAAAGTGTTTTGAAAAGGGAGTGTGGTTTGCCAAAAAGGGGAGTGGCTTCAGATGTGCCATTGTGCATAAAAAATGGGCCAAAAACTGGCACAAAATTCTGGCGCAAAATGAAAAGTGGTATAAGGAAGAGACAAGTGTCTAACAGGTCATGCAAGATGCGCCAAAATTATCCCACAGCATGGACCATTGTGATAAATGTGGATAATTTTGTGCCTGCCTAGTCTTAGTTTAGTATGTGGGCGGAATGTCACTATAAAATAAATAATTTTTCACTATATAAATAAATATTGGAGCGGATTTATTTTTACTATCTTACATTTACACAGCTTAAAAGTATACAAGGCTAGCAGAAAATGTGCCAAATATATCACATTGGTTCATGCTGTATGATAAATCTTGTGCATCTTGCTACACCAGTTAGACACTTTTGTTTGGTAAACTCTAGACCAGGGGTCTTAAACACGCATGCAACCCCTGGGGCTGTCATCTGCGGCCCGCGGGACACAGCCGTTTGTACAGACTCTGCTCTGGGACTCTGGAATTCCCTGACTTCACTGTCCACATATGAACAGCGATGTCTAAGGACAGTGTGTCAGGGTCTTTCCAGAGCGGAGTCCCGCGCTAGTATCGGCTCTGCTCCTGGACTCTGTGGAATTCCCTGACATCAGTGTCCATGTTTGGACACACAATGTCTGGGGCTTCCCCAGAGCTGGAGTCCCGGGCAGAGTGCTAGTATAGGCTCTGCTCCGGAACTTTGTGGAATCTTCTGACATCGCTGCCCACATATGGACAGTGTTGTCAGGTTCTTCCCCAAAGCGGAGTCCCGGGCAGAGCGCTATTATAGGCTCTACTCTGGGGAAGCCTCTGACATCGCAGTCCATACATTGACAGTGATGTCAGGGGCTTCCCCAGAGCAGGAGTCCCAGTGATGTCAGGAGCACAGCTGGAGTCCCAGGAAGAGCCTACTAGCGCTCTGCTCGGGACTCCAGCTCTGGGGTTGCCCCTGACATCCATGTCCAGATATGGACAGTGGTGTCAGGAGCAGAGCTGGAATCCCAGGCAGAGTGCTAGAAGCGGCTCTGCTCCGGGACTCCAGCTCTGGGCAAGCCCCTGACATCACTGTCCATATATGGACACTGATGTTAATGGCTTCCCCAGAGTTCCGGTGCAGAGCCTATACTAGTGCTCTGCTCCAGGACTCCGGCTCTGGGGTTGCCCCTGATATCACATTCCGGTCCAGGAGGATCCCCTGACGTCACTGTATATGGACAGTGACGTCAGGGGCTCCAACAGTAGAGGAATCCCCAGCCAAAGCGTCGCCAACGCTCTGGCTGGGGATTCCACTCCTAGAGTGAGCCCCAATGTAATGGCAAGGGGGTAGGGGAACAGACAGTGAGCCCTAATGTACCCACCACTCAGTCCCTGCCTACTTGCAATGACCCGCCCTAGGCGACGGGGTACAACTGGGCGACGGTCCCTACGCTCAGTAGGTGCATGACAGACAAACAGACAAGGGGACACAAGCAAATGGAAATGGGGCAGTTGCCCACGGCAACACCGTGAGCAACAAGAGAGGTGAACGAGCCGAGTCAAAACAGGAATGTACGAGGTACCAAACGCAGAGCAGGAGAGTAGTCAGTAAGTCGGGGTCAGTATGAAGCAAGGTCAAATAGCTAGGAGCTGCAGCAAGGCCAGGAAACCACACAAGAAGAATCACAAGCAAAGGAGGAACAGGAAAGGCAGGTATAAATAGACAGAGGGCGGGAGCTAGCTCCGTCTAGCCAGGCTGCGATAGGCTCTCCCACTCCTAAGCCTGCCATCCTGAGTGGTGGAAGATGGAGTCAGTCTCAGAGACATAGAACCAGGTGCAGACTGATTACCCATGGGCGTATACACAGAAGTTGTGCTTGGCAGATCCTTTACACCCAATGGAGCTATCTACTTGGGGTGAGTGTGGCATTATCTGCAGAGGGAACTGTGGCAGCATCTGCAGAGGGCACTGTGGCAGCATCTGCGGAGGGCACTGTGGCAGCATCTGCGGAGGGCTGTGGCAGCATCTACGGAGGGCACTGTGGCAACATCTACAGAGGGCACTGTGGCAACATCTACAGAGGGCACTGTGGCAGTATGTACAGAGGGCACTGTGGCATTACCTAGGGGTGTGTTGCATTATCTACAGAGGGCACTGTGGCATTATCTACAGAGGGCACTGTGGCATTATGTACAGAGGGCACTGTGGCATTATCTACAGAGGGCACTGTGACAGCATCTGCATAGAGCACTGTGGCAGCATCTGCATAGGGCACTGTGGCAGCATCTACAGAGGGCACTGTGGCAGCATCTACAGAGGGCACTGTGGCAGCATCCACAGACGGCACTGTGGCAGTATCCACAGAGGGCACTGTGGCACTATCTAAAAAGGGTCTGCCCAATGTTGACATGTGGGTCTGCCAAACACTGCTAACTGAGCCGCTGGACTGCATTTAGCGACACTTAAACTGGAAAACTGGATTGTTGAAATAAGCACGTGGAGAAGTATCTCAAATTTTAAACCTAGCGGTATTATTATAGTAATGTATTATTATTATTATTATTATAGTAATATAGTGTTATAGTAGTTCAAATAACTAATTGATTAACAATAATTTTGTATTGTATCAAATTTGAAAGTAATGCGGCCTGTCCACTTCCCATTTTTTCTATATGTGGCCCACTTACCCGGCCGAGTTTGAGACCCCTGCCTCTAGACCATTTTTTTGCGCTAAAACGTTGGTGGAACATGTCACATTTTTAAGCCAGGCCCCTTTTCTTTAAGTCACACTTCCGTTTCCTCTGAACCATGCTCACTTGTCTAGTGAGGTACAAAAAGTGTCTAAAACACTTCATAAGGTGGCGTACACTGGCGTAGCTATAGGGGTCGCAGCGGTCGCAATTGCGACCGGGCCCCGAAGCCAGGGGGGCCCACGGCCCCCTGCACCACATCAATAAAAAGTTACTATAGTAACTCGGGCCGCGGGCCCCTGTTACTATAGTAACATACTTTACTTACCTTCCTGGTTCCGGATGGCAGCGGAGGTCCTGACGTCAAGCGCTGTGCGCAGCGCATGACGTCACAGCGCTATGCGCCACGCACAGCATCGAGACGACAGAACTCCCGCCGTGGCCGAAGAGGAAGGTAAGGTTAGCCCTGACTGGCGGGGTCCGACTCCCGGGACCCGCCAATCAGCTGTTTTGAAGGGGCCGCAGCACTCGTACGAGAGCTGCTCCCCTTCATTCCTGTCACTTCATTCCGGTCACACTGTGAATCCGTGTCGGCGATTCACAGTGTGAGCGAGTAGTGAAATGAAGGGGCCGCAGCTCTCGTACGAGTGCTGGGCCCCTTCAAAACAGCTGATTTGCGGGTCCTGAGAGACACATGCGTGATCCTGTCTGCTGGGCCCTGTATCTAAGCCAATCACATGGTAGGCTTAGATACATGGCCCATGCGTGATCCTGTCTGCTGGGCCCTGTATCTAAGCCAATCACATGGTAGGCTTAGATACATGGCCCATGTGTGATCCTGTCTGCTGGGCCCTGTATATAAGCCTACCACACTGTAGGTTTAGATACAGGGCCCCAGCACACAGTAATATTATACTGTATAAGATTACTGTCTGCTGGACCCTGTATCTAAGCCTACGTTGTGGTAGGCTTAGATACAGGGTCCCACAGACAGTATCACACATGGGCCCTGTATCTAAGCCTAACACACGTGTTACTAATCATTTTTTCTGTGTTTTCTTACACGTTCGGTCGTTGGACTACGGCGGATTCCAGGACTACTTCGATGACGGCTTTTTTTTATTATCAATAAAATGGTTAATGAGGGCTGTGTGGGTTTTTTTTTATTTCAATAAAATATTTTTTCTATGTCTTTGTGTTTTTTTTTAAACTATATTACTACCGCCTTAGTAATGGCCGCCGGCTGATTGACAGCATCCATTGCTAAGGCGGGGCTTAGTGTTAGCCGATGCAGAGGCTAACACTAACCCCCTTTATTACCCCGGTACCCACCGCCACCAGGGGTGCTGGGAAGAGTCGGGTACGATCCAGTACCTGACCATCTGTAGTGATGGTCGGCCACTGGGGTGGCCGCAGGCTGGTATTATCAGGAGTGGAAAGGCCAGATACAGTGGTCTTTCCCATCCTGGTAATACTAGGCTGCTGCTGCTTTATTGTAGCTGGCTGGTTATGAAAAATGGGGGGGACCCCACGTCATTTAAAAAAAAAAATATAAAAAAAAAAATGGAAAGAACGATGTGGGGTCCCCCACAATTTTCATAACCAGCCAGATACAACACAGCAGCAGCAGGCAGCATTACAAGGGTGGGAAGGGCCACTGTTTTTGGCCTTCCCCAGCCTAATACTACCAGCCTGCGGCCATCCCGGTGCCTGCCCGTCACTACAGATGGTCGGGTACTGGTTTGTACCCGGCTCTTCCCAGTACTCCTGGTGACGGTGGGTACCGGGGTAATAATGGGGGTTAGTGTAGCCTCTGCACCGGCTAACATTAAGCCCCGCCTTAGTAATGGAGGTTGTCAATCAGCCAGCGGCCATTACTAAGGCGGTGATAATAAAGTTTAAAAAGATACAAGCACATAGAAAAAATATTTTATTGAAATAAAAAAACACAACCCTCATTAACCATTTTATTGAGAATAAAAAAAACGCCGTCATTGAAGTCCTCGAATCCGAAGTCCAACAACCGAACCTGTAAAAAAAAACACAAACACAAAAATAATCAGTAACACAAAGAAGCAAAATTATTATTCTTACCTATCCTGGGTCACGCGCTGGAGACCCAATGACAGCGAGCTGGGCCCTGTATCTAATCCAATCATGTGTGATATTGTCTGCTGAGCTGTGTATCTAA
Source organism: Rhinoderma darwinii (assembly GCF_050947455.1). NCBI lineage: Eukaryota > Metazoa > Chordata > Amphibia > Anura > Rhinodermatidae > Rhinoderma > Rhinoderma darwinii. Next base: position 70,616,063 of record NC_134690.1, read on the forward strand.
TCCAATCATGTGTGATATTGTCTGCTGAGCTGTGTATCTAATCCAATCATGTGTGATACTGTCTGCTGGGCCCTATATCTAATCCTATCATGTGTGATACTGTCTGCTGGGCCCTATATCTAATCCGATCATGTGTGATACTGTCTGCTGAGCCACTGTATCTAATCCTATCATGTGTGATACTGCCTTCTGAGCCACTGTATCTAATCCTATCATGTGTGGTACTGTCTGCTGAGCCACTGTATCTAATCCTATCATGTGTGGTACTGTCTGCTGAGGCACTGTATCTAATCCTATCATGTGTGATACTGTCTGCTGGGCCACTGTATCTAATCCTATCATGTGTGATACTGCCTTCTGAGCCACTGTATCTAATCCTATCATGTGTGATACTGTCTGCTGAGCCACTGTATCTAATCCTATCCATAGTTTATAGGGTCGTAGTGCTATAGATATGCTATGCTGTCTCATATACACACTTTTTTTGGGGCGGACACATATGTATTGGGGCTATTTCCCCTGACATTTTAAGCCCTGAGGGTATGTTCACACGGCAGCGTCTCTTACGGCTGAAATTACGGTGCTGTTTTCAGGAGAAAACAGCACCGTAATTTCAGCCGTAATGGCATGTGCAGGCGTCTTTCGCTGCATCCATTACGAACGTAATTGGAGCTGTTTTTCTATGGAGTCTATGGAAAACGGCTCCATTTACGTCTGAAGAAGTGACAGGCACTTCCTTGACGTGGGCGTCTTTTTTACGCGCCGCCTTTTGACAGCGGCGCGTAAAAAAAATGACCGTCGGCACAGAACATCGTAGGACCCATTCAAATGAATGGGCAGATGTTTGCCAACGCTTTTGAGCCGCATTTTCGGACGTAATTCAATGCTAAAACACCCGAATTACGTCCGTAAATAGGGTGTGTGAACCCAGCCTTAGTGACGCCGCGGCTGCTAGTACTGCATTGTTGGGTCACTTAGGAGACCCAGCGATGCAGCTGAAAGCTGCGGACCGTCGGCCATGAGAAGTTTGCGGGGGGGGGGGGGGGGGCCCAGTAAGAATTTTTGCATCAGGGCCCATGAGCCTTTAGCTACGCCCCTGGTGGCGTACATCATGTACAGTACACATTTTTTTTTGGCTCAATTTTAGCCAGTATTCTGTCGCACTATGAATAGTATATCTGCCCCATCCTCTCCTAATGAACTAGGTGATATAAGCTGATAGAACATATAAGTCTTGTGAAATAATTCACATGTACAGTTCCTTACTCGAAAGCTGTGAAGTTGTGGACATCAACATTTCTTTTTCCAAATTTGTATTTTGTTTTTTCACTTTTTTGTTAAGAAGTTTTTCCATTCTTTCTCTTTCAGTCTCGATTCCTGGCCATTTCTTCACTTTTTGTTGGTACTGTTTAGCTAACATAGATTTCAACTCCTTGTAGATAGATGACGAAATTCCTTTAGAACCCTTTAAGTGACAAAAATAATAGGCTTTGCTAAAGATGTATTTGACATATTAGACAATTTTGGGCTTCATTTTTTGAAATGCCCCACATATAATGGATGTATATTACTGAAAACATGCATTCTCCTTAAAGAGGCTCTGTCCCCACATTATAAGTGGCCTTTATTGTACATGATGTGACCGGCGCTGTAATGTAGATTACATCAGAGTTTTTTTATTTAGAAGAACGATCATTTTTGACGGAGTTATGACCTATATTAGCTTTATGCTAATGAGTTTCTCAATGGATAACTGGGCGTGTTCTGATAATGAATATACATTACCTCCAGCCAGGACGTGATGTGTATTCAGAATCCTGACCACTTCTCTGTGAGTTTCACTGTAGGAGGCGCAGTCTCGTGAGATTACGCTGTAAACTGTCATTTACAGCGAGATCTTGCTGTGCTGTGCTGTAGTCTCACAGAGATGCTACAGAAGTGGTCAGGATTCTGAATACACATCACGTCCTGGCTGGAGGTAATGTGTATTAATTGTCAGGACACATGAGTAGCGTTATAGTGTGTTTATGTGGCTGCATATAGCGATATAGCTATATCGCTATCTGCAGTGTAAATGAATGGAGAGAAGTGTATGACGCTGATTGGTCACTGATTGGTCAGCCTCATACACTTTTCTCCACACCGCCCACTTGGTCAAAAAGTAAAACACGCCCAGTTGTCCATTGAAAAACTCATTAGCATAAAGCTAATATAGGTCATAACTCCGTCAAAAATGATCGTTTTTCTAAATAAAAAACACTGCTGTAATCTACATTACAGCGCCGATCAGATCATGTACAAGATAGGCAATTTATAATCTGGTGACAGAGCCTCTTTAACTTGAAAAAATGGCTCCCACTCTCAATTAAAGGCATAGCTCCATGTTACAAATTAATATAAAGTTGGGGAACTTTGCAATTACTTTGTTTTATTTATCTTGAGTTAAAGCATTTGTTCTACTTACATTCAAAATTCTCTAGTTAACATTTAGAATCTGTCAGCACTCTGCTGACAGACTCACCCCTTCTAACTAAGCTGAAATGCTGTAATGCACATCATTCAAGGTGTATTGAGGTGTATAAGATTTGTAACATAATGTAGTCTAAGAAATGGTAAAAAAAAACCAGCAGAATTCTAAATGCAGATTTGCATGTAAATGAAAAAGTGGAATTATGCCATAAACATTTAGCTTTACATGCAATATGTTCTTAAATCGAACATGTCCGCACTGTTATGCTACCTAATGTGCAGTATAGATAGAGGAGAAGACATAAGTATTGTGATGCATTTGTAATGCAACAATTGCAATATTTAAATGAAAATAAATGCAATAATATTTTGGAGCACTAATATTGTTACATTATTAACATATGTTCTGGGACCAATGCTAGTGATTCCATTCCTGTGTAATTTCTAGTAATTTTCGTGTAACCTGTCTTGGGTTGGGTAAGGGCAGGGGGCTTTATTGGGGGGGGCTGGGTGTCAAGGGTTGTGGTAAAAGCTTTAAAAGTCATTTTGTATTATAAAGCGTATATTGTACTACTACTAATAATAATAATAATAATAATAGGTTTTAAAAGTGATTCTATTCGTGTAAAAATGTCACATTGTGTTGAATAAAAAAAAATTTAATGTCAAAAATAAAAAATAAAAAAAAAGTTAAGAATATTGTTACATACACAATATCGGAAAACTACAAGCCGAGTGTTCCACAGGGTCTTTGGGCATATCATTGACCGCCATTAAAGTAATGCTTCACTACTAAGTAAAAATGGCTATGTAGTCAATAAATATAAAATATGGCATCTTTTTTTCTTTACTTATTTTCCAGTTTGTGCAGAGTAGAAAAAAAAAAATCCATTGCTAAATGAAAACCATCAACAAGCTGGTGATGACAGATCTGCTATTGTTAATTTGTGACTCTATTTCATATATTAAGTTTATTATTGAGTAATTCAACACATGCAACTGTTGTAAAACATCTGTGTGTCCAGTTGACTTATTAACACATTAATACCCACTTCAGCATTGCTAATGAACACATATATACACAATGCATGTCATAGGAATTCCCATGTCAATCGAATAATGTGCATAATGTGTTAATGACATCAAATATCAATGTGTTAACAAGCTAGGGTGTCACACAAACCATACATAAAATAAAAATAACGCCATAATAAGATCCAATTGAACATGCTTTTTGATGGTTTTCACACAACACGATTTCGATACACTACAGCCAAACAAAACAATAGATGAAAATAGCATAAAGATATATTACAAAGACACTAGATAAAAAATTTCTGACTATATAGCCAATGTTTTCCAAAGGTTTAGATTTACCCTAGCATCCTTCATTGATAAGTGTGGGATGACTGATGCCGTACTCACAGCTAGATGTTATATAAACAGAATAATCCGTCTCTCTACATGGAATAGCACTGGCATCACAGATAGCAGGGGCCATCATTTATATTATTTTAGCTGAAAGTTGGTGGAAAATATATATGGATAACCTGTCATGCAGATCCAGCTAAGACGTAATTTACACTACCTTTTTTACACCCATACTTTCTAGTTTCTCCATTAGCGTCTGCTTCAAGATGGGACGAAACTGCTTGGCAAAATTAGGGTCCTTTCTCAAAGTCTCAATCTTTTTCATTCTCTGATGCGGAGATTCATCTGAAATTGCACATCAATAAAAAAAATACATATTAAAAATGGCATAAAAAGCTATTTTAAGGCATAGAGATGCTTTAGAGACCACACCCCACCTCTATTTCATGATACCTCTCTAGGCTAAAACTAATTTAGGCAATACCCACCCGCTGGATAATGTATGATATAGGGCCGCAGCGTCCATGAGACGAGATGAGCATCTCGCCTCAGGCGGCAGCCTGCTGCCTCTCTGAGGGGGCGACGGCGCCACTGAAACCAGCCGCTGCTACCCCCTCCTGCACTAATTGTACCTGCGTCTATAGAACGCAGGTACAATTACATGCAAAAGAGCTAAATGGACGACCACGTTCTGTGCCCGACCATTCAGCGCCTTACAGTGACGCTGATTGGCCGGACAGAATGACTTGGCCTGCAAATCAGCGCCTTTCGACAACGTGCGCCGCTTCCGTTGTTGAAAGGTGGTGATTGGCGGGGCAAGTCATTCTGCCCTGCCAATCAGCGCCTTTCAAGAATGCTAGCAGCACAAGGACATCATTGCGCCACTACCGTTAATGGAAGGTGCTGATTGGCGGGGCAAGTAATTCGGCACTGCCAATCAGCGCTTTTCAACGATGCAAGCAGCGCGATGACGTCATCGTGTCACTTGCATCGTTCAGCCCCAGCAGACCTGCTCAGAAGAGAGCAGGCCTGCATTGACACAGGACGGCGCGGGAACGGGATCAAGGTAAGTATGTAAAGTTGTTTTTTTCTTTAAAAAGTGTGTGTCACATTTTCTACAGGAGGGAAGGGCTATATGTTGGGCACAATCTATAGAGAGGGCTCTATGTAGGGAACTATCTGAAGTGGGAGGCTATATGTAGGGAACTAAATACAGGGGGGCTATGTGAGGCACTATATACAGGGGGCTATATGTGGGGCACTATTTTCAAGGGGTTATATGTGGGCCACTATCTACGGGGGGGGGGCTATATGTGGTGCACTATATACAAGGGGGCTATATGTAGGGCACTATCTACGGGGAGCTATATGTAGGGCACTATATTCAGGGGGGCTATATGTGGGGCATTATATACAGGGGGCTATATGTGGGGCATTATATTCAGAGGGCTATATGTGAGGAACAATATACAGGGGAGCAATATGTGAGGCACTATAAACAGGGGGCTATATGTGGGGCACTATCTACAGGGGGGGCTATCTGTGGGGCACTATATACAAGGGGCAATATGTAGAGCACTATCTACAGGCGGCTATATGTAGGGCACTATCAACAGGGGGCTATATGTGGGGCACTATATACAGGGGGGGCTATATGTGGGGCACTATCTACAGGGGGGGCTATATGTACGACACTATCTACAGGGAGAGCTATATGTGGGGCACTATCTAAAGGGGATCTATGTAGGGAACTATCTACAGGGGGATTTATGTAGGGCACTATCTATGGGGAGAACTGTCTACAGGGGGATCTATGAGGGCACTATCTACAGGGGGCTCTATGGGGGAACTATCTACAGGGAGAACTGTGTGTGTGGGATACAGTGTATGGTGCTATTATAATCAGTGACAGTGTATGGTGCTATTATAATTAGATGTGCAGTGTATGGCACTATTATATTTAGGGTGTAGTGTGTGGCATCATGAAAATGTCATCTTCGTTTATAGGTGCAGAGATGTTTGAAAAGGGAGAAGCTGAAGACATCTGAGCGGAAAACTGCAGAAATGGGCTGTGGCCAGGAGAAGTCGCCATAGAGGTCTGGACCGGATAGAGAAGAAAAGAGAAAAAGGACAACTAGAATCTTAGATAGTCACCGGTGCGTCACTTAATGTAAATGTTTATTCTGCCTCTAATCAATAATGTAGTCACTGTACGATCTGAAGCGAGATGATAGTTAGTATGATTTTTCTTTTTTTTGTAATGTTAAATACTTTTGTGTCAAAAAAGACAAAAGTATAGTAGGTGTGATACCTTTATTAGCTAACCATAAAAATTATAAATGCAGGCTTTCAGAGCACACAGGCCCCTTCTTCAGGCAAGTTTACAAATTAATGACTTAGAAAAAAGCACAACATTTAAGATGTTACACAAAAACAATTTTTGTGAAACAGCAACTCCCAGCATATCCTTACCATTGTTCGAACCATGCTGTGAGCTGTAGTTATACGCCGTACAAACCTATATGGCAGGGGTTGCACTAAATTGAGCTGTATTTGTGTTGGTGCTGTATTTATGCACTGAGCTTGGTTCTGATGCTGTATATATGTACTGAGCTTGGTTCTGGTGCTGTATTTATATACTTAGCTTGGTTCTGGTGTTGTATTTATGTACTGAGCTTTGTTCTGGTGCTGTATTTATGTACTGAGCTTTGTTCTGGCGCTGCATTTATGTACTGAGCTTGGTACTGGTGCTGTATATATGTACTGAGCTTGTTCTGGTGCTGTATTTATGTATTAAGCTTTGTTCTGGTGCTGTATATATATATACTGAGGTTGGTTCTGGTGTTGTATATACTTATTGCCTAAGGCAAATAAGGTCCGTTTTTTCCCCAACTAACAACATAATAATATGAATCTAGTTATAGTAAATATTAATCTTTATTATTTAAACCAAAAGACAGACCACATAAAGATTAAGATTACAATGCAGACAAACAGAGAAATCCTCATACGTGTAGCTGAGTAACAGTGTACTGCTGGCTATAGGAGGAACATAGACAGGTAAGCATCCGCTAAAAATGGCAGGATGTAGGTGAAAACTAAGGTATGATATCTGTCCATGTCTAAGGCTGCATTGCGCTAAAAATTAGAAGAGCCGCCCCCTTCTCTTCTGATTTTTAGCGCAATGCAGCCTTAGACAGGGGCAAGGGACTGCATTGTAATCTTAAACTTTATGTGGTCTGTCTTTTGGTTTAAAGGGAACCTGTCACCAGCATGTCACCTATTAAACCAGCAATACCTGGTGGTAGCGGGTGAAAAATCATTTTTATATAACCTATAATTGTCTTCTTAGTTGGCTTTGTAGCTTTAGTATTCAGTTTTTTAGTGTTCCCGCACTGTATGCTAATGAGCATAAAAGAGTCAGATCTTCGTTTGAAAAGAGTCATATCTTCATTCTTCAAGTCTTTCCGAGTTTACCCCGCCTCCTTACTTTTGATGGACAGCTCCTCGCCTTCCCCCAGCACACTAAATCCTGCGTTTGTACATTGATGTCCTCTTCTGGTGTGTGCGCACAAAGGGACACTGGATTATTACGGTAAAAAGCGTGAAATGTTTGCAGACCGTTATTTACAGTCGGAGGAGGAGTTTAGGAGAGGGGATAACGGTAATGAACTTTTGATAGCAGCGGCCAGTGAGGGATGAGTAAAGTTCAATAGGTGAAATGCTGGTGACAGGTTCCCTTTAAATAATAAAGATTAATATTTACTATAACTAGAAGCATATTATATTGTTGTTAGTTGGGGAAAAATAAAGGGGCCTTATTTGCCTTAGGCAATTTTTGTGAAATAAAATAATTTAAAATTTGCTCGCCAACTAAGTGGGTCTTTCAGTGTGTTTGTATATATTTATTGAGCTTGGTTCTGGAGCCGTATATGTCAGAGCTTGGTTCTGGAGCTGTAACTATATAGAATATATATATATATAATAACAAAATTGCAGGGCAGATGGAGTTGTTTTCAGTTCATTGTATATTTAATGGGAATTTGTCAGGTAGTTTTAACACCTTGAACCGCCACCATGTGGTAATACAGGACCTGACAATATTTCCAAACATTCCCTCGTATTTTTTTTTTCAGGTGCAGCAAAATCTATAAAATCCACTTTTAAAACGGCGCACACTATATGCCAATTACTCATTAGAGGGTCATGGAGCGGTGCCGCTATCCTGAAGTGTCACATAGTCCTGCCTCCAAACCCACCTTTTCATGTTTGATTGACATCCCCCTGACTGTTATACATCACTAACAGCCTCCTCCAACTTTCTCAGATGCGCCGTTGCCTTGTACTACTTGGGCATGCACCGTACAGCGAGGTACATTCAGCCAGGCTGCCCCGCGCATGTCAGTACAAGTCAACGGCGCATACGCAAAAGTTGGAGGAGGCTGCTAGTGACGTAGAACAGCCAGGGGGATGTCAATCAAAATCTGGGGGGCACCATTTCAATTTTCACCTCAGGCAGCAGAAAAGCAAGAATCGGCCCAGGCTCAACAGGGTTATGTTGCAGGCATGTGAAACAAAGAAGGCATTTTTCTGTCTACTATTTTCAATTTAAAGTATGTATCATCTCCCATGTTCTGCTGTTTAAGGGGTGCTTTACTAGAGGTCATAGCACAGATTCCCCAGCTCCCACTTTTTGCTTAGGGATCTGCTAAAAATTGCAAAACATTTTCTCTGACATTAATGAACATGGATACAAAACAATATGGTCATAAATTGTAGATAATATGTGAGATGATGTACTGCAACTAAGGCCAACCTAGGCCAACCCCTGAAAAACAACCCCATAGCATTATCTCTCCTGCACCAAACTTTACAGTTGGCACAATGCAGTCAGACAGGTAACGTTCTCCTTGTATTCACCAAACCCAGACTTGTCCATTAGACTGCCACACCTGACAGAATGACAACATAGTTCAGCGGCACCAGGAGCTGAAGTGGATCCAGGAGCGAGGAGGGAAAGTACATGATCTGATCTGGGATTTGATTTTTTTGTCTGATCTAAGGTCTGAGTAATTTAGGGATCTTGGTGTGGGGGGGGGGGGGGGGGGTCTTATTTAATTTAGGGGTCTGGTCTGGAGCTTGATTAATTTAGGGGTCTGGTCTGGATATTGATTAATTTAGGGGTCTGGTCTCTGATTGATTTAGGGGCCTGGGATCTCATTAATTTAGGGGTTTGGAATCTGATTAATTTAGGGGGACTGGTCCGGTCTGAGGTTTGAATTAATTTTGAAGTGTACAACAATGCTCCCCGGTGTCAACCGACACCATTTGCCCCGTTGCCATCTAGAATGCCCCACAGTGTCAGCCCCACAACCGCAATAATTACTACCCACACATTTCTTCATTGCTGTGATCCTCCACTCCCGCTTATCCACATTGTGAAAAGGTTTGATGTGACGCTATATACATATGCCATAATTTGAGGAAGAATTCTGCATTTAGTCGGACAGTTCATATGTATACTCTACCTACCATCATTACTTGACTCTTCACTCAACTCTTGTTTTGCTTCTCCCACTGGTAAAACCACATGTGCAACCTGAGGCACTGCAATAATAAGAACGTGGAAAGTAAGATTATCTACCATTTTATTAAATATGCAGATGTTTACTTTTCTGTAACTAACTCCTTAATGTTAGAAATGATACAATTATCAGCAGTAAAGCAGTAATGCTATTTCACAGAGTTTCAATACTAGTAAAACCTCCATTAGTCTCCCCTCTCGATAGTCAAATACAGTTATGCAGGAGACTAGCTTGTATAGTATATAGCGCCTGTACAGACCTTTACTTCTCAGCCGTGGTGTACCTGCCATACAAACAGGGTAAGTGACTGCTATGGGGCCGTGGTGAGAGAGGGCCAGGCATTGTGCTGCTTTCACTGCATGGCGTGACACGGTCATGGCAGTACCTGCAGCTGACACTAGGGAAAACTCACTGACCAAATAACTACAGTTCCCATTAAGTTGAATACTAGTTGTATAAATCCATGTGCATTTAGCTCTCCCTAGTGGTGGCTACATGCAGCCAGAATTATATAATTTATCAAGACAGAAAAAAAGAAACAGATAAGTTATATTATTCAGCACAAAATTTTAGACCTAGAAATTAAATTGTGGAAATTAAGCACAGTACAATTGGCTCTGATCTCAATTTGGAGTGGGGCCCATTCTGCGTTTTGCTATGGGGACCTAAGATCTCACTTTTTCTTTTCAATAATGTAGGTAGAGATCTGTTTGTCAGCGTGATTGGCAATGCTTTCTTTCGAATGTTGTAGCGGTTTTAGAAAAAAGAGTGGTCAGTCGTCAATGCACATCCCAGCATCCCCGGCACTGCTCAGTATAGAGGGTATGGAGAGTAGAACAATCAGACAATGATCACCCCTCCCGCTAACCCTCGCTGAAAATGGAATAAACATACTGATACCAGAACAAAAAAAATAAGTATATGAAACGTCTATGATTTTACTTACCCTCTTTGAATTCTCTGCTTGTGTTCAGTTCTTTTATCTTTTGAAAAAAATACGACAGATATTTATCTCATTGACCTCACTGACACCAGAAGAAATATTAAAGACTACAGATGATATTACTAACAAATGAATGGATTGTTTAAAGAGGAACTCCCCCTTTAATTATCAAATGATATGTCATGCCTTAGGTCACATGCACAGGGCCGTTTCCCAGATCCATTCAACCTGCATGAAGCCGAAATACAGTGCCCAAACAAGTGGGCATTTACCATATCTCTATATTCCTATAATTTCATATCGAGGCATACAGAGGATTTTGTCTGTCTGAATCTGTTCGAATCCAAAATATTTTTTTTTTTGAAAAAGTTCAGTATATATGTCACCAAATGGAGAAATGTATGGTAGCACATGGAGGATGTTTGGCCCTGTACTAGAGAGCCGTATAGCTTCTGTGTGCGGCAGTACAGACTCTGTGCACATGGCTTTGACGTTCTGGACATGAGGTGAGACCTGCACCTATCAGATATTATTGGCCTATCCGGTGGATATGACATAAATGTCTATGATGGGAATATCCCACTAAGTACACCCGGCCACGTACAGCTGTAGTGTCCCCCAAAACACTACTTGTCAGACAATATGTTGTAAATGTATTTTATGATGTTATGGAAGATGGCATGTTCCTGGAAGTTTCCAGAAGGTGGGAGGAGTTTAGTTTATATATAGTGGACCCTCCCCCCGTCAGAGTGGCAGTTGACAGTTGGAGTCGGTTGTGGTCAGTTCTGCTGGAGGATCAGCACGTGGCAGTTGAGCCCCTGAAGACAGACTAGAGCAGCTCACTGAGGAGATAGAGCAGGAAAGAGAGAGATCACATTACAAGGGCCGTGACTACAGGATCTGTGAAGCTTCGTGATCCCAGAGATTGGGAACAGAGCCAGGGACCCTGACAGGATAAAGAGGTACTGATTTGGGTTAGAGAAGCCCTATACGGTATATAGTCTATTATAATGTGGAAAACGCGATCCTGGAAGCTCTCTGTGTAGTAGATTGACATTACCACAGGACCTTGTATCTCCATTTTGTGTGGACTCGTACCTGACATTTTGCAACGGCGTAAAGTCTGCTGCAAGCTGAGTCTGTTTAATGCCACCGCAGCCACCTGTCTTCTTATGTGCACCTAACATCAAGGACACCCCAAAACATCATCAGGACAGGAGCAGACGCAGGGAGTGTCCCGGGGATTTAGAGACTGACATCCTCATTAACCCGTGCAAACCCCATCATCACTAGCTGTGAGCAAGCCCTGAGAGAGTGGGAAGGTCTTTTAGCCACCGTGATCCACAATGAGAGCCCGGCCGACTGCTATTTTGTGGGCCTACGCCTTTCCTATCTGGTCTCTGGTCTCCCGCTAGCACGCTATTTAGTCTTTGGGATAGTCGGATTGAATGTTGTAGTGTATGTGGTGATAACAATTACATCTGTTTATTGCAAGCACTTTCTTTTACAATGCCACCAATGCATGCTGAGCTGGCACAATCCCACTGGAGGTCCGTAGGTGGTCCAGATGACTCATTCATTAGATACTTATTTTTAAAGCCAATTATAAGCTTGTCTCAATAATACACTTGCTCAAAAAACACAATTTTGAGTATATTAGGAAGTTGCACAACTTTTCTTTTAGACAATGAAGCTTTGAACCCACCAGCTCCACCGACCATCATGTGAGTGTTACTAAGTTGTAGTGATATTGAGCCAAATAATGAGTAAAATACTGCACATACTTTCTCCTCCTGGGACTTGATGACTTTTTCCCGACTCCTAATTGTAGATTGCAGCGTCTGTATAGCTGATTCAAACTGCTCATCTCTGGCCTTTTGGTCACTGGACAATGAAGCTCTCAGACGTTTATTCTCACTTATAAGCTGATGAGTTAATACAAATAAGTTGTTAGTACATAAAAAAAATTCCATGGCCATAATTACAGGGGTACAGAGGTTGCGGCAGCACCCTGATGGGGGACAAAAGATCCCTCAACCCCATATGAGGAGACCAGTACTACAGATGAATAGTGATAGTTGGGGAGCCCTGTTACTATCCCTAACCCTAATCATAAACCTAAGTTACTAACGCTAACCCTTCGCTAACCGTAGCACTTCAATGACAGATGTCTCACTCATTTATTCCTTCAGACTCATTTTATCCTAATTCAGATATGTTTTTTAGGTTTTCTTACTTCTTCTGTTTCTACATCGTGACTTGTCTTCATTTCTTTTATCTTCCTCTTCCATTCTTTCCGCTGAAAGAACATGTATTTGGGGTTTTAGGTAAAAAAAAAGCATATATACAGATATTTTTATTGATATATATATATATATACATACATATACACAGTATATGAGAAGCCGGTTTTCTTTGTCATGCGTTAGCAATAATCAGGAGGAAAAAAAAATATTCTCCTATTTACCTGTCTCTCTAAATCTTCCTTCATGTTCAGAAGATCTTTCTGGATCCTTTGCCTCTCCTGACGGTCCTCATCATCGAGGAGATCACCAAGATTGGAGGTCACTGACATTTTATTCTCCATGTCCTGGAATCTCTAAGGAATGAATTATATAATGTATAAAAACAATGTGACACATAAGTTAATTCTATTTTATGTGTTCATGACCTCATTGTAATGGTTTTAATAATCTTGCCTGTGAGATTTTGTTTCCTGTTATGCAAGAGTCCGGCGCTGAGTGAGTGGCACCAAGGTTTGTAATATTATTGAGTTGTGCTTACCGGGTGATCCTTGCCTGCCTGATACAGTTAGGCTCTGTTCACATCTGCGTTGGAGGCTCCGTTAGGATTCTTGGTTGCGTATTTCGTTGTTTTAGCTGGAAAAACAGTGCATCATGCTGTGCTATTTTGTCTAGCAAAACGAGGGACACCATGACCAAAATCCTACGGAACCCATTAAAATGAGTTGGTTCCGTCAGACACCATTGATATTCTTCATGCAATGAATCTGACGCTTCCGGTACTTTGGTTGTTCTGCTCCTATGTCAGAGCCGGACAACGGAAACCCTGAAGCAGATGTGAACACAGCCATAGCTCATATTAAAAGGCAACTGTAATTTTGTAAAACGTTGTGTAATGTTGAAAAGTCTTGAGTTGTATAAGACTTTTCCTTTATCTTGTGAGAAACTAAAGGATGTTGTTGACTGTTACTATCTATGTGTTTAAACTGGAGGCAGATACTCGTTCAGAAGATGGTCTAATGTAATAATATACAGTGGGGAGATTTCTTAAGCAAAATTTGCCAAAAAACTGCCATACATGTAGTGCGCCAAATGTATTATGTGTAGTTATTGCACCTTACTAGTTTTGAAAGGTGTCTAGTAAGAGGGGCGTTGATAAGAGGAGTTATAAAATGCACCAAATTTAATAATGGTGCGCACCAAAAAATATTAATGTAAAGTATGCCAGCCATGAAGTGGCAGTGTCTAGCATGCCTAGCAAGATGCGCCAAATTTATGATACAGCTTGGGCCACTCTGGTAAATTTGGAGCAGTTTCTACCTGTCTGGACTAGATTTATCTTGTCTACCATTAAGATAATATTAATAAACAATACAATAAAAAAAAAATTGAAATAAAATGTGAGTACATGATGAGATGTTTGTACTGTTGAAAAAAGACACATGTCCATCAAGTTCAACCAAGGGATGGGAAAGGGGAAGTCGGATGGGAAAGGGGAAGTAAAAAATTTCTACACATAGGAGCTGATATTTTTTTGTTCTAGGAAATTATCTAAGTCTTTTTTAAAGCCATCTACCTTCCCTGCTGTGACGGCTCCTGCGGTCGGCTATTCCATAGATTCACCGTTCTCACAGTAAAGAAGGTTTGTCGCCTCTGCAGGTTGAACCTTTATTTTTCCAGACGGAGGGAGTACCATTGAAAATATTGCTACTTTGTGTTTTATTGACGCCAGTTTAGTTACACATCCAGATTATCGGGATTGCTTCATATTACTAATAGCATAGCTTATTGTAATCTCAAAAGCAGCAAATTGTAGTGACACAATCAATCTATATCCGTTAATTTACAACATATCTGTCATCATAATATTCAGCCCATATTATAATAACAGGTCGCTGTACTGTTAGACCAAATAGTGCAAAAAAAAAATCTTCGTTTTTAGCAGCTTAGACAGAAAGCAGAGGATCCCGCCGCTTCTATCTGCCCCTCACTAATGACTGACAGTCCACGTGTAGCTGCCCGTATGGTGCGAGTCCTGGTTTGTCTTTAGCCTATCTCGAATGGCTCCACAAAGAAAACATAAAATAGTGCCTGCTTACTTACAGCCGTATTTTTGAGGGTAATGTCTTCAAATTGGGAAATGAGCTGTTTTCTCAGCGACTGCATCTCATTTTGCAGCTTCACTCTCTCTTCTTCTTTCCATCTTTCAAAATCTCTCATCATGTTTTCCTCCTTTCGCCGCGCTTCCTCTAGCTCCTGGTGCATACACAAGCAGATGTGGTATCAGATGGAATATAACCAAGCAAGCAATGGGTGACTAGAGCCATCATGGTCATTACATGATAACAAGAATCTTACTAAATATTGTTCAGGTATGGTCGGGATTCTGGAAAAAAAATAATATAACCGAGTACTAGTCTAATATACTAACTACTGAAATTATGATCCCAAGGATGGAATGGCTGTATGTAACATACTTTCAGCTTATGGAGGATACAACTGACATTGACCCCACACACCATAATCAGATTGGTGAAATTCAGCATGTATGGTGCTTTATTTAAGGGCTTTTGATATATTTTCAGAGAATCCCCTTTAAAGAGGTTTTCTTACAATAAACATTTATAAAAAATATCCACAGGACATGGCACAACTGTCTGATGGGTAGGGGTACGACCTGTGAGACGCCCAACTATCGGCCCGTGTAAATGCTCAGTTTCCGTAACTCCCATTGACTTACATGAATACCGCCAAACATATGCCATGCCTGGGTGCAGAATGGAGGTCAGAGGACCCCCTTTCTCCTGATAGATGGGGGTCCGAAATGCTATAAATGTCTATGGCAGAAAAACCCCTTTTAGCCTACAAAATGTTCGCAATACAGTCACTGTTATTAGATGAAAGGGGTTACCCAGGGACCAAAAATGATTAGCAGTGCACTCACTGCAGTATATGAGTACACTCGCTAATATACATTCCGGTCACCCGTCGCGCTGATTCTGAGATTTTCATAGATTTTTTTTATAGCGCTGATGGGGGACCGGAAGTCTAGTTGCACAGTCATCTTTGATGAGGATACAACTCTTCCTCATTTGACCGGCCCCGCTGTACTAATGTTACTGCTTGTACATAGAGTACAGCAGGGTCGGTCACATGACGAAGAGTTGTATTGTCATCAAAGAAGGCTGTGGAACTAGACTTCCGGTTTCCTGGCAGCGCTATAAAAAAAAATAAAAAAAATCGATGGAAATCTCAGAATCAACGCGACGGGGGACCAGAATATATATTAGCAGTGTACTCACATACTGTTGTGAGTGCACTGCTAATAATTTTTGGTCCCCACATAACCCCTTTAAGATTAATTTAGTATATTTCCTCAAAGTATAAAAAATCATGGCTACCAATTTAGTAGAAATACGTAAAAGCTGCTCTACCTGCATCCTGCGCTGATGTTCCAGCTCCCGTTCTGTCTCTAACTGCGACTGTGTCTTCACCAGGGTGCTCTTCAGCTCTTGGATACCTTCTTGTATATCATCCACCTGCCTCTTCTTTTGTTTCTCTGCAACAAGCAAATTAATAAAGATTTCACAAATGCAGTAAAAAAACACACCAGAAGTTGTAGTTATAATAATGTCAGCATTGTATAAAAAAAGTGAGACGGTTCTTTAGGGCATGTTCAGATGTGGCAGGAATTTTACGCTGCAGATTTTGCCACTAATTTGCGGCAATTACGCAATGTATCTGCAGCAAAATTGGCATATTTGACAGTTAATTCAGATGTGGCGGATATCATAGTGGACTTGCCTGCAAAGGCTGAAATCTGAAGTGAAAATCCGCTGCTTCTCCGCAACAGACTGTGCATGCTGCGGAGTGTAAATTCTGCATCGCAGCCTAGGGTAACTAAGTTAACCTAAAAAGTTAAAGAAACCATAGGAAAAAAAGATTTCGGATTTCCACTGCAGCCTGTCCGCAGTGGAATTCCGCCACGTCTGAACATGTCCTTAGGGCTTAAATAGGTTTTCCTGTTTTATATAAATAAAGCTTAATCACTGTATAAATGTTATACAACTTTCTAATATACTTTTTGTTTCACCTCTTTACCATTTTCAAGATATTTTGTTGCTGTCAGTGAATAAGAACATTCTTGTTCACATTCACAGACTGCAAATCTGTACACAGCTAGTCCTGCTCTCAGTGGAAAGTAAGAAAAGTAGATACAATTGTATCCAGTCTAGGCAATGCTCTGTGAGCTAAACCGTCTGTTCTTCAGACTGATACATTGTAGCAAACTACCAGAGAGACCTATGAAGTTATTGCTGATGTATTTAGCTCACAGAGCCTTGCGTTATTTTGGACATTGGGCATATTATGTGAGGACACAATTTTGCAACGCACAACAAACGCACAAGGAGTGGATGAGCACCAAGATGTATGGATAATATCATAGATAACATTAACAGGGTTTTTCCATATGAGATATCGAATTGATATGCCATGTTTGATTCATGAGTTGACCTACCACCGTGACCTGCACACGTCCAGAGGGTTGGTCCCTGATTTCTGATAGAGAGATGGCCACATGTACAGTTATTCTCAATATAATCTATCGGAGTCACGCTTAGGCTGCGTTCACATCTGCATCAGAGCACCGTTCCGACAGCTTTCCGTCCGAACGCAGCCCTGACTGACACGAACGGAAAACAGAGGTTTCCGTGTCCATCACCATTGATTTCAATGGTGACGGATACAGTGCAAATGATTTCCGTTTGTCTCCATTGTGCAAGGGTTCCGTCGTTTTGACGGAATCAATAGCGTAGTCGACTATGGTATTAATTTCCGCCAAAACGACGGGACCCCTGCACAATGGAGACAAACGGAAACCATTTGCACCAGATCCGTCACCATTGAAATCAATGGTGGTGGAAACGAAAACCTCTGGCTTCTGTTTGTGTCAGTCAGGGCTCCGTTCTGACGGAAAATTTCGACGGAAGGTCGGAACGGAGCCCTGACGCAGATGTGATCACAGCCTAACTTGGTTGTTATCTCATCTCCCATACACTATAATGGAAAGTGACAGTACATGAGGGAATTATATTTATGTGTTTTTTAGGAGTAATAATTAAAAAAAAATTATGGGTTAAAAAAATGGCATGGAGCCTTTTGCAGTTTTCCATTATGATCTACCATATAGTTCACTAACCTAGAATTCTATCTAAATACCATGGCGAAGGCAGAGAAGCTTGTTGGTGCCCAAAACCTAGGGTGCATACCCTACCAGCCCACTAAGGGAATAATCTTAATTATCTGTTATGGCCATAAGTAGGTTAACAAAGCTCATGTTAATGTATAGACTACTAGTCTTATCCGTAGACAGGTAGCATTGTGGATGAGTATTGGAAAAGAGACCAAAATTTGTTTGTTTTTTCTAGGTTGGCATTTTATCAGCCTGGTTCTGAAATAAGGGTATCTAGTCCATGTGCAATTTAAATC
Organism: Rhinoderma darwinii; assembly: GCF_050947455.1. Classification (NCBI taxonomy): domain Eukaryota; kingdom Metazoa; phylum Chordata; class Amphibia; order Anura; family Rhinodermatidae; genus Rhinoderma; species Rhinoderma darwinii. Next base: position 70,634,164 of record NC_134690.1, read on the forward strand.
TTTCATCCTTTCTTAAAATGTTTTGCTGTTTTCAAATAGTGTCATGTTTGAGGTGTTTTTCCTTATGCATAACATTTCTCACTGAGCTGAGTTACATCATACATAAGGCTCCTCGGGGGAGGATCTAAATAACTCTTACTGCAATCCCTAGAGAAAATCGTGATTGCAATTATCCTTGTATATTTTCTGATTCATAGGATGACCTGTCAATGTAAAGATGGTTAGACATATCTCTACTTTTGTATTCGACATTTTAGAAAATGTGAAGAAAAATTCAGTATCAATGTATTGGACCCAATTGTACATATTAACATACAACACAACATAAAATACACATAGTCAATATTGAATTTACCAAGCTCTGAGGCCTCAGGGTGTCTACGTTTATGATGCTCCAGGAGATGGTAGTAGGTCATAAAGGCTTTATCACATAACTGGCACTGTGAACGAGGGAGGGTGAAGTACACAAAATCAATGAAAGAAAAACACTTAATGCTCCACAATGTCGTATCCATTCACATTTCCTATAATTTACCATCTTTACCTTATGATAATTGTTTGCGTCAGACTTGAACATGGTTTGTTGAGCTTCAAACAGCTTCTTCCTTATCTTGTTCTCCTCCTTAACCTTCCTTAACTCCTCGCCCTGCTTGATCATGTCATTCTTAGTTGTCTGATGTTCACCAATAGCTTTCTGGACCTGCTCTTCTAGCTGCGCCACATTGTTGCAGAGAAATTCTTGACACTGAAGAAGGTATTCAATTGTCAGTTGTGCCAGCTTGAGGACTTTAAGTAACACAGGATCCACAGGCTGCTGGCAATATGGACATTTTTCATTATCCAGGTTACAGAACGTCACGGTGCTGACGGTCTCTTGCAATGTAGATATGTCTAATTCATAGGCCACTCTGTCCACATCAATGGCACTGAAACGCCTCCAGTCTATTAGATCTTTACGTGGACGAAACCTAAAACTCTGAAGGAGACTGCCATTTTGAGACAGTGCTAGAAGAGGCGTAGATGGGTATTGATGAGAGTTTGGGACATATCCTGGCATCTTTGGTGAACGTGGGCTGGATGTAAGAGATGACAGAGGATAGTATATATTTCCGAAGAAAGACTGTGAATGAAATACAAATAAGGATTTATACCAACAAAATCCATACCTATGGTACGTTAGATATATCAAAGTTGCATATTTATATAAGCACATTTCATAAGTTGTGTTCTTGTGTCAACCAAATATGTGAATATGCCTGTTTTATGCGCACACATATGACTGTCACAAGCATACTGACGGTCATCCAAACAAAAAAGGACAAGTTGAAAACCTAAAGTACTGCACCAGAATATTGAATAAAATATCCGCTAGGTGGCAGTATTGTCTTTGTAATGACCACTGTCAGCTTCACCTGCTATGATGCGTTTCATAAATGACTTGTAAATTATATTTTTGTTCTATTTTCATCAAGGCAGGAACATGAAGTTTTAAGTCCTTGGGTATATGTGAATAAAGAAAGTTTAATTTACCCAACATCCACTTCTAATAAAAAAATAAAGAGATGCAGGCTTAGCAGGGTATTATTCTAGTAATGCTGGAGAGATGTTTTTGTCGGGTTTGGAAAAAAGGGGTAGAAATAATAAAAAAGCCATTACTCACAATAAAAGACTCCCAGCCACTCCGGTGCTCCCTGACACTTTTTGTTGAGGGTGCAGTAGTGGTGACGTGTCCGTATAACCACGTGATCGCTGCAGCCAATCACTGGCCTCCTCAGTCTTGTGCTGTACAACAACTTTGAGGCCAGTCATTAAACCCCTTAAAGCTTTGTTTTTACAGACAACAAGGCTTCTGTTTTTAAGGATGGATTCACACACAGCATTTACTCTTGTTTTCGGTAGCTTTTTTCATGTTTTTTTTTGCAGGTTTTTCCCCCAAATAAACGCTGCAGCCAAATGTTACTTTAAAGTCTTTGGTAAAATATGACAAAAGCCTACATACACAGCATTTTAGTTTGTGGTGTATCTGTAGCACTTTGTGGGTCTGTGGCATTTTTTTCAAAATGCAGCACGCTCTAGGTATGGAGTTTTTCTGATACTTTTCCACTAGGCTTCTCTATAGGAATTCAAAAATGTTATGGAAAACGCATGTACAGTACAAAACGACACAAAATAAAAAACACAACCAAAATCGTATGTAAAAGCCTCATTAAAGCGTGTTACATTTAAAAGTGCTGCAATTTTTACATACATTATTACCTGCAGTTTAAGACGCCAGACACAAACCCTGTGTGAAGGAGGCCTAACGGATCGAAACAGAAGTGCAATACTTTAAAGGGGTTTTCCCATAATCGATATTTAGCACCTTTCCACAGACTAGGTGATAAATATCTGATCGTTGGGGGTCTGACTGACCCCGACAATGTGCTTACCTGGCCCCTGTATATGTATGAAGCGGTGGTCGAGCATGTACACTACCACTCCATTCATATAAGGTGCACAGGAACGGCCAGGTAAGAACGTTCTGAAGATCGGTAGGGGTCCCATTGGTTGGACCCCCACCGATCAGATATTTATCACCTATTCTGTGGATAGGAGATAACTGTTAATTACGGGTAAACCCCTTTAAAAAGATCCAGCAAGTTTCCATAGCGTTTTACTGGGAAGAATAATATAGCAGACCACTGTTTCAAATGTATACTTTGCTCAAATAAAAGGAAATCTGATGAAAAGAAGGCTAATGATGGATTTTTCATAGAAAAATTCCATTGCAATAAATTCCCGTTTCCCGACATTAATGAAAAGGTTTCTCTCTATTTTTCTATTAAAAGGGGCTGTACAGAATAATGTAGAGAAAAGTGTCATTAGTCATAATGGAAACATTGGGAATACAGAGCAGGCTCTACAGTTGACTTCCAGTAGGGGGCATCAGTTTAATTTGTCACATATTATTTGCTAGATAATCACAGCATTGTATATGGAAAGTTATAAAATGGCGTGGCAGCCATAGAAGTCTATATCTCTGTATGGTGTTTATTACATACAGAGTTGGATTCATATATAAATCGGGGCACACTGCATTGGAAGGATTGCTTCTAGGGGAGAATATATCCGTAGTAAAGTATCATGGCACCGTACATGATTTTGAGAGAGAAATGAGAGGACAGTAATATGTGAATCACATGGGGATGTAATAGAGAGGAAATACAGACAGGTAAATAGGAACAGATGTAGAAGAGCTTTCATTCGGGAAGTTTGTGCATTGAGATAACTCACATCTGTGGGAAGAAGGATACAAGAATGGGAATTATTCGCGATGACTCTCTTATATATGTATGTATTATTATAAAAGTATAAGAATGAATTAGAATAAAAGTAGTTGGAACCTCCTCTATCTGCAAATGACTAGCAGAGGAATCTGAGGGGTGAAAGCGAGAAGGTTTCCGATATATAAATTGTATAGTGTCTGTACATACCATGTCTTCTTCTACTTAGCTGCATCACGTTTTGTTTTCGATTTTGGTATCTAGGTGTGTTCATCAGTAACATGACGCCACACGTCTCTCTACACTGTATTATACGGCACCTACTGTATACCTGCACTTACTGTATAATGAGCGCCACCTAGAGGTATTCATTTAATAAGTAACTAATAGATGTTTACCAATAGAACCAGATTGCAACAATGTGCATGTAAGGAGTAATGGCCCCTAATATACGGTACATTGTGTGTAGCATTTGACAGTAAGTGTTGCTGAGTAGATAAAAAACATTAAATTAAAGAGTTTAAAGGGGTTTTTTGAGAAAAAATGTTCCTGCTGATATTGAGTTTAGCTTGGAGGCAAGATCAACTTTGTAATTTACTTACTGTTAGAATAGTGCCCCCGTTTCTAAATGCGGCCGCGCGTCTCGTGACCTGTGACATAATCTAAGGTTCTTGCCCTAGTGACATCCCGTATACCTATCCTATGGTGAAGGAGTCGCTAGTCCCTCACCAGTATACGAGACGTCACTTGTGACGTGACATACAGGGGCCGGCCAATTTAGCAGCAGGGAACACGCTTGCGCGGCCCCCATTGTACTCTGTACAGAACAGCGCCTTATATCGGTGTCTGGTGGAGATGCAGCCCCGCGATGTAAACAAACAGTGTGCGATGGGGATGCAGATAGCGGCTGAAAAGTGATTAGAATTCTAGGGTAGGAACATGTTTTTTTATCACGTACAAACGTCATTTCTGTGTTTTATGTTTTTTTTCATGAACTCGGAAAACCCCTTTAAGGTTAAGTTTAAATATCTTAATATAGGAGCTTGTGCACATAGTAATGTCGCGTGAATGGACCCTGTACGGTGACACATGAAGTCCATATGGCTCTGTAATACGCTGTTCTATGCACCACATCTGTTTTAGACACTTTTTGCGCCTTGCTCTTCGAGGGGACGTGGCCTAAATTGAAAGGAGATGTGGTATGGTTAAAAGGGGCATGACTTAAAATGTGCTGACGTGCACCAAAATTGCACCAGAATATTTGGGGGAAAATATTTGGACTGGAATTTTAAACTGATTTATGTATGTAGCCATCTTTATCTTGACTGATAACTTGCTGCAGCGTGATATCACACAACAAAAGCCATCGAAAAAGTCAAGATAAAGTTGCTTGACACTGTGTGTTTAACCCCTTCCCGCCGCAGGCATTTTTCAGATTTTAATTTTGTTTTTTTCCTCCCCACCTTCCAAAAGCCATAACTTTTTTATTTAGTCCTATGAGGGCTTGATTTTTGCAGGACGAGTTGTAGTTTTTCGTACCGTTTACTGTGCTATATAATGTACTAGGAAACAGGAAAAAAAGTTATTTGTGGGGTAGAAAATGAAAAAAAACTGCGTTTTTCATTGTTTTTTGCGCTTCGTTTTTACGGAATTCACTGTGCAATTAAAACAACATGTTAACTTTATTTTGTGGGTCAATACGATTACGGTGATACCAAATATATGTAGTTTTTTTCTATATTTTACTACTTTTACAAATAAAAACCTATGGGTATGTTCACACGCAAACGTATGTTTTCAGGCAAAAACAGCTCCTGAATTTTAGACGTTTTTGCAAGTGCACGCGTTTTTCGCGGCCTCCATTATGGACGTAATTGGAGCTGTTTTTCAATGGAGTCAATGAAAAACGGCTCCAATTACGTCCCAAGAAGTGACATGCACTTCTTTGAGGCGGCCGTCTTTTTACGCGCCGTCTTTTGACAGCGGCGCGTAAAAAAAAAGCCCGTCTGCACAGAACACTGTAAGATCCATTGAATTCAATGGGCAGATGTTTGCCGACGGTTTGGAGCCATTTTTTCGGCCGTAATTCCAGGCGAAAAACGCCTGAATTACGTCCGTAAATAGGGCGTGTAAAAAAGAACATTTCGAGAGCCATAACTTTTTTATTTTTCCGTCGATTAAGTGGTATGAGGGCTTATTTTTTCTGGGATAAGCTGTAGCTTTTAATAATACCATTTTGGTGTACATGCAACAATTTGATCACTTTTTATTTAATTTTTTGTGGGAGATGAGGTGACCAAAAATTAGAGATTCTGGCGTCTAAATTATTTTTTTTTTTACGGCGTTCACCGTGCGGGTTAAATAATGATATATTGTAATAATTCAGACTTTTACAGATGCGGCGATACCAATTATGTTTATTTATTATTTTTTTTTACTATGCTCTAGGGGAAAAATGTGAAAAGGGGGGTTTTTTTGAGCTTTTAATATTTTATTTTATTTTTTAAATTAAAAAAAAACATTATTTTACTAATTTTTTTTTTTTTTTATTATTCTCCCTAGGGGCTTCAACCAGCAATTGTTAGATTGCTTGCACGATATACTGCAATACTAATGTATTGAAGTATATCGTGATTTTGGCAGGCTGCTATTAAGCCCTGCCGGAGGCAGTGCTTAATAGTAGCACAAAGATGGCGGACCTGGGGGCCTTCATTAGGCCCCCAGGCAGCCATAGCAACCATCGCCACCACGCGATTGCATTGCAGGGGGCGCGATGAGCTGTTAGAGGGGGTCGCCCCCTCTTTCTAACGATTTAAATGCCGCGGTCGCTATTGACCGTGGAATTTAACGAGTTAAACTTCGTTACTCTCAAGTGTCGGCTGTAACATACAGTCGACACCCTCATCGTATGGAGCGGATTCACTCCGTGAGCCCGTTCCATATTTCCCCTACCCGACTTTAGTGTATGGATATATCAAATGTCGGGAAGGGGTTAATGCGGTAAAAGTCAGATAAAGATGGCTACATCTGTATGTCGGTGGTAAATGCGCCAAATAAATGAAAAGGTGCACACCTCTTAATATATTTGGCGCACTTTTGGCTATCCGTGTAACAGAAATTAATATCTACCTCTAATATAAGCAGGTGTAGATCTGCACCATAACTTATGACTAGGGTTGTCACAATAACAGAATTTGGACTTCGATATCAATACTTTGTGTAGTATTGCGATTGCCAAAAATAATTTAAAAAAAAACATTCTTCCATTTTCTGATGTGAGGCACGTGGTGTGATGAATTTTGAACCTCCTTGTGCCTCACATTAATAGTAATTAACCCCATCATGGTCCTGGACAACATTGGGTTAATGTGTGACGTATATGATGGGGTTAATTGCTATTAATGAGGCACATGGAGGTGCTAAATTCATAATACCTCGTACATTAAAAAGTGGAAGAAAGCAGTTTTTAGTTTGAATTTTTTACAACGTACACATCATAAATGACACTGTAAATTTGTTGAGCAGGCTATTACGGTCGCAACAATATCGAATGTGTGTATATTTTATGTATTGAGACTTTTATTTTGATGTAAAAAAAAATAATAATTTAACATTACTTTATTTTTTTAACTTTTTTATTTTTTAGCTTTAATGTACTGGCATATATCTCTACTGTATGTGAGTACATTAGCCTGTGTACGGATAGTACACAGGCAGTTGTTAGGACATACCCAAGTATGCCCTAACAGGAAATATGATCAGACAGTCCTGGGGTCCTTCAATGGACCCTGGGATGCCTGCCCATATATGGTATGTCCCTTGATCATGTCATAGGAATTCCCTGCATCCCCCTTGTCATTTTACCCCTGAAAGCTGCAGTCAGCTTTGATCGCAGCTTTCAAGGGAATAGCGACGGAGATCAGACGTTAAAGTAGGGCTGTGTAATACAGCCATTGCCTCACTCCTGACAACGAGTGTGGGCGCGCAGTCAGCATAAGGCGATGCGGCCAGCGCTGCACTAATGAGCATCAGCGCCGGCACTGAAGAGAGAACTTGGGGGTGTTTTGCAGTGCGCCCACCATATTTTCTGTCTTCAGTGCCGGAGCTCATTAGTGTAGCGCCGGCCGAAACACCTAATGCTGACCGCGCGTGCACACTTGTTGTCAGGAGCGGGGCAATGTATTACACAGCCGTAGACCCGCTCTGACTAAATTCATGTGTTCCTATACTTAGCTATGTGGCCACATAGCTTAGTATTGAAATACATGAATTAACGGTATTGAACCGTTTGAGGGTGTACGACATTTAAATAGTATCGATATTTCGATGCATCGTGCAACTCTACATATGACAGTCGCAAATTTTAGCGTAAATACAGCGTGTTTTACACCACAAAACTGGCTTAAACATCGTGATATATATTCACCTCCATGTTACGGGCGATAAAACAACAGTCGCCACACGGACTTATGTAATTCGATGGGGATATTTAAGAATGCGTTGTTTTTCACGAAGTGTGTGTCCGCTGCATGAAACTTACCGCAGGTCCTATTTTTGTGCGTTTTTGCGCACCACGCAGCCCATTGAAGTCAATGGATGCGTGAAAATAACAGACAGCACATGGACATCCATGTGTTGTCCGTTATTTACGCACCAGATGCTAAAAAAATGATGCAGAAAAGAAAAACACTGTACACCGTACACAGATGCCCCATGGAACAGCAACACAGCAAAAATGCTGCGTTTTTTGCGGACGCAAAATGGAAACTCTCGTGTGAATCTGGACTAAGGAAGAGTAAGTGTCTAAAATGTTTAGCAAAATGCACAAAATTTATCATACAGTGATCATCACTTTGATAAATTTGGCGCATTTTCTGACTGCTTTGTCTAACTTTACACTATCTAAAACTTAAACAGTATTAGTAAATCTGCCCCAATGACTTTAATAGGTCCTGTCGGGTTTCCGTAATTTTACCAGGTGAAATAGCGCAGCATGCTGCGCTATTTCTTCTGGCATTTTTCGCTGCAACAAAGACGGAGGCCCATAATGAAGCCTCCGACGCAGATGTGAACAAAGCCTTAGGGCAAAGCCCCACGTGGCGGAATTGCTCTGGAATTCCGCTGCGGACACTCTGCAGCGTTAATCCGCAGCGGACCCGTTTCTCCATTGCCTTCCACTTCTTTTTAGTAGGGTTCGTTTAGACGATGCGGACAATTCCGCTGCGGAGCATAGGCTGCGGTGCGGAAATTGGTGTCCGCAGCATACAATGGCTGTTGCGGACCTGTGGCGGACTGGTTGCGGACTCATCGCGGAAGTTCTCCATTGACTTCAATGGAGATTCAAAATTCCGCAATGAAGTCCGCAGATGTAATGTACATGGTTATGTGTGCTGCGGAGCGTATTGGTTTTTTAACATGACATTTCTTCATTCTGGCTGGACCTATGTATTTCTAGGTCTACAGCCAGACTGAGGAAGTCAATGGGGCTCCCATAATTACGGGTGACTACGTGTGTGCACCCGTAATTACGGGAGCGTTGCAAGGCGACGTCAGTAAATAGTCACTGTCCAGGGTGCTGAAAGAGTTAAGCGATCGGCAGTAATTGTTTCAGCACCCTGGACAGTGACTACCGATCGCAATATACATCAACCTGTAAAAAAAATAGAAGTTCATACTTACCGAGAACTCCCTGCTTCTTCCTCCAGTCCGGCTTCTCAGGATGACGTTTCAGTCTAAGTGACGGCTGCAGCCAATCACAGGCTGCAGCGGTCACATGGACAGCCGCATCATCCAGGGAGGTCGGGCTGGATGCCGAAAGAGGGACGCGTCACCAAGACAACGGCCGGTAAGTATGAAATTCTTTTACTTTCACTAGGGAAAGTGCTGTCCCTTCTCTCTATCCTGCACTGATAGAGAGAAGGGAAATACTTCCACCTCAATACGCTACGGCCAGTCCGCATCAATTTACTGCACATTTTGGGCAGATCCGCAACAGAATCTGCAACGCAGATTCTGTGCGGCATTGATGCGGAAGAAATACGCCACGTGGGGCCATGCCCTAATACTAGAGAACATCCAGAAAAATAGTAAAACTAAAATACTCATACAAAATATGCCCTATCACTATGTTTTTTAATCAGATCTGGTCTCTATGCTCAGTTTTCTGCTTCTGGTCAATATTGAAAAATTAGTCTGCTGGATTATCAGATGTCTGGTTTATTTAAAATTCACAATACAATTTATAAACGTAAATGTATGTATGTGTAATGTTTACTAATACAGATATAAAATAATGTATCACTATAAGGGTATGTTCACACAACCTATTTTCAGCCGTGTTTCGGGCCGTAAACGCCCCGAAAAACGGCTAAAAATGCGGGGGGGCTGAACGCCTCCAAACATCTGCCCATAGATTTCAATGGGAAAAACTGCGTTCCGTTCTCACAGGGCATTTTTTACGTGTCCGTTTTTAAAAACGGCCTCGTAAGAAGAAGTGCATGTCACTTCTTGAGCCGTTTTTGGGGCCGCTTTTATTGACTCAATAGAAAAACAGCTTAAAACACGGCCGTAAAAAACACCGCAAAAAAACGCAAGTTGCTTAAAAATTGGCTGAAAATCAGGAGCGGTTTACCCTTAAAAACAGCTCCGTATTTTCAGCCATTTTTTGTTAAGCGTGTGAACATATCCTAATACATATGCGATCCGTATTACACAGACACTAGGCCACTCACAGAACAGGTGAGTTGTACCCAGCAGCTTGACTGCAGCCAATGGTTAAGGGTATGTTCACACGGCTTATTTACGGACGTAATTCGGGCATTTTACGGCTCGATTTACGTCCGAAAATGCGGCTCGATAGCGTTAGCAAACATCTGCCCATTCATTAGAATGGGTCTTACGATGTTCTGTGCACACGGTCATTTTTTTACGCCCCGCTGTCAAAAGACAGGGCGTAAAAAAGACGCCCGCGTCAAAGAAGTGCCTGTCACTTCTTCAGACGTAAATGGAGCCGTTTTCCATGGACTCCATGGAAAACCAGCTCCGTTTAATGTCCGTAATGGACGCAGCAAAAAGCGCCTCAACATGCCATTACGGCTGAAATTACGGAGCTGTTTTCTCCTGAAAACAGCCCCGTAATTTCAGCCGTTACGGACGCTGCCGTGTGAACATACCCTAACTTTGAGCCCCCAAAACAGGATGATTACTAAAATCTAGAAGCAACCTCCGTCACAGATATTGCCTCCTCGCCCCACACCCGGCAGGAAGACGCCTTGGTAACCAGGGAAGCAGAGGAGGATGAATATCAGGAGATTAGACTTTATTATCCAACATACACCTGTCTGCTTACACTGCACCCTCTGACTGGAAATCCTTGATCCCACAGATAATCGCTATGTTAACGTGAGCAAAGTGTCTATTAGATCCACTGCCTGCTGGAAAATCTTACAATCTGTATCCTACTAGGTGGGTTTCCCTACCGGACCTCCATCAGCCTCCAATATCATACATAGACATACAGAGGGTTAGACAAAGAGCCACACAAAAGAAAAAACACACATAAAGACGGCAATCACAGTAAAAACGCATTTATCTACAAGTTGTTTTTCCGCGATGCGGTAATGGTGAGACTACGCTAAATCATGGCTTTTTGGATAAGTATTTATTTTGTGCAGTTTATAAAGGGGGCAGTAGAGAGGTGCACCACTGTAAAATGCATTGGAAATGTGGCAGGAGAGCTTATATTGTTGGACAGGCAATGAGAATTAATATTTAACTCCCTCCCAACTTTCAATTATTCTTGTTTTTTAGGGTCGTAAATATGAGGCCTCCCAAAGAGAATGGAAATCAGTAACCGGATAGATAGATAGATAGATTCTGGGGCACCTGCCTACAGGGTATACCACAGTGGCATGGACTATGGTCTCCAGTGCCCTATGAACAGTCCTCGGTTTTCTTGTATGGTTTGCAGCTCTAACAACGGTTGATGAAATCTGACTCCTTCCTGTGCTGTGTGCATCACCCCGTGCATATTAAAGCCGGCCGCATTCCTTGGTTAATATATTAATGTTGCTCAGTAACAAGATCCAGCCTCTTATTCCACTCACCTGTCGTGTCACCAGTCTCCATTGTCAGATACACCTGCTGCACACAGTAATGCGACTGAGACACAAACATACACAACAGAACATGAAATGAGGAGAATTGGTTGTTGTCTCTTTAAAGTCTAATTCCAGTCATACTGTAGTTATAGACATGTCACAAGTTGTCATCGGTGAAGGGGAAAGGTACAGAGGGAACATAGACTGAAAGGCAAGTCCATGACCCACATGCTCCCCTCCTGAATTAAAGGCAAATGAGAACCCAAGGGGCACGGCACAGCCTTCATCAGCAGGAGCCCCACTGTCTCTATGACTGGAGACATTGACTGATGATGTCAGACTATGTAGGTACACGCATCGTTGACAAGGGGAATGGTAACAACCAGTTGTCAATTTATTCAAACATTTCCAGGAGGAATAAGAGAGGAACAGACCAAGTCAGAGCTCTAAGTTCTTCTTCAGTATTATTATATGATGGGGAAAATGTATTTATTAAAACAGACGTGTCAGGAGAACTGACAGTGCCCCTTTAAATCCATTATTTCCTTGCAATGTAATAGTTTGTTGAGGTGGTTTGCGCATTGTTTCCGTGAACTGCCGTATTATTGCTGTGCAGTATTGGTTGGGACACAGAAGCTGTGGGGGCACAGAAGCTGTGGGGGCACAGAAGCTGTGGGGACACAGTAGCTGTGTCGGCACCATCACTTGCAAGTATATTATGCAGCTAACATCCCGATCTTACGGTCGGGATCAGATATAACTTCATTTTCGGCCGTGTGATGCTGCAGCACCAAAGGAGTTTGACAAAGGCAGGGGGCTCCCTCTGTCAGCTCCTTGACTGCCCCCAATGGGTTTGCATGGCAGCTGGGCCCTATTAAAGGCCCCTGGGTCTGCCATTGGTAGATGTATTAGGCCCTGCTAAAGGCCACTTTCAAACGGCAGTATTTTGGTCAAATTATGCATGAGTATTTGTAAGCCAAAACTAGGAGTGAGTCCAAAACACAGAAGAGGTGCTAATCTTTCCATTATACTTTTTTCTCTGAGTAGATTCTACTCCTGGCTTAAGCTTACAAATACAGAAGCAAAATACAGTTGTGTGAAAAAGACCAGAGACTAATAAAAAAAGAAAAAATAAATACATTGTAAAAAAAAAAAAAAAGAATTGGCCAAAATAGTAAACCATAAAAAAAAAATATACTTAAAGATACCACAGGAATTGTAACAGCCCATAGAATAAAGATATACCATTTTATGCACGGCAAATGTTGTAATACAAAATCCCCAAAAAGTGGTACATTTACTATTTTTTCGTATTCACACAAAAATATATATCCTTTTTTTTAAATTATATATATATATATATATATGAAATGGTGTCAATAAAAACTACAACTCATCCAGCAAAAAACAAGCCCTTGTTAAAGGGTTGTATCTAAATAAAAAATGATCACCTATCCCAATGTCTTTGAGACGGAAACGGCCGAGCGATGTAAGAAGAAAAGGGGTTCGCAATCGCGATTGATGGGGGTTCCATTGGTGGGGCCCCAAGCGATCGGCAAATTATCACCTATCCTTTCCAAAATGTAAATGAGCCCTAATACACCACAAACACTTCACTTTTTACAGACCTTCTATAATAACAAAGGATTCCGGGTTATTTGAAAATAGACATTAGCAAATCATTCAGAACCTTCCATTCCATTTCTCATCTGTACGGAACGCTGGAACATCCAACAGACAGTTCAGGAATGTTCTTATCTAAATCCAACAACGCTCTGTACACAACAGAGACACAGGCTTCTTTGTATTTTGGTGTAGAGGACCATGTCACCAGCATATAAATACCCTTTTATTAGGAAGGACCTTTACTGTTCAAAACACAACACGACAATGATAAGCGGTGCCAACCCTAGAAATAAATGACAGCACTGGGAACTATATGACCACACATTATTTTGGACATTGGAATTTAAAGGGACATTATTTTTCGGTATACAGCAGGAGGGAACAACTTTTTTGGTTCATTGTATACAATGTCAGATTGCACTACATCGGCAAATAGGTGATTCGTAAGGGACATGATGGGACATGATGGGACACTGTGTCTCTGCATTAATACCCCATGGTATCATGTGCAACAATAGGATGCGCCTGTGCTTTGGCCCTGCCTTTGCCTTTCTGCTGTCCATGTCTAATATTAAAGGCTAGAAACACCTTTGAAATAGTTTTTTATGTTTTTTTCTTAAATAACAGAAAAGTGTGATTGGTGCAACATTTAAAATATGTTTTATTAAAAATTATTTTTACTTTTTGCAATACAGCAGCTTTGCATTTTGTATACAGAGCAGCTGTGTCTAGCGCTGAGACCTGAATCCGTCAGGTCAGTGGGACTGACAGGTTCAGTGTCAGCGGGTCCTGCGTGTCTCTGACATGCAGGATCCACCTGTAATCCATCACATGTGATCGATAATAGCTCGATCTGACCGCTGTCACTGAACCAGTCAGTCCCGCTGACCTGACAGATACAGCGCAAAATACAGCTGCTCTGTAGGATAAAAGCAGCTGTATCTCAAAAAGTAAAAATATTTTTTAATAAAACGTATTTTGAAAGCAATCACAATGAACAGCAATCACACTGGAAAAAAAAAAGGTGTACATGGCCTTTAAGTTTACGACTCACGGCGCCACACGAGAATTACTGCAACTCACACTATGACCTTACAACCTTTATCAAAAATATCTGACTATGTCGCCATGGGACACTAGTCTTAGGGTATGTTCACACGCAAACTCAAAAACGTCTGAAAATACGGAGCTGTTTTCAAGGGAAAACATCACCTGATTTTCAAAAGTTTTTTGAGCAACTCACGTTTTTCGCCGCGTTTTTCGTGGCGTTTTTGGAGCTGTTTTCAATAGAGTCTATGAGAAAATGGATCCAAAAACGTCCCAAGAAGTGTCCTGCGCTTCTTTTGACGAGCCGTCATTTTACGCGTCGTATTTTGACAGCGACGCGTAAAATGACAGCTCGTCTGCACAGAACATCGTAAGACCCATTGCAAGCAATGGGCAGATGTTTGCCGGCGTAATGTAGCCGTATTTTCAGGCGTAAATCGAGGCATAATACGCCTCGTTTACGCCTGAAAATAGGTCATGTGAACCCAGCCTTAGGGTATGTTCACACGGCTTATTTACGGACGTGACTCGGGTGTTTTTGCCCCGAATTACGTCCGAAATAGCGGCTCAATAGCGTCGGCAAACATCTGCCCATTCATTAGAATGGGGCTTACGATGTTCTGTGCAGACGGTAATTTTTTTTACGCCCCGCTGTCAAAAGGCGGGGCGCAAAAAAGACGCCCGCGTCAAAGGAGTGCCTGTCACTTCTTCAGACGTAAATGGAGCCGTTTTCCATGGACTCCATGGAAAACCAGCTCCATTTAACGTCCGTAATGGACGCAGCAAAAAGCGCCTCTACATGCCATTACGGCTGAAATTACGTTGCTGTTTTTTCCTGAAAACAGCCTCGTAATTTCAGCCGTTACGGACGCTGCCGTGTGAACATACCCTTAAAGACAATACAGGACAAACACATGACCCATTCTGACACACATTATGCATGACTGCTACACAGTATCTGCTTGGAACATCTCTTGAAAGTAGATACAGAATATGTCAAAGCTGGAAAAAACTCATTATACACTGCATAAGGGTATGTTCACACGAGGGCGTCCGTTACGGCTGAAATTACGGGGATGTTTCAGCCTGAAAACATCCCCGTAATTTCAGCCGTACCGGCATGTGCAGGCGCTTGAACGCCGCCTCCATTACGGCCGTAATTAGCGCTGCTATTCATTGGAGTCAATGAATAACGGCTCCAATTACGGCCAAAGAAGTGACAGGTCACTTCTTTGACGCGGGCGTCTATTTATGCGCCGTCATTTGACAGCGGCGCGTAAATATACGCCTCGTGTGAACAGACAAACGTCTGCCCATTGCTTTCAATGGGCAGATGTTTGTCAGCGCTATTGAGGCGCTATTTTCGGACGTAATTCGGGGCAAATTCCGTAAATAGGCCGTGTGAACATACCCTAATAGTAACATGTCGTTTTCTATTTGTATCCTAGAGTGACAGCTTGCTGCACCCTCTGCGGTCCCATTGAGTTTCATGTGTAGCCATGGAATAATGTCCTGGCCACATGATATCTCCTGCTGCAGGACCGTGATCTTCATCTGTTATGAGATCATTGCAAAATATTATGGCCCCATATCAACGCTGTCATGATATGGGACGATGGGCAAGTTGTAGTAGTCGACAGCAGCAAGATGTCACAGCCAGAACAAATCAACTGGCGGCTACTGCTGGTATGACAGATTATCCTGCCGCCACTGGTAGAGCGCCAATCCTGCCCCTGTATGACAGTCACCAGGGAGCTGCCATTTAGCATGGGCCTATACAGTACGGTATATAATACAACACACAGTACAGTTACTATACAACAAGGTTCATGGCACAACATGACGTAATATTCACTGGGTCTGATTTATAACTTCCTACCTCCAATTCTTCTCCCACATCAGATCTGGACATTAGTCCTATGTCTGAACTAATGCAATTAATTGGGGGCAAGAAGAGGTCTAATCTATTAGGGGTCCCCGCTAGTCTGGCTGCACAAAGTTTAGCAAAAGGGTCCCCGCATTTGGTTATAGTGGTTTTTCTTTGTTGTTTTTTTTTTTAAATGACCGGATATAGAGACAAAACCTATCAATATAGTAACATTTTTGGTTCCATTTCTGGTCTCCACAGTTGCCACCCCCCCCCCCGCCACTCCGATGTTTACAAACCTGCGTTATAATGTGTCAGCCACAGATACACACGTCACATGATCATAAACGATACAGAACCACTACCCTAGCCCTCCAGCTGCTGTGGAACAACAACTCCCAGCATGTGGCTGTCAAGGTACACTGGGAGTAGCAGTTTTAGAATTTCTGAAAAGTCACAGGTTGCAGACCACCACCGGACTATAATACAAAGAGCGTATCTACCGGTCCGAAAAGTAAAACTCTACATGTGTAGGGGTTGTCAAGTTTTATGTTATATCATCAAAAGTCCTGCAGCTTTCAGATATATTATCTATTTGAATTCATTATACATATAATATGTTTTTAAAGATCTTTGCTTGTATTTACAGGCACAGCATAGAATATTACAATTTCTCACACCTGAGATTTTCTTTTGAGCAAAATGATAAATTTACCAGCAATTCTGGAATACAAATGATTTGTGCACAGAGAATCAGCTCAGTTACCCTCTAACTAACTCAGCTCTGCTACACCTGTACACAGTTCCTGCAGTTGATGATATAAACTCTGGAAGCTACAAGGATACAAGATCAGCAGACTGTGACTATCAGCAGACACAGGGACCACACTCTGCATATGGCTCTCTCACACACCATGTAAGCATTGCATCCTGTAATACATCAGACATGTCTCCACACTGACCTCTCAGCTCATGGACTCCTGTGCTCCGTGTTCCTGCTTCTCCCTCGACTGTATGAAACTCATTAGAAGCCAAGCTGTTACCTCAGCAACAACGGTTTCAGGCTTTTTGTTATTCTGTAACGTCGCTCTTGTCCACTAGGGGGCAGCCGTGTACCGAACTGATGAAGTTTATGCGCTCAGGAAAGCTGAGAAAACTTTTTTCTGCTGTTCATCTTCTGATGTGTAAAATAGATTGTTCATTTTCTTCCCAACCTCCTGCTTTATAGAGGTATCTTGTGGTTTGTTTTTAAAGACTTTTGGATGCATAGAGTTATTGAATTGCAGACATTGTAATACATATAATTTGTTAATGTGCCTAGATAGATAGATAGATAGATAGATAGATAGATAGATAGATAGATAGTTATGCGATATATAGATATATAGATAGATAGATAGATAGAAATATAGATGTGAGATAGTTATGTGATAGATGGAACGGAAACCAACTGCAACGGAAGAATTATCATTGAAATCAATAGTAATGTAAATGGAAGCTTCGGTTTCCATTTGGCTTTCCGTTCATCTGTTCCTCCGACGGAAAGATCGCTGATGTGAACCCAGCCTAACAATTATTTTTCTTAATGGGAGCAAAGAACGGTTTGCAGCCCTGTCCCTGTGTCTAAATACCGTAGCCAATTCAGTGTTTTATAGGCGCTCCTCCACGTACCCAACACCCTGGGCACATGCCCCGCCGGACCCCTAGCTACTCTCCTGATCTTATAAATGCCTTTATTTTAAAGCACAACTTGAAATGGTGGTGCATGATTAGTGTTAGGCCATGTTCACACAGCATGGATTTGCCATAAGCAAATCGGCTTCCTATTTTTTAGATCTGCGGCAGAATTCAGTGGCTGAAAGTCGAATTCATGCTGCGTATTTGCCAGCGCGATCCTTGTGCGGATTATTCTGATTCGATGGAGCTGATTTGCATCTGGCTATGTAGAGACACACCTGGTTTGTTGGATTTCAATAGGTGTATTTAGTACCATTTACTTTAAATATTATTCCGGTTCACAATATCCCTAATACACATTATCTCACTATAAAGCCTTGTACTTCTGCATTTTGCTGTGACATAATTTTGATGAAGTCTCAATAATTACAACAACAGAAGACCCTGGAGACGAGGACGGCTTCTAATGATCCCCCGATGCCCCTGCATCACACACAACACTCCCCAGTGATCTGCTGGTTCAGCGGCTCATGTGCAGCGTTCTCTAATTGGCAGCAGCTTATAATGATGTATGGGAAAAGCAATGTTATCCATGAAGTATGTGACAGTCCTCGGTTTCCTTAACTTGTGCTCAATGGCATCACTCCAAATCTCTAGTTATTGGTGCCAAATAATATGAAGACTTATCAGAGACTCAGCAGACTAGTGCCTGTCGTGCTATCAATCCCCAAACACAAGTACGTCGATTAAACTTCATTTTAGGGCATTGAGCAGAGCCAAGTGTAAGCTGGCCTTAGGCTTGTCAGTGGGGCAACATCATTGTCAAGCAAACCTGGTCAATGCCAGGGCCCACTGGCCTTGGATTGCCCAGGCCAATATGAGTAAACATGCTTAATGTTTATCAAGGATTTTTTGAGATGGGGGGGGGGGGGTTGCCAACTGTGTCTATATATACCAGGAGCCTACCTATAAGGCCACTTTCACCCGGCAGTATTGTGGTCAGTATTCTGCATCAGTATTTTGATGCCAAAACCAGGAGCGGAACCAAAACACGGAAGAGGTGCAAATGTTTCCATTATAACATTTCACTTTTCATGTTTCACTCCTGGTTTTGGCTACCAAATACTGATGCAAAATATTGATCAAATACTGCTGTGTGAAAGTGTCCTCCTGGTGGTGATACAGGGGTGATACAGGGGTGACTAGGGCAGCGGGTCACAACAAAACAGGACGTGTCCTTTTCTAGGTTTTGGCTTATATAATATGTGACTAAATATATTCAGTTCTTCCATATATATATATACATCATACCCCAGACCACATCCTGTAAATATATTCAGCCCCCCTATATTCATATTATACTCAGACTAGGCCCCTACTGTGTATTAATACCAGACCCGAAACCAGACCCCCTAAATATATTCAGACCCCCTATATTAATAACAGACCCTAGCCCAGACCCCTAAATTTCAGACCCCTGACCTCCTAAATATATTCAGAACTGCTGTATTAGTATTAGACTCCGTTCCAGACCCCTATATTAATATCAGTCCCACTAACCAGACCAGACCCCCTCACCTCAGGCGCCGCTTCAATGGGTCCTGATTCTGTCCAGTGTCAGGACATTGTGTCCGCTACCAGACGGCGTCAGGACCCAGTGCAGCGACGCCTGGAGCTGAACAAGAGACAGGAGCGAGAAGGGTAAGTATACAGGATTAATCTATTAGATAATGGACGATTCTTTGATGGATGCGGCCTACCTCCCAGCAAATGAGTGAAAACGATATATCACCAGGTAAGGGAGGCTAAAAATAGGGTGACTCCTGGTAAAACCGGTAGAGTTGAAAAGTCCGCTGTTAGCCCACATCAGTTTAAGATATAAAAACTATTAAAAGTGGCCCTCAAGTGTTTTGGGCTGGGTTCACACTTCCATTTTTTATGCAGTATGTTATTTTGACTTTATAGTGGAGCCCCATTGCGGCACCCCCGCCGATCAGCTGTATTGAAGTCACCGCGCTGCTCTTGCGAGCGCTGCTTCCCCTTCATTCATTATCTGCTCGTACTGTAAATCGATGACACACTTGTATCGTCGTTTCACAGCATTACAGCCTTCTCCAATTCAAGAGAATGGGAGAAGACTGTATAACTGGGAACCGCCGCTACAAGTGTGTCAAGGATTCACAGTACGAGCCCCTTCAAAATAGCTGATCGATGGGGTGCCGTGGCGGTAGTCTGACCCCCAGTGGACCACAGGGGCTTACAGCAAAAAAATACCCACAATCAGCTGCTACCAGGTTCTCCCAAGATTTTTGCACCTCATTTAATAGGTATCTATACTTAGATCAAGCCAAAATAGAAAAAGCTATTGAAATAGGTGTTAAAGAAGCAACTAGCTCTATTGGTAGTATAGATAATTGGTAAATATTTATAATCAGCAGTTACAAAATTAAAGTCTGTGTTCAAATCTTCTAGTCTGATTTAACAATAAAATACGAAATATTTATTTTAAATATTCGTTTAAAAAGCCATAACTTTCTGTATTGTGTATTCCATGACTAATGCCTGCAATCTAGTGGTCAAAGCATGAACTGCTAGGCGAGCTTGGAACGTAGCAGCCTCTTTTCAGGTCCAGCAGTATTTCCATGAAAGTTGTAATGTCTCTTTTCCCACTCATTATGGTAGATCATACATGTCCAAAGTGAAAAAAAGAAGTAAAATACGGATTCATATTATTTTACTTCCCTACTGAAGAGAGACTGTGATAATATTAAATACTATGCCTTAGATTGAATGATTTTAACAAATTTCCCCAGCCAATTTACTCGGCAGAACAGGGGAATTTTCAAAAAAAAATGTAATGCATATATCTAATATGGATCTGCTCCTATATAAGGTAAACATGAAAATCTATTGGAAATTTGGTTAAAAATATATTTATGCCATTGCGATATTTATAAAATACTTGGTTTGCAGAGTTGTAAAATGAAGGTCAATATGTAAATTTAGTACATTCTCAACATACACCGCCATACAGTGACAAATAATGCTACCATACCATGCCCCTTTAATGGAATCATACAGTACACACCAATGACTATTAGGCCATGTTCAGACGTGGCAGAATTTTTTCACTGAAAATGTTTGCTGCAGATTCGTTGCGAATTTGCAGCAACATTTTCATATTTGACAGGTAATTCAGACGTTGTGGATATCACAGCAGACTTGCAATGCAAATGCTGAAATTCCACTGCTTCTCCGCAACATAAGTTTCCTAAATGTAATGTAAATGTATAGAAACAAATGTAAAAAACAGCTGCTGCACAATTCCACTGCGGAATGTCCATAGCGGAATTCAACAGCAATTCTGCCATGTCTGAATGTGCCCTTTGGCTATGTTCACACGCAGTTTTTTTGCAGGCAGAAAAATCTGCCTCTAAATTCCTTCAGGAATGCTGAAACACCTGATCTCAATAATTAGGAGGGTTTTGTTCACATACTTTTGCCCATGTAGTGTATATGATCGCTCAGTTAGACAGGACATAAAAGTATGATAGGTTGGGTACGCCTCGCTGTTTGCACTTGGGTTTGTACCTGATATTGCTTGTATCTTACTGCTTGAAAACCGCCCTGCAATAGGCCGAAACTATGGAGTGACATGGATGAAAGAAACTGGAGTACTTTGGAGTGCTGCGATTTCTTCACTGTTTGATTAAAACCCGGGATCGAGGTCAAGTTCGCAGGAACGCTTTTGCAATTTATTTCATAGTGCTGCTTTTCTTCCTTTACAGCGTTGTGGAAAAATATGGAGCTATGTAGAAACACATGTGGGTGCTAACCACTACCAAAAAATAATTCTCAAAAAGACAGGTATGTCACACTACTTTTCTCACACTGTGCAGGATTTCTGATGTTGCCAGTACCCTGACCAGTGGCGTAACTACCACTGTAGCAGCCAAAGTGGCTGCTACGGGGCCCGCGGCACTGGCCCCCTCCCATGGCCGGAGGCTCTGCTAGTAGCCGCTATGGCTGCTACAGCGGTAGCGATGCCACTGAACACTATGGCAGAGCAGGGAGGTATGTCCCCGCTCTGCCATTAAAGGGGTTGTCCCACTATCTACAGGGAGGGGGCTGTATGGCACTATCTACAGGGATGGTGCTATCTACAGGGGGGCTGTATGGTGCTATCTACAGGGGGACTGTATGGTGCTATCTACAGGGGGACTGTATGGTGCTATCTACAGGGGGGCTGTATGACACTATCTACAGGGGGGCTGTATGGTGCTATCTACAGGGGGGTTTGTATGACACTATCTACAGGGGGGCTGTATGGTGCTATCTACAGGGTGGTCTGTATGGTGCTATCTACAGGGGTCTGTATGGTGCTATCTACAGGGGGACTGTATGGTGCTATCTACAGGGGGGCTGTATGACACTATCTACAGAGGGATTGTATGGTGCCATCTACAGGGGGGCTGTATGGTGCCATCTACAGGGGGGCTGTATGGTACCATCTACAGGGGGACTGTGTGGCGCTATCTACAGGGAAGGGGGCTGTATGGCGTTATCTACAGGGAGGTGGCTGTATGGCGCTATCTACAGTGGGGCTGTATGGCGCTATCTACAGGGAGGGGGCTGTATGGTGCTATCTACATGGGGGCTATATGGTGCTATCTACAGGGGGGGGCTGTATTGCGCTATCTACAGGGGGGCTGTATGGCACTATCTACAGGGGGCTGTGTGTGGTGCTATCTACAGGGGGGCTGTATAGCGCTATCTACAGGGGGGCTGTATGGCGCTATCTACAGGGGGGCTGTATGGCGCTATCTACTGGGGGCTGTATGGCGCTATCTACAGGGGGCGCTGTGTGGCAGAATCTACAGGGGGGTTGTCCAAAAAAAGAGAACATGAAGCAGCACTTAAAAAAAGGAAATTTATTCATCCAACATAAGACCGCAAAGTTTCACCTCCTCTATGAAGGCATTTTCAAGCCTGTTCTTTTTGTCTACAAGGGGGGTTGTGTACACCCAGGGGAGGGGGGCTCTGTTAAAAGTTTGCTATGGGGCCCAGTCTTTCCTAGTTACGCCACAGACCATACACCACCAGGGGTATAATGCCCTAATGCTGAATCTGCTACCTCTGCATCCCTTATACTGTAGTTACGCCACCTGCTCCCCATCAATGAAACCACCACCCACAATGACCCGGGGGAGCACATAAACAGGACACATGAAGGGGGCTGACAACCAAAGCAGATAAGAGCGGGAGCGGGAGACGGATTGGACCCTTACATACATATTATGCCGTTCTATGCTGTAGGCCCTGATAGAGAAATAACTTATAGTAACAGTTCGGGTATCCATGAAATCCTGTCCTGTTTCATTTCTATTTACTGTGGTCAATCAGAACTTACCAGAGAGCATTATTTGCTTACAGTCTCTTAAAGTGTAGCTAAACTTTCAGAAAACTTCTGACATGTCATAGTGACATGTCAGAAGTTTTGACTGGTGAGGGCCCGAGCACTGAGACCACCACAAATCGCTAAAATGAAGTGGCAGAAGCGCTCGTGTGAGCGCTGAGCTTCTTAGTTTCTGATCGGCTTTTCTCGGAAAGTCTATGTAACAGTGTACGGGCCCATGGACTTTCTATTGAGTCCGTACATGATACATTGGCTTTCCGAGAAAAGCCGATCAGAAACAAAGCGGCTCAGCGCTCACCTGAGCGCTTCTGTTGCTTCGTTTTAGCGAATCGGTGGGGGTCTCAGTGCTTGGACCCCACTGATCAAAACTTCTGACATGTCACTATGACATATCAGAAGTTTTCTGAAAGTTTAGTTACCCTTTAAGGACTACATCTCATTCAGTTTTGAATTTTGCTTTTCAAAATGGTAAAGGACCGCCATCCGGGCGGAACCGGTGGCACTGCTGTCAGGACCCCAGACTACTGATTTCAAAAGAATCCAGAGTCCCTGCATATGACCCACACAGTTATACTTTCATTAAAAAGGCAATAATGTGCAAACTTGGGGCCAGTTAAATTCATGTCCCAGGTAATCTTCATTTGCCTTCCTGAGGGATCCACCAAATATATGGTAAAGTCCTTTAAGGGTGCATAATAGCTTCCATTCCCATTAGAGGAGCCCACAGATTACAAAATTTGTTATTCCCCAACCAAACACCTTCTTTCAAAACCTCACCAAATCTATATAATGGGGTACCAGCTCAGGGGGCTTTGTCCTTTGAAAGTATAAGGTCCATATATTTCAAAAGTTTGCCCTGTGTGGAGGTGCAGTGTGGGTGAGACTTCCAGCTTATTTATCAATGTATTTAGAAAGAATTATATTTTAGGGGCTGTTCACATTGGTGTTGTAGGCTCTGTTAGGGACTTCCCACACAGATTCCATTGTCTTTGCCGGACAAATTAGCGCAGTATGCCGGGAACCCGATGAACCCAATAAAAAGTCAATGGGTTCCATCAGGCGCCAATGGTTTCAATTATGCAACTCATCCAAGATATGGTATTTTCATTGTTCTGCTCCTATGATGGAGCAAAGAAACGGAAGCCAGAATGCAGCTGTAACCTGGCCTTACAAAACATGAGCGTATGTCACAGTTAGGACAGAGCTTGTGCCTTTTTTTAGAGCACATTAGAATACAAATTGCAGGCAGATTTTGCCCTGATCTAACCCAAACAAAAGACTCCAATGCTGCAAGGAAACAGTGCTGACCTCTAAACCTTCTTGTCATCTTGAACATAAGTATCAATATCTCAGTATGTATGACCTCATAAGTTTTTTCCATAACTGTTTAAATTGTGTAAAAAGGAACTATTTTGCTACAAGAGTGTAGTTTTCAAACCTACCACTAGACGGCAGCATTGTTCTGATAATATGCCCAGATCACTGCTTTTCAAGGTAAATGCATTTCAACAGTTAAGAAGGGGTTGTCTGGGCATAGTGCTGTTTTTCATACTGATGACCTGTCCACAAGATAGGTCATCAGTATATGATTGCAGGGACTCCTAGCATCGTACATAACTATGATGCTAGGAGCCCGGCTCCCTGCACTGTGTTCGGTCCGGGTCTTCCGGCCGAAATACGTTCCGTACATTACGGACGTAACATGGTCGTGTGAACCCAGCTTTAGGCCTCATGCTCACTTCAGTTATTTTCTTCAGGGTGCTATCCGTTTTTTTAACGGACAGCACACTGACACATTCATTTCTATGGGGCCATGCACACTTCCATTATTTTAACAGTTCCATGCGTCCGTTCCGTCAAAAATAGAAGATGTCCATAATTTTACATAAAGACCCCAAGTTAGCTCTCCTACACTTCGAACCCCCTGAACTAACGCATGCACAATTTCAATTGTTCTCTTACATCCTTTTGGCCGCTAAAATTACTATTGCCCAATCCTGGAAAAAGCAATCTGTAATTTTTGCAGGTGTCAAAACCAGAATGGACCAAATATTTGTGAATGAAAAACTCACAAGTATTTTACTAGATAGGATTGCCAGATTCGAGTTGCTTTGGCTGCCCTGGATCAATTACGCCTACTCTCACTTACCTGGTGCTATGATCACCGCCTTTAATAACTTTCTTTTTTTCTAGATCTCTGACCGACCCCTCCTTTACCTTTCCCCGTCTTTCTGTTCCCCTTTCTCCATTCCCTCTTTCCACTTCCTAATTTTGTTTTTGTATCCCCTTTTTTTACGTTCTTTTATCATTATTGCCTTGACTGTTTGACATATTGTGTAGTTCATTGCTGTATCAGTTGTTGTATATTATATATTATACACCTCTTTTCTTTGTGTTCATGCAATATATTTCCTTACTTTGTTGTAAAACTCAATAAAATTTGTTGAAAAGTAAAAATAGAAGATGTCCTACTTCTGTCCATTGTTCCATATCCATCTCGCCCATTGAAGCCTATGGGTCCATCAAAACAACGGACGGTACACGGCTGGTGGTTGGCTGAGGTTGGTATATATATATATATATATATATATATATATACATATCCTTTAAATACTTCTGCAGCTATATTATCCCTTACTCTGATATATACCCTTTTTAGCTATGTAATTGTTTTACAACTATATACCTGTTATCAGTGGGGCTATTTAGCATCTGAACACTTTGGAAAAAGATTCCATTTTCCTTTTTTTGAGTTTGTCTACCTTACCTATATACTACCTCAGCCCGCCACCTTCTCTTTATGGCTCTCTCTTCTCCCTTTTTATCAAGTTTATATAACTTTTATTGATATATATGTACAATAAAGAAAGTTCATTAATTTTCATATACAATTTTGGTCTGTTTATTTAACAGTTCTCTATATGTTTTCATCACATGGGACATGAATATAATTGACACCAATATGCCTATCTTTCTATAGGTTTTCTCTTGTTCATATAGGAAAAAATATTTGTCTTGGACACTGTCCTGCAAACGCAGGGTCGGCAGTTTTTTTTTTAAAATCAGCTTTTACCTACTGGATTGATCCAATAAGTAACATCCAACATTAGTTACTCATCTCTCCTAGCTCTAGATGAATCCCTAAATTCAAACCCCAAAATTCAGATCCCAATATGCTGAGCCCAGCCAGCGTCAGAATATAATGTGCCGTGGCACCCAGATTGACCTGCAAAAAAACAAGCCCTTACACAGGTATATCGGCGTAAAAATAATAAAATTATGGCTTTCAAAATTTGGCAACAGAAAACATATTGATCCACGGAATAAAGTTAACATGTCCTTTTTCCCTAACAGTGAACGCCGTAAAAACAAAACCCAAAAAAGCAAGGATCACAGTTTTTTTCCCATTCTAACCCACAAAGAGTTTTTATTCAGTTTCCTAGTACATCATATAGTAAATGAAAGGTTGTCATTAAAAACTACAACTCGTCCCGTGGCTTCTGGAATGGAGGAGGAAAAAAAAAGGAAAAGTGGCTGCGACGCCAAGGGGTTAAAATATTTTAGGCAAGCCCACATCCGGCCTGCATATCTCAATTGTGGTACTTACCTTTATTTCCTCTGCCCATCTCTGACCAGCAGCCAGGGTAGTGAGTGACTTTCCTATTCAAAGGAGCATGAACATGTAGTATGGTCATCCACTGGCTGCACCGATGTCGCCTGACCCCTGTCCATCCTGGTGAGAATGAATGGAGAGGTTTCCACCCGTCTACGCAGCTTTCTCTAACCGCCATGCAAGTGTTTCTAAGATGGGAATAACCAAGCATTTTTGGACCCTGTCTAACAAACCGAGCCCAACTAAAAATGGTTCATTATAGATTCTGGACAACTTCTTTATAAATAAGTACAATGGAGATTTATTACTGGGCCAGACAGGCAGAAACTGCAAAATTGTTCACAACGGTGCACGCTGTATGATAAATCTTGCTAGACATTTTAGAGACTTTTCTCTCCCTTATGCCAATATTTTGTGCCCAAAGAATACGCCATTAATATATCTGGTGCATTTGACGACTACTTTTATCCATGCCCATCTTACTAGACACTTGTCGGGTGAGGTGTAAAAAGTGTCTTTAAAGTATGACAGTTTTTGAAGGGCAATTTCAGGCAGAATTCCGGCACATGTTGCTTCGTAAATCTTCCCCTTCCTTTTTCCTGGAATTTCCCTTTAAAGTATAGCTAAACGTTTGACAAACTTCTGACATGTCATAGTGACATGTCAGAAGTTTGGATTGGTGGGGGTCCGAGCACTGAGACCCCCACCAATCGCTAGAATGAAGCAGCTGTAACGCTCGTGTGAGCGATCAGCCGCTTCGTGTCTGTTTGTCTTTTTCCGGAAAGCCGATGTATCAGAGTACGGGCTCATAGACTTACACAGATACATTTGTTTCCGGAAAAAGCCGACCAGACATGAAGCGGCTGATCGCTCACATGAGGGCTTCAGCTGCTTCGTTCTAGCGATTGGTGGGGGTCTCCGTGCTCGGACCCCCACCAATCCAAACTTCTGACATGTCTCTATGACATCTCAGAAGTTTGTCAAACGTTTAGCTACACTTTAAATTAGTTGGTCAAATTAACCCTTACCAAATCCGTACCAAGATAAATAGGATATTTACACAATTTTGTTTTAGTAATGACCATCCTAGTGGAGCTTGATATATGCATTATAAGGATTGAACATACTACAAGATGTCTACGATTAGAAATCTATAAATGCTTTTCCTCTGCATTTGCCGGCAGACTTAATTTGACACGTTTGTTCGCTAATGACTATAGGTAAATGCTCTCATTTCTTTGTATCGCTCCATATGTGGAAGGACAATGCTTTTTGTAGAGATGCTCCACCAATGTATTACTACCAGGAACCATAGTTCTGTGTTCCTTGTGGTTCATGTAGTTCCATAAGTGAACGGCATAAGAGTCATTGAACGTTGGCAATTTGTCCCAAACCTCGTAATATTGTCTCCAAACTCCATACGCAATGGGGTAAAATCGTTGAGGGTTCAAGAAAGAAATGTTTCCACAATTGATATCTTCTAAGTCTTTAAAAACTGGTAAATCACATGATTGTTTTAGAACATGGGTAAAGAGATATGGTCCTTGATGTCCCCATATTTCACCGTTATAATCTTGCACAAAACGTTCCATACACTTCCATGTAAAATTATGTCGGGGAGAAAATCCAAAGACGCCATTACTAGAACTCTGAGGATACTCCGCAGCCACAAAGTTTTGATAAGGAACTGGCCGAATAGAGATGATGTCTGTATCCATATAAATGCCACCAAATTTCCACATAAGAGCCAACCTACAGCTGTCTGCAATATTGTGAATCCAGTACTTTTCTTGCTCTGGAATAATCTACAAATGCAATAAAAAAAAATAATTAAAAAAAAACAGAAATTAAACATTTTTGGAGTCAAATGCAGATAATGGTGGTGGCCCAAGACAACAAGAACAATTTTATAAAGTAATAAATGGGCACCAAGGGCTGCCGTTCAGAATGCAACTTTATAGTAAAATAATGTCATTGAATCTTTTTTTCAAACTGTATAGTGCATTCAAATGATAGGATGTTATAATAAATATGGTCCTTTCCATGGGAGATAAATACAATGAGATAACATATTTATCAATTTATGGAAGTTTGTTGTTGCAATTATTGGGTAATAATTGTTTAAAAAAATTGTTGAAATAAAAATTAAGTGAAATAAACTAAAAACTCAAGGATTACTGTGTTTTATTTGGGCACTTTGGCTGATGGTCCTGTTTACAATACAATGGATTATATTATGAGGTATAATAAGAGGACTTTTACAATTCTAAAATTATTTGTGTGTGTGTGTGTGTGTGTGTGTGTGTGTGTCTGTTTGTGTGTGCTTTAAGGAGGGGGCTTGAGCTTTTGTAGTGTCAATAGTTTTTTTTATTAAAGATTTAAGTATTTCAACAAACATCAGTAAAAGGATGAGAAATTAGCATAAATCAGTCTATCCAATGCTTAAAGAAGGGTTGAGCTTTTTTAAAGTGTGCATGATAAACTTTGAGCTGAGGCCTTTTTTTAGGGATCTAATAGTTTTTGTTTGGTGTTCCACTGTACCATGCAGAGACCTTTCTAGAAACTATGTTCAACCATGAGACAAGATCTATGAATTGGAAATAATGCAACATACATTTGGATTTGTAGAGGGCAAATTGGTATATGACCCTCTGCAACCAACTGCAATGACCTGTTGATTGTCTATAACCATGTCTTATACTTTCAAAGTGGCTTTACTGCCCTGGGGTAATCTCTGTTCTTTATAAGGCTGGGTTCACACGACCATATTAACGTCCGTAATGGACGGACGTATTTCGGCCACTGTAATCATGTTTTCAGTACGGGACAGTAGTTCCACGGGGAGGCAGGGACTCCTAGCATCGTACATAACTATGATGCTAGGAGCCCGGCTCCCTGCACTGTGTTCGGTCCGGGACTTCCGGCCGAAATATGTCCGTCCATTACGGACGTTAATGTGGTCGTGTGAACCCAACCTAACAATTACAATAAAGATCCAAATCCTCTGCTTCCTTTCATATAGTCATTGCAATAAATGGTAAAATTCAGGCTACCTGCAGCTGCCACTAGGGGGTGCTTACCGAAGACAAATTTATGCAACAGTAAATAATCTTATAATCAATCTATATGTATAAGTTTATAAACTGCAGGTGCATTTTGGAGGCTCTAGGCAGCTAGAATTTTATGATTTAACTACAGCTGTATAAGAGGAACAGAAAAAAGTCTGAACCCTATAAAGATATATTATGCCAAAACTAAATGTTTATTTAAGGCATTCATCCAAAGAATCAATACCTTGTTATACCATGGAAGAAATGGTGTGCTGTTCAAAGTGTCATCCAATATCAGAGGTAAAATGTATATGTTATCCAGAGATTTTAGGGTTGGGAAATATTTTAGCGATCGTTTCTCACCGTCTGAATCTACTTCTTTTAACCCTTTCATGAAGAAGACTACCGGTCTATCGTGATATACACGAGCCGCTGACTCAATAGCACACAAAACCAATGGTTTTGGTTGCAGTGTATCTGTAGTCTCCAGAAATATGATTCCATCTCCACGATTTAGGATGTCCTCTGTACTTTTTCCATGCGATTTTATGTGTTCCATTGTATTCTTTGAGGTAAGTGCATTTTTTACTTGAGTAGCAAATACATTCTCATTGAAGAAATCTGGACCTGTGCCTTTTATAAAAAATTCTGAGAAGTAGAAAGCATTGCTTTTTTGATAGATGACTTTGTAGAGAAATCCAGAACAAATCAACAATAATATAAATTGAAGTATCCTGAAGTGTTTCGTGATTGTCATTGTTTGGCAGTATCAAACTGTAAGAGAAAACAACAGGAAGACTGATTTCAGTATCTGGTTTATAAATATCATAACCAAAGACAGTATCTGAAAAATATTCCAATTTACAAAGCAATCCACTGAACAAAGTAATGTTTCTTACAACACAACCACAAGAAATGGTAGCAGGTGAGAGTGCACACCTCAAATATCCTCCGTACCAGGATACCAATGACATCGATGATGCGCTCTTTACTGTATTTAAAGCCTATTATAAACATACAATGAACAGTTAGGCCCTGTTTATACTGAGTTTTTGCAAGCAGAAAATATCAGCCTCAGAATTTCTTCAGGAATTTTGAGGCAGATTTTAAACTGTCTGCACGTATTTTTCTGCATTTTTTTGCTCAGTGTTTTTACCCCGCGGCCATTACAGCTAATGCAAGGACTGTGGGCAAAAAGCGCAGTGAAAAACGCTCAGAAGCGAGCGCCGTGGATTTTTTCTGCCTCACATTGATTCAATTGGTGATCAGAGGCAGAAACTGCGGCAAGACAAGCCGAAAGCTGCTCGGGAAAAAACGCCTCTGCCTCCCATTAAAATCAATGGGGGCGATTTTGGTTGTTTTTTGGTGCTGATTACGACCCCGTTTCCGCGTCAAAATCAGCGCCAAAAAACTCAGTGTGAACTCACCCTTAGATACTGTGTCTCAACATTTTGACGAGCACTTTATACTTTTACTGGATTACTGTCATACAGGAGTGCAGCTATAGGGTGTGCAGAGGTATTAGTATCCCCCCAAAGTCTCCGCTGCCACATAGGAAGACATCTATTATAAAGGACATGGCAGTTGGGGGAGGGGGCCCTGTTATAGATTTTGTATTGGGGACAGTAACTTTCAGTTACGCCTCTGCTGTCTTTCTCTGACTTGAACTGAAACTTGCGCCTTCATGATTTACTTTATTATTAATATTGTTGTGAAGTAATAACCCTACATTTAAATCCGATTTTGAGGTCTGCTTCCGC
This sequence comes from Rhinoderma darwinii, assembly GCF_050947455.1. Lineage (NCBI taxonomy): Eukaryota > Metazoa > Chordata > Amphibia > Anura > Rhinodermatidae > Rhinoderma > Rhinoderma darwinii. The sequence continues at coordinate 70,665,582 of NC_134690.1, forward strand.
TATTTATTGTTAGATGCAAAGCTTTCCATTTTCAGAATACTTTGAAAAATTAGGAGGCCATAAATGTTGTAGATAAAATTATGACCGCTAACCCAAAGCATGTTCAATAATTAAGAAACATGTTAAGATGGTATAGTAGTCATTTAGCTGATTTATTTTACCAGCTGAGATCTGTGCTTGGAATTCTTTGTCCCTTCAATCTTGTAGGGCTTCATTCACATATGTGCTAGGGCTCCGTTCCGACGTTCCGTCTGAGCTTTCCGTCGGAAAGGAGCCCTGACAGACACAAACGGAAACCATAGGTGACGGATCCAGTGCCAATGGTTTACGTTTGTCTCCGTTGTGCAAGGGTTCCGTCGTTTTGATGGAATCAATAGCGAAGTCGACAACGGTATTGATTCCGTCAAAATGAAGGCACCCTTGCCCAACGGAGACAAACGTAAACCATTGGCACTGGATCCGTCACCATGGAAACGGAAAGCGATGGTTTCCATTTATGTCTGTCAGGGCTCTGTTTCAACGGAAAGCTCAGACGGAACATCGGAACGGAGCCCTAGCACAGATGTGAACGAAGCCTAACCCATACAGTATAGAAGCTTATTTTACTGTACACCTATTCTAATCAACTAGCACTTGTGGTCAACCCAGGGCCAGATTTATCATTGGGTGCAGTTGATTTTATTCAAGGTTATCTGATATCTAATGATGGGCCATTCCCTGTGGCTATTGTTAATACTATTATTCTTATTACTAGGCACTATAATGGTAAAATAGCAACAATAAATGAGGGTGGCATGAACTGTAGTGTAATAGCACTATAGCCTGGGCCTAGACACATCTTGAAAACCTTGTGTGAGACTTAGTTCATCCTTGATAAATGGATGAGAAGCGCATGAGATCTAAAGGTGCCCATACACATTAGATAAACAACAGCTGAATCCACTGATTTTGGTGGGAACTGACAACCTTTTAATGGGGTGTCCTAACTCTCTCCTGATTTCAATATGCCCAATCCATTGAGTTCATGGGAGATAAGCCACCACCAAAGGTGTCTGGCAGCGGCTTATTCCCCCTCCCCAATAGTGCAAATGTATGGGGGTCGGGAGGAATAGCTGTTGGCCAAACGAACATTCAACCAGGAGCGATCTAAGGTGTATGGCTACCTTAAGAAATGCTATATACTATATACTATAGTTAACTGACTATATTGAACTCATTTGTCTGACTATAGTGTTGTCAGAAAATAGTCTAAGAACAAAAAAATCTAACAGTTTTCAAAAAAATAAAGAACAAAAAAAAAATAAAGCCGTACTATTACGATGCAATGAGTGTAGATAATATTATTTGTTAAATCCCAGCCGTTTAACCCCATAGAGGGCACAGTCAATAGCAACTGGGGCAACTAAGGAGATTGACATAGGAAAGGTGGCTGCCTCTGTCAGCCCATCGGCGCCTATCGCAGAGTGCAGATTGGTTACTATGGCAGCTAGGGGCCTAATAAAGACCTCAGATCTGCCATTAGTACATATTTATTAGGCCATGATAATGTCAGTGCATCACTGACAGGCAATAATGTTTTGAAATACTAAGTATTCCAAAGTATTATATATACAATCAGCTAATCGGATATTCAGGGCCCTAGACGGACTAAAGAAAAAAAATTAAGGTGCGATAAAATAACTTCTCTTTTAAGTCAAATAATTATATTTAGTAAAAATAGGTTACCATGAAAGAATCCATATATGGTATCGCTGCAATTGTAGCAAAATTTAGAATATTAGAAAAACACTTAATTTATGCTGCATTGCAAATATCCCCGGACAAATCTACTATGTTTACCTAGTTCCCTACTTAAAAAATATCATAAAAGTCAATCAATAAGTTCTATGTATCCCAATAAAAACTACACTCATCCAGTAAATTATAAGCCCTAATACAGCTACGTTGATGGAAAATTTCCATTAAACATGCTTTTATAGTGCAAAAGTTCTAAAATATATATATAAAAAACAACTGTTTAACAAGTTAAAATATCCCCTAATACCATGGCAGAATTACTGCCTCTTCCTTTTTTTTTACCTAAATATAAATAAAAATATTTTTGGGTGGGGAATTGAAAAAAATAGTATATGCGATCAAATTTTAGGGAAATATACAATTGTTTCCCTTTTCAAAACCCCAAAAATGTAATTAATAGCAATCATTAAGTTCTATTTACCCCAATAGAAACTGCACTCGTTCCGCAAATAATGAGCCCTCATACGGCTACGTTGATTAAAAAATAATTCTTGTGGCTTTTAAGTATTCAGTGACAGATAAATATTTTTTTTCCCAAAAAACATACTTTATTTTGCAAAAGTACTAAAGCATAAAACATAAACTGTTTAAGAAGTTGAAATGTCCTAAAATACAACGGCAGAATTGCCGCCTCTTCGTTTTTTAGTGCCCTGTTGAGATGTTTTTTAGGCATTTTTTGTTAACTTTATTTTACCTTAGGAGCGAATAAGTCTAAAGGCCGGAGCTTCAGTGATGGCTTTAACCAATCACAATCACTGTTCCATATTGGTAAATCTGCAGTCAGCTTGTAGAGTATACTAAATTATGCATTCTAAAATGGTGCAATCACTAATGAATATTCACAAGCAGATATTTTCATTAAAGTGGTTTGTCCCACAATTCAATATTATATTTATCTGTTACATCACACAAAACATAACAACTTCTCTATTGCTGCTGTTTCTAGATATTACTGTTACATATTTGTTATGGTGCCTCCTGGTGGTCGTTTGATTCCAACTCAGAATGTCCACCTGATATATCCAGTGCTGGTGGTCACACATGCTCAGTAGCTCTGTCCCGCTGCCCAGATCCTCTTGTACATGTACGGCAGAGTGATTTTGTGCAGACCAGTCAATAAGAATCTGCACACTTATAGCAGCTTCTTTTTACCAGCACTGGACAAATTAGGTGGATGATCTGAGAGGGAATCGAAAGAACGCCAGGGGTAAAATATCATGTCTGTAACGGTAATATCTAGACACTGGAGCATTTTTTAAAATAATTTCAACTGGGAAATTATATTTAGCATTATCTAGGAGAGGAATTTAGGGGTGAGGGGTCCGTTGAAAAATAGCATATGCCCTATTTTCTACCGCTTTCACGGATCTCTCGATAGACTCAAGTCTATGAAGGATCCGTGAAAACGGGTTCTACACGGGTGCAACTCAGAAGTGAAATGCGTCTGTGTTTCACATCCGAGTTTGCACTCATTCATGAGAATCTGGCCTTATATGAAGACAATAGCTTTCTAGTGCAGAATAGGTTTATTACATCTTTCTGACGAAGCGTGCGAAACGCGCGTCGAGGTGTTTCCTCTGAGACTGTCAACAGCCATCATGTTAGCCCCAGGTAAATGACATGCAACCATGCAATTATGCTTAGTTATTATGTATGGCAACTAGTATAACAACGGTGATAGATTTGCACTTAGATAGTGGGGAGATTGATACTGTATAATTCTGCACTAGTTTGTAGACTCTATATTTCTCCCTGGTATTGCTACTTACCCGCTGTTACTATGCATCACTACAACATATAGGCAATGGTGGTGAATTGACTATCTTGGATCTTGTTTGATTTTAAGTATGTTTTAATTTTGTATATTTTTTGTATGGGCATCTTTGGGAGGGTATTCCATCTGTGGAACAATAAAATTTATATTTTTGGACTAACACATGTCTGAATGATAACTAATAATTTTTTGTGTATACATTTATGTATATAGGTTTTCTTATTTTTCTAATAGGATTTGTGAAAAAACAAAAAAGAGCAGTTTGGGGCCACATATCTTTAAAACCTCCAGCCGTGCCAATGTTAGTTTCACATCAACAAAAAGAATAAATTGGACAGTGTCCAAACCAATCAATTTCATTCCCTGGCAGTAGAGTATGTTGTAGTATCCATGTCCATCCTTCATAGACTAAACTGATGGGTAGAAGAAAACAGAAGACAAAATTCTATCTTGTAAAATAGAAGTTTCTTATCCCATGAGGTGCCACCTGTTGGACCCATGAATGTCCAGTGGTAAAAGGCACCTCAATATGGGAAAATCTTTCCGGCCTATCCTCCGTTATAATTTAATCTTTCGATCCCTCTCATAAATAGGGCATGAGAGGTAATCAACCATAAATGCCTCATGAACCAGACCATAGTCTCATGACAATGGCCTGAAAGAAAAAGTAGAGTATCAGTCCTAATCAGGAAATCCTTTGCATTAAAATTCTGACAAATATATAACAAAGACTGATCAACGTACACAATTTCCTTTAGGACGCCTCAATCCTTTCTTATCCTTTCATCATAGACACCCTTAGTTAAAGAAATAATTTCATTTTCTTAATTTGCCTCCCATGGTACTGTCTTCTCTGTAAATGCAGGGGAATAGCTAGGGGGGGGGGGGCACCAGCGCCACCCCCTCCTGCGCTATAATTGTACCTGTGTCTATAGGACACAGGTACAATTAGAAGCAATGAATGACCGGGCACGTTCAATGAATGACCGAACGCTTTTGCACCAGTGAAGCGACTGGTACCTTTTGTACCAGTGAAGCTTCCGTCGATGAAAGGCGCTGATTGACAGGGAAAGTCATCCTGCCCAGCCAATCAGCACCTTTCATAGACGCTGCGTTCAACCCCCAGGAGACCTGCACAGAAGAGAGCAGGTCTCCATTGCTGCCGGTCGGCGTGGGAACGGGATTAAGGTGAGTTTGAATATTTTTTTTTTTTATTGTAATAAAAGTGTGTGGCATTATCTACAAGGGGGACTTTATCTATGGGGGGGGGACTTTGTCTACACGGGGGGGGGGCTTTATCTACAAGGGGGACTTTATCTACGGGGGGGCTATGTACTGGGGTGGGCTATCTATGGAGCACCATATACAGGGGTGGGCTATAGCTACAGGGGGGCTATATAGTATATAGCCCCCCTGTAGATATAGCCCACCCCTGTATATAGCCTCCTGTAGATATGGCCCACCCCTGTATATAGTCCCCCTGTAGATATAGCCCACCCCTGTATATAGTATCCCACAAATAGCTCCCCCTATAGTGCTCCACAGAAAGCCCACCCCTGTATATAGCCCACCTGTACATATAGTATATACAGGGGTGGGCTATCTGTGGAGCACTATATACAGGGGTGGACTATCTAGTGGAGCACTATATACAGGGGTGGACTATATGTACATGGGGGCTATATACAGGGGTGGGCTATCTGTGAAACACTATATACAGGGGTGGACTATATGTGGAGCTCTATATACAGGGGTGGACTATATGTACAGGGGGGTTATATACAGGGGTGGGCTATCTGTGAAACACTATATACAGGGGTGGACTATATGTGGAGCACTATATACAGGGGTGGGCTATATCTACAGGGGAGCTATATACAGGGTTGGGCTATACGTGGAGCACTATAGGGGGAGTTATTTGTGGGACACTATATACAGGGGTGGGCTATATGGGGGCACTATCTACAGGGGGCTCTATGGCAGGCACTATCTACAGGGGGCACAGTGTGTGTGTGGGACATGGTGTATGGTGCTATTATAATTAGAGGTGCAGTGTATGTCACTATTATATTTAGGGGCGTAGTGTGTGGTATAATGAGAACTTTATCTTTATTTATAGGTGCAGAAATGTTGGAAAAGTGAGAAGCTGAAGACATGTGAGCGGCAAACTGCAGAAATGGGCTGTGACCGGGAGAAGTCATCATAGAGGTCTGGACCGGATGGAGAAAAAGAACTAGAATCTGAGACGTCACCGGTGAGTCACTTAATATAAATGTTTATTCTGCCTCTAATCAGTAATGTAGTCACTTTATGATCTGCAGCGAGATGATGGGTGGTGTGATTATGATATGATTTATTTTTTGTGAAACAGCAACTCCCAGCATATCCTTACCATTGTTCGGGCCATGCTGGGAGCTGTAGTTTTACGCCGTACATACCTATACAGCAGGGGTTGCACTAAATTGAGCTGTATTTGTGCTGGTGCTGTATTTATGTACTGAGCTTGATTCTGGGGCTGTATTTATGTACTGAGCTTGGTTCTGTGTTGTGTATAGAACTATATTGCTTGTAAAATGTACAAATGTTTTTATGCTCGAGTTACATAAAAAGAAATGTGAAAAAGAAATGACACATCATTGATTGGTAGAGAAAACAAACACGGCGAGGGGGAAGGAGATGTCGGGAAAGAGGTTGGGGGGGGGGGCGCCAAACTGAATCTTTGCCCCGGGTGTTGGAGAACCTAGCTACGCCTCTGGTAAATGTGTCCATTGTCATTGCTTAGCTGTATTAAGTGTTGTCTGAGATTAGAAAAATAAAACTGCTTCCTTCCTGAAACAGCGCCATTCTTGTCTAAGGGCTTTGACTGGTATTGCAGCTCAAGCACATTCACTTGAATAAGACTGAGCTGCAATGCCCGACACAGCCTTTTGCCAAGATCAGTGCTGTTTCTTATATAATACAATACCTTTATCTACAGTATATCCTCCTTGGTGAGAACTTACACTATTCAGTCATAACATTAAAACCACCTGCTTTGTATTGTGTAGGTCCCCCTCGTGCCAATTCTGACCCATAGAGGAATGGACTCCACAATGATGGTGTCCTGTGATATCCGCCACCAAGACCTTAGCAGCAGATCCTTTTAGTGATGTAAAATGCGAGGTGGGGACTCCATGGATCTAAGCTGTGTTTTCCACCAAATCCCACAGATACTCGATGAAATTGAGATCTGAGGAATCAAGAGACCAAGTCAACACCTTAAACACTTTGTAATTCCTCAAACAATTGCTGAAATTTTTTTGCAGTGTGGCAGGGGCATTATCCTCCAGAAAGCGGCCACTGACATTAAACAATGCATGAGCATAAAAGGGTTTGTAATGTCCGTGGTCGCTGACCACAAACTCCTTCCATCCAGTCGACGCCCTTCTCTCCAGAGATGTCTGCTCATACGGCTGTCCTTTTCCACAGTGGCCACCAGGGTGCGCTCACGAGCTCATTCCAGAGTTAAGAAGCCAAAGCGCACACAGGTGGGAGCTTGAGCTGATCGCTCCCAGAGCACCCTGGGCTATAAGAATGGGCCAGCTCCTTCCTCCCATGCCTGAGCGTCGTTGTTGTACCCAAAGTTTGTCTATGCAAATGGTCTCCTAGTGTCTTCCAATTCCAGTGTTTTCCGTACCTGTATCCTGTATCCTGTATCCCATGCTATCCTGGTCAAGTGCCGTGCTGAGCTGTAGTCGTGCTGTGCTGCATACCACGCCTGTCCGGCTACACCATGCCTGACGTCTGCCTGCTGCCTAGTGCCAGCCGAGCCTGCCTTGCTACTGTCTCAGCTGCCACAGGTACCCTATACGAAGTATAGACTGCGCCCTGTTTGCCAGCTGCCATACCTCCAAGGCGGTATGGCCCAGTGGGTCCATGAACCCAACGTGACAGTACACTCAGGCCATAGACCCCGCTGGTCGACCCAAGACCAAGATGACGTCACAAGAGATGCGGGCGGATATGCTGGACCTGCGGTCTCAACAGGACCAACTCCTCCAGGCCTTGAACCTTCTTGCATGTCGTCAGGATGCACAAGCTGCCGTTCCTCCTACTACACCTCCTGGCAGTGTTGATCCTCAGACTACACCTCATAGCAGTGTTGATCCCCGTTTTTCTTTGCCACTTCCTGACCACTATGATGGAGATGCAGATACCTGTCGTGGATTTTTTGAACCAGTGCCAGATCCACTTCAGCCTGTATGCAAGGGCATTTTCGTCTGATGGCACAAGGGTCGCTTTCATCATCTCTCTCCTCACTGGCAAGGCTCTTGCATGGGCGAATCCTATCTGGGAGAGAGAAGGACCAGAGACTCGTGACTTCCAGGGCTTCCTCCGGACTTTTCGCATGGTGTTTGAGGAGCCTGGACGAGTCTCATCTGCAGCGGCTTCCTTACCTACGCCAAGGAGACACCTCTGTGGGCGAATACGCCATCCACTCCTGCACGCTGGCGGGAGAACTGTTGTGGAACCATGAGGTCCTGGTGGATACATTCTGGCAGGGACTGCCTCCTAAGATTAAGGACGAACTTGCCACTCGAGATCTACCGCCTACCCTGGATGACCTCATCCTTCTGTCCGTCCGGATTGATGTGAGGATCCGAGAACGGCTCCAAGAAGCTTGTCGGGAGGGAGGCCTTCCTAGTCCCGTCCCAACCTTGCAACAACCTTTGCTGTCCTATGGAGTCTGTGAGGATGGACCAGTGTAAGCTATCCACCCAGGAGAAACAACGCAGACGCACTTCGGGACTCTGTCTATATTGCGGCCTCGGAGGCCATCTTGTGTGTCTGTGTCCCCAAAAGTCCCAAAGCCTAGGGTTGATAGGAGAGACAACCTTGGGTAAAAAAGGACTCCCGTCTAAATTGTCCATACCCGTGACCATAGTGTCCGGTGAGAAAACGCATGGGGTCTCTGTGTATCTGGACTCTGGATCCGCTGCTAGTTTCATTTGTAGAGACCTAGTGGATCATCTTCAATTACCCATTACCCCTCTGGATAGGCCGTTGATGGTTGCATCGGTATATGGACTACCTCTGCCAGACCTAGTTATAGCTGTGACCAAGCCGCTGAGGCTCCAAGTGGGAGCTCTCCACTTCGAGCTGTTATCGTTCTTTGTCTTGTCCAGGGCCGTTAACCCCGTGTTGCTGGGCCTGCCTTGGCTCCGATTACATGCCCCAGTCCTGGACTGGAACTCTGGAGAGGTTCTCCAATGGGGCCCTGAGTGTCACAACCGTTGCCTGGGACAGATTTATTTGGCTCAGCCTCCTCTGCCTCAGTCATTGGCAGGATTGCCTGGTCATTATGCGGCATTTTCGGTCGTCTTCAGCAAAAGGGAGGTGGAGACGCTGCCCCCACACCGGGCGTATGACTGTCCTATCAAGCTGATTCCTGGTGCACCCCTTCCCCGTGGTAGGGTATATGCTCTCTCCTTACCAGAGACTCTGTCCATGTCCGCCTATGTTAAAGAGAACTTGGAGTGGGGCTTCATATGGAAATCTTCCTCCCCGGCAGGAGCCGGGTTCTTCTTCGTCAAGGAAAAGGACGGTTCTCTGCGTGCCTGTATAGACTACCAGGGTCTCAACCAGATCACGGTGAAAAATAAGTATCCGTTGCCATTGATTTTAGAACTATTTGATCGTATACGTGGTGCCAAGATTTTTTCCAAACTACACCTGCATGGGGCGTACAACCTAATCCGGATTCACCAGAGGGATGAGTGGAAGACTGCATTTTACACCCGTGATGGACACTATGAATATCTAGTAATGCCATTTGGCCTGTGTAATGCTCCCGCTGTCTTCCAGGAGTTCGTTAATGACATCTTCCGTGACCTCTTCTCAGTTTGTGTTGTAGTCTATCTTGATGACATCTTTCTTTTTTCTCCAGATCCTATGACTCATCAGAGGCATGTCCGTCAAGTTTTGCTGCGGTTAAGGGAAAATCGTCTGTACGCTAAGTTGGAGAAGTTCATGTTTGAGAGAGATGCTCTACCCTTCCTAGGCTACATCGTCTCGAATTGAGGTCTCGAGATGGATCGTGAAAAGGTAAAGGCTGTCCTGGAATGGCCACACCCTCAAGTCTCGAGGGCCATACAGCGCTTTCTGGGATTCGCCAATTTTTACAGACAGTTCATCCCAAACTTCTCCTCACTGACATCTCCTATCTCTAACCTCACCAAGAAGGGCATGAACGCCAAGGTGTGGACTCCTCACGTCAGCCTCTTTCCTCCATCATCCAGATGTTTCTCTAAAGTTCTCGTTGGATGTGGACACTTCCTCTGTCGGTGCTGGTGCACACCTGTTCCAGAGAGGTTCCAAGGGCAAGTCAATGGTATGTGGATATTTCTCTAAGCTCTTCTCTTCCGCAGAACGCAACTACTCAATTGGCGATCGGGAGTTACTGGTCATCAAATTGGCTCTGGAGGAGTGGAGACATCTACTAGAGGGCACAGCTCATTCCATCCTAATTTTTACGGACCACAAGAATCTCACCTATCTCCAGACGGGCCAACGGCTGAATCCTCGTCAGGCCAGGTGGTTGCTGTTCTTTACCAGGTTCCAGTTTGAACTCCATTATCGCCGGCTGACAAAAATGTAAGGGCTGATGCCTTGTCCAGGTCTTTCGAGACAGAAGACACCATGGAAATTCCACAGAACATTATTGATCCATCTTGCATTGTCTCTGTCAACCCCCTGCAAGTTGGGGACATTCCTCCAGGGAGGACTTTTGTGCGCCTGGCTGACAGAGGGATAATCCTCCGCTGGGGACACTCCTCTAGACTGACATGTCACGTGGGGGCCCGTAAGATCCGAGATCTGGTTGCCCGTCATTTCTGGTGGCCCACACTGCCCAAGGACATTATGGACTTTGTTTCTTCCTGCTCAGTGTGTGCAGCTAACAAGGTCGCTCACTCCAGACCTGCTGGCCTGCTCAAGCCATTGCCTGTGCCCGATGCTCCCTGGCAGCATATAGCTATGGACTTTATCACTGACCTGCCTCTCTCTGCTGGATGCAGTACTGTTTGGGTGGTGGTGGATCGATTTTCGAAGATGGCCCACTTCATTCCTCTGACCGGTCTTCCTTCTGCTCCTCAACTGGCCAAGCTTTTCATCCAACACATCTTCCGCCTGCACGGTTTGCCGCAGGCGGAAGATGACCTGATCACCTGATCACTTTGTTCAGTTCACCTTGAAGTTCTGGAGAGCCCTCTGCGGACTCCTAGGTGTAAAGTTGGACTTTTCCTCTGCCTACCATCCTCAGTCCAATGGTCAGGTCGAGAGGATCAATCAGATCTTGGTGAACTACCTATGCCACTTTATATCCAAGCAACGTGATGACTGGGTGCAGTTGCTCCCGTGGGCTGAATTCTCATACAATAATCACACCAGCAAGTCCACAAGGAATACACTGTTCTTTATTGTCTATGGCCAACACCCACAAATTCCTCTCCCGGTGCCTGATACGTCCGAGGTACCAGCAGCTGACACTGCTTTTAGGGAATTTCTGCAGATCTGGCAGCAGACTTGATCCTCCATCCTGCTGGCGGTCGACCGCATCAAACAGAAGGCGGACACAAGGAGAAGAGAACCTCCCCAGTTTCTCCCTGGCATGAAGGTATGGTTGTCCTCCAGGAATATTCGACTGAGGGTTCCATCATACAAATTTGCTCCCAGGTTCCTCGGACCCTTCGAGATCCTTCAGCAGATCAACCCTGTCGCGTACAAGCTTCGGCTGCCTCCTACCCTCAAGATCCCCAATTCCTTCCATGTCTCCCTCCTGAAGTCCGTGGTTCTGAACCGCTTTACCAAGACTCCCAGCCCTGCGGTTGCCTCCAGCGTTCCTTCAGACACCTTCGATGTTAAGGAGATCCTGGACATAAAAAAAGAAAGAGGAAGAACCTTTTATTTAGTAGATTGGAAGGGGTTTTGTCCAGAAGAGAGGTCCTGGCAGCCAGAAGAGTATCTCAATGCTCCTATCCTAATTAAGAGGTTTCTCTCTCGTTCTGGTCCCAAGAGGAGGGGGCGTAAGAGGGGGGATTCTGGAACGTCCGTAGTTGCACAAACTCCTTCCATCCAGTCGACGCCCTTCTCTCCAGAGATGTCTGCACATACGTCCGTCCTGTTCCAAAGTGACCACCAGGTTGCGCTCGGGAGCTCAGACCAGACTTAAGAAGCCAAAGCGCACACAGGTGGGAGATTGAGCGGATTGCTCCCAGAGCACCCTGGGCTATAAGAAGGGGCCAGCCCCTTCCTCCCATGCCTGAGCGTCATTGTCGTACCCAAAGTTTGTCTATGCAAATGGTCTCCTAGTGTCTTACAGTTCCCAGTGTTTTCCGTACCTGTATCCTGTATCCCGTGCTATCCTGGTCAAGTGCCGTGCTGAGCTGTAGTCGTGCTGTGCTGCATACCACGCCTGTCCTGCTACACCACGCCTGACGTCTGCCTGGTGCCAGCCGAGCATGCCTTGCTACTGTCCGAACTGCCACAGGTGCCCTATATGAACTATAGACTGTTACCTGCGCCCAGTGAGTCCACTAACCCAACCTGACAGGGTTATTTGGTCTACAACAATGTTTAGATTGTACGTGGCAAAATAACAACCACAAGGATGCTAGGATCCAAGGTTTTCCACCAGAACATTACCCAGAGCATCACACTGCCTTTTTCCCATAGTCAATCCTTGTGCCATCTCTTCCCCAGTTAAGTTATGCACATGCACCCATCATCCACATGATATAAAAGAAAACATGATTAATCAGACCAGGCCACCTTTTGCCATTGCTTCATGGTCCTTATGTGTCCATTGTAGGCACTTTTGGCAGTGGACAGGGCTAAGCATTAGCACTCTGACCGGTTTGCAGCTACACAGCCTCAAACGCAACAAGCTGTGATCACTGTGTGTTTTGACACTATTGTTTTATAGTTGGCATTAACTTTTTCAGCAATTTGTGCTACAGTACCTCTTCTGTGAGATCCGACCAGGCAAGCTAGCCTTCGCTCCCCACATAGATCAATAAGCCCTGGACCCCTGTGACCCTGTTGCCTATTTACCAGTTGTTCTTCCTTGGACCACTTTTGGTAGGTACTAACCACTACGTACTGAAAACTCCCTACAAGACCTGCCGTTTTGGAGACGCTCTCACCCAGTTGTCTAGCAATCACAATTTAACCCTTGGCCAAGTAGCACAGATCCTTACACTTGCCCAATTTTCCTGCTTTCAACTTCAATAACTGACCGTTCACTTGCTGCCTAATATTTCCCACCCCTTGACAGTTGTAATTGTAACGAGATAATTATTATTATTCACTTCACGTCAGTGATTTTAATGTTGTGGATGAATATGACATTGAAGTCCTGCTTTTTCCCTTTATCATCTTTGTCTATCTAAGTTTTAGAGACATATTCATCTTCCTTACTATCCCTGATGACTAAAAGTAATAGGTTTCACTAGGTTTCGAGCATCTGGCACCCGGCCTGGTGCAGTAAACAGGGTCGTTTTAACACATTAGCGGGCCCAGTGCAAAGGTTTCATCAGTGAGCCCCCTCCCTAAACATTGATGATTGTCTTCTGATGTCCATTCATTTAAACATCATATAAATAATGAAATCAATTTTGAATTTTTTTAGCCGCATTAATGGGAAAGTTTTTGGACTCACAGGTCACGTCTTCTCTGATTGGAGTAGTTTACTCTTCCTTTTCTTCTTTACCTGGCCCAGACTGCCATGGAGACTTCTTACTATCATGACTCATCTCTACAGAGTATGCAACCCAGACATCTTTGGCTTTTTGCTTTTCAAGCACACTCCCTACCTATTCCCCACGTCTACACAAACTCCCTACCGTCTGGCACCCCCAATTCTGTTTCTATTACTGTCCCATTTGGCCCCCGTTACTTCATTTCCTGTATCACACAGTGACCTATTCAGAAATATCCGAACAAATTAAAAAATCTAGCAACAGAAATATTGATGTCAACTATAGACACTCCAAAAAAATAGTACCCCTGAAAACAATCATGCAGATAGATAGTGACTTAATTAGTAATCGTCCCCAGAAGATAATAGTGCCCCAGAAATTAAAAGTAATAGTGCCCCCCTTTTGTGCCCCACGTATAGCAATAATGCCCTGTTTTGTCCCCCCACACATTAATTCATTAATAAAGCCTTATTTCTTGCTCCCCACTCGCCATAGCCCTAAAATTAAAAAAAACTCTAATACTCACGAACCATGTTCACACAATGAGTGGAGCAGCTTCGACATCTTCTGGCTTAGGGTATGTGCACACACACTAATTACGTCCGTAATTGACGGACGTATTTCGGCCGCAAGTACCGGACCGAACACAGTGCAGGGAGCCGGGCTCCTAGCATCATACTTATGTACGATGCTAGGAGTCGCTGCCTCGCTGCAGGACAACTGTCCTGTACTGTAATCATGTTTTCAGTACGGGACAGTTGTCCTGCAGCGAGGCAGGGACTCCTAGCGTCGTACATAAGTATGATACTAGGAGAGAAAAATATAGGAGGGAACCTCCAGCTCACCTTAAGGCAAAAAATGTCCAATGCCTGTTGCGCCAGGATCTTCGTGTCGGCACACGTTGGTAGAGACACAGCAAGAAAGTGGGTGTGATCCAGCGCAAGAGAAGAATCATTCAATTTGTATTAAAATGGAAGCTAGTTCCGATTTTATTGAAAATGCAAGTAAAAAACAGGGAGAACTTGCTCCCACGGAAGAAGGGTGAGAATGAATGCCATGATTAAGGACGAGGAGATCGTCTGAAACGCGTAGGCTTCACACACCCATCTTCTCTCCATATATCCACCCTTCTTCCGTGGGAGCAAGTTCTCCCTGTTTTTTACTTGCATTTTCAATAAAATCGGAACTAGCTTCCATTTTAATACAAATTGAATGATTCTTCTCTTGCGCTGGATCACACCCACTGTCTTGCTGTATGATACTAGGAGCCCGGCTCCCTGCACTGTGTTCGGTCCGGTACTTGCGGCCGAAATACGTCCGTCAATTACGGACGTAATTAGTGTGTGTGCACATACCCTTATACTGTGCTGCTGCGAGCACAGGTATAGTGGGCCACAGGTATCTAGGTCCTGGGACAGGTGGCATTATGCAATAATGTCATCGCACTGCCTGTGCTGGGCCACAGAGCTTCTGCACTCTCAGCAGCCAGGCAGATACATTGCTTCTTCCATAGATTTAAACTGATTCCGCGATAATACAGTTGAAAGTGATGTCACTGGCCTGGCACAAGTGCACTGTTTGCCCTATGGTTAAAGCGGGTCTGACCATACAGAGTTTTGTCTATATAATACATAATGTAAAAAAGTGAAGTGCCAGTGTGTGTTCTCTTTATCGCTTTATGTGGCTAAGATCTAAAGGGCCTAGTATTTGCCTCTCTGTTTTACACTGACATACACTTATGCTTTGGAACACATATTCCAATTCATTATTATATAGCCCTTTGCACATTTAGACATATCGGTATATCTAAATGCTCTACAGGTTCAGGCTTTTGGAGATACAAGATACGTCTTAATATCATACCTTCCCACCATCCCGGATTCAGCGAGACAGTCCCGGATTCTGGGTGATGTCCTGCTGTCCTGGGCGGCCGGCGGAATGTCTCGGTGTCAACTGTATCTGCATACTCATGGAGCAGATACAGTTGAAACCAATGTTGAAGCAAAGAAACATCAGCTCCCTGCTTCAGCATTCAACTATCAGCAATGCAAGCTCTTTGGCTCTAAATGGACAGTGACATCAGTGGCTCCTCCTGGAGCAGAATCCAATGCTCTTGCTGGGGATTCTGCTCCTAGAGGGAGTCCCAATGGCACTATCTACAAGGGGGAAAAGGTTAGCGCTATCTACAGGGGGTGGTGTAATCTTCAAGGAGGATGGGTCACTATCTACATGGGCACTGTGGCACTAAATGGGCACTATCTACAGGGGACACTGTGTCGCTATCTACATGGGCACTGTGTGTGGCATTATCTACATGGGCACTGTGGCACTATCTATGTGAGCGCTGGCACTTTATATGTGGGCACTAAGGCAGTTTATACATGGGCACTGTGGCACTCTGTCAGCACTGTGGCACTATGTGGGCATGGTGGCACTATGTTGGCACTGTGGTAGTATGTGGGCACTGGCACCATCTATGCAGGCACTATCTACAGTGGTATGATCTACAGGGGCATAGCTGCAATATGGGGCATTATACTGTATTGCAGCTAAGGGGACATTATACTGTATGGGGGCTGCTATGGGAGCATTATTGTAGAGTCCATGGCCATGGGCCGTCGTGTTTACTCACCCCTGACGGCCGCAGCCATGGATCTGTGAGCGCTGGCTCGCATCTCCTTCCTAGGAGACGCCAGTGCTCACTTCTGCTCCGGTCCACTGTGTCCCGCAGGTTGTGCCCGGTCTTAAAGGGCCAGCACGTTCAAATTTGGAAATCGTCATTATCGAATATACATGATTTCCTGGACTATAAGAAGGTTCCTGCCCTTCTGATCCTTGCCTGAGCGTTGTTAGTTTATCCCATGTCAGTCTTGCAAATGGTCCCTTAGTGTTATCCCATTCCTGTTGTTACCCGAGCCCTGTTTCCTGTATTCTGTATCCTGTGCTGGGTTCTCGTTCCTGAGCCTGTAGAGTTGGAGTCGTGTTTTCACTGCATCTGCTGTTGTCTGCCACGTCCTGTGTGTTCCGCCACCTACGTCTGGTGCAACATGTGGCCCCTGCTGTCATCCGCCACGTCTGACGTAACCTGCTGCACCCCCCTCCATCTGTGCCATCATCTCGGATCAAGGTCTCAAGATGGATCCTGTGAAAGTAAAATCTGTCCTGCAATGGCCACGTCCTCAAGGCCTGAGGTCCATACAGTGTTTCCTGGGACCCGCCATTTTCTACCTGCAGTTTATCCCAAACTTCTCATCATTGACGGCTCCCATCTCTACCCTTACCAAGAAGGGTGTGAACGCCAAGATGTGGACTCCTGAGGCAGAATCCGCATTTATTAGTGTCACGAAGCAGGTTAGTGGACCCACTAGGCTGTACCGCCGTAGCGTGGAGGCAGCTGGCCAAACAACAGGAAACCCCAGAATTACAATGTCCCGCATAAGGGTACCTGGATAGTCCAGACGATGGCCGCAGCTCTGGCACTGATGTAGATGGTTGCAGCAGATAACGCCAAACGTGGTGGATGACACAGGTGCCGCAAGTTGTGCCAGATGTGGCGGATTCCTCCGGACATGGCAGATGACACAGGACGTGGCGGATACCTCCGGACATGGCAGATGACACAGGACGTGGTGGATTCCTCTGGATGTGGCAGGTGACACAGGACGTGGCAGATTCCTCCGGACGTGGCAGATGACACAGGACATGGAGGATGCCTCCGGACGTGGCAGATGACACAGGACGTGGCACGACTTGATACTAAAGGCACAGAACGGGAAACAGGAACGGGGAACAAGGCACGGGTAACAACTGGAACGGGAAACACTAAGGGACCATTTGCAAGACAGACTGGGAAAACTAACAACGCTCAGGCAAGGATCAGAAGGCCTGGGGCCTTCTTATAGACCAGGAAATCATGGCAGATGATGATGATAACGATTTCCTAAGTGCGCGCACTGGCCCTTTAAGGCCAGGCACGAGCGTGCGCGCGCACCCTACGGGACACAGCAGAACGGAGCGGAAGTGAGCGCTGACGTCTCCTAGGAAGGAGATGGGGACCAGCGTTCACGGATCCATGGCTGTGGGTGTCGGGAGGTGAGTAAACCCGACGGCCCGCGGCCATGGACGCTACAATTACCCTCAAGAAAGCCTTCACTTCAGCCTCAATCCTCCATCATCCTGATGGGTCTGGGCAGTTTTCATTGGAGGTGGACGCTTCTTTTGTTGGTGCAGGTGCACTTCTGTTCCAGAGGAACTCCAAAGGAAAGGCAGTAGTATGTGGCTATTTCTCAAGACTTTTTTCTTCTGTAGAGCGCAACTACTCTATTGGTGATCGGGAGCTACTGGCCATCAAATTGGCTCTGGAGGAGTGGAGACATCTGCTAGAGGGCGCAGCTTACCCCATCCTCACCTACACCGACCACAAAAACCTTACCTATCTCCAGTCGGCCCAACGGCTGAATCCCCGTCAAGCCAGGTGGTCACTTTTCTTCACCCGTTTTCAATTTGTGCTCCACTACTGTCCCGCTGACAAGAATGTGTGGGCCGATACCCTGTCCAGGTCATTTGAGATGGATGACACGGTGAAATCCCTTCAAAGTATCATAGACCTGTCCTTCATTGTCACAGCCAATACTGGGCACGCTGGTGTTCGTAAGACCCAAGACCTGATTACTCATCACTTCTGGTGGCCCAGTCTACCCAAAGATGTTGTGGACTTTGTCTCTTCCTGCACGGTGTGTGCTTCTAACAAGGTTGCTCACCTCAAGCCTGCCGGCCTGCTCCAACCTCTGTCTGTACCCAGTGTCCCCTGGCAGCACATTAGAGAGAGGGCAAAAACCACGGCGCCACTTGGTGTGGATCAAAGGAGGTGTAGGTGAGAAATAAAAATAATAAATGCTCACCGTGAGGTTAGAGGAGTTGAATGTAGAAATCCACGTATTAGCTGCTGCCAGATCCGATACCGGTTGCCGAGGTAACCGCTTGATTATGATGAGTGCAGAGGAAATAAAATTAGGATCTATGTTGGCGCTGCTGCGTGGTGTAGAAAGGATGAAGATCCAAAAGCCAGATAAAAGTAAACTGATTTATTGCTATGCAACGCGTTTCAATGCCGAACTGGCGTTTTCATCAGGCATGGGGAACATAAAAGAAAGGGCATGTATTTATACAGAAGAACAAGTCATCTGATTTGGGGCAGTTCAGACTGGGTAATTAGGTAAAAAACCGCCAAAAAGACATCAGGAAGGGGGGGGGGGAGAAAGGAGGGGGTTCAAAGTTCATAGTTACATTTTATTATAATGACATTTGTTGGTGTTAACTTGTTAAAACATATATACACAGTAAAAATAAATTAAATAAACAAA
Organism: Rhinoderma darwinii; assembly: GCF_050947455.1. Taxonomy (NCBI): domain Eukaryota; kingdom Metazoa; phylum Chordata; class Amphibia; order Anura; family Rhinodermatidae; genus Rhinoderma; species Rhinoderma darwinii. The sequence goes on from NC_134690.1 coordinate 70,684,253, forward strand.
GAGACGAGCTGTCATAATAAGGAGTTCTCTTTATGATGTGTCGGAGTGGAAAGGACGGCTGAAAGGATTTTGTTTACGGGGGACGGCAAAATTTTATTATTTATCAAAAGGTATAGGGAAGGAGTGGGAGGTGAGCTAGTAATAACTAGATACATATTCGTTTGCTTGTTTATTTGTTTTTATTAATGTAAGGTGTTGTGACATTGACATATACGTGTTTAGCATGTATGAATGAACGAACGTTGTTGTCTGTTGCCAAGGAGACCGCCTGTATTACGGTGGCCGACGCGGTCCAAAACGAGATGGAACGCACGGTGAACCGCAAAACGCCAAAGAACGCCGGACTGTGCTGCAGGGGAAATTAATGATGAACGGAGAGAAGGCAAAAAAGAAGGGGGAGGTTGAGGTAAGTATAAATGAAGTACAAGTAATGAAGTAAGGATTTTATTATAGAAACGGCAATGCTATGTGTAGTGATTATTTTAGTTTTTGTTTTCGTTTTGTGATTAGTTCATTTGGGAGATCATTTGAAAGATCGGAATAGTTCTGGAGGGTAAGAGTGGTAGGGATTGATTTTGCTGAGGCAATAATCTAATTTATTTGGAGTGAAAGTGGAAGGTTGGTTTTAATTGAATTTTGGGTTTGTTTTAGAGGAAAAATCCGGGATTAGTGGCGTATTATGGTTTTTTGAAAAACAACACAACCACAAATGCAGAACGGATGGTTGTCTAGTTGTCGACTTTTAGAGGGAAATGAGGGAGTGAGAAATTGTCTCATATTTCCGTATAGGGGCTATTTAATTGAGATACGTAGATTTATGGATATTGAGTTCAGGTATATGTTTATTGGTGGGATCCAGAGGTAATTTTAATGATTGGGATTGGTTCAGTATTTAGTCTAGGGATGACTCTGTAATGTCGTTTAGACCCAGTGGGTGTAATGTGTTCATTTTAAAAATCCAATAGTTTTCCTTTTGTTTGAGTTTGTTGAATCTGTTCGGGACATCGGGATGGATGTATTCAATGGGTGTGATTGTGATTTTGTTGAAATCCCGCTCATGTGTCAGAGAGAAGTGACGGGATACACTGTGTTTGAGATATCCAGTGTTGATATTGAACCGATGATTGTTAATTCGGGTTCTTAGGCATTGAGTGGTTCTGCCAATGTACTGTAGTTTACATGGGCACTCTAGGAGGTATATGACATATGTGGTGCCGCAGTTAAGGAGAGTTTGGATGGTGAAAGTTTCATTGGTAACGGTGGAGGTGTATGTGTATTTTTTGTGGCTTATGGTGTTGCAGCAGAGGCAGCGTGGGTGTCCACATTTGTAGGAACCTTTGAGGTTTGAAAGAAAATTTGTGTGTGTTGCTATATGTTTCTTTGTTCTACTGGGAGCCAGGATATTTTTGAGGGTTAGGGAACGTCTAAATGTGATGTTTGGTTGGTCTGGTAGCGTGTCCTTTAGGTGCGGATCGTTTTTTAGAATGTGCCAATGTTTGGAGAGAATATCCCTAATTGTTTTATTGCCTCTATTGTAAGTGGTGATGAAATTGTGCTTGCTCTGGACGGATTTGGGTATCTTGAGGGAGGGGGTTAGACAGGATTTTTGTGTAAGTTCTGAAGCTCGTGATTTTGCGCCATTAATAAGGTTTATGGGAAAATGTTTGTCTTTAAATCTTTTTTCTAAAATTAGGCACTCCTTGTTGAAGTCTTTATTGGTGCTGCAATTTTTCCTTATCCTCCTGAATTGACCAAAAGGAATATTTGTGAGCCATGGGCGGTAGTGGGCGCTTCTAAAATCAATGTAACTGTTCACGTCTACTAGTTTAAAATGTGTTTTTGTTGTAAATTGATTGCTATGGTTATCATAGTTGATGGTAAGGTCTAGGAAATCTATAGAGGTAGGGGAGAAGGTATGTGTGAATGATAGGCCGTAGTTATTGTTATTTAACGTTTCAATGAAGCCATTAGCTTCCTCCTCAGTGCCTTTCCATACTATAAACAGGTCATCGATGTATCTTTTATATAGCATTATGTTATTTTTATAGTGGTGTTCGCCATGAATGTGTGTTTTTTCGAAGGAGCCCATGTATAAGTTGGCATAGGAGGGTGCGAAGCGGGTGCCCATAGCACAGACTTTGATTTGGTGGTAGAAGCTACTGTTGAAGCTGAAAATGTTGTGTTTGAGAATGAATTCGATGCAATTGGAGAGGAAATCTGCTTGGGGTTCGGGAATTGAGTCGATGGATGAGAGGAAGGAATGGATTACTTCTAAGCCTTTGTTATGGGGGATGTTGCTATAAAGTGCCGTGACGTCTGCTGTTAGAAAACTGATTGGGGATGTTGAGGGGTCAAACTTTAGGTCATTTAGGTCTCTGATTAGCTGTGTGGAATCCTTGAGGTGGGAAGGTAAGGTGAAGACAATGGGTTGGAGGTGGAGGTCAATGAAATGTGAAAGGTTACTTGTGAGGGAGTCGATTCCCGAAATGATGGGGCGTCCGGGCGGATTGATTAATGATTTATGAATTTTTGGTAGGTGGTAGATGAAGGGCATATTTGGAAAGGTGACAGTTAAAAAGCGCTTCTCTTTTTTATTTATTAGTCCTAATTTAGCAGCTGGCTCAATAAGGTCTTTGTATTCTTGTGTGTAAGTGGATAGTGGGTTGGAGGTGAGTTTTCTGTAGAAAGAGGTGTCGCTGAGGATCCTCAAGGTTTCATTGAAATATTGGTTCCTATCAAGGATGACTATACCCCCCCCCTTTGTCGGCTGGGCGAATAATAATTTCCTCATTTTTTTGAAGATGTTTCATAGCTCTTCTTTCATGGGTAGTCAGGTTGTCAATATAGTGGGATGGTAGGTCTAGTGACCTGAACTCATTACTAACCAGGGATGAGAAGGTTTCTACCATTGGGCCCTGGTGGTGGGTCGGGTAAAAGTTGGATTTGGGATGGACTTCCACTGGGATGGCATTGAGTGTGGGAGAATTTGCAGGTGGTTCAGTGATTGGGCCTGGTGTGGCGGTGGATTTGATCATGGCGAAGTGTCTGGTGAGAGTGAGTTTTCTTATGAACCTGTTAAGGTCCATAAAAAGTTCAAAAGTGTCAATTGATGCTGTGGGGCAGAAAGAGAGGCCTCTATTCAGAAGGCTGAGCTCAGAACTATTTAAGATGTGTGATGACAGATTGAATAATTTTACTGTTGGACCAGGTTCCTCTTTTTGTTGTGTGATGGATGTTGGTTTGGTGCGTTTGATGCCTCCTCTCCGTCCTCTAGGTCTATGTCTAGTTTTCTTTTGGTCGAAATTTTTTGAATTTTTGGGAAGAAATGGGTTATGGTCTGGGCTTTGGGGCTCATGATATATGGGATCAAAAGCTCTTTGCTCACCACAGTGGGGGTTAACGGGGGTCGGACTAACTGGGAGGGTAGTCCTAAAAAAGACGTCGTTGCGTAGGTAAAATCTAGAGCGGACGTGGCCAGATCTAAATTAGGGTTTGTGGACCCCTTAATGGTGTTGTAGTCAAGAGGCGGGCTGTGGAAAAGGTCTTCGGGTGAAGTTGGGTTGGTGAAGTAGGGTGTGTTGTGTACTGATAATTGGAGTAGGGATGAGAGATTGTTGTCGTCCTCCTCATCGACAAAGTCAGTGGAGTCGTTGGTCAGGGATAAGGGGGAATGAGTGATGGAGGGTGGGGGGACTACCATGGATTGAGAGGTAGAAGGTAACCGAGATAAATGAAGGGCTAGGTCAGAGGATTTGAAGGCATTCATTGGTACTCTGGGGCTGAAGGGTCTATGCGAGGGGAGGTAGTGGGGTTGTGGAAGGGGGTTCCGAGTGGGAGAAGGAACTGTGTCATGACAGATGGATTTGGGGATCGGTAATGGAGTGTTAGTTCTCGATGGGTGGTTAAGGGTTTCTGAAAGAATTCTCGGTATTCTTTGGGGAGTTCTAATGGTGGGTCTGGACTTGGAGCTGTTCCTGAAGGATCGGCTGTAGGTCATGACCCGTGGGGTTGCGAGATTGGGTTTGCTCAAAATGTTCCTATTTTGGGTGTTGACATGGTCAGGTGGGATGGTGTCATGGTGGGGGACAGGTAGGATGTTGGATTTCCAGTCACCTGCAGGGTTGGTAGCATAGTCTGCCTGATCTCTTTTTAGTTTTTTAACTTTTCTTAGAATGAGATCTTTTTCATAAGCGATCAATCTTCTGCTGGTGGATTCTTCTAGTTTGGAGAAATCACAGTGATCGCTAAAGTGTAATAATTGCTCCTTGATCATGAGGATGTCCGTTCTGCATTTGTGGTTGTGTTGTTTTTCAAAAAACCATAATACGCCACTAATCCCGGATTTTTCCTCTAAAACAAACCCAAAATTCAATTAAAACCAACCTTCCACTTTCACTCCAAATAAATTCGATTATTGCCTCAGCAAAATCAATCCCTACCACTCTTACCCTCCAGAACTATTCCGATCTTTCAAATGATCTCCCAAATGAACTAATCACAAAACGAAAACAAAAACTAAAATAATCACTACACATAGCATTGCCGTTTCTATAATAAAATCCTTACTTCATTACTTGTACTTCATTTATACTTACCTCAACCTCCCCCTTCTTTTTGCCTTCTCTCCGTTCATCATTAATTTCCCCTGCAGCACAGTCCGGCGTTCTTTGGCGTTTTGCGGTTCACCGTGCGTTCCATCTCGTTTTGGACCGCGTCGGCCACCGTAATACAGGCGGTCTCCTTGGCAACAGACAACAACGTTCATTCATACATGCTAAACACGTATATGTCAATGTCACAACACCTTACATTAATAAAAACAAATAAACAAGCAAACGAATATGTATCTAGTTATTACTAGCTCACCTCCCACTCCTTCCCTATACCTTTTGATAAATAATAAAATTTTTGCCGTCCCCCGTAAACAAAATCCTTTCAGCCGTCCTTTCCACTCCGACACATCATAAAGAGAACTCCTTATTATGACAGCTCGTCTCTTTGTTTATTTAATTTATTTTTACTGTGTATATATGTTTTAACAAGTTAACACCAACAAATGTCATTATAATAAAATGTAACTATGAACTTTGAACCCCCTCCTTTCTCCCCCCCCCCCCTTCCTGATGTCTTTTTGGCGGTTTTTTACCTAATTACCCAGTCTGAACTGCCCCAAATCAGATGACTTGTTCTTCTGTATAAATACATGCCCTTTCTTTTATGTTCCCCATGCCTGATGAAAACGCCAGTTCGGCGTTGAAACGCGTTGCATAGCAATAAATCAGTTTACTTTTATCTGGCTTTTGGATCTTCATCCTTTCTACACCACGCAGCAGCGCCAACATAGATCCTAATTTTATTTCCTCTGCACTCATCATAATCAAGCGGTTACCTCGGCAACCGGTATCGGATCTGGCAGCAGCTAATACGTGGATTTCTACATTCAACTCCTCTAACCTCACGGTGAGCATTTATTATTTTTATTTCTCACCTACACCTCCTTTGATCCACACCAAGTGGCGCCGTGGTTTTTGCCCTCTCTCTACTTCAGATCGGACCCATCCGCTCCACAAGGCTGATACTCCGATACAGGGAGCACCCTACCACCAATCCTTTGGCTGGAAAGCTGACTCCCCCACTGGCAGCCGCTGCTTTTGATCTACCACAACTTCCTGCTACATCTTACAAGCATGTTGGATTTCACCATTGAAAGGAACCTACTACGTGAACAACTCATCCTTGAATCCATCGGGACCTTCACACTGCCAAGACTCCCTCATGTGGCAAGTAACAGCTCATCAGCTGCTGAAACCCAAAAGATGACTAACTTATACCTATCCTTGGAAGACCTCCTGAAAAAGGAAGCTCTGCAGAACATTGACTGTCAATTTTTGTCATTGTATATGTCTAGCAACATCACTCCTAGAGGTCTAAGGTTGCTAATCACCAACCCTTATCCCACAGACCCTACTTTCAGCACTGACTGGAAGTCCTTTATAGATATGTGCCAACTAGGTTTCCTAGAAAGACTGCACACCAAACGCACAACGCTTAGCAATGCCCTTCTCTCGGACATCCTCATGATCAAGGAGCAATTATTACACTTTAGCGATCACTGTGATTTCTCCAAACTAGAAGAATCCACCAGCAGAAGATTGATCGCTTATGAAAAAGATCTCATTCTAAGAAAAGTTAAAAAACTAAAAAGAGATCAGGCAGACTATGCTACCAACCCTGCAGGTGACTGGAAATCCAACATCCTACCTGTCCCCCACCATGACACCATCCCACCTGACCATGTCAACACCCAAAATAGGAACATTTTGAGCAAACCCAATCTCGCAACCCCACGGGTCATGACCTACAGCCGATCCTTCAGGAACAGCTCCAAGTCCAGACCCACCATTAGAACTCCCCAAAGAATACTGAGAATTCTTTCAGAAACCCTTAACCACCCATCGAGAACTAACACTCCATTACCGATCCCCAAATCCATCTGTCATGACACAGTTCCTTCTCCCACTCGGAACCCCCTTCCACAACCCCACTACCTCCCCTCGCATAGACCCTTCAGCCCCAGAGTACCAATGAATGCCTTCAAATCCTCTGACCTAGCCCTTCATTTATCTCGGTTACCTTCTACCTCTCAATCCATGGTAGTCCCCCCACCCTCCATCACTCATTCCCCCTTATCCCTGACCAACGACTCCACTGACTTTGTCGATGAGGAGGACGACAACAATCTCTCATCCCTACTCCAATTATCAGTACACAACACACCCTACTTCACCAACCCAACTTCACCCGAAGACCTTTTCCACAGCCCGCCTCTTGACTACAACACCATTAAGGGGTCCACAAACCCTAATTTAGATCTGGCCACGTCCGCTCTAGATTTTACCTACGCAACGACGTCTTTTTTAGGACTACCCTCCCAGTTAGTCCGACCCCCGTTAACCCCCACTGTGGTGAGCAAAGAGCTTTTGATCCCATATATCATGAGCCCCAAAGCCCAGACCATAACCCATTTCTTCCCAAAAATTCAAAAAATTTCGACCAAAAGAAAACTAGACATAGACCTAGAGGACGGAGAGGAGGCATCAAACGCACCAAACCAACATCCATCACACAACAAAAAGAGGAACCTGGTCCAACAGTAAAATTATTCAATCTGTCATCACACATCTTAAATAGTTCTGAGCTCAGCCTTCTGAATAGAGGCCTCTCTTTCTGCCCCACAGCATCAATTGACACTTTTGAACTTTTTATGGACCTTAACAGGTTCATAAGAAAACTCACTCTCACCAGACACTTCGCCATGATCAAATCCACCGCCACACCAGGCCCAATCACTGAACCACCTGCAAATTCTCCCACACTCAATGCCATCCCAGTGGAAGTCCATCCCAAATCCAACTTTTACCCGACCCACCACCAGGGCCCAATGGTAGAAACCTTCTCATCCCTGGTTAGTAATGAGTTCAGGTCACTAGACCTACCATCCCACTATATTGACAACCTGACTACCCATGAAAGAAGAGCTATGAAACATCTTCAAAAAAATCAGGAAATTATTATTCGCCCAGCCGACAAAGGGGGGGGGTATAGTCATCCTTGATAGGAACCAATATTTCAATGAAACCTTGAGGATCCTCAGCGACACCTCTTTCTACAGAAAACTCACCTCCAACCCACTATCCACTTACACACAAGAATACAAAGACCTTATTGAGCCAGCTGCTAAATTAGGACTAATAAATAAAAAAGAGAAGCGCTTTTTAACTGTCACCTTTCCAAATATGCCCTTCATCTACCACCTACCAAAAATTCATAAATCATTAATCAATCCGTCCGGACGCCCCATCATTTCGGGAATCGACTCCCTCACAAGTAACCTTTCACATTTCATTGACCTCCACCTCCAACCCATTGTCCTCACCTTACCTTCCCACCTCAAGGATTCCACACAGCTAATCAGAGACCTAAATGACCTAAAGTTTGACCCCTCAACATCCCCAATCAGTTTTCTAACAGCAGACGTCACGGCACTTTATAGCAACATCCCCCATAACAAAGGCTTAGAAGTAATCCATTCCTTCCTCTCATCCATCGACTCAATTCCCGAACCCCAAGCAGATTTCCTCTCCAATTGCATTGAATTCATTCTCAAACACAACATTTTCAGCTTCAACAGTAGCTTCTACCACCAAATCAAAGGCTGTGCTATGGGCACCCGCTTCGCACCCTCCTATGCCAACTTATACATGGGCTCCTTCGAAAAAACACACATTCATGGCGAACACCACTATAAAAATAACATAATGCTATATAAAAGATACATCGATGACCTGTTTATAGTATGGAAAGGCACTGAGGAGGAAGCTAATGGCTTCATTGAAACGTTAAATAACAATAACTACGGCCTATCATTCACACATACCTTCTCCCCTACCTCTATAGATTTCCTAGACCTTACCATCAACTATGATAACCATAGCAATCAATTTACAACAAAAACACATTTTAAACTAGTAGACGTGAACAGTTACATTGATTTTAGAAGCGCCCACTACCGCCCATGGCTCACAAATATTCCTTTTGGTCAATTCAGGAGGATAAGGAAAAATTGCAGCACCAATAAAGACTTCAACAAGGAGTGCCTAATTTTAGAAAAAAGATTTAAAGACAAACATTTTCCCATAAACCTTATTAATGGCGCAAAATCACGAGCTTCAGAACTTACACAAAAATCCTGTCTAACCCCCTCCCTCAAGATACCCAAATCCGTCCAGAGCAAGCACAATTTCATCACCACTTACAATAGAGGCAATAAAACAATTAGGGATATTCTCTCCAAACATTGGCACATTCTAAAAAACGATCCGCACCTAAAGGACACGCTACCAGACCAACCAAACATCACATTTAGACGTTCCCTAACCCTCAAAAATATCCTGGCTCCCAGTAGAACAAAGAAACATATAGCAACACACACAAATTTTCTTTCAAACCTCAAAGGTTCCTACAAATGTGGACACCCACGCTGCCTCTGCTGCAACACCATAAGCCACAAAAAATACACATACACCTCCACCGTTACCAATGAAACTTTCACCATCCAAACTCTCCTTAACTGCGGCACCACATATGTCATATACCTCCTAGAGTGCCCATGTAAACTACAGTACATTGGCAGAACCACTCAATGCCTAAGAACCCGAATTAACAATCATCGGTTCAATATCAACACTGGATATCTCAAACACAGTGTATCCCGTCACTTCTCTCTGACACATGAGCGGGATTTCAACAAAATCACAATCACACCCATTGAATACATCCATCCCGATGTCCCGAACAGATTCAACAAACTCAAACAAAAGGAAAACTATTGGATTTTTAAAATGAACACATTACACCCACTGGGTCTAAACGACATTACAGAGTCATCCCTAGACTAAATACTGAACCAATCCCAATCATTAAAATTACCTCTGGATCCCACCAATAAACATATACCTGAACTCAATATCCATAAATCTACGTATCTCAATTAAATAGCCCCTATACGGAAATATGAGACAATTTCTCACTCCCTCATTTCCCTCTAAAAGTCGACAACTAGACAACCATCCGTTCTGCATTTGTGGTTGTGTTGTTTTTCAAAAAACCATAATACGCCACTAATCCCGGATTTTTCCTCTAAAACAAACCCAAAATTCAATTAAAACCAACCTTCCACTTTCACTCCAAATAAATTCGATTATTGCCTCAGCAAAATCAATCCCTACCACTCTTACCCTCCAGAACTATTCCGATCTTTCAAATGATCTCCCAAATGAACTAATCACAAAACGAAAACAAAAACTAAAATAATCACTACACATAGCATTGCCGTTTCTATAATAAAATCCTTACTTCATTACTTGTACTTCATTTATACTTACCTCAACCTCCCCCTTCTTTTTTGCCTTCTCTCCGTTCATCATTAATTTCCCCTGCAGCACAGTCCGGCGTTCTTTGGCGTTTTGCGGTTCACCGTGCGTTCCATCTCGTTTTGGACCGCGTCGGCCACCGTAATACAGGCGGTCTCCTTGGCAACAGACAACAACGTTCATTCATACATGCTAAACACGTATATGTCAATGTCACAACACCTTACATTAATAAAAACAAATAAACAAGCAAACGAATATGTATCTAGTTATTACTAGCTCACCTCCCACTCCTTCCCTATACCTTTTGATAAATAAGAAAATTTTGCCGTCCCCCGTAAACAAAATCCTTTCAGCCGTCCTTTCCACTCCGACACATCATAAAGAGAACTCCTTATTATGACAGCTCGTCTCTTTGTTTATTTAATTTATTTTTACTGTGTATATATGTTTTAACAAGTTAACACCAACAAATGTCATTATAATAAAATGTAACTATGAACTTTGAACCCCCTCCTTTCTCCCCCCCCCCCTTCCTGATGTCTTTTTGGCGGTTTTTTACCTAATTACCCAGTCTGAACTGCCCCAAATCAGATGACTTGTTCTTCTGTATAAATACATGCCCTTTCTTTTATGTTCCCCATGCCTGATGAAAACGCCAGTTCGGCGTTGAAACGCGTTGCATAGCAATAAATCAGTTTACTTTTATCTGGCTTTTGGATCTTCATCCTTTCTACACCACGCTGGCAGCACATTGTGATGGACTTTGTCCCAGACCTTCCTCCCTCAGCAGGATGCAACACTGTCTGGGTGGTGGTGGACCGGTTCTCGAAGATGGCTCATTTTATCCCTCTGACCGGCCTACCTTCTGCACCCGACTGGCGAGTCTCTTCATTCAGCACATCTTTCACTTGCATGGCTTGCCCCTTCACATTGTGTCCGACCGGGGGCTTCAATTTACAACAAAGTTCTGGAGAGCCCTCTGTAAACTCCAGGATGTGAGATTGGACTTTTCCTCAGCTTATCACCTTCAATCCAATAGGCAAGTTGAGAGGATCAACCAGATCATGGAGAATGATCTCCGCCACTTCATTTCTTTACAGCACGATAACTGGGTACAGCTTCTTCCATGGGCCGAGTTCTCCTATAACAACCACACAAGTGAGTCCACCACTTCCACACCATTTTACATTGTGTACAGTCAACATCCTAGAGTCCCCCTTCCTATGTCAACTACATCTCAGGTATCCGCTGCTGACTCTGCATTTGGGGACTTTCCGCAAATCTGGCAACAGACCCGGTCCTCTATTTTGCTGGCAGTCATTCGCATGAAGCGAAAAGCGGACACAAAAAGAAGAGAGCCGCCTCTATCTCTTCCAGGTACCAAAGTCTGGCTGTCCTCATGGAACATTCGTTTAAAGGTGCCTTCATATAAGTTTTCTCCCAGGTTCCTCGGACCTTTTGAGATTTTGCAACAGATAAACCCTGTCTCCTATAAGATGCGGCTGCCTCCTACCCTCAGTTTTCCCAACTCCTTTCATTTGTCCCTCCTGAAATGAGTGGTCCTGAACTGCTACAGTAAGACTTCCAGTTCCGCAGTTGCTCCCAGAGGTTCATCTGATGTGTTTGAGATGATGAAGATCCTGGACTGCAAAAGGGTAGGAGGAAGGACTTTCTATTTGGTGGACTGGAGAGGGTTTGGTCCTGTGGAGAGGTCCTGGGAGCCGGAAGAGAACCTCAGTGCCCCTGCTCTCATTAAGAAATTCCTCTCTCGCTCTGGCCCCAAGAAGAGGAGGCATAAGAGGGGGGATACTGTAGTGTCCATGGCCGCAGGCCGTTGGGTTTACTCAGCCCCCGACGGCCGCAGCCATGGATCTGTTAGCGCTGGCTCGCATCTCCTTCCTAGGAGACGTCAGCGCTCGCCTCCGATCCGGCCTGCTGCGCACATATTTGGAAATCATCACTATCAACTACACATGATTTCCTGGACTATAAGAAGGGCCCTGCCCTTCTGATCCTTGCCTGAGCGTTGTTAGTTTATCCCATGTCAGTCTTGCAAATGATCCCTTAGTGTTATCCCATTCCTGTTGTTACCCAAGCCCTGTGTCCTGTATCCTGTATCCCGTGCTGGGTTCTTGTTTCTGAGCCTGTGGTGTTGGAGTCGTATTTTCACTGCATCTGCTATCGTCTGCCACGTCCTGTGTCATCTGCCACGTCCAGTGTGATCCGCCACGTCTGGCGCAACCTGCGGCCCCTGCTGTCATCCGCCACGTCTGGGGTAACCTGCTGCACCCACCTCCATCCATGCAAAAGCCTCGGCTACTGTATGGACCATTCAGGTACCCTAGTGCGGGACTTTGTATTGCTGGGGTGCTCTAGTTTTTGGCCAGCTGCCTCCCCGCTACGGCGGTGCGGTCTAGTGGGTCCACATACCCACACACAGTGACAATTATACTGTATGGGAGCATCTGTGTGGACATTATACTGTGTGGACATAATACTCTATGGGGCAGCTATGTGGTATTATACTGCATGGGGCAGCTATGGGGACATTATGCAGGATGGGGGCAGCTATGGGGCATTATATTGTATAGGAGAATTTTTGTGGGCAACATACTGTACAGGGGCATCTCTGTTGGCTGCATACTGTATGGGTTAATCTATTGGGGCATTATGCTGTATGGAGCAGCTATGGGGGCATTATACTGTGCGGGGGCAGCTGGTGACAATCCTTTACTAACCCAGCCCCTGCATCAATATGGCCTGCGCAGCGTCTAATTGACTGAGTCACTCCCCTATCCAATCTGCACATGCTCCATACCGCTACCAATGGGATGTGGTCAGAGGGATTTGGTGGGGGAGATAACTGTGCAGAGAGGACAGCAAAGCATCATGGGACTTGTAGGAAAAGACCAGAAAAACCACGTGCAGTCCCATCAGAATCAGGAAGACTTAGGGTATGTGCACACACACTAATTACGTCTGTAATTGACGGACGTATTTCGGCCGCAAGTAGTGGACCGAACACAGTGCAGGGAGCCGGGCTCCTAGCATCATACTTATGTACGATGCTAGGAGTCCCTGCCTCTCCGTGGAACTACTGTCCCGTACTGAAAACATGATTACAGTACGGGACAGTTGTCCTGCAGAGAGGCAGGGACTCCTAGCATCGATTATAACTATGATGCTAGGAGCCCGGCTCCCTGCACTGTGTTCGGTCCGGGACTTCCGGCCGAAATACGGCCGTCAATTATGGACGTAATTAGTGTGTGTGCACATACCCTTACAGTGTGTGAGCAGCAATATGGAGCTACTGGCGGGAACATTTTTTTATTTTTTTTTTCAATAAAAAGAATAGAATTACAGTTTAGATCACTGTTATAGGTGTTTGGTGGATTTTTTTTTTTTGCTGCCGTCGGATAACCCCTTTAATATCCCTGCCAAAGTAAAAAAAAAATAAAAAAGAATAAACACAATTTATTTCTCAAAACTGCTTTTATTAAATAAAAGTAATTAACCCTAAAATAAAATACACATATATGGTATCTCGGAAATTGTAATGACTTGCACAAGATAACATTTAATCCCTAATGCACGGTTAATGGCAACAAACTACGGGTTTATTTATTTATTTTTTGCATTTCAGTTAATATAAATCAGACACTGCAATTATAAACAAATATATATACTTTTTTCTATTAAAACTGAGTTGATCTAATAAAGGTGATCAAACATAAAAAAACATATATACATATTTGATATAACCAGAATCATAACGCCTCATGAATGGAGTTAACATTTGAATGAAGTACAAAAATAACTCATATCATTGAAATATACAACTCGTCCTGCAAAAAGCAATTCCTCAAATAGCTGTATCAATGAAAAAATAAAAAAAATTATTGTTGGAACGTATTAACCCCTTCGCGCACCCAGACGTGCCATTACGTCAGGGTGCGGGGGGTGATGTTTGGTGCGCGCTCCACATGCTGCGGGTGTCCGCTGTATTTTACAGCGGACACTCGGAACTAACAGCCAGGAGCATCGATGATGCTGTTCCTGGCTGTTTAACCCTTCAAATGCTTTGGTCAATCGCGACCGCCTCATCTGAGACTTTAAAAAGAGGGGGGCGGCTCCCTTCGACAGCTCATCACTCCCCCCCCCCGCAGTGAAATCAGGGGGTTATGACGGTTCTTATGGCAGCCCAGGGGCCTAATGAAGGCCCCCAGGGCTGCCTTCACTCTGCCAGGCAGGGCTTAACAGATGCGTGCAAAAATGCCGATATACTGCAAAACATTAGTATTGCAGTATATTGTACCAGCGTTTTAACGATCGGTGGTTCAAGTCCCCTAGGTGGGCTAATAAAGTGTGTAAAAAAAAGTTGAAAAAAGTTTTTAGTAGTGAAAAAAAAAATAAAAGTAAAAAAAAAAACTTTTCCCATTTCCCCCCTAAAGTAATGTAAAAAATAAAAAAAAGTAAACAGAATTGGTATCGCTGTGTTCGTAAAAGTCTGAAGTATTACAATATAGCATTATTTATTGTGCACGGTGAACGCCGTAAAAAAAAAATTTAAAACGCCAAAATTGCTGTTTTTTGGTCAAATTAGCTCTAAAAAAAAATTCTGAAAAAGTGATCAAAAAGTTCTACCTACACAAAAATGATACCGATAAAAACTACAGCTAGTCCCGCAAAAATTTAGCCCTCACACCGCTCAATCGGTGAAAAAATAAAAAAGTTATGGCTCTCTTAATCTGTCGACAACAAAACTTTTTTTATTTTTAACAAAAAGTTTATTATCCATAAAAGTAGTAAAATATATAAAAAACTTATATAAATTTGGTATCACTGTAATCGTATTGAGCCACAGAATAAAGAGAAATTGTCATTTTTACCACATGGTGAAAGCCCTAAAAACCAAACCCAAAAAACTATTGAGGAGTCGAAAATTTTTCTAACTTCAGATTTTTTTTTCAGGTTCCCAGTACATTATATGTAACTAGAAATGGTACTAGTAAGAGCTACAACTCTCCTCCCACACAAAAATAAGCCCTCACATCACTCTATTGACGGAAAAATAAAAAAGTTATGGCTCTTGGAATGCGGGGAGTGATAAACGAAAATCAAAAATCAAAAAATGGCTTTGTCCCGAAGGGGTTAAGGAAAAAACAAGAAATCGTTTTTACTGCAAACTGAACTCCAAAATTAGATGCGTCCGAAAAGAGTTAACATTTCTGACTCACTCCTTAAAAAGAGGACACAAAACTTAACGCCTTTAGTATCAAGAGATGGAATCCCTGCATGCAGTCAGGGTGCGGCTGTTCCATCAAGAATCTCTCATAAGCAGATCAGATTAATGACATGCATTTCAGGGGAGAAGGATCCTCGCAAGTTGTGGGCACTGTAATCTTGTCACTACTCCGTCCAAGATCACAACATGTCCAGCCCATGCCCACAGTGTCACCGCAGGTCCTGTTCGTGAGGGTACGCTGTTTCCACTATTCCCTCCAATAAGGTGGAACTTTGTACTTATGTCCGACACTTGATTCCTCGCTCCACTATATTATACTTTAGTTGCAAGGAAAGCTTCTTGAGGAAGATTTTTCCACACAGGCAGGAACCACAAAGATGTAATACAAATTCAGTTTTCATAGCAGCAAAAAGAACACTAGCAATCCATTGAAGTTTTAACAGGCCTATATACTAGAGAGGTCTAGAAATGAATTATAGCCAGAGAACTTATCTATTGCTTAACCCCTTAGATAGGTGCAGGTTTTACCTTTAGGAGCCTCACCTATCAGCTTCTATACCTAAACCGAAACTGGGTTGTGGCGGACCCGTCTGACGTTCCATCGGCCCCCAATCACGCAGTAGCGAGGTGCCGATGGTTGTGACACCTGATGAAGGCAACCAGGTCTGCCATCCTTATACTCCTATTAAGCCCTGCCTCTGGCATTAGGGATTAATAGGTGCCTGTCAGAAACACAATAAACTGCAATACATTAGTAATGCAGTATATTGTGCAAGCAATCCAACAATCGCAGGTTCAAGTCCCCTAGGGGGACTAATAAAAATAATGTAATACAGTTAAAGAAAGTTTTTTTTAATAAATAAAAATATAAAAAGTCCAAAAAAAACAAACACCTTTTCGCATTTTCCCCAAAAACAATGTAAAAAAACCCACCAAAGTTGACATAACTGGTAATGCCACATTTATAAAAGTCTAAAGTATTACAATATAACATGATTTAACCCACCCGGTGAGCGCCGTTAAAAAAACTTGCAATGGCAGAATCGCTGTGTTTTGGTCACCTCAGCACCCACAAAAAATTAAATAAAATATGATCAAAAAGTTTTTAATGGTATCAATAAAAACTACAGCTTGCCCTCCAATAACATAAGCCCTCACATCGCTCAATTGATGGAAAAATGAAAAACTTATTGCTCTCAGAATATGGCAACACAAAACATATTTTATTTTTAACATCTAGTTTTTTCCTTGTAAAAGTAGTAAAACTTAAAAAAAATTGGCCGCAGAGGGAAGGGTTTAATTTTCTATAGTAGACAAATTCATAAACATAAACTCATTAACTCTCTAACAGAGCAAGAGGTAAACCTCTTGCTGTTATATGGCCACAATGTTGAGAGCTATTTGAAGATATACTTGTACCTATATATATATATATATACACAGTCTGTGTGTGTGATTTAATAATATAGAGCCTTGATTTCCAATCTTACAACCATGGGGGAAAAATGTTTTCACTCCTGGGGCCTGCTGCTCCCATTTCTACCTAAAATAAAAAGCTGGGCTTATGATAGGGTAAAGCATTATATAATTTTGTATTTTAGATGATATTGATTGACTGCTTTGGCTATTTCCATGGCACACATCTATGAGCTGCAGTTAACCCTACAGTACTAGTGACAGGTCTTGCTGCTACTGTCTTCGAGGAAACCCTGATCAGGTTCCAAGGACCCCAAGGTTTTAGGGAACCTTAGTTGGCAATCAATCACATAGAGAATGTGGTTCTTTGCACACAAGTACCTTGGGTCTCTATAACATTGAATTAAATGAAACCTTTAGCTCTCCATGTTATGACGCACAACACTGTAAATACATTTAAAAAAAAAAAAACGTTGACATGTCAGTGCCATTTTGACGTTTTTTTAAAAGTTTCGTTACCCTTTAATCATAATAAAAGACAATAAGGCTGATGCTGAGAAATAAAATATAATACCTTTTAAATGTAAATGAGAAATCCTACCTTAACAGGGATGTGATGATGTGCCTGCTACAGTACATCCGCCTGACTCAGTGAATGGTGTACTTACCATTAGTCGTCTTTATGTTATTAACTGGTTATCTGTATAGCTGTATTTAACCTGGACATGGTCCATTGGGTACTGTATGATCAACTTGATAGTGATGAAACTAAAACAATTACATTTGAGATAAAGTTACTTTCCACTTAACTGGGAGAGCAGCCGTGAGAAATAAAATTCACTTTGGTTGCTCTCCAGGAGCAAGCGGCAGAATATTTTTAATGTGGTACTGTATTCTGCTGATAGCATGAGTAGAACACTTATGGGGGATATGAGTTGCATGTGGCTACCTCTGTGCCCTCGGGTATGAATTTGTGCATCTATTCAGATAACTAAACCCCAAAATTTTCAGATTTAACTCAAAGAATTTTATTAAAAACAAATGTTTCTGCTGACAAAAATGGCAGAAATGTTATGTGGCATACAAGAAATTGTACTGCACTATAGTGAAAAAATATATATACGTACACTACCGTTCAAAAGTTTAGGGTCACGTAGAAATTTCCTTATTTTTTAAAGAAAAGCACAGTTTTTTTCAATGAAGATAAAATTTAATTAATCAGAAATACACTCTATACATTGTTAATGTGCTAAATGACTATTCTAGCTGCAAACGTCTGGTTTTTAATGCAATATCTACATAGGTGTATAGAGGCCCAGTTCCAGCAACCATCACTCCAGTGTTCTAATGGTACATTGTGTTTGCTAACTGTGTTAGAAGGCTAATGGATGATTAGAAAACACTTGAAAACCCTTGTGCAATTATGTTAGCACCGCTGTAAACAGTTTTGCTGTTTAGAGGAGCTTTAAAACTGACCTTCCTTTGAGGTAGTTGAGAATCTGGAGCATTACATTTGTGGGTTCGATTAAACTCTCAAAATGGCTAGAAAAAGAGAGCTTTCATGTGAAACTCGACAGTCTATTCTTGTTCTTAGAAATGAAGGCTATTCCATGTGAGAAATTGCCAAGAAACTGAAGATTTCCTACAACGGTGTGTACTACTCCCTTCAGAGGACAGCACACACAGGCTCTAAAGAGAGTAGAAAGGGAAGTGGGAGGCCCCGCTGCACAACTGAGCAACAAGACAAGTACATTAGAGTCTCTAGTTTGAGAAATAGACGCCTCACAGGTCCTCAACTGGCAGCTTCATTAAATAGTACCCGCAAAACGACAGTGTCAACGTCTACAGTGAAGAGGCGACTCCGGGATGCTGGCCTTCAGGGCAGAGTGGCAAAGAAAAAGCCATATCTAAGACTGGCTAATAAAAGGAAAAGATTAATATGGGCAAAAGCACACAGACATTGGATAGAGGAAGATTGGAAAACAGTGTTATGGACAGATGAATCGAAGTTTGAGGTGTTTGGATCACACAGAAGAACATTTGTGAGACGCAGAACAACTGAAAAGATGCTGGAAGAGTGCCTGACGCCATATGTCAAACATGGTGGAGGTAATGTGATGGTCTGGGGTTGCTTTGGTGCTGGTAAAGTGGGAGATTTGTACAAGGTAAAAGGGATTTTGAATAAGGAAGGCTATCACTCCATTTTGCAACGCCATGCTATACCCTGTGGACAGCGCTTGATTGGAGCCAATTTCATCCTACAACAGGACAATGACCCAAAGCACACCTTCAAATTATGCAAGAACTATTTAGGGAAGAAGCAGGCAGCTGGTATTCTATCTGTAATGGAGTGGCCAGCGCAGTCACCAGATCTCAACCCCATAGAGCTGTTGTGGGAGCAGCTTGACCGTATGGTACGCAAGAAGTGCCCATCGAGACAATCCAACTTGTGGGAGGGGCTTCTGGAAGCATGGGGTGAAATTTCTCCCGATTACCTCAGCAAATTAACAGCTAGAATGCCAAAGGTCTGCAATGCTGTAATTGCTGCAAATGGAGCATTCTTTGACGAAAGCAAAGTTTGAAGGAGAAAATTATTATTTCAAATAAAAATCATTATTTCTAACCTTGTCAATGTCTTGACTATATTTTCTAGTCATTTTGCAACTCATTTGATAAATATAAGTGTGAGTTTTCATGGAAAACACAAAATTGTCTGGGTGACCCCAAACTTTTGAACGGTAGTGTATATTAGCACTAATCATGAAAGGAGTTTTCCCATCTCATAAAGTGGCATGTCGGCAGTCGAACCCCCACCAATCAAAAAGTAATGGCAGATCCTAGTGATAAGATGAGATAGACATAGGAAAACCCCTTTAATCATTATACTTATCTTATATATAATCGGGACGGACATGGTGTCCGAAGCACAGTTAAGGACACCACGTGGTTTCTAAAGCACTGTTGAGAAGTCACGTGACATCACGTAAGGGGCGTTCCAGCCATTCAGGAAGAGGTGCGGACGGTGGGAGAGAGCCTGTAAGTTGAAACAACAACACCTGGTGAGCCGCAGAGAGGGCCCGGGGCCAGTAATGAATTGTATTGTGCTGTCTGTATTTTTGGTGGAGAGCGGACAGCACAATCAAATACATTACAAACTGTGGGTCGCGACTCCCTGGGGGGTTGTGTGAAGACCTCCGAGGGTCGCGAGCCACTCACCGAGGTTCCTGTTCCAACTGTATCTACATTGTCAGGACGCAGGTAGAGTTGAATTCAATGCTGGAGCAAGGAGCTGATGGCCTCTTGCACCAGCATTCACTGTGCAGTGAGCAGCTCGGCGCAAGCAAGCGCGAAGTAGTGATGTCATTGCGCCTGCCTGTACCGAGTCACTTACAGCACAGTGCAGAGGAGGAGAAGGATCCTCCACTTGTCGGGGGAATGGGAAAAGGTAAGTAAATATGTTATTAATTTCTATAAGGCACATATGGGGGGGCATTACACTGGGTATGGGAGGGGGGCTGTCTGATATGATGGCAGCTATAGGTGTATGGGGGCATTATACTGTGGGGGCAGCTATGGGGGGCAATATACTGTGGGGGGAATTATACTGTGTGAGGGCAGCTATGGGGGCATTATACTGTATTCGGGCAGCTATGGGGGCATTATACTGTGGGGGGCAGCTATGGGGGGGCATTATACTCTGGGGGCAGCTATGAGGGGCATTATACTGTGTGGGGGCCGCTATAGGTGCATTATACTGTATGGGGGCATTATACTGTGGGGGCAGCTATGGGGGGTACTATACTGTGTGGGGGCCGCTATGAGTGCATTATACTGCATGGGGGCATTATACTGTGGGGGCAGCTATGGGGAGCATTTATATATATTAACAGACCACTGCAGTATTATATATATATAACAGACCACTGCATTTTGCTAGCAACCCCGTGTAACGGGTTTTCTATACTAGTTTAATAACAGAGCAAATCTGTAAAAATTTGCTTCACCAGCATTTTGTTAAGAGGCAAATTTCATGTTGCAGAACTGTATACCCTCATATAAGACAATGGAGGCTGAAATGCTGAAATATGAATCCGTATTTCAGCCTCCATTGACTAATTTGAGGGAAATGCTCAAGTCAGCAAAGTGCAGGCTAAAGGAATTGCACAGATTCACTTATATCTAGTTCATAATAACAGAAGTGTCGCTAAGAAAAATGAAATTTTGTCAGATGCTATATAAATATAATGTGTGCATCTACAACAAGACTTGGCCTTCTCCAGAGTAGGACAGATTATTGGAGGGAAAGAGGACATCAGAGATGGGATCTAGGATTTTTTTCGAGAGTGGAGTTTTTTTTTTTTTAAATATAGGCTATTTATTAGAATAAAGTGAAACCAGGAAACATTAACTTGTTAGATACCCTAATAAAGATAAGCTTGTGTGTGCTACTGTACCTGCTGGGTGGCCCTTATTCGTGATATCACTAAAAGCATACCTCCCAACAATCCCGGATCCGGTGGGACAGTCCCGATTTCTCAATGCTGTCCCGCCGTCCCGGGTGGTCTGTAAATGTCCCGCTGGGCGCTGCATCAGAACAGCTGATCACTGCTGACTGCAGCAGCGATCAGAAGAAGGCAGGAGTCTTGCGGCGGTGTTCTCACTGGGATCGATGCCGGCCCGTGAGTGGACCAGTCCAGTCACCTGACCTCACCAGTCAGGTGACTGGACTGGTTCACTCCCGGGCCGGCATCGACACCAGTGAGAACGCTGCTGCAAGACTCCTGCCTTCTTCTGACGGTGAGTGACGTGTCCCAAGTGACGGCTGTGTCTTCCGTCGCTCGCGCTCTCTCTCCTCCTCCTCACAGTGCAGAGTGCATGTGAGGAGGAGGAGGGTCTTTATTTGCTCCCTGTAGGAGTCGGAATCCCCAATCCCCGGCTGGGGATTGGGGATTCCACTACAGGAGAAGTGAGTGACTACACTGTCCATATATGGACACAGCGACGTCACTCACTTCTGAAGCGGAATCCCCGACCCTGTGGCCGGAGATCCGCTACAGAAGAAGTGAGTGACCACACTGTCCATATATGGACACAGTGACGTCACTAACTTCTGAAGCGGAATCCCCGACCCTGTGGCCCGGGATTCCTCTCCAGGAGAAGTCAGTGACTATATGGACATTGAAGTCAGTGACTTCTCCTGGAATGGGGGGATGGGTGAAACCTATAGGGGACTGTGTAGCATTACATACAGGGGGCTGGGTGGCATTACCTGCAGGGGGCTGGGTGGCATTACCTACAGGGGGCTGGGTGGCATTACCTACAGGGGGCTGTGTGGCATTACCTAGCAGTGGGGCTGTGGCATTATCTACAGAGGGCTGTGTGTGGCAACAAATTTAAATTAAATTCATCCGATTTTAAAATGGACAGGGAAAAAAACGGAGGCAAAACGGTTCAAAATCGGCCGTTTTTATCGGCCGACACTCGGACCCTGTCGTGTGAATAAAGCCTACCTCTACCACTCTGGCAGCAATGTCACACCTACAGTGTGTGGAGCTATCTACTGGGGGGCTGTGTGTGGAGCTATCTACAGGGGGCTGTGTGTGTAGCTGTCTACAGGGGGCTGTGTGTGGCACTATCTACAGGGGGCTGTATCTGATGCTATGTACAGGGGGGCTGTGTGTGGAGCTATCTACAGGGGGGCTGTGTGTGGAGCTATCTACAGTGGGGCTGTGTGTGGAGCTATGTATAGGGGGGCTGTGTGTGGAGCTATCTACAGGGGGGCTGTGTCTGGAGCTATCTACAGGGGGCTGTGTGTGGCGCTATCTACAGGGGGGCTGTGTCTGACGCTATCTACAGGCAGCTGCATCTGATGCTATATACAGGGGGGCTGTTTGTGGAGCTATCTACAGGGGGCTGTATCTGGAGCTATCTACAGGGGGGCTGTGGCTGGCACTATCTACAGGGGGGCTGTTTGTGGAGCTATCTACAGGGGGCTGTGTGTGGAGCTATCTACAGGGGGGCTGTGTGGAGCTATCTACAGGGGGGCTGTGTCTAGCGTTATGTACAGGGGGGCTGTGTGTGGAGCAATCTACAGGGGGGCTCTGGTGGATGATTTTTCCATTGATCGGTAGCAGAGTTACACAACTGGAAAAAAAAAATCACCATCGTGTAACTCTGCTACCTGTCAATTGAAAAGTCATCCACCACAGGGTCTCCCTCTTGACTTTCATTGTTCTCAGCCTTTTGGTTTGTCCTGCAGCTGCTGCTGCCATGATGAGCAAATGTTATACCCAAGATAGGAAAAGTAACACAAATACGATATAACCGGATCCATAATATCTGTAATATCCAGACAGTCTAAAGATCCGCAGTGAGAATGTGCCCATGTTATTTGCAGAAGGATCTGGCCGTGATTTGATGTGTTTATGCCGGATATTGGGCGTGGTTAGGGGCGTGGCTGAAAATGGCCCTCTTTTCCAAATTCAAAAGTTGGGAGGTATGCTAAAAGATGCGCTGTGTATGTTAATTTTGTGTCTTAATCATTCAGCTACAAGTGGTAATGGATTCCATTACAAAAGAGTAGAGAATATTACATCTGCAGGAATCCATTCCTACGAAGAATGAAACCCAAACAAACACAAGGAATACAAACGACAGTAAAAAAAATAATTGGGACATAAGTCTTTATTTCACTTATGTAGGTGGTGAGAAATAATAATAATAATAATAATAATAATAATAATAATAATAATGCATTGTAACGTAGTAAGGATATATAAAGAAACAAGTCCAACAAGTTCAACCTAAAATCCTAAAGTATTAATACAGAGAAAAGCATAAACTCTTATGGAGTCGTTTTTATATTAGGGAGGAACATGAACAGTTATGGCAATCAGAATAAATCCATGTATCAATGACCCATCTCCAGTAATATACCCATCACATAGTAGTTATGTATTTTACCAATTTCTTCTTCTAATAGTCTTATAGATATCAATGCATAAAACCTATGGGACACTTTTTTCCTTTACACAATTATTATCTATGAATGTGAGTTTTACATTGTGTACAATACTAGAGATTACACAATTTTGTATATGCATATGTTTTCACATAAACAGAAAGCAAAATGTGTCCAACAGATTTCAAGCTAAACTGAAGAGAACTTAGGGTATGTGCACACACACTAATTACGTCCGTAATTGACGGACGTATTTCGGCCGCAAGTCCCGGACCGAACACAGTGCAAGGAGCCGGGCTCCTAGCATCATACTTATGTACGATGCTAGGAGTCCCTGCCTCGCTGCAGGACAACTGTCCCGTAGTGTAATCATGTTTACAGTACGGGACAGTTGTCCTGCAGCGAGGCAGGGACTTCTAGCATCGTACATAAGTATGATGCTAGGAGCCCGGCTCCTTGCACTGTGTTCGGTCCGGGACTTGCGGCCGAAATACGTCCGTCAATTACGGACGTAATTAGTGTGTGTGCACATACCCTTAAAGGGAAGGTGTCATGTTTTTTTTTTTAATTATGTTGCTTTTAATATAATGTAAACAAAAAATTATGTTGTCACTTTCTACTTTTGAATGTATTCATACTTTTACTTCTCTATGAGGGCTGCCATTTTTTTTCATCTCTGTATGTGTCGATTAACGACACATACACAGATGGAATACGGCAGCTACAGGGCATAGGGCACAATGAACGTGAGCCGTTCATTGCTTCTGCTATCTGGCTCCGTACTGCGCAGACGCAGGTCAGAGTCACACAGAAGAGAAGCTGTTTGTAGGGAGATAGCAGGCACCATTATGAAGACCCGCTGCACTGCAGGTAAGGTGTGTGTCTCTGTCTGTCCCTCTCTCTCTCTCTCACAGACCCACGCTCTTGTGACCCCTGACGGCCCCCCAATCTGACGGGCCCACCCCTAATGGGCCGCCCCCCCTTGTCGCTAGATGTATTCTCAGTGTGGATGGTGTGCAGAGCTAAGCTTGTCAGATGTAGTAGAGCTGAGTGTGTGTGTCTGTGTAGTAGAGCTGAGTGTGTGTGGATCTGTGTAGTAGAGCTGAGTGTGTATGTATGTATGTATGTAGCAGTGCTCAGTATGAGATGAATTCTCAGTGTGGACGGTGTGCGGAGCTAAGCTTGTCAGATGTAGTAGAGTTGAGTGTGTGTGTGTCTGTGTAGTAGAGCTGAGTGTGTATGTGTGTCTGTGTAGTAGAGCTGAGTGTGTATGTATGTATGTATGTATGTATGTAGCAGTGCTGAGTGTGAGATGTATTCTCAGTGTGGACGGTATGCGGAGCTAAGCTTGTCAGATGTAGTAGTGCTGAGTGTGTGTGTGTGTGTGTGTCTGTGTAGTAGAGCTGAGTGTGTGTCTGTGTAGTAGAGCTGAGTGTGTGGGTATGTATGTATGTAGCAGTGCTGAGTGTGAGATGTATTCTCAGTGTGGACGGTGTCCGGAGCTAAGCTTGTCAGATATAGTAGAGCTGAGTGTGTGTGTCTGTGTAGTACAGCTGAGTGTGTGTGTGTCTGTGTAGTATAGCTGAGTGTGTGTGTGTGTATGTGTGTAGCAGTGCTGAGT
Organism: Rhinoderma darwinii; assembly: GCF_050947455.1. Lineage (NCBI taxonomy): Eukaryota > Metazoa > Chordata > Amphibia > Anura > Rhinodermatidae > Rhinoderma > Rhinoderma darwinii. The sequence continues at coordinate 70,709,431 of NC_134690.1, forward strand.
GTGAGATGTATTCTCAGTGTGGATGGTGTGCGGACTGTGATCGGGTGAGGAGGTGAGGTATCCGTCAGCAGGAGGTCGGGGAGGAGACTGTCAGCAGCAGATGGTTATTCCTATCACAGAGTGGTGTGACATTCTCCTCTACTGCGGATTGTATTGGGACGATGGAGGAGACTGTCAGGAGGATTGGGTGGTGATGCTGGAGGAGACTGTCAGCAAGATTGTATGGTGATGCGTCCCCACCCAATCTTGCTGACAGTCTCCTCCATCATCACCACCCAATCTTGCTGACAGTCTCCTCCATCATCACCACCCAATCTTGCCGACAGACTCCTTCAGTGTGACCATTCAATTCTGCTGACAGTCTCCTCCAGCATCACCACCCAATCTTGCTGACAGTCTCCTCCAGCAACACCACCCAATCTTGCTGACAGTCTCCTCCAACATCACCATACTATCCTGCTGACAGTCTCCTCCAGCATCACCATACAATCCTGCTGAGTCTCCTCCAGCATCACCACCCAATACTGCTGACAGTCTCCTCCAGCGTCACCATACAATCCTGCTGACAGTGATGCTGGAGGAGACTGTCAGCAGGATTGTATGGTGACCCTGGAGGAGACTGTCAGCAGTATTTGGTGGTGATGCTGGAGGAGACTGTCAGCAGGATTGTATGGTGATGTTGGAGGAGACTGTCAGCAGGATTGTATCGTGACACTGGAGGAAACTGTCTGCAGTATTGGGTGGTGATCCTGGAGGAGACTGTCAGCAGGATGGAAGGATTAAGACATTTAGCAGGAGAGGCATGTAAAATGCACAAAAAAAACGTGTCAAATACACACCGTGTGAACCTGTCAACTGAAAAGTCATTCACTTCACTTTCATCATTCTAAGGCCTCATTTACACGAGCGTGTGCGTTTTGCCCGCGCAAAAAACGCTGCGTTTTGCGCGCGCAAAAGGCACTTGGCAGCTCCGTGTGTCATCGGTGTATGATGCGCGGCTGCGTGATTTTCGCGCAGCCGCCATCATAGAGATGAGGCTAGTCGACGCCCGTCACTGTCCAAGGTGCTGAAAGAGTTAACTGATCGGCAGTAACTCTTTCAGCACCCTCGACAGTGAATGCCGAACACAATATACACCAACCTGTGAATACAAAAAGACTTTCATACTTACCAAGAACTTCCTGCTTCCCCCAGTCCGGGCTCCCGGCCGTTGCCTTGGTGACGCGTCCCTCTCTTGTCATCCGGCCCCACCTCCCAGGATGACGCCGCAGTCCATGAGACCGCTGCAGCCTGTGATTGGCTGCAGCCTGTGCTTGGCCTGTGATTGGCTGCAGCTGTCACTTGGACTGAACTGTCATCCCGGGAGGTCGGACCGGAGTTATCGGTAAGTCAGAACGTCTTTTTTTTTTTACAGGTTCATGGATTTTCGGAGCGGAAGTCACTGTCCATGGTGCTGAACCAGTTTAACGCTTTGAGCACCGTGGACAGTGACTGTCTCCTGACGTCGCGTACCCGAACATTTTTTACCGGTTTCGGTCAAAACGAGTTTGGCCGAACCCGGTGAAGTTCGGTGCGCTCATCTCGAATTTGACACTCCGTTTGGATGTTTGTAAACAGAAAAGCACGTGGTGCTTTTCTGTTTACATTCAGGAGTTTGACAGCTCTTGCGCGAATCACGTAGTTCGCACGGAAGTGGGTGCGTGACTTCAATGGGTGCGTGAGTGCGCGAAAAACGCACGATTATAGAACATGTCGTGAGTTTTTTTCTGCGCACACGCGCTGAGCGCAATTCACGCATCATCTAAACTGCCCCATTGACTAATATAGGTGCGTACGACATGCGTGCAAAGCACGCGCGTCGCACGCGCGTATATTACGTTCGTGTAAATGAGGCCTAAGGCCGGATTCACACGAGCGTGTGCGTTTTGCGCACGTAAAAAACGCGCCGTTTTGCGTGTGCAAAAGGCACTTAACAGCTCCATGTGTCATGATCATATGGTGCGTGGCTGCGTGCTTTTCTGTTTTCATTCATACTTTTGACTGCTGTTGCGCGAATCATGCGCCTCCCATGGAAGTGCTTCCGTGTGGTGCGCGGGATTTTCACGCACCCATTGACTTCAATGGGTGCGTGACGCGCGAAATACGCACAAAGAACGGACATGTCGTGTGTTTTACGCAGTGGACTCACGCTGCGTAAAAATCACGGACTGTCTACACGGCCCCATAGACTAATATAGGTCCGTGCGAGGCGCGTGAAAATCACGCGCGTTGCACGGACGTATGTCTCGTTCGTCTGAATAAGCCCTAAGGGTATGTTCACATGTTAAACGTCCCAAAAAACGGCTGAAAAATCGGAAGCACAACGCCTCCAAACATCTGCCCATTGGTTTCAATGAGAAATACGACCTTCTGTTCCTACGAGCGTTTTTTTAAGCGGCCATTTTCCAAAAACGGCACGTAAAAAGACGCCCGCCAAAAAGAAGTGCATGTCACTTTTTGGGACGTTTTTGTAGCCGTTTTTCATTGACTCTATAGAAAAACAGCTCCAAAAACGGCCTTAAAAAACGCTGCCACAAACGCGAGTTTGATTAAAAAATGGCTGAAAACCAGGAGCTGTTTTCCCTTTGTTTAGTAAGCGTGTGAACATACCCTTAGCCTTTTGGTGTGTCCTATAGTTTCTGCAAGCTGCATTTCAACAATCACACCCAAAATGGCAGCCAGACACTGCTTAGCACCTTTTCCTGGCTTGTAGGAGGGGGGGGGGGGGTGAGATTCTCTCCCACATTTACGGCAGATGTGTCAGGCTGCTTTGCCTTATTCACCTTGCTGTAATTCTGGGAAGTGCTCCCTCTGGTGGCCAACATAGGACAACATGTCAAATGATTATTTAAGTTTTAATACTTTCCACCATGTGGAAGAAAAAAAAAATACAGCAAAAAAACGTAAAAAATATAATAGAAATAAGTAACTCACTTAAAAAAAAAAGGTTTAATTCTCGACACATTCCCTTTGAAGGGGATTTTATTTTAAATCAACAGAGGCCCAAACATTGACTAATACTGAAAAGTGGTCCCTACTGCAAACCTTCACGATTCCAAAACTAGAGAAAGTCTTATCTTTAATTCCTAACGATAAAAGGCTAGTCCCAGATGGGCTACCGATCATCTATTATAAAAAGTTAGAAACATGAGTACTCCCCTACTTTCTACAAGTGTGAAACTTTATGCTCAATGGAGCCACCTTGTTCACCCAAGCCCTAAAGCGTTATATCACAATCCTACCCAAAGATGTCAAAGATCCTGGGAGATGTGATAGTTACATGCCCATCTCCCTACTGAACGCAAACTTAGAAGTGGGCTCAACTCCTCCACATTTGAATTCCTTCCTGCCAAAACCTAATGGGAAAGAAAAAGTAGGTTTCATCTGTATGAGAGAAGGAAAACGCAATATGTCAAGGGTAATTAACGCAGTTTTTTAAATTTAGCAGGAAAAGATACCACTGTTTCTTCATGTGATTCTTCAAGTGTGGGTGACATCTCTTATTTTTGGTGCTATTGTCTTTTGTCTTCTAATTAAACTGTTTTGGATAAGTGCTGAAAATGTCCAAAATGTCATGTGTTCCACCAGTCACGATAACCTACCTACTCATATGATCTAACCAGCAAAATTACATATTCCTATGAAATGGAGGGACAAAGCTCCCATAGCTATAGACATCTGGTTTGCAGAATTGCACCAACTTAAAATGTTGGAAGAATTAGCGAGCTGGGAAAATAAAAATAAGCACCATTTATTTTCTATTTTGCAGCCATGACCAGATTATATTGCTGAAACCTCCTTAAGTTTTCCACCTCATTTTAAGTTGGTGTCTCCCTTCATTTATATTATTAAGGCAACCTATGTCACAAAGCCCTGCCCTTTTACTTTTTGATACATAAACTCACCTCATGGTATGTTACTTTCTGCTTGTGGAATGTCCAGACCACCTTTTATTTCTAGTTATTAATCCTTTTAATTTAGTTATGGGTATTAGGCTGAGTTCACACAGAGTTTTTTGCAGGAGGAAAATTCTGCCTCAAAATTTAGTTTGGAATTTTGAGGCAGATTTTGATCTGCCTGCACGCCATTTGCTGCGATTTTTTTCGTGGCATTTTTCGCTCGCGACCATTGAGTGCCAAAAACGTAGCGAAATACGCTTTCTCTGCCTCCCATTGATAGAAAACTATTACAGATATAAAAGATATTTTGTTAAAGGTTGTGGGAGACAATATATTACGACAAGTGTCACAAATGTAAATTATCCAAACACAGTGTACAGCTCAGATGTTATTAGATACTGCAGAGCTGAACAGGTAGGCAAAGAAGTGGTTCAGAAAAGAAAAGAGTATGGGAGAAAAGTAGGGGACAAAAAAAAAAGGGTGTATATATATATATATATATATATATATATATATATATATAACAGGAACAGAGAACAAGTAACAGCACCAGGACTTCAGTGTTGGGGAGATGTTGGTTTATTCACCACCAGGTGGAAAGAATGAGCAACGTTTCGGTTCACACCTGAACCTTTCTCAAGCTAATTCAAAAGTGCATATTGCCACATATATATATATAGAGGAATACACAGGGTATACAGTAAATAGTGCAATTAATGATACATATATTAAAAATCAATCGATATAGAGAATATATTCATACAGTTAGTGAAAAGTATACATCAGTGTCACCAATAAATGTATTAAAATACAACATCTCTCAATATTAGATAAATAGTGCACAAATAATTAAGGTAACATTATAATTACCTTAATTATTTGTGCACTATTTATCTATTTTTCACTAACTGTATGAATATATTCTCTATATCGATTGATTTTTAATATATGTATCATTAATTGCACTATTTACTGTATACCCTGTGTATTCCTGTCACGGACACAGGTATGTGGACACACTAGGCCGCCCCACCGTAGCGGGGAGGCAGCTGACCAGGTCACAGTCTATGCGGAAGTCAATGGCAGACAGTAATGCTTGGGTACCTGAAATAGTCCGGGCGGTGGCTGTGGCTTCAGCACGGATGGAGGCAGGTGCGGCAGGTGGCGCCAGACGTGGCGGGCAGTATCTGATGAAGCGGAAGACACTTGACGTGGCAGATGACACTTGGCGTTGCAGAAGACACTTGACGTGGCAGATGACACTTGACGTGGCAGATGACACTTGACGTGGCAGAAGACACTTGACGTGGCTGATGACACTCCAACGCTGGTAGGCACAGGAACTAGAACAATACGGAATACAGGAACGGTAACAGGGCACGGGTAACAGCTGGAACGGGAGACACTAAGGGACCATTGCGAGACAGACTGGGAAACACTAACAACGCTCAGGCAAGGATTAGAAGGCCAGGGGCCTTCTTATAGACCAGGAAATCGTGGCAGTTGATAGTGATGACGATTTCCTAATTGTGCGCGCTGGCCCTTTAAGGCCGGGCGCGAGCGTGCGCGCGCACCCTATGGGACCCAGCCGAACGGAGCAGAAGTGAGCGCTGGCATCTCCTAGGAGGGAGACGGAGACCATCGCTCACAGATCCATGGCTGCGGGCGTCGGGAGGTGAGTAAACCCGACGGCCCGCGGCCATGGGCGCTACAGTATCCCCCCTCTTACGCCCCCTCTTCTTGGGGCCAGAGTGAGAGAGGAACTTTTTAATAAAAGCAGGGGCGCTGAGGTTCTCTTCTGGATCCCAGGACCTCTCCTCAGGACCAAACCCTCTCCAGTCCACCAAATAGAAAGTCCTTCCTCCTACCCTTTTGCAGTCCAGGATCTCCTTTACCTCGAATACATCAGAAGGACCGCTGGGAGCAACTGTGGAACTAGAAGTCTTGCTGTAGCGGTTCAGGACCACTGGTTTCAGGAGGGACACATGGAAGGAGTTAGGGATTCTGAGGGTAGGAGGCAGCCGCAGCTTATAGGAGACAGGGTTAATTTGTTGCAGGATCTCGAAAGGGCCAAGGAACCTGGGAGCGAACTTGTATGAAGGCACCCTCAAGCGAATGTTCCGAGAGGACAGCCAGACTTTAGTCCCAGGAAGATACTGAGGCGGCTCTCTTCTCTTGGTATCTCCCTTTCGCTTCATGCGATCCACCGCCAGCAAAATAGAGGACCGGGTCTGTTGCCAGATCTGCAGGAAGTCCCCATATGCAGAGTCAGCAGCGGGTACCTGAGATGAAGTTGATACAGGAAGAGGAACTCTGGGATGTTGACTGTACACAATGTGAAATGGAGTGGAAGTGGTGGACTCACTTGTGTATTTGTTGTAAGAAAATTCGGCCCATGGAAGAAGCTGTACCCAGTTATCGTGCTGTGAAGAGATGAAGTGGCGGAGATAATTTTCCATGATCTGGTTGATACTCTCAACTTGCCCATTGGACTGGGGGTGATAGGCAGAGGAAAAGTCCAATCTCACATCCAGGAGTTTACAGAGGGCTCTCCAGAACTTAGAGGTAAACTGAACCCCCCGGTCGGACACAATGTGAAGAGGCAAGACATGCAAGCGAAAGATGTGCTGAATGAAGAGACTCGCCAGTCGGGGAGCAGAGGGTAGGCCGGTCAGCGGGATAAAATGTGCCATCTTAGAGAACCGGTCCACCACCACCCAGATGGTGTTGCATCCTGCTGAGAGAGGAAGGTCTGTGACGAAGTCCATAGCGATGTGCTGCCAGGGGGCACTGGGTACAGGCAGAGGTTGAAGCAGGCCGGCAGGCTTGGAGTGAGTCACTTTTATTAGAGGCACACACCGTGCAAGCAGAGACAAAGTCCAGAACATCTTTAGGTAGCGTGGGCCACCAAAAGTGACGAGCAATCAGGTCTTGGGATTTACGGACACTGGTGTGCCCAGCTAGTTTAGAACTGTGTCCCCAGCGGATAATTCTTTTTCTGTCTGCCAACCGAACAAAAGTTCTCCGCGGAGGGATATTTCTAAGCTGCAGAGGATTGGCGGTACAACGCAGGATGGGTCTATGATCGTCTGAAGGGACTCCACCGTGTCTTCCGTCTCAAATGATCTGGACAGGGCATCGGCCCTCACATTCTTGTCAGCGGGACGGTAGTGGAGCAGAAATTGGAAACGGGTGAAGAACAGTGACCACCTGGCTTGACGAGGATTCAGTCTTTGAGCGGACTGAAGGTAGGTGAGGTTCTTGTGGTCGGTGAAGATCAGGATGGGGTGAGCAGCGCCCTCCAGAAGATGTCTCCACTCCTCCAGGGCCAATTTGATAGCCAATAGCTCCTGATCTCCAATGGAGTAATTGCGTTGAGCAGAAGAAAACAGTCTTGAATAGTAGCCACATACAACTGCCTTTCCTTTGGAGCTCCTCTGGAACAGAAGTGCGCCTGCACCAACAGAGGAAGCATCCACTTCTAGTGAGAACTGCCGAGATACGTCAGGGTGATGGAGGATTGAAGCTGAAGTGAAGGCTTTCTTGAGGCTAATGAATGCGGACTCTGCCTCTGGAGTCCATACCTTGGCGTTCACACCCTTCTTGGTAAGGGTAGACATGGGGGCCGTCAGAGAAGAAAAGTTCGCAATAAACTGCCGGTAGAAATTGGCGAAACCCAGGAACCGCTGTATGGCCCTTAGGCCTTGAGGATGTGGCCATTCCAGGACAGACTTTAATTTCTCAGGGTCCATCTTAAGGCCTTGATCCGAGATGACATAGCCCAGGAAGGGCAAAGACCTCTTTTCAAAGGTGCATTTCTCTAACTTGGCATACAAGCGATTCTCTCTTAGTCGCAGAAGAACTTGATGAACATGCCTCCGATGGGTCATCAGATCTGGGGAGAAAATTGGAATATCATCGAGATAAACTTCAACACACATATAGAGGAGATCTTGGAAGATATCATTAATGAACTCCTGAAATACTGCGGGAGCGTTACACAGTCCGAAGGGCATCACTAGGTATTCGTAGTGCACATCGCGGGTGTTAAATGCCGTCTTCCATTCGTCACCCCGGCGAATCCGGATTAGATTATAGGCCCCCCGCAGATCTAGCTTGGAAAAAATTTTGGCTCATCGTATGCGATCAAATAGCTCGGAAATGAGTGGCAACGGGTATTTGTTCTTGACCGTGATCTGATTGAGACCACGGTAGTCAATGCAGGGTCGGAGAGATCCATCTCTCTTTTTAACGAAGAAGAAGCCTGCCCCGGCCGGGGAGGAAGATTTTCGAATAAAAACCCTCTCCAAGTTCTCCTTGATATAGGCCGATATCGATAAAGTCGCTGGCAAGGAGAGAGGATATACTCGTCCACGGGGAAGAGAAGCATTGGGAACCAGTTCAATGGGACAGTCATAATTCCGATGTGGAGGCAACGTCTCAGCCTCTCGTTTGCAAAAGACATCCGTAAAACTGGCATACTGAGAAGGTAGATCGGAGAGTGACTGAGGCAGAGGGGGTACAACAGCACGGACTTGTGACAGGCAATGGCTATGGCATCTGGAACCCCATTGAAGAACCTCTCCAGAATTCCAGTCGAGTGTCGGGGCGTGTAGACGGAGCCATGGCAGACCCAGCAGGATAGGATTGATAGCCTTAGGTAGTACCAGGAAGGTGATCTGTTCTGAGTGAAGAGCTCCAACCCGTAGTGTCAACGGCTCAGTGATGAGTATGATCGGATCAGGCAACGGTAGACCATTCACAGAGGCAACTGCCAGGGGTCTCTTCAGATGGACTGTGGGTAGTTGAAACCGATCCACTAGATCCTGGTGGATAAAATTAGCAGCCGCTCCAGAGTCAAGATAGGCGGAGGAAGGATGTGACGTCTGTCCGGTGACGATGGCCACAGGTATCGATAATTTGGAAGAGGTTTTAACGTTTGGAGACGTTCCACCTAGAGTTGCCTCTCCAACCAACCCTAGGTACTGGAGTTTCCCGGTTTCTGTGGGCATTGGCGCACAAAATGACCCTTGAGGCCACAATACATACAAAGTCCAGAGGAGCGTCTGCGCTGCTTCTCCTGTTCAGATAACCGGACTCTGTCTACCTGCATGGGTTCTTCAGGTAGCGCACTAGGAGTGGACAATAGTGGTCTCTGGGCAGAGGGTGCTGGTCTGTGGGCCCGGCTCTCCTGACGAACCTCTTGAGAGCACTCCCGGATTCTCATATCAACCCGGGTGGCTAACAGGATGAGGGCATCCAAGGTAGAAGGAAGGTCGCGGGCTGCCAGTTCGTCCTTGATGTGAGAGGACAGTCCCTGCCAGAAGGTCGCCACCAGTGCCTCATTGTTCCATGCCAGCTCGGCTGCTAGGGTACGGAAGTAGATAGCACACTCCCCTACTGTGGAGCCCTCTTGCTTGAGGGTCAACAGAGTAGCTGCGGCAGAGGATGTTCGACCCGGCTCCTCGAACACGGCACGATAGGACTGCAGGAACAAGGCTAGGTCCGCGGATACAGGTCCTTGTTGCTCCAAGATTGGGTTCGCCCATGCGAGGGCCTTGCCAGCGAGGAGGGAGATAATAAATGCCACTTTGGTCTCCTCGGAGGGGAAGAGATGAGGCAGTAGCCTAAAATGCACTGTGCATTGATTGAGAAATCCTCTACATGCTCTGGGGTCACCGTCGTAGCGAGGAGAAAGGGGCAGAGGAACTGAGTATCCGGGACAAACAGGAGGAGCAACGGGCAGTGGCACAGCAACAGCTTCAGGAGGAAGAACCAGAGGTGGAACAGCGAGTAGATCCAGGCGGACCATGATAGAATTCACCGCCTCAAGGAGTTGATCCTGACGTGTGCGTAGGTCATGCATCTCTGTCTGAATCTTCTGTACTGGGGTCTTGGGCTGGCCAGCGGGTTCCATGGCGTGAGCGTACTGTCACGGACACAGGGTATGTGGACCCACTAGGCCGCTCCGCCGTAGCGGGGAGGCAGCTGACCAGGTCACAGTCTATGCGGAAGTCAATGGCAGACAGTAATGCTTGGGTACCTGAAATAGTCCGGGCGGTGGCTGTGGCTTCAGCACGGATGGAGGCAGGTGGCGCCAGACGTGGCGGGCAGTATCTGATGAAGCGGAAGACACTTGACGTGGCAGATGACACTTGGCATGGCAGAAGACACTTGGCGTGGCAGAAGACACTTGACGTGGCAGATGACACTTGACGTGGCAGATGACACTTGACGTGGCAGATGACACTTGATGTGGAAGATGACACTTGGCATGGTAGATGACACTTGGCGTGGCAGATGACACTCCAACGCTGGTAGGCACAGGAACTAGAACAATACGGAATACAGGAACGGTAACAGGGCACGGGTAACAGCTGGAACGGGAGACACTAAGGGACCATTGCGAGACAAACTGGGAGAGACTAACAATGCTCAGGCAAGGATTAGAAGGCCAGGGGCCTTCTTATAGACCAGGAAATCGTGGCAGTTGATAGTGATGACCCAGCCGAACGGAGCGGAAGTGAGCGCTGGCATCTCCTAGGAGGGAGACGGAGACCAGCGCTCACAGATCCATGGCTGCGGGCGTCGGGAGGTGAGTAAACCCGACGGCCCGCGGCCATGGACGCTACAATTCCTCGATATATATGTGGCACTATGCACTTTTGAATTAGCTTGAGAAAGGTTCAGGTGTGAACCGAAACGTTGCTCATTCTTTCCACCTGGTGGTGAATAAACCAACATCTCCCTAAGGGTATGTTCACACGGCAGCGTCCGTAACGGCTGAAATTACGGGGATGTTTTCAGGAGAAAACATCCCCGTAATTTCAGCCGTAACGGCATATGCAGGCGCTTGAACGCCGCGTCCATTACGGACGTAATTGGCGCTGCTTTTCATTGGAGTCAATGAATAACGGCTCCAATTACGCCCCAAGAAGTGACAGGTCACTTCTTTGACGCGGGCGTCTATTTACGCGCCGTCATTTGACAGCGGCGCGTAAATATACACCTCGTGTGAACAGACAAACGTCAGCCCATTGCTTTCAATGGGCAGATGTTTGTCAACGCTTTCAAGCAGCATTTTTCGGACGTAATTTGGGGCAAAAATTCCCGAATTACGTCCGTAATTAGTGTGTGTGAACATACCCTAACACTGAAGTCCTGGTGCTGTTACTTGTTCTCTGTTCCTGTTATTCCATCCCAAGGAGTTGATTCATCCTTCTACTGGTAACGTGCACATGGCCTGATGTTCAGTTTTGCCTTGAGTGCTGTGTTTTTTCTATCTATTTGAACTTTATATATATCTATATATCTATATAGCAAAAAAGAAAGCAGCAGCACTCACACAGAAATTGTTGATCAGGTGCCCAGGCTTGATAAAGATCCTATTGTAGGATTGAAACGTTGCTGTTGTATCTGGAGTGAATAAACCACCACTTTTTCATATTGGAGTGCTGCAAAGTTTCTTTTTCTATATATCTATATATATATATCTATATCCATGAGGCGGATGTCATCATCAGAATTCATAAATTGTAGCCAGTGGACGCACGTCTTATCTACTGCTGCCGCATATTTCCTTCCGTAGGCGGTCAGGTGCTCCATTCTCATAATTTTACTGACTCCAGCAAATGATTGAAAAAAGGTTGGTGGGGTTGTTGATTTCCAGAGGGCTGGAATACAAGCTTTTGCCGCATTTAAAAAATGTCTCAGCATTGAGAGTTTATATTTTTGTAAGGGTATGTTATTGTAATGGAGAAGAAAGAGTCCCATCTCATGGGACAAGGACCAGCCTGCCATGCTCGATATGATGGAATGGACCTCATTCCAAAACAGGGCGATAAGGCGACAGGACCAGAACACATGTAGACCTGTGCCATCCTCCTCTCCACACCTCGAACAGTAGGAGTAGGTCGCAGGGAACATTTTATGCAATACTGTGGGAACCCTGTACCAACGAGCGAGTAGTTTATAGTTTATTTCTTGATACCTAGAAGAGATCAAGAACGTATGATTCATGGTGAGGATTATGGATTTCTTCTGCTGGAAGAGAGATAGAAATTGGTAAATCAGGAATGATGACTGCGTGAAGGTTCATATTAGCATAGAAAGCACTGTGATGTTAAACTATGCTCAGAGTTATTTTGTGCAAAATCATCTGTGGGTAAGTAATCCAAACAGTCAACCTGAAGATAACTAAAGAAGCATTGAATGTACTGTACAAGAGTTTAATTAGTTATTTCAGTTTGTCCATTTGATTGGGGATGAAGTGTTGAAGACAAATTGTCTCTTATCCCAAGAGCAGAGCAAACGCTATTCCAGAATTTGGAAGTGATCTGTTCCCCTTGTTTAGAGACCACATCAGCTGGAATACCATGTAATTATAATACTTCCCGAATCATTTGTTCAGTGTTCCATATACAGTATAGCTTAAAATTGTTCCATATCCAGATAACTAGAGATGAGCGAACCGGGACAACTGAACCCGGTTTCGGTCCGAACATCCGGAAAAGTTCGGTTTGCAGCGAATCCGAACTTCACCGGGTTCGGCCGAACCCGTTTTGACCGAACCCGGTCAAAAATATTATACAAATCGGCAGCCACTTGTCTCTATCAATCACTGATAGAGAAAAGAGGCTGCTGATTAAAAATAAAATAAAAAGCATTTCATACGTACCCGGTCGTTGTCTTGGTGACGAGTCCCTCTTCTTCCTCCAGTCCGACCTTCTTTTCTGACGCGGCAGCCTGTGATTGGCTGCAGAGGCCTCTGTAGCCTGTGATTGGCTGCAGAGGCCTCTGCAGCCTGTGATTGGCTGCAGCGGTCACATGGGCTGTATCGTCATCCAGGAAAGTCGGGCCGGATGTCGAGAGGGACGCGTCACCAAGGCAACGGCCAGGAGACCGGACTGGAGGAAGCAGAAATTTCTCGGTAAGTATGAACGTCTTTTTTTTTTTACAGGTTACTCTATATTGTGATCGGTAGTCACTGTCCAGGGTGCTGAAACAGTTACTGCCGATCAGTTAACTCTTTCAGCACCCTAGACAGTGACTATTTACTGACGTCGCCTAGATGACGGGTGCACACATGTAGCCACCCGTCATTACGGTAATATATTTTATAATTGGAGCACGGCTCGGAAAAACGACCGGCTGCCCGTGGCCGGCCGTGCTCGGCCGTGCTCATCTCCTGAAATACTCTGTGCTGCCTTAAACTCTGTGGACAGGTCAGGATCCTGTTTCTTTTAAATGCTGCTGGGGAACCCGCTCGATCCACTATATAAGGCTGCGCTACAGTGCAGCATTTAAAAGAAACAGGATCCTGACCTGTCCATAGAGTTTAAGGCAGCACAGAGTATTTCAGGAGATGAGCGTGCAGATTCAGTGCTGCTGTGAACTCTGCTCTTACCATTACGTAGCTCAGTTGTACCTCTCCTCCACTCCTGTCCTCAATAACACCTTCACATGATTGGCAAGTCACCACGTAATGGTAAGAGCAGAGTTCACAGCAGCACAGAGTATTTCAGGAGATGAGCGTGCGGATCTTGTGCGGGGTGGTGACTTGCCAATCATGTGAAGGTGTTATTGAGGACAGGAGTGGAGGAGAGGTACAACTGAGCTACGTAATGGTAAGAGCAGAGTTCACAGCAGCACAAAATCTGCATGCTCCTCTCCTGACATACTCTGTGCTGCTGTGAACTCTGCTCTTACCATTACGTAGCTCAGTCTGTTACCTCTCCTCCACTCCTGTCCTCAATAACACCTTCACATGATTGGCAAGTCACCACCCAGCACAAGATCCGCACGCTCATCTCCTGAAATACTCTGTGCTGCTGTGAACTGTGTGTGTGTGTGTAGATGTTTGTGTTTGTGTGTGTGTGTTTTTGTATATGTGTGTTTGTGTATATGTGTGTATATGGGTGTGTGTTTGTGTGTTTATGTGTGTGTGTTTGTGTATATATGGGTGTGTTTGTGTATATGTGTTTGTGTATATGTTTGTGTGTGTGTGTTTGTGTATATATGGGTCTGTTTGTGTACATGTGTTTGTGTATATGTGTGTGTTTGTGTATATGTGTGTGTTTGTGTATATGTGTGTGTTTGTGTATATGTGTGTGTTTGGGTATGTGTGTTTTTGTTTGTATATGTGTTCGTGTATATGTGTGTGTATATGTGTGTGTGTTTGTCTCTTTATGTGTGTGTGTTTGTGTATATCTTGTTGTGTTTGTGTATAACTGTATATTTGTGTTTGTGTATATGTGTGTGTGTGTGTTTGTGTATATGTGTGTGTTTGTGTATATGTGTGTGTTTGTGTATATGTGTGTGTTTGTGTATATGTGTGTGTTCGTGTATATGTGTGTGTTTGGATATGTGTGTTTTTGTTTGTATATGTGTGAGTTCGTGTATATGTGTGTGTGTTTGTCTGTTTATATATGTGTGTGTGTGTGTATATCTTATTGTGTTTGTGTATATATGTGTATGGTAGTTTGTTTGTGTGTGCGTGTATATATGTGTGTAGGTGAGTAGAAGTATTGTTATTGTTCACATTGATAACTGTTTTTTTATGTTGTTGCAGATTTTGATGTACCGATTGGACTACGTCTTCGATTCTTTGGACTACTGCGTAGATCTACGTTTTTTCAAATTTTAATAAAATGGTTAACGAGGGTTTTGTTGGGGATTTCTTATTTCAATAAAAAAGAATTGTCTTTGTGTTTTTTTTAAACTTTATTAGTGCCTAGATAATGGCAATTGGCTGATTGACAGCGTCCATTATTAAGGCGGTACTTAGTGTTAGCCGGTGCAGAGGCTAGCACTAACCACTCATTATTACCCCGGTACCCACCACCACCAGGTGTGCCGGGAAGAGCTTGGTACGATCCAGTACCCGACCATCTGTTGTGATGGTCGGGTACTGGGGCGGCCATAGGCTGGTATTATGAGTCTGGGAAGGGCCAAAAACAGTGGACCTTCCCATCCTTGTAATGCTAGGCTGCTGCTGCTGCTGCTGCTGCTGCTGCTGTGTTGTATCGGGCTGGTTATAAAAATGGGGGGGACCCCCACGTCGTTATTTTTTTTAATTTAACAAATTTAACAATAGACGGGTCCCCCACATTTTTAATAACCAGCCATATACAAGGCCGCAGCAGTCTGGCATTACATGGGTGGGAAGGGCCACTGGTTTTGTCCATTCCCAGGCTAATAACACTGTGTTGTATGTGGCTGGTTATGATAAATTGGGTGGAACCCCATGTCTTTTTTTAAAAAAATTACAAATTAATAAATAATTTTAAAAAATGACGTGGGGTCCCCCCCACTTTTATAACCAGATACAACACAGCAGCAGCAGCCTAGCATTACAAAAGTGGGAAGGTCCGCTGTTTTTGGCCTGTCCCAGCCTCGTAATACCAGCCTGCGGCCGCCCCAGAGCCCGACCATCACAACAGATGGTCGGGTACTGGATCGTACCTGGCTCTTCCCGGCACCCCTGGTGGTGGTGGGTACCGGGGTAATAATGGTGGTTAATGTTAGCCTCTACACCGGCTAACACTAAGCCTCGCCTTAGTAATGGATGTTGTCACTCAGACAGCGGCCATTACTAAAGTGGTAGTAATAAAATTTGAAAAGAAAAGACAAAGATATAGATAAAATATTTTATTGAAATAAAGCACCCCTAACACAACCCTCATTAACCATTTTATTGTAGAAAAAAAAACCGTCATCTAAGTAGTCCAGTAGACGTAGTCCAAACACCAAACCTGTAAAAAATAAAATTAAAAAAAATGAAATAAAACATGTCGTAGGCTTAGATTCAGTTTAATGTGTGATACTGACTGTTATACCATGTATAGAAGCCTGCCGCAAAGTTGACTCAGGTACAGGGCGCCAGCAGACAGTATCATACATGGCCATACAGACATATATACAAACAAACATACATGCAAACATACATACATACATATATACAAACATACATATATACAAGCATGCACATATATACATGCAAATATACATACATGCAAACATACACACATATATACATGCAAACTATCATACATACATGCATACACACACATGAAAACATACATACATACAAACATGCAAAGATACATACATACAAACAAACATGCAAAGATACATACATACATATATACAAGCATGCACAAATAAACATGCAAACATAAATACATGCAAACATAATTACATACATGCAAATATATATAAACATACATGCAAACATACATGCAAAAATAAAAACATGCAAACATACATACATGCACATATATACATACATGCCAACATACATACATGCCAACATACATACATGCAAACATACATACATGCAAACATACATACAAATATACATACATGCAAACATACATGCAAATATATACATGCAAATATACATACAAACATGCACATATATACATACATGCCAACATACATGCAAACATACATGCACATATATACATACATACATACATACATGACAACATACATACATACATACATACATGACAACATACATACATGCCAACATACATACATGCAAACATACATACATGCAAACATACATGCACATATACACATACATACATGACAACATTCATACATGCCAACATACATACATGCAAACATACATACATGCAAACATACATGCACATATACACATACATACATGACAACATATATACATGACTACATACATACATACATACATACATACATACATACATGCAAACATACATACATAAATAAACTCACCTAAGACGTTCCCACGAAGATTTGAACGGTCCCGTCACTTTTCTTCTTACTGCTCCCATTCACAATAACAGAGCGGTGGGCGCAGATGACGTAATCACGTGTGCCTGATATGATTACGTCATCTGCGCCACAACGCATGTAATGTAATGTAGTGTAGTGTAGTGTAGTGTAGAGTGCGCTGCAGCCTGTGATTGGCTGCAGAGGCGGTCACGTGGAATGAAGCGTCATCCCTGGAGGCCGGCCTTCTGACGTCATCCTGACGTGCGTGACCGCCACTACAGCCTGTGATTGGCTGCAGCGGCGACATGTATGAAACGTCATCGCTGGAGGCCGGACAGGAGGAAAGTAAGTATGAACGTATTATTATTTTTTTTTATTACATTAAAATTTTACTTTCCGCGTGCCGAGCATGTACTGTCAAGGTTGCTGAAAGAGTTAGTGCAGCCCATTAACTCTATCAGCACCCTGGACAGTACCATGCTCGGCGCACGGAAATTACAGGTTCGGTTCGAACTAGTTCGGTCCGAATCGAACTTTTTCGTGAAATTCTGCGAACTAGCCGAACCAAACTTTTGATAAGTTCGCTCATCTCTACAGATAACCAATGCTAAATGTGCCAACCGACAAGAAGAAAATACTCTAACATACTTACTGGTAATATTTTGCTCCAGTCCGTGCCACCACATTTTATATCCACATACACATTCAGTTTTCTGTTCCCTCTAGGTGGGTGCCTATCCCAGTTACCTCTTGTCCGATGCCAGATTTCAGTGCTCTATGTCTTATTCAGTACCGTCACGATTTTTCTTGTTTGATATACAGTAGAACTATACCACATTTTCATATGTCTATACGATTCGTTTGAAAACAATTTGCATATTCAATACAATTTTCAACACTTTCACTGTTTGCAAAAATAACACCAAAATTAGTCTTTCTATAAATGGGGCTCATTAGAGAGTGCTTTTTATTCAAAATATGTATTGAAAAATACCTTTTATACAGAAAATAAGTGCTTAATAGTTATTATGAAGTATAAGGAGTTGAAGTTCTAAAGTCTGTGTGTTTCCTGGAGTGTCTGCACTGCTTAAGGTGAATATGTCAGCTTTTTGACAATCACGCTCACTGCTCCCCGCACCTCCTATAACAATGAGACCTCTATCACGGATGAAAGCGGTCATTGGAAAATTGCATCCCCCCTCACTGTGTGGCAAGTGGTGCCCTAGGGAGATGCCTACCTTCATGTACCCGTTGTCCAGGATCTGGTGTCCCTACACAGTCTGACATTGTCGAAACAGTGCTAACATCAGTGTCAGATTGTGGGACACTACTTATTAACAAGGGGAATAGTACTGCCTAGTTGTCAATTTATTCATACACACAACGAAAAGTTCTAACAAAGATGCTCCATAATTTTTATTTTATGGGGAATGTAAGTATTGTTACATATCTGATTGGTACATGCAGCATGATAGCCCAGCTACAGAACTTATGTAAGTCATAAATAATTTTGCCCTATTTTGCAGGCTGGTGACGATTTGATGGATGTATTACTCAAACAGACTGGTGTGACATATATAAAGATAAGGGGTATTAAGGACAGATTGGTGCACAAGGGACTTGGTTGGACTGTAAAGTGTAGAGCAATGTCAGATGTGGAGGCTGTAAGGACTGCCCATTTGTCCGTGTGACTAAAGCAGTAGAAAGTGTGGTTATTAGGGAGAGATACCTAATAAGCATATTGTAACTCCAGGGGAGTCATCCATCTGAGCGGAGTCCTCCCAGGATTGGTATTCATCTGAGCGGAGGCCTCCCTAGATTGGAGCAACATACAATTATTAAAGAGTGGATTCACTATGCCTCTCAAGCTACGTAATGTTGGAATGACGAATGTGACCTGGGTTCTGTCTACAATCAGTCACTTTACCAAAATTACAGACGTACAAGCGACCAAATGACTTGAAGTTGCTGGTATGCAAGATCCATGAGTAAAACTGGACTTATTGCCTAATACACTATCTACTGTAAGTCCAATCATTCATTAATGTGGCATTTGCATCTGCACTGAATTTGTTGGTGTGTATCTTTGGAGCATTGAGACTTCCGAGAATCCAGAACCCTTTGCCATTATTGGTAAAACCCCCTCTGTTATGCAACATACTAGTTACCCCGCTCTTTAACCTACATCAGTGTTGCATTCTATTATTGATCTGAACTTTTATTACATATTTGGATCTACATATTGCTGGTTCCACACAATAATTATATTTGCAATAATACTTATTCTACATAATGTATAGGACTTAGGTTTGAAAAGCATGCGCACAGTATTTATGAAGATTTCATGATAATTTTCAAAATATGATCATAAGCAATACAATCTTCTATACAAGATATTGATCTGAGTGTTTGTTATAATCCTATTCTCTCTGTGTTTTTGTTACTTGATGTTTGAGCACATTAATGAAATCGACCATAAAAAGGATACTCCCATTTCACCACATGTTCATCAGGTACATGGGGTTAATCCGAATGTGCTGTGGTTTGTTGCAATACAACTGGTGAGCAATGTTCCCTATAATGTGCACAGAAGTTTCTCAATCTCCTCCCTCACTCACCTTCAAGGAGCGGCCTCCCAATGAGAACTCCCGGAAGGTGAGAGAGGGAGGAGATAGCCCGGAGTATCGACGGCATGCAGGTCGTCCGCTGACAAGTGAAAATCTGCAGGCCGGCCTCTTACAAGTGAGGTCGGTGCCGGGAGGGGACCAATCCAGTCACCAGACATGAGGTCAGGTGACTGAACTGATCCAGTCCTTTGCCGTCACTGACCCCAGACAAAAGTGATCCGTGTGTGGCCTGTTTTTGATTTTAATAATACAGGTTTTGTCTCTCTAGCCAATGATCCCGGACTGATCTTCACCGTATACCTTTGTGGTGATTATATATCGACACACTGGTTGAGTGAAGTTGTGAAACTCAAGACTCACGCATTTCTATATGTGGGTGAACTTTTGTCTCTAGGGACGTAAGGCTTTAAATGTAGCCTGACCTTTGAGTGCAGTATGTGACATACTACTCTTATGTACTCCGTTGTTATAGCAGAACATACTATCCCTGATTTGGATATAATCTCCATATTACTATATTTACATAGGTTGTCATATAATGGTATTCTGCCCTGAACAAAGATGGTGTTGCACAGCACACTTGCCTTAATGCGACTGCGTGGCTGAATCAGCCTTTGAAGTTGCTGTGATTACGTCAGACACCGCGTTGTTGTGTTTTGCTATAGCAACCAGAGAACACGAGTATGGCCTTACCCAATGGACAGCTAGGATTTGGGCATGCGCAACTCGGCGCTTGAGACGCCGAGAATCTAGTTATCGACACATGAGTAATTCAGTTCAGGAGGTTTCAGTTAACTTGGATTGGTGAGTGTCAGCTTTTCTACGTTTTAACATTGATCACTATTGACACCTAATTTATAAATTACACTTGTTTACATGTACATGTTGGATATAACATGATTTAATATTTTTCTAATTTTGAATCTTAAACCACGTGTTTTTGTACTTGGTTACACTGTTACACTATGCAATTTTTTGCATGATTTGTATAAATTGCTAATATTTATAGCACTTGTTAATTGAACCATGTTCTCTCTATATATACCTGTGTGTTACTATCACTTATTGCTTGAAAATGCTTCCATTGAGGAAGTGAAACGTTGCATCTGTTGGGTGAATAAATGTCACTTTTTTTCTTTGAGTGCTGCTTCCGTGCTCTCATTTCTTGCTACAAGGAGGGCTATGTAGCAATATATACAAGGGACGCTGTGTGGCAGTATTTACAAGGATTACTGTGTGGCAGTATATGCAAGGGGCGCTGTGTGGCAGTATTTACAAGGAGTGCTGTGTGGCAGTATATACAAGGGGCGCTGTGTGGCAGTATACAAGGGGGCTGTGTGGCAGTATATACAAGGGGGTCTGTGTGGCAGTATATACAAGGGGGTCTGTGTGGCAGTATATACGGGGGTCTGTGTGGCAGTATATACAAGGGGGGCTGTTTGGCAGTATATACAAGGGGGGCTGTGCGGCAATATATACAAGGGGGGTCTGTGTGGCAGTATATACAAGGGGGGCTGTGTGGCAGTATATACAAGGGGGGCTGTGTGGCAGTATATACAAGTGGCTTTGTGGCAGTATATACAAGGGGGCTGTGTGGCAGTATATACAGTATCAACATGGGGTAGTATCTTCATGGGGCTGTGTGGCGCTATCTACTGGGGGGTCTGTGTGGCACAATCTACAGGGGGGGTCTGTGTGGCGCTATATACGGGGGGTCTGTGTGGCGCTATCTACAGGTAGGTCTGTGTGGCGCTATCTACAGGGAGGTCTGTGTGGCGCTATCTACAGGGGGTCTGTGTGGCACAGGGTGTGTGCGTCACTATCTCCTGGGGGACTGTGTGTCACTATCTATAAGGACAGTGGTGTAATGAGGGATTCTTTCATTGATGCATATAATTGGTGTTTATAACCGTCTAAATTACTGTTGGACTTGTAATATTATAGTATTTAAAAAAGTTATTAAAACTAATTTAACATACGTTTTCTTATTCTCTTATGTAGTATGATATATTAGCATTTACTGAGGGTATTACTTTTCACCCACCATTGATGGACACCTGCCCTGCTCCCTAACTGCCCCGCTCAGGAGCTGCCAAGACTTATAGGGAACATTGCTGGTGAGACCCACAAACAGATTAGCGGATTGGAATAAGCGGATTATTTGTGGGGAATCTATATGGATACACAAGTTAAAGTTACAAAAAATCGAAGTGTGAATGTTTTACTCACCCTGTACTGTGTTTTATGAGTGATCTAAGGTTGTGTTCACATCAGCATTCGCTTTCTGTTGATGGGTTCAGTCTGAGCTTTCCGTAAGAGGGATTCATCAACGGAAAGCATAGCTTCTATTGCTTCTATTCAAACTTGTTTTCGTTTGTCTCTGTTCCGTAACGGTTCAGTTGTTTTGACAGAATCAATAGCGCAGTAGACAGCGGAAAGCGAACACTGATGTGAACGAGCCCTAAGCTACTTTCTTCTTTTTTGGCTCTATGAACATTCAGCACAAGTGGTAAAATCTGGTGTGCAATAACAAAGCTTATGGTCATCTTACTTATTCTTAGATAGTATTTTAACTTTTCTCATTTAGATACCTCGATAGTATGGCCTCATATTTATGTCTGTGCAGTGGGTCCTGTGGAGGTGTGGACTTAATATTAATTTGAGTATATCCAGGAACTACATTTAAAATCATGTAAGGGACTCATTCTGTTCAGGTAAATAAGGATTTTTATTCATTTTTATCTGTTATAACCAGAGTTCATATTGAATGATAATTACGTAATAAGTCAGAACCATATTCTGTAAGCCGTCCTGCTGTACAGTAGCATCCACTACATCATAAGGAAATCTTATTACGTCATCTTTGATGTGTATGTGACGATTAACATAAGGCACATACTGTATATACCTGTTATGCCTGCACATTGGGGTATACCAGTTAATGTCATAATGCTGAAGAAACTAGAAACTCTGACGTCATGGATGTCAATTATGCAGTGACTATTTGCACTTGGGTCATGTGGGTGGCTCCATCAGTCCTATTATGAAATATTGCTAGCAACCCCCAAAAAATCAAACAAAAAAAACCCACACACCTACCGGAAACCCTCGCTCTTCCCTCCACGTCAATCCATCTATTTCCACTAGATAATCTCCAATATTTCCTTTGAGAGGCTATGTAGAATGAAACATGGGGATTCTATCTTTTTTCCTAGAAATCATTTTTTTTAGTATTATAATTCTGTTGGCATAATTAACTTAATTCACTAAGCTTGGTGGATGGGACTTTTTCAATTTATTAGAATACATTTCCTAGCATAGTATAGTAATTTCCCTTCTGCCACAGCCTGCCCCGTTCTCCCACCTGTAAGGCATTATTATATTTAGGGGGCACAGTGTGTAAAGATTGAGTGGGTTCAAGGGCGGGCAACCAAAGAAATATCTGGAATGGGTGGAGTACAGTACCCAGAAAGATAATTAAAATTACGGTTATTTGGCTTAGGAAAAAGACGGCAGAGGGGTGACCTAATAAATATGTATAAAAATATCGAAGGTCAATACAAAGATCTGTCTCACGATCTATTTATATTCAGGACTGTTATTAGAACAAGGAGGCATTCTCTATGTCTGGAGAAAAGAAGGTTTCAACACAAACATAGTAGGGTATTCGTTACTGTAAGAGCAGTAAGACTGTGCAATTTTGGCAGAAGAAGTTGTCATGGCGAATTCAGTAAAATAGATTATCAGGAGGCACAGGGTGTTGTGGTATTATATTTAGGGGTCAATGTATGTGGCAGTATTATATTCAGGGGGCACAGTGTGGACTATGAGGAATCTGTGTTAGTATTGATGGTGGATATGTATTGTAGCGAGAAGCGGAAGACATCTGGGCGACAACCTCCGCAGAAATGAGTCATGGCTGGAAAAATTAATTCTGGTGGTCTTGGCAGAATGGAGACGGAAAGGAAAGAGAACAACTCCAATCAGAGGACAAGTCACCTGCAAATCACTGGATTTAATTTCAGACCATTCTGCTTGTGACTTCATCTGATCAGTGCAGGATTTACTTGTATAATCTGCAGCATGATAATGTGTCGTACCATTATTTATCGTGAAACAACTCCCAGAATACCCTTACCGTTGTTTAACTCATACTGGGAGCTCTTGTTTTACATATTAGGCTCTGTTCACATCTGTGCTGTGTTTTCCATTATTTTGTTCTGTCACGGGTATCCATTGATTTCAATAGGGGGTTTTCTGTGCTCAGTTCTGCTCCGTTCCATCAGGTTTCCTTCTTTTCTCCAGAGACAATAGCATAGTCTGCTGCAATATTTTTTCCATCTAAAATGCAAAAAACTTGATGGAAAAGGGTGTCAAAGATATTTTAATATCTTTATATGTGTGAACCTAAAAGTGCTTAATATCTACTGTTATGGATAGTTGTAACTGGAGCTCACAGAACGGCTGAAACAACAGCCTACAGGGGTATGGCTATTCTATTCTAAGTTTTCTGGTTTATGACTTTGCATTCAGCTGTTACAAAGGCGGACGTGACAAAACTTGATGACATTTTATTTCTTTTGGCTAAAGATACATACTAAACATGAGATTGGGATTCTGTATGTTACCATATGTAGAATCTATGTTTGCAAGTCTTGAGGGTAACGCCTACTCTCATTTTCCTATAAATAAAGATGGATCCGCCCCCTAGGGCAGAGACTGTTTGAACACTAACGCTGCATGTCATGGTCTCTCTCCAGCCGGCCGGCCTCTCTCAGGTCCACCAGTGAGGGAGCATTAATTCATTTAGAACTCATAGACAAATGCAGATAATGTCCAAAGTCAAGGGACAAAGTAAATTCTGCAGCGACAGGAGCTTTCCGTTTTTTTAGTTTTTTTTTTTACCATTAAAGTCAATAGATGATGGATGCAAACGAAAGACATTCCGGTTGTATCCATCATGTCAACCGGAATGTCTTTCGTTTGCATCCGTTATTTATTCCACGTAACAAATTAATTTTTTTCTACTACACATGTACTGAACTTGGTTGTGGTGTTGTATTTATGTACTGAGCTTTGTTCCGGTGCTGTATTTATGTACTGAGCTTGGTACTGGAGCTTTATATATGTACTAAGCTTTGTTCTGGTGCTGTATATATATGTACTGAACTTTGTTCTGCTGTTGTATTTATGTACTGAGCTTTGTTCTGGTGCTGTATTTATGTACTGAGCTCGGTTCTGGTACCATAGTTATGTAATGAGCTTGGTTCTGGTATAATATTTATATCCTCTATCCACTAGTCTCCTCACCAGGTGAAATAAGGGTCGGGTTATCCCCGTTCTCGACATAGGTTCGGGTCCCATCTATCGGACATTTATGGCATATCCTGTGGAAATTGGGAATAATGCTTTTATTGTGTTACTAATGAGTTTGGTACTGATACTGTATTTATATAATGAGGTTAGGTCTGGTACTAATGTGCTTGGCTCTGGTACTGTGTTTATATTATGAGCTTGATTCTAGCAACATATCTATGCATTAAGCTTGATTCTGATACTATATTTTGTATTTGGTGGTTGTGGCAAAAAGCTGGTGGATATGCCAATCTCTGCACTTAGCTTAGTTCTGGTGCTGTATTTATATAATGAGCTTGATTCTAGTGCTATATTTATGTAATGAGCTTTGTTCTGGTACTGTATTTATTTATTGAGCTTGGTTCTGGTGCTGTATTTATTTATTGAGCTTTGTTCTGGTGCTGTATCTATGTACTGAGCTTGGTTCTGGAGCTGTATTTATGTACTGAGCTTTGTTCTGGTGCTGTATTTATGTACTTTGTTTTATTCTGGTATTGTATCTATGTACTTAGCTTGGTTCTGGGGATGTATGTATATACTGAGCTTGGTTCGTGTGCTGTATTTATGCACTAAGCTTTGTTCCGGTATTGTATCTATGTACTGAGCTTTGTTCTGGAGCTGTATATATGTGCTGAGCTTTGTTCTGCTGCTGTATTTATGTAATGAGCTTGGTTCTGGTGCAGTAATTAGATACTGAACTTCGTTCTGGTGCTGTATTGTATGTGTGAGCTTGGTTCTGGTGCTGTATATGTTCTGAGCTAGGTTCTGGGGCTGTATTTATGCATGAGCTTGGTTCTGGTGCTGTATATGTTCTGGGCTTAATTCTGGGTCTGTATTTATGTGTAAGCTTGGTTCTGGTGCTATATTTATGTACTAAGCTTATTTCTGGTGCTGTATGTATGTACTAAGCTTTGTCCTGATGATGTATTTATGCACTGAGCTTCATTCTGGGGCTTTATTTATATACTGAGCTTGGTTCTGGTTTTGCATTTATGCACTGAGCATGGTTCTGGTACTGTATATATCTACTAAGCTTTCTATGGTGCTGTATATATGTACTGAGCTTAGTTCTGGTGCTGCATTTATGTACTGAGCTGTATTTGTACTGGTGCTGTATTTATGTACTGAGCTTGGCTCTGCCACTGTATTTATGTACTGAGCTTGGTTCTGGTGCTATATTTATGTACTGAGCTGTATTTGTGCTTGTGCTGTATTTATGTACTGAGCTTGGTTATGGTACTGTATTTATGTAATGAACTTAGTTCTGGTGCTGTATTTATGTACTGAGCTCAGTTTTGGCATTGTATTTATGTACTAAGCTTGATTATGGTGCTGTGTTTATGTAATGAACTTGGTTCAGGTGCTGTATTTATGTGCTGAGCTTGGTTCTGGTGCTATACTTATGTATTAAGTTTGGTTCTGTTACATTATTTAAGTATTTTTCTGGTACTGTATCTATGCATTAAGCTTAATTCTGATACTATATCTGTATGCTAGATCTTTGCATTTGGGGGTTGGAGCATAAAGCTTCTGGATGTACCATGGCGTGCAGGCAGCAAAACTCTCCCCTTCACAGAATGCACAGTCTCACTTCATAAGCTGCGCACCCTATGGTACTGAGATTATTCAAGTTTTCAAAGTTTATAGGATATTACTGTTACATATAAATATCCATCAATACAAAGAAAAGCATAAGAGAAAGAGCGGCAACTCACTGCTGGGATCATCCTCCCTCACCCCTAGTCTATGGACATTTTATTATCAGAAAAAAATAGAATTTTATGCAGGATGGTGAGTTGCCACTCTTTCATTTATGCTTTTCTCTGTATTGATGGATAGCCAGATATTAACGCTTCAGCTGAGCACCACCGTGACCTGTTATATATACAACCCCCCCCCCCCAGGGGCGTAACTAGGAAAGACAGGGCCCCATAGCAAACTTTTGACTGGGGCCCCCCCTCCCCTGGGTGTCACACAACCCCCCCTTGTAGATAGTGCCTTTTTTACAGCCCCCCGTAGATAACGCCATACAGCCCCCCCTCTGTAGATAGCGCCATACATCCCCCTGTAGAGAACGCCATACAGCCCCCCTGTAGAAAACGCCATACAGCCCCCTTGTAGATAACGCCATACAGACCCCCCTGTAGAGAACGCCATACAGCCCCCCCTGTAGAGAACGCCATACAGCCCCCCCTGTAGGGAACGCCATACAGCCCCCCCCTGTAGAGAATGCCATACAGACCCCCTGTAGGGAACGCCATACCGCTCCCCCTTGTAGGGAACGCCATACAGCCACCCCCCCCCTGTAGGGAACGCCATACAGCCACCCCCCCTGTAGGGAACGCCATACAGCCACCCCCCCTGTAGGGAACGCCATACAGCGTCCCCTCTCCCAAAAAAATGTGACCTACAGTGTGTCCTACAAAATACATGTATCCCCTCTCCACAGGATCCCCACAGGATAGGGGATACATGAGTGATCGCTGGCAGCGATAGGGAGAACGGGTGACTGAAAGTCCCCTGAACTTCTCCATGACAAACCTCTGACTTCCGGCGTCTGCGCAGCTCAATAAAAATGAAAGGAGCGCTGGTCACGCATGCGCACAAGCATGACCGGCGCTCCATTCATTTCTACGGAGCTGCTGACACAGACCCCGGAAGTCCGAGGTTTGTGATGGAGAACTTCAGGGGACTTTCAGTCCCGTTCTCCCTATCAATGCCAGCGATCACACATGTATCCCCTGTCCTGTGTATATCCTGTGGAGAGGGGATACATGTCTTTTGCTCTATTTTGCGCCTTCAGGACCAGACACCGTTTAGCCATTTTTAGCACGTGTTAGTTAAATGGCTATAACTTTTTTATTTGTTGGGCTAACGACGTGATTTTTGCGACGTTTTTTCCGTAGACAATGCAGGTTTCTTTTTTTATCGTTTTTATACACACCTTTTTTGCTATTTTAGAATTTTTATTCATAATGTTTGAAAATAATAGTAAAAAAATAAGCTTTTTTACATTTCAGCAATTATTTTTTTTGGTAATAACATAGTTTTACCCAAAAATAGACCTTTTAATTGTGATCGTCATTGTTTACCGCAAATTTTTATATATTACATGTCTATATTAAGGTAATTGGGTCAGCGCTAGCGCTACAACAATGATTGGCGGGGGGGGGAACGTTTTTTTTTGGGGTGGGTATTTTATGTGTATTTATTATTTACATTTTTTTTGCACTTTACTTTTTATTTTTTTATTACTATGGTCTGTCCTCCAAAGGTCAAAGAAGACCTTTGGGGAACTTTATATATTTTTTTTCTTTCTTTTACACCATGTTTTTCCACTGTAACTGGAGCTGCACAGCAGCCCCAGTTACAGGGGAAATCAGCCCTCTCATAGTGACGATTGTCACTAATAGGGCTGTGCTGGGTCTAGTAAGACCCAGCAGCAGTCTGCCACTAACGGCACCCGGCGATCATGTGACCAGTCACATGAATACCGGGAGGAATAGAGACAGCGCCGCTGCTGCTGTCTCTATTCCTGTACACAGCGCGCATACAAGTGATCAGAGAAGTCAGAAGCAGCGAAAGCTGCTTCTATCCTCTCCTCAGGGTCCCCGGCAGTCACTGACAGCCGGAGACCTGACATTCAGCTGCCTGATCGTGCGGGCAGCAAGTTAAAACCCGAGCCGTAGAAAGTCTATGGCTTGGGTTTTAAGGATCCTGACCGCTGGCCGTAAAAATACAGCCAGCGGTCGGGAACCAGTTAATGGCAGAGCGGGGAGATACCTCCCTGCTCTGCCGTAGTGTTCAGTGGCGTTCTGCTGTAGCAGCCATAGCGGCTGCTAGCGGAGCCTCCGGCCATGGTGGGGGCCCGTGCCGGCGGGCGACACGGGCCCCCTCATGCCGCGGGCCCCGTAGCAGCCGCTACTGCTGCTATGGCGGTAGTTACGCCACTGCCCCCCCCCCCCGGAGACATACCCGCTCCTAAGATAAAGCAAAGCCTGTGAGTAGTGCTGACCTATTGACTTTCTTTTTGTTTTACATATCAATATATTTGTTTAAGTTTAGAATATTGTAATTATTTAATTTTATTATTAAAATGATAACTTTCTATGGTGCACTGCATACACTCTGCTACACTGCATACCCCACATGTATATCTTTGTCAGCCAAGTAGGGGAATTTAATACTACCCCTGTTTATACATTTAGCAGACCTGCAAGATACTCATGAATTCAAACTCTGTATGAAATAAACGAAGCTCTGACTTTTCTAATACAAACACAAAAACTGGTGATAAAATCTAACATGTTTTTTCAACATATTTATTTAGCCACGCTGGAAGGAATACTTTTAACTCCAAATTTGCTGTTTCCCACGCCTAAGTCCTTTATTTGTTTGAGAATACATGTAACTGTGGCATATTTATTTGTTCATCCTAGACCATTAGGCTAAATGTGTGTGTATTCATATATATAATCAGCCTGAGTATAAAAGCATAAATAAATAGCAGGAAACCACAGAAGATGACTATACGAAAAAGGCACAACAACAAAGTGAAATTAATATATCAATTATTCCGGAGTTTTAAAATTTCAATAATGTATCATATGTGAAATATTTCCAGATTTTATTTCAATGAGCTAAAATTTATTATTTAAATATGTAGAATTTTAATGGTGATGCTACTAGACTTTAAGTGAAAGTACCATCTTTCTTAAACTCTTTTCCACCGCAGTAATTTGGTAGTTGTATTATTTTAGTTTTTGCCTTCCCGCCTTCCAAAAGCCATAACTTTTTTTATTCTTCCGTCAACATAGCCGCATGAGGGATATATTTTACTGGGACAAGTTGCAGTTTTTAATGTCACCATTTATTGTACTGTACCATATAATGTACTTTAAAACTGAAAAATAATTGTGGGGTTTTGTGTTGCCATATTCTAAGAGCCATGACTTTTTTATTTTCCATCGATGGAGCGGTGTTATAGCTTGTTTTTTTGCGGGGTGATCTGTAGTTTTTACCTGTAAAATAAGGCAGGTACTATAGCAACAATGTCTCCCTAAAGTGGCAGCCATCCATGCCAATTACAGCAGTAGTTCCCCTTTACCAGCATCTGTCACAAGGCAAACTTGTCACATTGTAATAGATGGGGACTAAATCCCCAAGAAAAGGGGAAAATATTGAAGACCTACACTACCGTTGAAAAGTTTGGGATCACCCAGACAATTTTGTGTTTTCCATGAAAACTCACACTTATATATATATTTATCAAATGAGTTGCAAAATGACTAGAAAATATAGTCAAGACATTGACAAGGTTAGAAATAATGATTTTTATTTGAAATAATAATTTTCTCCTTCAAACTTTGCTTTCGTCAAAGAATGCTCCATTTGCAGCAATTACAGCATTGCAGACCTTTGGCATTCTAGCTGTTAATTTGCTGAGGTAATCGGGAGAAATTTCACCCCATGCTTCCAGAAGCCCCTCCCACAAGTTGGCTTGGCTTGATGGGCACTTCTTGCGTACCATACGGTCAAGCTGCTCCTTGTAGACACTGAAGCGCCTAGGGAGAGTGTCAGGGACTGCAAGGGGTTAAGAAAGGATGGAACGGTTTAAAATAATGCCCAGGATCAGGATTGGTCAACAAGGGGTAAGAGGGGCGTGGTTAAGAAGATATAAGGCAGAGGTTTGGAGCAGGAAGCCCTCTTACCTTCAAGCTGCAGTGGAAGAAACACCTTTGCTGCTGCTGTGGAGATTCAGAGCGTGGTCGTTAAGAAGATGGCAGAAGAACTGTTGCGGAAGGTGGCACAGCGGGTAGCGGCAGAGGGGCCTGCCTGGCTGGAATCCCTGTTGGAGGAAGGAGAGAGGCGAGGAGCTGAGCGGGGCATGGAACAGTCGGGAGCGGCTACCCGAGGTAGGCCGCAGCGCGTTACACGCCCTCCGGTTAGACTAAGCCCTAGCCCTGTTGCTATGAGGGGTGCTGTGACTGCTGCACAGTCATGCGGTGGTCCCAGCAGGTCCCCTAGGCCTATGTCGACGGGTGCTTCGTCGGTCGACATAGTGCCCCCCTCCCCCCCGTCCACTCGTCGCGCTGGCGTCCTTCCCCATGGCGGTAAGAGGGCGGCTGTTAAACCGGCACGGGCACGGTACAACCCGCCTCGAGCTGCTGATGCGGGCGCGGAGGCAGCGGCCGACTATCGTGACAGTGGGGTGAATATGGCGGACTCAGGCGACTGGTCCGACATGGTCGCTTACCATGCGGCATGTTCACAGGAGCTGGGACTTGCTTCTGGGGCCTGTGTGCAGCCGGGGTCGGCGCCATCTTTCCCCGTGCTGTTCTCTACGCAGCCAGAATTGGCGGCGGGGGGAACAGGGGCGGGACGTCCTGGCAGGCGCAGTGCAGCCAGGACACAAGATGGCGGCGCACGAAAAAAGAAGATGGCGGCGGGTGCGGGGAGGCGGACGGGGAGCAAGCAGCCCAGCCAGGGGGCGGGGGCTTCTGCGGTGCCTGTCGCTTCTCCACCCCGGTCCCCCCCGGGCCCCTGTCAGCACGGATCAGGGGCAGGGGGGGAGTGTGCTAGGAAAGATAGGAGTGAGGGTGTTTTGGATGCTATTTGCCCTTCTCCTGCCTTGTCATCTTTCTCTCCTGCAGGTCCAAGAAGGGAGCGTTCCAGGCGAGGGAGGAAACGCCGGGCTGGTGGACATCGCCGGCACGGCCATCATGGACGTCGCAGGTCAGGTGACGGGAAGAGGCGTGGTCGACGGTATTCCTCGTCTTCCAGCGATGGTTTCTCCTCCTCGTCTGCGACGACGTCCGCATCATCCGGATCATGGAGGAGGTCGTCGAGGAGATCCTCACGGCCGCAGAGACGCAGTCGACGCCGGGAGGTGCAGCGCTTGTCGGTGGATCAGGAGCAGCTGTCCCAGGTTGTACCTCCCGCCGGGCCGGTGGAGGAGGTGCAGGCCGTGGTTCCAGTGCCGCGGCAAGTGGCTGAAGGACCCTCTGGAGTCGGTGGGACCTCTGGGAGCGGTGAGTCGGCCTGCGGTGACGCATGGCTTAATAAACCTAATGCAGCGGGTGCGGATTTGATTTCTGTTTTAAAAGCCGTGGTGGCTGGGTTGAAAGTGAATGAGGGAACGTCGTGTCCCTCTGTGCCACCAGAGGGAGCTATGCCCCCGTCTGAGAAAGAGAATGCTTTAGCTAGTTTGACGTTTAGAGATTCATTGTTTTGTGGAGTCGCTCCTCTCGGGACTCATTTGTCAGCTGAGGTCAAGGACAAGATTTGGAGGAATGAATTTGTGGATATTTGGTCCTTGGTCTCGGTGGAGCAGGTGACTGTCGACAAGGAGCGGGGCTTTGAGAGAGGTTCGGATAGGAAAGCAAAAGTAGCGAAAACATTTGGCAACTGGGTACAGTGTTACGCTACACTGGCTCATGTTATTTGCCAACGCTATCCTGGGAAAGGGGCCGAGTTGTTTGTCTATTTTGACACAATTTTCAGCGCCCACAGGCTGCACGGTGGTGCGGCCTGGTGGCGATATGATGAAGAATTTCGGCGACGTTTGGCTTTGTCGCCTGATATTAGTTGGGCGACGAAGGCAACGGACGTGTGGTTGCAGCTTATTTTAGCGCAAGGGAGTAGGCAACAACGCCCCTTTCCCAGTGCGGCCGCAGCACCGGGCCCCGCCCCTGGAGTTGCGGCCGCTAGGCCCACAGGTGCCTGTTGGCTCTACAATGAGGGCCACTGTCGTTTCTTTGCCACGTGCAAATTTCGACATGAATGCTCCATCTGTGGGGGCGCTCATTCGGCGCTCCGGTGTTTCCGGAGAGGTAAGCAGCCGGTCAAGGCACCTCCTTCCGGCGCAGCGGAGAACGCCGGTGAACGTGCTCGAGATGGGCCCATGGTTAGAGCGGTACCACAGGAGGCGGGAAGCAGAGGTGCTCACTAACGGGTTTTCGTTTGGTTTTGAGATTCCTTTTGAATATTCTGCGACATTGTCATTGGCTGACAATTTGAAGTCGATCAATGAGAATGTGGGCATTGCGCGGCTAAAATTAGCTAAAGAAGTGGAATTAGGAAGAATGGCAGGTCCATTCAGCGAGCCGCCGTATACGAATCTGCGAGTTTCCCCCCTTGGTTTAGTTCCAAAGAAGGAACGAGGAAAGTTTAGGCTGATTCATCACCTTTCTTTTCCTCGCGGTGGTTCTGTTAATGACGGTATTTCTAGGGTGGAGGCGGCGGTTTCGTATACGTCTTTTGATGTTGCAGTAAGGTTGGTACAGGCGGCTGGACAAGGGGCGTTGTTAGCCAAATCTGATATTGAAGCGGCCTTTCGTTTGCTGCCGGTTCATCCGGAGTGTTTTCACCTGCTGGGTTGTTGTTTAGACAAAGGGTTTTACGTGGATATGTGCCTTCCTATGGGTTGTTCAATATCATGCAGTTACTTTGAGATGTTTGCGTCATTTTTAGAGTGGGTAGTTCGTTTGGAGTCTGGTTGTGACTCGGTCATTCATTATCTGGATGATTTTCTTTTTGTGGGCCCGGGGGGCTCTGGGTTGTGCAGCACGTTGCTGAGAGTGTTTCGACAGGTGATGTCGCGTTTCGGGGTACCTATTTCCGAGGATAAGACGGAAGGTCCTGTAACGGTTTTGTCATTTTTGGGTATCGAAATAGATAGCGAGCGGATGATTTTTCGGTTGCCAGATGATAAATTGGCAAGGCGAGTGACGCAGGTTGACCAGGTCATGGGGTCGAAAAAAGTGACGTTAAAACAGTTACAGTCGTTAATGGGATTGCTGGTGTTTGCTTGTCGTATAATTCCAATGGGTCGTGTTTTTTCTAGGCGTTTGTCTTTAGCCACTAGAGGTATCTTGAAGCCAAATCATTTTATCAGGGTAACCTCTTGTATGAGGAAGGATTTGTTTGTCTGGCATTCTTTTTTGAGTTCGTTTAACGGGAGGTCGGTGTGTCAGGACGCTGAGTTGTCTAATGTAGATTTGGAATTATTTACGGATGCAGCCGGAAGTGATGGTTTTGGAGCAATTTTGGGCCGAAGTTGGTGTAGATCCCCTTGGCCCTTGCATTGGAGTGATTTGGGAGTCTTACGTAATTTAACGCTATTGGAATTGTTTCCTATTATAGTTGCAATAGAGTTATGGGGTAGCGTGATGGTGAATAAGAGGATTGTATTTTGGACAGACAACATGGCGGTGGTGCATGCGGTGAACGGGTTGTCGTCTAGTTCGTTGCCGGTATTAGCTTTATTAAGACGGTTGGTTTTGAAGTGTTTGCGTTTGAATGTGTGGTTTCGTGCAAAACATGTTCCGGGTGTCAGTAATGTGATGGCTGATGCTTTGTCTCGTTCACAGATGTCCCGGTTTCGGGAATTGCACCCGGCAGCTTTGGCAGAAGGGGTGTCCCCCCCCCTTCACTTATGGGCCCTGGTCGAGGACAACTTATGAGACTGTTGAGGGGTTCGGTGGTACCGGCGACTTGGAAGAGTCATTGCAGAGCGTGGGATCGGTGGTTGGAGATTGCGGGGAATGACTTCCCATCACAGGAGGGGTGTCACCTGGACGTCACGTTAGCAAGTTTGGTACAAATACGTCAGGAAGGGGGTAGTGCGGCCACGGCGAGCAAGTTTTTAGCAGGAGTGGCCTTTATGTTAAAATTGTGGGGATGCAGAGATGTTACAAAAGAATTTGTAGTTCGGCAGTCTTTAAAAGGGTGGAAAAAAGAGGCGTGTTCAAGGGACACGAGGCGGCCAGTATCTTTTTCACTTTTGGGTCGGCTTCTAGCCGTTTTATGTTTTGTGTGTCGGGATGAATATGAAGTGTCCTTGTTCGGCGCGGCGTTTTCGTTGGCTTTCTTTGCCGCTTTGCGGGTTAGTGAGCTGGTTCCGCACAGAGTAAGTGCGAGCGGTGGTCTTCTCGGATCGGATGTAGTAACGTTGGGAGATTCTCTCAGGGTCTGTGTGCGGAGGTCAAAGACTGATGTGGTAGGAAAGGGGGCTTGGCTGTCGATTGGGAGGATTGGGGGGCAGTATTGCCCGGTAAAATGGGTCCAGGAATTCGTGTTGGTCCGAGTGCCCGGGACGCAATTCTTGATCCATCAGGATGGATCCGCGATGTCGCGTTTTCAATTTGAGGCGATTTTTAAGGCCGGCTTGAAGTATCTAGGTTTGCCGCCGGGCGAGTTTGGTACACATTCATTTAGGATAGGTGCGGCAACTGAGGCGGATGCCTTGGGCTTGGATTCAGCGGCTATCATGAGTCTGGGTAGATGGCGCTCTAATAGCTATAAGTCATATGTGCGACCTGATCTGGTTTTAAAGATGGTGTAAGCTGGAAGTTTTCATAAGAAAGGTCGCCCCCTCCCCTTCCCCCCCCCTCCCCTTCCCCCCCCCCCCTGTTTTTCCTTCCTGTTATATGGAGTGTTATGTTAACCCTGCCTGTAATTTTCATTTGACCGGAATGTAGCTTAATTTCTTTGTTAGGGTTGCGGCGCCCCCAAGGGTGGATCTTGGGGCATTCGTATGTGCATTGGGCAGCGGTTCGAGCGGGTCGAAGGCCATTAGGTCCGAATTTGGGCCTCGCACAGGCCGACGTCCATTGGAGAGGTGTCCGGGGATTACGGTGGGTGCAGTTACTGCCAGAAATAGTGGCAGTTACAAGGCACACGTACGGACCTGTTGTCCTAATCATCCATGCGGGTGGAAATGATATCGGCCAAGTGAAAATGGCTGAGTTATTGTCAATTATACGAACTGATTTGGCGCGTTTTCGGGATCTGTTCGCCCGTTGCGTGATAGTTTGGTCCAAAATAGTGGCGCGCACGGTGTGGCGAGGAGCGAGGAATATGGCAGCTTTGGAGAGAGTGCGCAGGTTAATTAATGTGCGGGTGTCGCGGTTCATTCGCTCTATAGGGGGGATCGGGTTGCGACACCAATCCCTGGAGGGGGATAATGCAGATCTGCTGGCACCGGATGGAGTGCATCTGAATGATATCGGGCTCGATATCTTTTTATTGGATCTCTTGGATGGTGCCGAGAGAGGGCTGGCGTTGCTTGGTGGGGGTGGTCGGGGGACTGAGTAGGTTTCTCAGTTCCCCCTTCTTGGCGGAAAGTACGGCAGATGAAGACGGAGGTAGCACCCTACATGCCTGATGGAGACAGGGAGCATCGGCATTTCAGGAGGAGAGGAAATAAATAAATATATATATGTCTTCATGCCGATGGTTGTAAATAATAATAAAGCTGTGGCCACTTCCACATTTGCATAAAGAAGGTGTTGGTGTGTTAATTCAAAGAAGGATGGTTAAGGTCCTGGGCAGGTAAAGTGGATAATGGGTCCTTGCAGTCCACAACAGCTTTATGGGGTTGAGATCTGATGACTGCGCTGGCCACTTCATTACAGATAGAATACCAGCTGCCTGTTTCTTCCCTAAATAGTTCTTGCATAATTTGGAGGTGTGCTTTGGGTCATTGTCCTGTTGTAGGATGAAATTGGCTCCAATCAAGCGCTGTCCACAGGGTATGGCATGGCATTGAAAATGGAGTGATAGCCTTCCTTATTCAAAATCCCTTTTACCTTGTACAAATCTCCCATTTTACCAGCACCAAAGCAACCCCAGACCATCACATTACCTCCACCATGCTTGACAGATGGTGTCAGGCACTCTTCCAGCATCTTTTCAGTTGTTCTGCGTCTCACAAATGTTCTTCTGTGTGATCCAAACACCTCAAACTTCGATTCGTCTGTCCATAACACTTTTTTCCAATGTTAAGGATCTGCCAGGCACAGCTTCTGTATCCACGCCCATAGGTAATCAGTCTGCACCTGCTTCTATGTCTGTGAGACTAACTCCATCTTCCACCACTCAGGATGGCAGGCTTAGGAGTGGGAGAGCCTATCACAGCCTGGCCAGACAGAGCTAGCTCCCGCCCTCTGTCTATTTATACCTGCCTTTCCTGTTCCTCCTTGCTTGTGATTCTTCTCGTTTGGTTTCCTGGCCCTGCTGCAGCTTCTGAACT
The DNA here is from genome assembly GCF_050947455.1 of Rhinoderma darwinii. NCBI lineage: Eukaryota > Metazoa > Chordata > Amphibia > Anura > Rhinodermatidae > Rhinoderma > Rhinoderma darwinii. The sequence continues at coordinate 70,746,144 of NC_134690.1, forward strand.
ATTTGACCCTGCTTCATACTGACCCTGGCTTACTGACTACTCTCCTGCTCTGCGTTTGGTACCTCGTACACTCCTGGTTTGACTCGGCTCGTTCACCACTCTTGTTGCTCACGGTGTTGCCGTGGGCAACTGCCCCATTTCCCTTAGCTTTGTGTACCCTTGTCTGTTTGTCTGTCGTGCACTTACTGAGCGTAGGGACCGTCACCCAGTTGTACCCCGTCGCCTAGGGCGGGTCGTTGCAAGTAGGCAGGAACTGAGTGGCCTCACCTCACCTCTTGAACCCCACCTCAAGTTGTCTGACCGGTTCTCAGGGGACCGGAAGACTTTTCTCTCCTTTCGGGAGAGTTGTAGGCTCTATTTTCGTTTAAAGCCCCACTCCTCAGGTTCTGAGAGCCAGCGGGTGGGTATAATTATGTCCCGGCTCCAGGAAGGGCCCCAAGAATGGGCCTTCTCCTTGGCTCCTGACGCACCTTAACTTTCCTCCGTTGATCTTTTCTTTTCTGCTCTCGGACTCATTTATGACGAGACTGACAGGACTGACTTTGCCGAGAGTCAGCTGGTGACCTTACGTCAGGGTAAGAGACCTGTTGAGGAGTATTGCTCTGACTTTAGGAAGTGGTGCGTAGCTTCTCGGTGGAATGACCCTGCCTTAAGGTGCCAGTTTAGGTTGGGTCTGTCGAACGCCCTGAAAGACCTGCTAGTTAGCTATCCCTCTTCTGACTCCCTAGACCAGGTTATGGCTTTAGCGGTACGACTTGACCGACGTCTCAGGGAACGACAACGTGAACGTTTTTGTGTTTTCTCCTCTGACTCCCCCATGATGCCTCCCGAGGTTCCGTTGCTTTGTTCTTCCACGGAAGACTCGGAGGTACCTATGCAACTCGGGGCCTCCGTGTCCCCGCAACAACGTAGAGAGTTCCGCAGGAAGAATGGTCTCTGCTTCTATTGTGGGGATGACAAGCATCAAGTGAACACCTGTCCTAGGTGTAAGAATAAGCAGCCGGAAAACTTCCGCGCCTAAGTGATCATCGGGGAGGTCACTTGGGCGCACAGGTATTTCCCGTAAATATGAAACGTAATAAAATCTTGCTTCCCTTTCAGGTCTCTTTTGGTGGGAGGTCTGTTACCGGCAGTGCCTTCGTGGATTCAGGGTCGTCTGCTAATATCATGTCTGTGGAATTTGCTATGTCTCTAACTATACCTTTGATTGATTTGCCTAAACCTGTCCCAGTAGTGGGTATCAACTCCACTCCTCTTGATAATGGTTATTTTACACAGCATACCCCTGTTTTTGAACTCCTTGTTGGCTCCATGCATTTGGAGCAGTGCTCTGTACTGTTGATGCAGGGATTATCGTCCGATTTGGTTTTAGGCCTTCCCTGGTTGCAGTTGCATAATCCCACGTTTGACTGGAATACTGGGGATCTTACCAAATGAGGTAATGAATGCTTGACGTCATGTTATTCTGTTAATTCTATTTCTCCCACTGAGGAGGTGAACACGCTACCTGAGTTTGTTCAGGACTTCGCTGATGTTTTCTCTAAGGAGGCCTCCGAAGTGTTACCTCCTCATAGAGAATATGATTGCGCTATCGATTTGGTACCAGGAGCTAAGCTCCCTAAGGGTAGGATATTTAATATCTCTTGTCCCGAACGTGAAGCCATGAGAGAGTATATCCAGGAATGCCTGGCGAAGGGTTACATTCGCCCCTCTACTTCTCCGGTATGTGCTGGCTTCTTCTTCGTAGGGAAGAAGGATGGTGGTCTTAGGCCATGCATTGACTACCGTAACTTGAATAAGGTCACTTTAAGGAACCAGTATCCTCTTCCTTTGATTCCTGATCTCTTTAATCAGGTTCAGGGGGCCCAATGGTTCTCCAAGTTTGATCTACGGGGGGCGTATAACCTTATCCGCATCAAAGAGGGGGATGAGTGGAAGACTGCGTTTAACATGCCCGAAGGTCATTTCGAATACCTCGTCATGCCATTTGGGTTGTGTAATGCTCCCGCGGTCTTCCAGAATTTCATAAATGAGATTTTAAGAGATTACCTGGGGTTATTTCTTGTAGTGTACCTTGATGACATAATTGTGTTTTCCAAGGACTGGTCCTCCCACATTGAGCATGTCAGGAAGGTGCTCCAGGTCCTTCGGGAAAACAAACTGTTTGCGAAGACCGAAAAATGTGTGTTTGGGGTGCAGGAGATACCATTTTTGGGTCAAATCCTCACTCCTCATGAATTCCGCATGGACCCCGCCAAGGTCCAGGCTGTGGCGGAATGGGTCCAACCTGCCTCCCTGAAGGCGTTACAGTGCTTCTTGGGGGTCGCTAATTATTACAGGAGATTTATTGCTAACTTCTCGGTCATCGCTAAGCCTCTTACGGAACTCACTCGCAAGGGTGCTGATCTCCTCCGCTGGCCTCCTGAGGCTGTTCAGGCTTTTGAGGTCCTTAAGAAGTGCTTTATCTCGTCCCCGTTGTTGGTTCAGCCCAACCAAATGGAGCCATTTATCGTGGAGGTTGACGCGTCCGAGGTGGTAGTGGGGGCTGTCTTGTCCCAGGGTACCAGGTCCCTCACCCATCTCCGTCCCTGTGCCTACCTCTCCAGGAAGTTTTCGCCCACTGAGAGTAACTATGATATTGGCAACCGCGAACTCTTAGCCATTAAATGGGCATTTGAAGAGTGGCGCCATTTCCTGGAGGGGGCTAGGCACCAGGTAACAGTCCTTACCGACCACAAGAATCTGGTTTTCCTAGAATCTGCCCGGAGGCTAAACCCGAGACAAGCTCGATGGGCGTTATTTTTTACCAGATTAAATTTTTGGGTTACCTATAGGGCTGGGTCTAAAAATATTAAGGCTGATGCACTGTCGCGTAGCTTCATGGCCAGCCCTCCTTCGGAGGAAGATCCTGCTTGTATTTTGCCTCCAGGTATAATCATTTCCTCTATTGATTCTGATTTAGTCTCTGAAATTGCTGCTGATCAAGGTTCAGCTCCCAGGAACCTTCCTGAGAACAAGCTGTTTGTTCCCCTGCAATTCCGGCTAAGGGTACTTTGGGAAAATCATGACTCCGCACTATCTGGTCATCCAGGCATCCTGGGTACCAAGCACCTCATTGCCAGAATCTATTGGTGGCCTGGGTTGCCTAAAGACGTTAAGGCCTACGAAGCCGCTTGTGAGGTTTGTGCTAGGTCCAAGACTCCCAGGTCCCGACCAGCGGGCTTACTACGTTCTTTGCCCATTCCCCACAGACCTTGGACCCATATCTCCATGGATTTTATCACCGATTTGCCTCCATCTCAAGGCAAGTCGGTGGTGTGGGTTGTAGTAGACCGCTTCAGTAAGATGTGCCACTTTGTGCCCCTCAAAAAACGACCCAATGCTAAGACGTTAGCTACCTTGTTTGTCAAACACATCCTGCGTCTCCATGGGGTCCCTGTCAATATTGTTTCTGACAGAGGGGTACAATTTGTTTCTTTGTTTTGGAGAGCCTTCTGTAAAAAGTTGGAGATTGATCTGTCCTTCTCCTCTGCCTTCCATCCTGAAACGAATGGCCAAACTGAGAGGACTAATCAGTCTCTAGAACAATATTTAAGGTGTTTTATCTCTGACTGTCAATATGATTGGGTCTCATTCATTCCCCTCGCCGAATTTTCCCTTAATAACCGGGTCAGTAACTCGTCAGGGGTCTCCCCCTTTTTCTGTAATTTTGGGTTTAATCCACGGTTCTCCTCCGTTTCACCTGGTAGTTCCAACAATCCCGAGGTAGAGGTCGTTCATCTGGATCTGTGCACAGTCTGGGCCCAGGTTCAGAAGAACCTAGAGGCGTCCCAGAGCATACAAAAAACTCAGGCAGATAGAAGACGTTCTGCTAACCCCTTGTTTATGTTCGGGGATCTGGTGTGGCTATCGTCAAAGAACTTGCGCCTTAAAGTCCCGCCCAAGAAGTTTTCTCCCCGGTTAATAGGGCCGTACAAGGTCATTGAAGTCCTCAATCCTGTCTCCTTCCGACTGGAGTTGCCCCCATCTTTTCGAGTACACAACGTGTTTTTCATGCCTCCCTCCTTAAACGCTTCTCCCCGTCCTTGGCTCCCTCGAGGAAACCTCCTGTCCCCGTTCTCACCCCTGAGGGGGTAGAATTCGAGGTGGCCAAGATTGTGGACAGCAAGATGGTCCAAGGCTCCCTCCAGTACCTGGTCCATTGGAGAGGATACGGGCCTGAGGAGAGGACTTGGGTACCCGCCCGGGATGTTCACGCTGGGGTATTGGTCAGGAGGTTCCACCTTCATTTCCCCAATAAACCAGGTCCATCTAGAAAGGGTCCGGTGGCCCCTCATAAAAGGGGGGGTACTGTTAAGGATCTGCCAGGCACAGCTTCTGTGTCCACGCCCATAGGTAATCAGTCTGCACCTGCTTCTATGTCTGTGAGACTGACTCCATCTTCCACCACTCAGGATGGTAGGCTTAGGAGTGGGAGAGCCTATCACAGCCTGGCCAGACGGAGCTAGCTCTCGCCCTCTGTCTATTTATACCTGCCTTTCCTGTTCCTCCTTGCTTGTGATTCTTCTCGTTTGGTTTCCTGGCCCTGCTGCAGCTTCTGAACTATTTGACCGTGCTCATACTGACCCTGGCTTACTGACTACTCTCCTGCTCTGCGTTTGGTAACTCGTACACTCCTGGTTTGACTCGGCTCGTTCACCACTCTTGTTGCTCACGGTGTTGCCGTGGGCAACTGCCCCATTTCCCTTAGCTTTGTGTACCCTAGTCTGTTTGTCTGTCGTGCACTTACTGAGCGTAGGGACCGTCGCCCAGTTGTACCCCGTCGCCTAGGGCGGGTCGTTGCAAGTAGGCAGGGACTGAGTGGCGGGTAGATTAGGGCTCACTTGTCTGTTTCCCTACCCCCACCATTACATCCAATCTTCCTCTGTCCAATGTCTGTGTGCTTTTGCCAATATTAATCTTTTCCTTTTATTAGCCAGTCTCAGATATGGCATTTTCTTTGCTACTCTGCCCTGAAGGCCAGCATCCCGGAGTCGCCTCTTCACTGTAGACGTTGGCACTGGCGTTTTGCGGGTACTATTTAATGAAGCTGCCAGTTGAGGACCTGTGAGGCGTCTATTTCTCAAACTAGAGACTCTAATGTACTTGTCTTGTTGCTCAGTTGTGCAGCGGGGCCTCCCACTTCTCTTTCTACTCTGGTTAGAGCCTGTTTGTGCTGTCTTCTGAAGGGAGTAGTACACACCGTTGTAGGAAATCTTCAGTTTCTTGGCAATTTCTCGCATGGAATAGCCTTCATTTCTAAGAACAAGAATAGACTGTCGAGTTTCACATGAAAGCTCTATTTTTCTAGCCATTTTGAGAGTTTAATCGAACCCACAAATGTAATGCTCCAGATTCTCAACTAGCTCAAAGAAAGGTCAGTTTTATAGCTCCTCTAAACAGCAAAACTGTTTACAGCGGTTCTAACATAATTGCACAAGGGTTTTCAAGTGTTTTCTAATCATCCATTAGCCTTCTAACACAGTTAGCAAACACAATGTACCATTAGAACACTGGAGTGATGATTGCTGGAAATGGGCCTCTATACACCTATGTAGATATTGCATTAAAAAACAGACATTTGCAGCTAGAATAGTCATTTAGCACATTAACAATGTATAGAGTGTATCTCTGATTAATTTAATGTTATCTTCATTGAAAAAAACTGTTCTTTTCTTTTAAAAATAAAGACATTTCTAAGTGACCCTAAATTTTTGAACGGTAGTGTAGGTCTGCCTTTAGTGATCCACCATGGCCTTGTACTTGTATATTCTACTTATATAGTGTTCTGTAGTTTTAACTACTGTTGTCCCACCACTGTCTGGCAATGTATGGGAGAAGATGTGCTACAAAATGCTGCATAGGAGAAAGGGGTGGTTAAACCGGCCACCGAAGACTTTGTGTCATATTGCATCCTGTTGCATTTATTGACTGTGCTTGGCCTGTTCACATCTAAATTTAGGGTTCCAGGATGCATAGACTGGATGCCTTTTTAAACGCTGCATATAACAGGGTGATGAATGATGCATAAGCGTGCGTCATCACGCCTTGGGTTGGCGCTCTTAGTATTAGTCCACCAAGCCATGATTAGTGTAGGGATGAAGTTGGCACGACAGATATCTGCATACTAGACAAGAGAGTTTTTGCTGCAAGGAGGGGAAGTTGTAATATCTGCTGTGGAGGTGGAGAAAGAGAGAGAAAGACCGACTGCTTTAAAGATGGATTTGAGTTGCGGGAGTTGGACTGGTGAGTACCGACCGAGTCCGTATTCTTCAATGGGCTTGGGAAAGCTAAGGTGAAGTCGGGCCATATGGAAGCTTCTAGGGCCTATTTACAAAGCAGCCGGCATCCATCAGTTCAAAGGACACTAGGGCCGAAGTACACCATATCAGTCACCATCTTAATGCCTACTAGACTCAAGCAGATAGCACTCAATGAATTTGGGGTGTCCTTGGTCCTGCGTCTGCCAGTCATGTAGATGCTCATGTTTGGTCACTCTCCATTTTAGTCTTTGGCAGTGGTCTTCAATCCGTGGCTATCCAACTACAGCAAAACTAGAAGTGGTGTTCAACCTGTGACTCTCCAACTATTGTAAAACTACAACTGCCATGAAGGCTGTCAGGGCATGCTCAGAGATGCAGTTTTGCAATAGCGGAACTGCCACACATTGCAGAAAAATGGACAGGATATGCATTAACAGTTTAGTGAGCACTTCTACACTGCAAATGGTCAACTCAAGACAACAATCTCTTTGTGACAGAGAGCAGATGTCCAAACCTGGCTCTCATACACCTAATTTGCAACATTTGCAGAGGAGACAACCACTGGTTGATTTTTTTCATTTTATCCAACAGTAATAACAGTTTATTGTGAATTGTGGATATATATTCACATGCCTCTAAGCTTCTTCTGCTTTTCCTGTGTTTTTAAATCAAATATCAGAAAGAAATGGCAGGTGTGCTGCTCATAGGCATAATATTATAGACTGATATTTGTGACGTTATTTTCTATGCATCTAATTAGTGCTCCAGGTGCCATCTAGTGGCCAGTGTTGGTCATTTCCTCCATTGTGTAATTTCTTGTTTTCCCCACCCATGAGAAGGTGAAAAGCATTCTGGGAAGAAGGAGGGCAGTCTCTTCTATGTCTGCTCAGAGAGAGGACCTGTGTGTTTCATTCCATCCCTCTTGTCGTAGTATAGCCGGTAAGCAGATAGATGGTTTATATTACTGGCTATCAGCAGCCACATGAATACTGTTAGGACAGTATTCACTCTGTTACATGGGACTGTAATATATCAGTTGGTGTAGTTGTGAAGCTCGGCCTAGCCTCATGGTCGGCCATGTATGGTCCTATACTGTATTTGTACTGCCATACACTGTTCATATTGTACTATAACTGTTATTTCTACTGTTTATTTGTATATAGGCTTAATATATGTCAGCCTGTTATCTGTATATGCAGTACATTTATTCAATGTGCCTTGTTCTTATGTATTGCTGTAATCTAATGGCATGTATATTCTTGTTTAGTCCTCAGTTTTACCCTAATCCTATGACCAGTTAATAAAGCTACAGACTTCTAGCCAGTCTCATATATTGGCTAATAGGAAGGTGTTTAACTACCTTTCGAGCGCCACATAGACCCCGGGGGTGCGTGAAGTGGGGGCAGAACAGTAAAACGGCTACTGGAATCAAGACTGAAAAGATTCAGACTACTCTGAGGTCTGCTACTGTCTATGCAGTCACCTGCAAACAGGCAACACGGCGATCTCTACGGTCAAACTATGTCACGAAGCCAGACATCTTCTCTCAAGTCAAGATCACATGTCAGTTCCTTCAAGGCATCATCTGTTGGCAATGCAGCCACCATCGCCTGCGCAAAGGCTGACGCAGCAAAGACACGGGCCACCTTTGCTGAGCAAGAGATGCAACTGAAATTACAACAAGCATCCTAGGAAGCAGAGAGGGCACAACAGCAAGCATCCTTGGAAGCAGAGAAAGTGTAGCAACAAGCCTCGCTAGACCTGGAAAGGGTGCGCCTGGAAGCGACACTTGCAAAGCTCACCATTGAAAAGGAAGCAGCAGCTGCCATAGCTGAAGCAGAAGTCTTAGAAGCTGCCACATACCCTGACAGTGAGCACAGCAGACATACCAATGTGCTAGGCCTAGAACAGGATCCCAAGGATCCCAAGGATGCACTACAGCGCACTTCAGAATATATCCTTCAACACTCCATCAGTAACTCTCAGACTGCACAAGAAACAAAAGAGATCATGAGAGAGCCAAGTCAAACATACCAGACCTTGTGTCAGGAAGCTGACCTCAGACCACAGTTCTGCAAGCAAGAGAATGACACAGCTCAAGTCAACTTCCCTGCTCACCACAGAACCCAACCTCCATTCCAGTATACAGGAAGCTTCTTCACCCCAAAACGGTATGACACGGGCGAGCCTGAAGCAGAGACTCCTAACAGGTATGACCACACACCACACTCTCACCATGGCAATGCTCCGCCAACCTGTGTCAGTACTAACCAAGCCACACTAGACTTTGCTAAGTTCTTTGCTCGACGTGAGCTAGTCACCCAGGGACTTATAAAGTTTAGCGATCGTCCTGAGAACTATAGAGCTTGGCGATCCTCTTTCCAGAATGTTATCAGAGACTTAGACTTGTCTTGCAGAGAAGAGCTAGATCTCCTATTGAAATGGCTTGGAAATGAATCTGCTGAGCATGCTAAGAGGATCAGGGCCATCAACATAAACTACCCAGAAACAGGTCTTAAGATGATCTGGGACAGACTTGATGAGTGTTATAGCTCGGCAGAGGTTATAGAAAATGCATTATTCAAAAGAATTGATGACTTCCCTAAAATAGCTAGTAAGGGCTACCAAAAACTTAGGGAACTCAGCGACCTTTTAATGGAACTACCGGTCGCCAAGGCAGAAGGAGATTTATTGGGACTTGCATTCATTGACACAGCCAGAGATGTCAACCCTATAATCCAAAAACTTCCCTACAACCTGCAGGAGAAGTGGGTCACACATGGCTCTAGGTACAAGCAAATTCACAACATACCATTCCCTCCTTTCAGTTTGTTTGTGGAATTCATTACACAGCAAGCAAGAATTAGGAATGATCCTAGCTTTGATCTTACACTTTCCTGTGCCACTCCTTCTGGTTTCAAACAGCATAAAACACCAGTGGCAGTTCACAAAACTGATGTTTCTCTTAAAGGTTATCCCTAAAGGTCTTCAAGCTCCTCTCACCAAGAGGACAAATTCCAGGATCCCAGTAAGCAGTGTCCCCTACACAGGAAGCCAACTTCCCTACTGAAATGCAGAGCCTTCAGGGAGAAGTCCATAGAGGACCGCAAAGCCTTCCTCAGAGAAAACAAGATCTGCTACAAATGCTGCTTAGCGACATCACATTTTGCCAAGGACTGTAAGGTCAGTGTAAAATGTACAGAATGTGACAGCACAGATCACAACACAGCTTTACACCCTGGACCACCACCATGGACACATGCAGTAAGTGCCCAGGAGCAGGGCGGAGAGGAAAGGAACACTGATACAGAGACACCAGCAGTTACTTCTCAATGTACTGAGGTCTGCAAAAGACTTATAGGTGGCAGGTCCTGTTCAAAAATCTGCCTAGTCAGAGTTTACCCAACAGGCCGCAAAGACAAAGCTATTAAAGTCTATGCAATTCTCGATGACCAAAGTAACAAGTCTCTAGCCAGATCTACCTTCTTTGAAATTTTCAACATTAAAGGATCCAGCTCTCCCTACTCCCTAAAGACTTGTGCCGGCACTGTTGAGACGGCGGGGAGGAGAGCTACTGGTTACCCTGTCGAGTCTAGATGGTTACACATTCTTGCCTTTACCAACTATAATTGAGTCTAACCAGATCCCTGATAACAGGTCTGAAATCCCTACACCGGATGCTGCAAAACACCAACTCCATTTGAGGCGTATAAGTTATCTCATGCCAGAATTAGATCCACAGACTCAGATAATCCTGCTTCTTGGGAGAGATATTTTGCGAGTTCACAAAGCTAGAGATCAAATTAATGGTCCTCACAATGCTCCATATGCCCAGAGACTTGACCTAGGATGGGTGATTATAGGAGATGTTTGTCTAGGAAGTGTGCACAAACCACCCTCAGCTAACAACATGCTTACTAGCACACTAGAGAATGGACGCCCTTCTTTTTTTCAACCATGTCAAAGTAATTTCCTCATAAAAGAGCTGCCTCACAGCATCCATCTGCCCTGTCCCTTCATAGGCAACTCCTGTGACAACCATGCCTGTGACAGTGACCAAGACCACTTAGGATGCACAGTCTTCCAGAGAACAAAGGAAGGCAATCAGGTGGCAATGTCACATGAGGATAGACTGTTCTTAGCAATAATGGAGCAGGAAATAGTTAAAGATAATATCAAATAGCTGGGTTTTACCACTTTCTTTCTGGCCCAAGAGGCAACGCTTGCCTAACAACCGAAAACAAGTCTATAAATTCTTCACTTCTCTTCAGAGAAAGCCAAATATGAGAGACCACTTCTTTACATTCATAGAAAAAATCTTTGCGAATGATCATACAGACATAGATCCTATCTTAAAGGACACCGAGGAGTGCTGGTACCTACCCATATTTGTTGTATACCACCAAAAGAAACTAGGTCAGATAAGAGTAGTATTTGACTCTAGTGCCAAACATGAGGGTGTCTCCTTAACCCCTTAAGGACGCAGACTAGTTTTGGCCTTAAGGCTCAGAGCACATTTTTCAAATGTGACATATTTCACTTTATGTGGTAATAACGTCGGAATGCTTAAACCTACCCAAGCGATTCTGAGATTGTTTTCTCGTGACACATTGGGCTTCATGTTCGTGGTAAAATTAGGTCAATATATTCAGTGTTTATTGGTGAAAAATTGCAAAATTTAGAGAAAATGTAGAAAAAAATTGCATTTTTCAGAATTTAAATGCATCTGCTTGTAAAACAGACGGTTATACCACCCACAATAGTTACTAGTTCACATTTCCCATATGTCTACTTTAGATTGGCATAGTTTTTTTAACATTCTTTTATTTTTCTTGGACGTTACAAGGCTTAGAACATAAACAGCAATTTCTCATATTTTTAAGAAAATTTCAAAAGCCTTTTTTTTAAGGTACCTCTTGAGTTCTGAAGTGGCTTTGTGGGGCCTATGTATTAGAAACCCTGATAAAACACCACATTTTAAAAACTAGACCCCTCAAAGTATTCAAAACAGCATTTAGAAAGTTTTTTAACCCTTCAGGCATTTCACAGGAATTAAAGCAAAGTGGAGGTGAAATTTGCAAATTTCATTTTTCTTGCTGAATTTCAATTTTATTCATTTTTTTTTCTGTAACACACCACATTTTAAAAACTACACCCCTCAAGGAATTCATTTATGGTTGTTGTTACCATTTTGACCGCACATTTTTTTCACAGCACGTATTTGAATTGGGCTGTGAAATGAAAAAAATTTAATTTTTTCCAATAAAATGTCATTTGTGATCAAAATTTCTTATTTTCACAGGGAACAAAATACCCCATTTTGTTGCCCAATTTGTCCTTAGTGTGGCAATACCCCATTTGTGGTGATAAACTGCCGTTTGGGCCCATGGGAGGGCTCAGAAGGAAAGGAGCGCTATATGTTTGTTGGAGTCCAGATTTTGCTGGATTGGTTTTCGGGTGCCATGTCGCATTTACAGAGCCTCAGAGGTATCAAAGCAATGGAAACCCACCAAAAGTGACCCCATTTTGGAAACTACACCCCTCAAGGAATTTATTTATGGTTGTTGTTAGCATTTTGACTGCACAGTTTTTTCACAGCACCTATTTCAATTGGGCTGTGACATTAAAAAAATTTCATTTTTTCCAATAAGATGTAATTTTTTATCAAAATTTCTTTTTTTCACAGGGAACAAAATACTCAGTTTTGTTGCCCAATTTCTCCTGAGTGCAGCAATACCCCATTTGTGGCAATAAACTGCCGTTTGGTCCCATGGGAGGCCTCAGAAGGGAAGGAGCGCTGTGTGTTCTTTGGAGTACAGATTTTGCTGGTTTGGTTTTCGGGTGCCATGTCGCATTTGCAGAGCCCCAGAGGTATCAAAGCAATGGAAACCCTCCAGAAGTGACCCCATTTTGGAAACTACACCCCTCAAGGAATTCATTTATGGGTAATGTGACCATTTAGACCCCATAGTTTCTTCACAGAACTTATTTGAATTGGGCTGGGAATTAAAAAAAAATATATTTTTTCCAATAATATGTCATTTTAGCTCAAAAATTCTTATTTTCACAAGAAATAAAATACTCCGTTTTGTTGCCCAATTTATCCTGAGTGCGGCAATACCCCATTTGTGGTGATAAACTGCCGTTTGGGCCCATGGGAGGGCTCAGAAGGAAAGGAGCGCTGTGTGTTCTTTGGAGTCCAGATTTTGCTGGATTGGTTTTCGGGTGCCATTTGCAGAGCCCCAGAGGTATCAAAGCAATAAAAACCAACCACAAATGACCCCATTTTGGAAACTACACCCCTCAAGGAATTCATTTATGGGTGTTGTGACCATTTTGACCCCATAGTTTTTTCACAGAACTTATTTGAATTGGGCTGGGAATGAAAACAAAATTATTTTTTTCAAATAATATGTAGTTTTGGCTGAAAAATTCTTATTTTCACAAGAAACAAAATACCCCATTCTGTTGCGCAATTTGTTCTGAGTGCCGCAATACCCCATTTGTTGTGATAAACTGCCGTTTGGGCCCATGGGAGGGCTCAGAAGGAAAGGACCACCATTTGGCCTACTGGGGATTTTCTAGTGCGAAGTCATGTATGCAGAAGCACCTGAGGTACCAGTACAGTTGAAACCCGCAAGAAGTGACCCCGTTTTAAAAACTACACCCTTAAGGCATTCATCTAGAGGTGTAGTGAGCATTTTGACCAGAGACCTACACCCCATAAACTGTAATGTGGGTTCTCCCGGGTATGGCAATACCCTACATGTGGCTGTTATCAGCTGCCTGGGCACACAGCAGGGCTCAGAGGGGAAAGACAAGGGGGGATAAGCTGTGTGGAGTGCATCAGGGTAAGTAAAATTGGGGTAAATTATAAACCAAGGGATGTATGATAAATTTTAAAACACACTTTCATACAGAGCTCTGGTTATTCGGGACACGTGTCACATTGATATATTGTGTCCTCACTTATCCCCCTCTTATAGCAGACTTTGCACCTCTTTTGACTTTTTCCCTTCTTACCAGTTTGGGGAACTTCTCCTGGAAAGTGTTGCCACCCTGGTACGATGCGTGTGGCCCCGCTTCCAGAAGTACTGGGTGCCCCCCCTTCTTGGTTCCTAAAGATTAGGTTCTTGATAATCACCTCTTGAAATTCCAGGAAAGTTCCCGTCTGGCCTGCACATCGACGTAGCACGTACGCATTGTACAAAGCCATCTGTATGATGTGCCCGGCCAGCTTCTTATACCACACCGCATGGCGCTGTAGGGCTTCAGGATTTGATCTTACAAGTCCACCCCTCCCATGTACCTATTGTAGTCCAGGATGCAGTCTGGTTTGGGGGTAGCCTTTCCTTCATATATCCTAAACCTGTAGGTATACTCTGATGCACTCTCGCAGCTTATACATCTTCACGCCATACCTTGCCCTCTTACCCGGCAGGTACTCGCGGAATTGAACCCTCCCTTTAAAATGTACCAGGGACTCATCAATAGAAATACACTTCTCGGGGGTGTATGCTTGGGAAAACCGGGCACTGGAACGGTCTAATAGGGGTCTCCGTTTATACAAACGTTCAAAACTGGGGTCATCTCGGGGGGGGGGGGGGGGGGGGGGCACGGCTCATTATCAGTATAATGTAAGAAGCGAAGTATTGCCTCATTTATTTATTTTTTTAGGTTCCAGTTCAGTTCTGAACAGTGGCGTAACTACCGCCGTAGCAGCAGTAGCGGCTGCTACGGGGCCCGCGGCATGAGGGGGCCCGTGTCGCCCGCCGGCACGGGCCCCCACCATGGCCGGAGGCTCCGCTAGCAGCCGCTATGGCTGCTACAGCGGGACGCCACTGAACAGTACGGCAGAGCAGGGAGGTATCTCCCCGCTCTGCCATTAAACAAAATACATGTATCCCCTATCCACAGGATAGGGGATACATGTGTGATCGCCTGCAGCGATAGGGAGAACGGGGGACTGAAAGTCCCCTGAAGTTCTCCATCACAAACCTCGGACTTCCGGGGTCTGTGTCGGCAGCTCCGTAGAAATGAATGGAGCGCCGGTCCCGCTTGTGCGCATGCGTGACCAGCGCTCCATTCATTTCTACAGAGCTGCCGACACAGACGCCGGAAGTCAGAGGTTAGTCATGGAGAACTTGGGGGACTGTGGATAGGGGATGCATGTCTTTTATTAGGACACACTGTAGGTCGAATTTTTTTGGGAGGGGGGACGCTGTATGGCGTTCCCTACAGGGGGGGGGACGCTGTATGGCGTTCCCTACAGGGGGGGACGCTGTATGGCGTTCCCTACAGGGGGGGACGACGACCCTGTATGGCATTCCCTACAGGGGGGGACGACGCTGTATGGCGTTCCCTACAGGGGACGACGACGCTGTATGGCGTTCCCTACGGGGACGACGACGCTGTATGGCGTTCCCTACGGGGACGACGACGCTGTATGGCGTTCCCTACGGGGGGACGACGCTGTATGGCGTTCCCTACGGGGGGACGACGCTGTATGGCGTTCCCTACAGGGGGGACAACGCTGTATGGCGTTCCCTACAGGGGGGGCTGTATGGCGTTCCCTACAGGTGGGGGCTGTATGGCATTCCCTATAGACCCCCCCTGTAGGTAACGCCATAGAGTGCCCCCTGTAGATAACGCCGGACAGCCCCCTCTGTAGGGAACGCCATACAGCCCCCCCGTAGGGAACACCATACAGCCCCCCCCGTAGATAACGCCATACAGCCCCCCCCGTAGATAACGCCATACAGCCCCCTCTGTAGATAGCACCATACAGCCCCCTCTGTAGATTGCGCCATACAGCCCCCTCTGTAGATAGCGCCATACAGCCCCCTCTGTAGATATCTACAAAGGGGGCTGTATGTTGTTATCTACAGGGGGGCTGTATAGCGTTATCAAAAGGGGGGGTTTGTAAAAAAGGCACTATCTACAAGGGGGGGGGGTTGTGTGACACCCAGGGGAGGGGGGGCCCCAGTCAAAAGTTTGCTATGGGGCCCAGTCTTTCCTAGTTACGCCCCTGGTTCTGAAGTTGCTTTGAGGGGCCCATATATTAGAAACCCCTATCAAATACCCCATTTTAGAAACTAGACCCCTCAAAGTATTCACAACAGCATTTAGAAAGTTTATGAACCCTTTAGGTGTTTCACAGAAATTTAGAGCAAAGTAGAGGTGAAATTTACATTTTTTTTTTTTGTCAGAAAATCCTCTTTATACCATTTTTTTTTATAACACAAAAGGATTTATCAGAGAAAAGCAACTTAATACTTATTGCCCAGATTCTGCAGTTTTGAGAAATATCCCACATGTGGCCCTAGTGCGGTAATGGACTGAAGCACCGGCCTCCGAAGCAAAGGAGCACCTAGTGGATTTTGAGGCCTCTTTTTTATTAGGCACCATGTCCGGTTTGAAGAAGTCTTGTGGTGCCAAAACATTGGGAACCCCCCAAAAGTGACCCCAATTTGGAAACTAGACCCCTTGAGGAATCCATTGTAGTTTTCTTGGGGTTCATGCGGCTTTTTGATCAGTTTTTATTCTATTTTTAGGTGGCGCTGTGACTAAAAAAACAGCAATTCTACTATTGTTTTTTTATTCTATTTTTTTTACAGCGTTCACCGTGCGCCATAAATGACATATTCACTTTATTCTGCGGGGCGATACGATTACGGCGATACAATTTGTTTATAGTTTTTTTTTATGTCTTATGGCGTTTGCACAATAAAATACGTTTTGTAAACAATCATTCACTTTTTGTGTTACCTTATTCTAAGGGGAGATTCACACGAACGTTGCGTTTTTGCGCGCGCAAACAACGCAGCGTTTTGCGAGCGCAAAAACCATTTGACAGCTGCGTGTGTCATGCGTGTCTGATGCGCGGCTGCGTGATTTTCGCGCAGCCGGCATCATAGAGATGAGGCTTGTCAACGCCCGTCACTGTCCAAGGTGCTGAAAGAGCTAAATCTTTCAGCACCCTCGACAGTGAATGCCGAACACAACAGCGAAAAACCTGTAAAAAAAAAAGATAAAGTTCCTACTTACCGAGAACTTCCCGGCCGTTGCCTTGGTGACGCGTCCTTGGTGACGCGTCCTTGGTGACGCGCCTCTCTTGACATCGGGCCCCACCTCCCTGGATGACGCAGCAGTCCAAGTGACCGCTGCAGCCTGTGATTGGCTGCAGCCTGTGCTTGGCCTGTGATTGGCTGGAGCTGTCACTTGAACTGAAGTGTCATCCCGGGAGGTCGGACTGCAGGAAGGAGACAGGAGTAATCGGTAAGTTAGAACTTCGTTTTTTTTTTACAGGTTAATGTATTTTGGGATCGCAAGTCACTGTCCATGGTGCTGAAACAGTTTAACTCTTTCAGCACCATGGACAGTGACTATCTCCTGACGTCGCGTACCGATAATTTTTTTGCCGGGATCGGCCAAAACGAGTTTGGCCGAACCCGGTGAAGTTCGGTACGCTTGTCCGGCTTCGCTCATCGCAAAGACACTCCGTTTGGATGTTCGGAAACAGAAAAGCACGTGGTGCTTTTCGGTTTTCATTCATCCTTTTCACTGCTGTTGCGCGAATCACGCTCGTCCCACGGAAGTGCTTCCGTGTGGTGCGCGTGATTTTCACGCACCCATTGACTTCAATGGGTGCGTGATGCGCGAAATACGCAGAGTTATTGAACCTGTCGCGCTTTTTGCGCAGCAGACAAACGCTGCGCAAAAAGCACGGACTGTCTGTACTGCCCCATAGACTTGTATTGGTCCATGCGTGCCGCGTGAAAACCACTAAAAAGCCGCAATCTCTATAGAACACAGCTTTTAAGGGGTTAATCAGCGGGGACACAGCGATCGGTCCCCGCTGTAGGAGCTGTGACAGCTGCTGAACAAGACAGCAGCTGTCACAGCTCCTGTATGTGTCGGGAGGACGGCCGAAACGGCCGTTACTCCCGAGACGTACTATTAGGTCATGGAGCGCGAACGATACAGCTGCCATGACCTAATAGTACGTCCAGGAGCGCGAAGGGGTTAAACAATGTCCTCCTGTCAGGTCCAGACCTCAACAACTGACTCCTAGGAGTACTTCTCCGCTTTCGCAGAGACTCTGTTGCATTCATGGCTGACATCCAGCAAATCTTCCATTGCTTCCTTGTTAAAGAAGAACACAGGAACTTCTTAAGGTTCTTTTGGTTCAAGGATAACAATCCCTCCAAAGACCCCATAGAGTATCGAATGCGGCTACACATCTTTGGTAACAGTCCTTCCCCTGCAGTGGCTATTTATGGACTCAATTCAGCTAAGGAAGGTGAGAAAGAATATGGGTCAGATGTAAGACACTTTGTAGAAAAATACTTTTATGTGGACGACTGTTTAGGCTGGGTTCACACGTGGCGGAATTTCACTTAAATTCCGCTGCGGACACTCCGCAGCGTTAATCCGCAGCGGAGCCGTTTCTGCATTGACTTCCACTTCTATTTAGAAGTGTTCGTTTAGACGATGCGTAACATTCCGCTGCGGAGTATAGGCTGCGGAGCGGAATTTGTTGTCCGCAGCATGCTCTGTCTGTTGCGGAGCAGTGGCGGACTCATGGCGGAATTTCTCCATTGACTTCAATGGAGATTCTAAGTTCCGCAATGAAGTCCGCAGCTGTCATGCACATGTTATGTGTGCTGCGGATGCGTCTTGCTTTTTTGCCATGACATTTCTTCATTCTGGCTGGACCTATGTATTTCTAGGTCTACAGCCAGACTGAGGAAGTCAATGGGGCTCCCGTAATGACGGGAGCGTTGCTAGGAGACGTCTGTAAATAGTCACTCTCCAGGGTGCTGAAAGAGTTAAGCGATCGGCAGTAACTGTTTCTGCACCCTGGACAGTGACTACCGATCACAATATACAGCAACCTGTAAAAAAATATAAGTTCATACTTACCGAGAACTCCCTGCTTCTGTCTCCAGTCCGGCCTCCCAGGATGACGTTTCAGTCTAAGTGACGGCTGCAGCCAATCACAGGCCAAGCACAGGCTGCAGCGGTCACATGGACTGGCGCGTCATCCAGGGAGGTCGGGCTGGATGCCGAAAGAGGGACGCGTCACCAAGACAACGGCCGGTAAGTATGAAATTCGTTTACTTTCACTAGGGAAAGTGCTGTCCCTTCTCTCTATCCTGCACTGATAGAGAGAAGGGAAGCACTTTTCCCGCAGTCCGCAGCAGCTAGTCCGCATCAATTTACTGCACATTTTGTGCAGATCCGCAGCAGAATCTGCAACGCAGATTCTGTGCGGCATTGATGCGGACAGTTGCGGAGGAAATCCGCCACGTGTGGTCATGCCCTTAAAATCCCTGCCTACAAATGAGTCTGCAATCAGTCTTCTTAAAAGAGCTCATGAAGTGCTCGCTAGTTCAAACTTGAGATGCCACAAAATCGCCTCCAACAGTAAAGAATTGATGGAAGCCTTTCCTTTTCACGACCACTCAAATGATTTAAGGGACTTCGATTTGGGAACTGACACTCTTCCCATGCAACGTAGTCTTGGGCTACTCTGGGACTTAAAGTTTGACATCTTTACCTTCCAAGTCAGCAGGGAGGAAAAACCCTTTACTCGGAGGGGAGTCCTGTCTGCTATAAACAGCTTGTATGACCCTTTAGGATTTGCAGCTCCTGTCACCATACAATGTAAAGCAATACTCAGTGATTTAACTTGTGATATTTCCGACTGGGATGATCCACTTCCCACTGAAAAGTGAGGTCTGTGGGTAGAGTGGAGGAACTCTCTAACCACTCTATCTAGTCTACATGTTGCACGTCCATATGCCCCTGTGCCATCTACAGAAGTTCAAATACAAAGTCTGTGTGTGTTTTCTGATGCTTCCGTTAAAGCCAAAGAGCTACAAATTCCTGCGAAACTGGATACTATGAGTGTCGAAAGATACCTAAGTGAGCGAGGTTGCACTTGGACTTTCAATCCACCCCATTCTTCTCACACGGGTGGAGCTTGGGAAAGAATGATAGGTATAGCACGTAGAATCCTTTACTCCATCTTCCTGCAAGTGGGTACAGCAAGGCTTACCCATGAGTGCTTGACTACTTTCATGGCAGAAGTATCAGCCATCATTAATGCCAGACCTTTAACTCCAGTCTCAAGTGATCCTGAAGATGCAGTAATCCTTACTCCTATAATGCTGCTTAGGGTATGTTCACACGATGAGAGGCATTTACGTGTGAAAAGACAGACTGTTAACAGCTGCCTCGTTTCACACGTAAATGCTCCTCCTCGCATTTTGCGAGCCGTCTGAGACGCTCGTAAATCTTGAGCTGTGCTTCATTGAGTTCAATGAAGAACAGCTCAAATTACGTGGCAAAGAAGTGCCCTGCACTTCTTTGCCGAGGCAGTCCATTTACGCGTCGTCGTTTGACAGCTGTCAAACGACGACGCGTAAATTACAGGTCGTCTGCACAATACGTTGGGAAACCCATTCAAATGAATGGGCAGATGTTTGCCGACGTATTGTAGCCCTATTTTCAGACGTAAAACGAGGCATAATACGCCTCGTTTACGTCTGAAAATTGGTCGTGTGAACCCAGCCTCACTCAGAAGACTAGCACTGCTCATGCTCCCGCTGGAGAATTCAATACCAAAGACCTTTACAAATGTCAATGGAGACAAGTACAAAGCCTTGCCAATACCTTTTGGGATAGGTGGAAAAAGCAATACATCTCCACGCTACAACCAAGGAATAAATGGCAGAACACCAAACCTAACATCAGAACTGGTGATGTCGTGCTTATGAAAGACTGCCAAGCACATAGGAATGAGTGGCCTCTAGGTCTCGTTATTAAAACATTCCCGGGAGAGGATGGGAACGTCCGGAAAGTTGAGGTCAAGGTTCATAATCACAAGGAGACTAAACTATTTCTCAGACCAGTAACAGAACTTATTTTACTGTTTCCATCTGGGGACTCTGATGGTGGCATCGATTGACGCCAGGCGGGGAGTGTGCTGCTCATAGGCGTAATGTTATGGACTGATATTTGTGACGTTATTTTCTATGCATGTAATTAGTGCTCCAGGTGCCATCTAGTGGCCAGTGTTGGTAATTTCCTCCATTGTGTAATTTCTTGTTTTCCCCACCCATGAGAAGGTGAAAAGCATTCTGGGAAAAAGGAGGGCAGTCTCTTCTATGTCTGCTCAAAGAGCGGAACTGTGTGTTTCATTCCATCCCTCTGGCGGTAGGATAGCCGGTAAGCAGATAGATGGTTTATATTACTGGCTATCAGCAGCCACAGGAATACTGTTAGGACAGTATTCACTCTGTTACATGGGACTGTAATATATCAGTTGGTGTAGTTGTGAAGCTCGGCCTAGCCTCATGGTCGGCCATGTATGGTCCTATACTGTATTTGTACTGCCATACACTGTTCATACTGTACTATAACTGTTATCTCTACTGCTTATTTGCAGATAGGCTTATTATATGTCAGCCTGTTACCTGTATCTGTAGTACATTTATTCAATGTGCCCTTGTTCTTATGTATTGCTGTAATCTAATGGCATGTATATTCTTGTTTGTTCCTCAGTTTTACCCTAATCCTACGACCAGTTAATAAAGCTACAGACTCCCAGCCAGTCTCATTTATTGGCTAGTAGGAAGGTGTTTAGCTGCCTGTCGAGCTCCACATAGACCCCGGGGGTGCGTGAAGTGGGGGCAGGACAGCAGGCTTAGACACAGGTGAGGACGATAGACACAGATTTGATGCAAACAACAGTCTGTTTACTGACAGGTGGTATACAGACACGACCACAAGGGGGTGTAAACAACTTCCTACAGATGAGAGGCATGGTCTCTTGAAATATTATACAATATAATAGCACTGCGGGCAATGGTGGCTCACCACTTAACATCCGGACAGAGCTTTCAACTCCTCCCTGATACAGAGGCAGGGTCCAATTAATCTCCAGGTTCTTTCCCTCTGTGGCTTTTTTCTCTCTCTCTTGCAGGGAGGCTCCCTGTCATATTGACCTGCCCTATCAATTTCTCTGCGTGTGTGAAGGCTACCTGGCAACTTAACCAGCCCTTTTCAATCTCTCTGCTTGCGAGGAGGTACCTGGTAACTCCACCCACCATTACTGGACCCCACTTTATCTCCACACAGCGTGAGGCACGCAGCATCCCTATGCTGATTGAGTCCGCATCCAGTTGTTGGCACAAGAAAACAAAATAGCAAATGGCGTCTGGGCTGTTTGCACTTGCGCTGCAGTAAACCAGGTCACATACCAAATAAATAGTCAGCCATTGTTGCCTGCAATAGAAATCACAGTACAAAGAAATAAAACAATTACAAGAATATACATAAATTACATCTCCAACGGTCCATCTTTAGGATATGGACCTCAAAGGAAAAAAAACAACAACAATTCAGCAAACATGTATATAATGCTCTTAAAGCAACAGTAGCATCTTCTTCAAACTGCATGACACGGCCTGTGTGACGCTCTCTACAATCATTATATATGAACTAGTTATTCTGGATCTGAACTCCTGCCCCATCAATTAATGTCTTTGCATCTGCAATCAATCCACTCATGGCACAGCCTCTAGTAGTATCTATTCCAACAATCTTCTCCATGCTGCTGGGCTCACATAAGAAAGTGATGGGATCCTCTTCTCGACAGCAAAACCCAGGAAACGCTTCCTCTGCTGTAACTACCACAGACAGAGTAACGAAGTGCAGAGATTGTGAATAGACATCCCGTGGAATGTCTATTCACTGTCTAAACACTTCAGTATCGTTAATGTGTTAGTATAAGACAGCACATAGCGATCTAAAAGGATCCCTATGCGCTGACTAAATGAATGGAGAGGAGTGCATGACGCTGATTGGTCACTGATTGGTCAGCGTCATACACTCCTCTGTACAACGCCCACTTGGTCTAAAGTAAAAACACGCCCACTTGGGCATTAAGCAACTCATTAGCATAAATCTGAAATCGCTAATACAGTGGTGAAAACAGATCGTTTTTTTAAATAAAAAGCACTGCTGTCACCTACATTATAGCCCCGATCTCCTTATGTAGGAGATAGGCCACTTATAATGTGGTGACAAAGCCTCTTTAAATGTTGTTCTTATTAATAAAGAAAAATGTGTGAAAAAAAAGGACCATGGAAAATAGCATGGCCATGGAAAGCCAGGTTTGAGGAACCATGATACAGAAGTCATATAGGATAGGGCCCTCTTACCAATCTTGCATTACGGCCCAATAGCTTCACGCTATGCCTCTGACTAAGAAGAAGGCTGGACCTGCTGCTGAATTCAAGATGTTTGTGTAACAATAAAGAGATTTGGAGAGAACGGAGGGTGATTTGGTTATTTTACAAGATAGGAAACCAGGAAGACATTGGAAACCTTTCAAAATCATTATACATTGGTTCATTTGTTGAACTATGTTTAAGATGCTTGAAATTTGTTCCCCATAGGCTGTTTCCATAATCTGCAAAAATCCCATAAATCTTCTACATCAGTGATTCTCAACATTGCTAAGACAAGTACCCCCTACTCAAACAAATTATGTAAAAATACCCCCAAGTCTATTGTCAAACACTGCTCTGTCTTTTAAAAGAGGAGCTTAAAGGATATGCAATAAATGTTTGATAGATGCCAGCTCTGGGACCTGCACCTATATATCGAGAACATGGATAATTTGATCCTCGTCCTGCCTTGTGCAGCGGTAACTAACTACTGGCCGCTGATTTCAGGTGAGTACCAGTGCTCTCTTCATTCTGTTCAATAGGCCTACCCAAGTTTACAGCCTATGGACCGTCCATGTCTCCTTTTGGAAATTCTTGCCTGTCATTTTAAGAGAACTGCAAAGTATTTACTGAGAGACTGCTCAGGTGTCTATTAGTTTAGGTCAAATATGTGCTTGTTCTGTTGCACTGTATATACAGTATGTGATTTTGTTTTTTAGGTCGGCTGGACAACGAGCTGCATAGCCTTACGTCATTGTCACATGTAGGTAGCGTTGTTACTGGACAAGGAAGGAGTGGCTTCTGAGTGGCAGTTACAGGGGAGGTTTAAGGGTTTGCAGGAAGAGCACGAAGCTTGCAGGGGACAGGGCGTAGTAACGCTGATTTGCTGCGCAACCATGCTGACGGAAGGGGGCAGAGAGGAGCCCGTACAAAGAGGAGGTCTGACATCACTAGGAGAAGAGTGGTAGAGCCGAGTCTAGAGTATGACTTAAGGGCTGACAGTCTGTTTAAAGATGTTGGTCTCAACTGAAGTAAAACCAGGACCCTTGTTTGCCATTGATAGCGAGCTTGTCACTCTGCGGGAGACTGGAGGATGAAGCTGCAGGTATAGTGAATCGGAGGTCGGGTGACGTGATGCAGGCCCATGTGGAGCTGAGAAGGAGATCATCTGATGGGAAGTGAGCGACTCCTTTGGGGAGGCAGCATGGCTGCTTTGCCGAGGGGAGTTTAAAGCATCTTTCACGTAGCAGACGTGAGCTAGCAAGTCACCAATAGTGGTCTGGGGACATAGAGGCAGACAATGGATGAGGGTGATTTGCCGCGTTCTGTGCATGCCATCACTGAAGTGAGAAGGCTGCAGTACATCATCGGCCTTAGGAGCTAGGGGCTGTGAAAGTGGTCAGTCTAGCGGTGGGAACCAGTGACAGGGTGTGCAGCACTGTGCTAAAACCAGGAAGTTGTAGGTAGTTCCTTGTGGGATCTAGAAGGATCCGTGTTCTAGTGGCCCGCTTGGAATTCTACGGTGAGGACTGTTTGTCCCATAGGCCTGAAATGCTTTGAGAAATCAGGGCCCTAGAGAGAGAGCTACCTTGTTCCTGTGGTGGTGTGTGTAGAAGTAGGCTTGGACGTGTTGTGTAGTCCCGTAGTGAGATTGACTATTGGATGAGAATATTACAGAACCCTTGAGAGTTAGGAAATTGTGGCAGGTATAGAACCCTTGAAAGTCAGGGAACTGCAGCCTATTGGGAGAGGGCTTTGGAGCGAGGCTGGAAGAGGGAGACATAGTGCCAGTTGGAGAGAGCCTGAGTGAGACTGTGTGAGATAACATAGTCTGGGAGTGACATCTGTGAGCCGAACAGTCCTTCAGAGGAAGAATTCCTAGTGAAACGTTAAGAAACTTTGCCACTTTATGTGATCTGTAACAGTCAAGATTGTGTGCCACTTTAGAGTATTGTAACCATTAAGCATTCTGTGACTCTTTAAGAGATATACATTACACTTTGTGTACCACTGTAATATCAGTTGAGTTCAGTAAAATTCACCTGTCCATACAAACTCATTATGTTTTTGACAGTCTGTCTCTTGTCCAATAACACAAAAAATAGCTGCATACAGAAAGTTTTAAGCATCAAATATAATCATATATAATATTCAGATATGAAGCAGACTCTTTCTTGAGCAATAAAGTATATTTATTATTGCAGATATATCAATTCCATAAGAGGGGGATTTCAAGAGCAAATATGGCTAGAGGGCTATGGCTGTCTCCAAAAGAGGTACACATAGGTGGTCTACTTGAAAGGCTATATACACCTGTGAAAGCAAACATGTTATATAAAGTTAGATACAGAATTATTTGGACAGTGACACAATTTTTGGCATTTTAGCTGTTTACCAAAACATATTTTATATACACAGATATATATTCAATATGGGCTTAAAGTGTTGACTCTCAGAATTAATTTGAGGGTATTCACATCCTAATATGAGGAAAGGTTTAAGAACTACAACTCTTTAATATGCACCTGCCTCTTTTTCAAGTGACCAAAGGTAATTTGACAATTTTCTTCAAAGCTATTTAATGCGCTGCATGGGCTATTCCCTTATTAATCCATCATCAATTAAGCAGCTACAAGGTCTGGAGTTGATTCCAGGTGTGATATTTGCATTTGGAAGCTGTTGCTGTGAACCCACAACATGAGTTCAAAGGAGCTTTCAATGCAAGTGAAACAGACCATCATTAGGCTAAAAAAATGAAGAGATCCATCAGAGAGATAGCACAAATGTTAGGAGT
Source organism: Rhinoderma darwinii (assembly GCF_050947455.1). NCBI lineage: Eukaryota > Metazoa > Chordata > Amphibia > Anura > Rhinodermatidae > Rhinoderma > Rhinoderma darwinii. The sequence goes on from NC_134690.1 coordinate 70,771,481, forward strand.
GGCCAAATCAATGCACACCAGAAGTCATTATCCAAAGATAGATTTTTAAAATGAGTAATTATGCCAGTATAAGTGCGACGTTTCGGTCATGTCTCTGACCTTCATCAGGCCTATAGAATTAATAAATCAATAAATCAAAATATATAAGACTGGAAACATAACATTGTGTCTATAAGCATATACGAGATAGAAAGAATATCACTAATAGGTGGTATATACAGATCATATAGTCACTACATGGATGATATCAGAAAAATATTTACAAATATTTACAATAATCGGTAATGTATAACCGATCTAGAACAATACAAATGAGAAATGGATACATTATTTATATTATTAATGCATACAGAGATCTACAGATTAGCATATCGAGGGCCAAGAGAAGACCACAATCTGAGGGTGCATAGTGTTTGTCCGTGGTATATGTCCGTAAGTGCACACGTGAGATAATGGTGATGATTCCTACTGTAAATAGGTATTATCTGATGTTATTTGTCAAAGAAAAATGTTACATAATGGAATAAGATGACTAAAAACGGCGCCCTCATGTTGTAATAACGATAATTACATTTAAGCTCACTATGTATGAGTGATAATAAACCTGTCCTGTCCCCTGTCATATATTTACCAAAATGCATATGTATATAGAGTAGTAGCTGTATTTCTGTATATGAAATATATCTGATTTCATATAATGCAATATAGTACAGTGTAGAGGAGGAAGGTATAACAGGATGAAATAGTAATATGCAAATAAACAAATAACTGAACAAACAGCACATGTGCAGAAGCATGGAAATGCTTCTAAAAGGATGAAGTACCTGTAATATCCTGGGTCCTGCGTAATGGCGCTTAGTATATGGCGGCTTGCCGTATGTGGAGGCACTGTCAGTATGGCAGAATCCTCCCATTTATATACACCGCAATGAGCGGTGTAATGGGTCACATGGGACGCACTGACGTAAGTATCAACGTCAGTGCGTAGTAGGGGTACCCCTAGTCATGCACCCATACAAAAACCTAGTGCAGCCTGAACACCTTCAAATCAACAGTTTGGTAAATTCTTGAAAAAAAAAAAGGAGCGCACTGGTGATCTCGTGAACTTCAAAAGGCCTGGACGTCCACATAGGACAACAGTGGTGAATGATCGCAGAATCCTTTCCATGGTGAAGAAAAACACCTACACAACATCTACCCAAGTGAAAAACTCTCCCCTGGAAGTAGGTGTTTCAGTACCTAAGTCTACCATAAAGAGAAGACTTCATGAGAGCAAATACAGAGGGTTCACCACAAGGTGCAAACTATTAATCAGCCTCAAAACTAGAAAGACCAGATTACACTTTGCCAAACAACATCTAAAGAAGTCAGACCAGTACTGGAAGAGCATGAAACTAAGAGCAACCTGTACCAGAATGATGGGAGGAAGAAAGTATGGAGAAGGCTTGGAATGGCTCATGATCCAAAGCACACCACATCCTCTGTAAAACATGGTGGAGGCAGTGTGATGGCATGGGCATGCATGGCTGCCAAAGGCACTGGGTCACTAGTGTTTATTGATGATGTGACTGAAGACAGAAGCAGCCTGATGAATTCTGAAGTGTTCAGGGATAAACTTTCTGCTCAGATTCAACCAAATACAGCAAGGTCGATTGGACGTCGCTTCACAGTACAGATGGACAATGACCCAAAACATACTGCGAAAGCAACCCAGGAGTTTTTAAAGGCAAAGAAGTGGAATATTCTGCAATGGCCAAGTCAATCACCAGATCTCATCCCGATCGAGCTGCATTTCACTTGCTTAAAAGAAATGTGTCGCAAATGAACCTTTTTTTTTAAAGTAAGTAACTTATTTCTGTTATATTTTTACGTTTTTTGCGGATTTTTTTTTTTCTTCCACATGGAAAAATTAAATAATCATTTTACATGTTTTCCTATGTTGGCCACCAGAGGGAGCACTTCCCAGGATTACAGCAAGGTGAATAAGGCAAAGCAACCTGACTCTCAGCTGCCGTAAATGTGGGAGGGAATCTCATCCCCCTCCTACAATCCAGGAAAAGGTGTCTTCTAATTGCTAAGCAGTGTCCACCTGCCATTTTGGGTGTGATTCTGCAGTTGGCCGATGCTATAGGACACACCAAAAGGGTAAGGCTTTGTTCACACGCTTACTAAACAAAGGGAAAACAGCTCCTGATTTTTAGCTATTTTTTAATCAAACTCGCGTTTTTGGCGTCGTTTTTTACGGCAGTTTTGGGAGCTGTTTTTCTATAGAGTCAATGAAAAATAGGCTCCAAAAACGTCCCAAGAAGTGATATGCACTTCTTTTTGGCGGGCGTCTTTTTACGTGCCGTTTTTGGAAAACGGGCGTGTAAAAAACGCCCCGTCGGAACACAACGCCGTATTTCCCATTGAACCCAGAGGGCAGATGTTTGTAGGCATTCTGCTTCCCATTTTTCAGCCGTTTTTTCAGGGACGGGGGGGGGGCGTCGGGTGGCGGGGGCCCGTCGGGGTTCGCAAGAGCGGGAGTCTGTGAGAGAGAGAGGGACAGAAAGAGACACACACCTTACCTGCAGTGCAGCTGGTCTTCATAATGGCGCTTTCTATCTCCCTACAAACAGCTTCTCTGCTGTGTGACTCTGACCTGACCTGCGTCTGCGCAGTACAGAGCCAAATAGCAGAGGTAATGGACAGGAGCCGTTCATTGTGCCCTATGCATTGTAGCTGCCGTATTCCATCTCTGTATGTGTCGTTAATCGACACATACAGAGATGAAAAAAAAAAAAATGGCAGCCCCCATAGAGAAGTAAAATTATGAATACATTAAAAAGTAGAAAGTGACAACACAAATAAATAAAATTTTTGTTTACATTATATTAAAAGCAATATAATAATAATAATAATAAAAAAAAAAACATGACACCTTCCCTTTAACCCCTTAATGACCGGGCATGTTTGTACCTTAATGACCAAGCCAGATTTGTCAAATCTGGTATGTCTGACTTTATCAGAGAATAACTCTGTGAAAGTTTTGAATATCCAAGTAATTCTGACATTGTTTTTTCGTCACATGTTGTACTTTATTTTAGTGGTAAAAGTAGACTGATACAAAATGCGGAAATTAATAAATAGAAAAATGGAAGAAATTTTGTAACAATTACCATTTTCCCCTATATTTAACTGCAATATGTCACATATGTACACACATACTGTACAATTTTTTTAAGTAAATATATATTTCTATCTCTTTACTCTATTTTGGCAGCACTTTTGAAAAAATAAATTAAATTTTCAGCAATTTAGAGGACTTACAAATTGAATAATAATTTTATAAATTTTGAAGTACATTTTGTTTTCCTGCACCAAGCCAGGTTTTCAGAGGCTTATAGGTCTCAGAGTGATGGAAACCCCCACAAATGACCCCATTTAGAAAACTAGACCCCTTAAGGTATTTACCTAGGGGTATAGTAAGTATTTTGACCCCACAGTTTTTTGCTAAATTTAATACATAGCAGGTGAAAAAAAAAAACATTTCACTTTTTTTCATAAAAGTATCAGTTTGAAGACCAATTTCTTTGTAAAGCGACCATGAGAATGAAGAAACACACCACAAAATCTATCACCCTGATTCTCCTGTTTTCAAAAATACCCACATTGTGGCCCTAATGCGCTGCCTGGACACACGGCAGGACCCAAAATGAAGGGAGCACCCGGAGGCTTTCAGGACTCATATTTTGCTTGAAAATGTTTTAGGCCCCACTGTACATTTGGAGAGGCTTTGAGCTGCCAGAACGATAGAAACTCCCCATAAACGACCCCATTTAAAAAACTAGACCCCATAAGGTATTTATTTAGGGGTATAGTAAGTATTTTGACCCCACAGTTTTTTGCTAAATTTAATGCATAACAGGTTGAAAAAAAAAATATTCACTTTTTTCATGAAAGTATCAATTTGAAGACTGATTTATTTGTAAAGCGAACATGAGAATGAAGAAACACACCCCAAAATCTATCACCCTCTTTCTCCTGTTTTCAAAAATACCCACATTGTGGCCCTAATGTATTGTTTGGACACACGGCAGGGCCCCAAAGGAAGGGAGCACCCGGAGGCTTTCAGGACTCATATTTTGCTTGAAAATGTTTTAGGCCCCACTGTACATTTGGAGAAGCTTTGAGCTGCCAGAACGATAGAAACTCCCCATAAACGACCCCATTTCGAAAACTGGACCCCTGAAGGTATTTATCTAGGGGTATAGTTAGCATTTTGACCACACAGGTTTTTCGCTAAATATATTGGAATTAGTCTGTAAAAATTAAAATGTACTTTTTTTCTGAAACAACATAGACATTTTTATTATTTACAAGGAATAACGAAGAAAATGCACCCCAACATTTGTAAATCAATGTCTCCCGATTGCGACAATACCCCATATGTGGTAATAAACTGCTGTTTGGACCCACAGCAGGGCTCAGAAGGGAAGGAGCACCATTTGGATTTATGATTTTGCTGAAATGGTTTTCGGTGCCATGTCGCATTTGCAATGCACTGGAGGGACCAAAACAGTGGAAACCCCCCAAAAGTGACCCCATTTTGGAAAAACCTTCAAGGAATTTTTCTAGGGGTATAGTGAGCATTTACACCTCACGGGTCTTTTGCAGAGTTTATTAAAATTAGGGTGTGTAAATTAATATAAAAATTTTTTCCACTAAAATGTTGCATTTTCACAAGGGATAAAGGAGGAAAAAAACAAACATTTTTTATAAAGCAATTTCTCCCGAGTACGAAAATACCCCACATGTGGTCAAAAGTTTTTTCATTAGAAATTAATTAACCCTTTCAGGACTGATCCATTTTTTGCTTTCATATTTTAGATTTTCACTCCCCGATTTCCAAGTGCCATAACTTTTTTATTTTTCCATCAATAGAGCGGTGTGAGGGCTTATTTCTTGCGGGAGGAGCTGCAGTTTTTATTGGTACCATTTTTTGGTACATAAAAAGTGATTCAAAAGTTCACATTTTTTTTTAGAGCGAAGGTGACAAAAAAAAAAAAACAGCGATTTTGGCGGTTTCAATTATAATTTTTTTTTAAGGTGTGCCCTGTGCAAATTAAATAATGGTATATTGTAATAGTTCGGACTTTTACGGACACAGCAATACCAATTTTGTTCATTTTTTTACATTACTTTAGAAGAAAAATGCGAAAAGGTGTTTTGTTTTTTTAACTTTCAAAAAAAAAAAAAATTCTCACTACCAATAACTATAATTCTTCTACACATTTTATTAATCAATCCCCTTAGGGGACTTGATCCAGCGATCATTGGATCACTGGTACAATATACTGCAATACTAATGTATTGCAGTATATTGTTATTCTTACAGGCTTCTGTAACAGAGCGATCGCTGTACCTGTCCGTTAGTACCGAGGGGGCCTGCTGTAATACACAGCCGACACCCGCAGCTTATGGAGCGGGCTCAGCACGTGAGCCAGCTCCATACATCAACCGCCGCACCATGACGGGCAATTAAGTCATAGTGCGCAAAGGGGTTAATGCGCAGCGGATGGTTCAAAGTGAAAATTGCAATTTTCCACTGATACGCCATTTTAGTGCATAATATGTTGTGCCCAGTTTGTGCCACAGAAGACAAATACCTCATAAAACGTTAAGCGGGTTCTCTCGGGTATGGCGACGCCATATGTGTGGGCGCAAACTGCTGCTTGGGCACACTGTAGGGTTCAGAAGGGAGGGAACGCCATTTTGATTTTGGAGCGCAGATTTTGCTTGGTAGGTTTCTGTTTTGGGTTTCGCTGGTATTTCAGTTTATAATGTGGGGGGTATGTGTAATCTGTGCGGAGTACATCAGGGCATAATAAGAGGGTATGATAATGGGGTAAATAAATAATAATTCATAGATGTGTGGCCGGTGTCGCACTGATAAATGGCTCCCGATCTTATCCACTTTTGGACACTCTGCACATTTTGCATCGCCATATTCTGAAAGCCAGAACTTTTTTATTTTTTCACCACCGGAGCCCTCTGAGGGCTTATTTGTTGCGGGACAATATGTAGTTTTCATTGGTACCATTTTGGGGTACAAGCGATTTTTTTTGATCACTTTTTATTCAATTTTTTTGCAATCCTGAGCAAAAAACAGGAGTTCTGACACCGTTTTTTAGGTTTACTTTTTGCGGCGCTCACCGTACGCTATAAATGACATTTGTAATTTATTCTGCGAGTTGGTACGGTTACGGCGATACCATATGTATATAGGTTTGGTCCTTTTTTTTAGCGTTTGCACAATAAAATGACTTATTTATAAGAAAAAAAAAAATTCTGTGTCACAATTTTTTTATTTTTTAGTCAAAAAAGCTGTGTAAGGGCTTGTTTTTTGCGGGACGGATAGAAGTTTTTATTGGTACTATTTTCGTGTACATGCGACTTTTTGATCACTTTTTATTTTTTATTTAGGGAGCGGTGGTGACCAAAAAAATTGTGATTCTGTCGTAGTTTGTTATTGATTTTTTTTGGGGTGTTCATCGTGCGGGAAAAATAACATTACAGTTTTATAGTTGGGGTCGTTACGAACGCGGTGATACAAAATATGTGTACATTTTAACGTGTTCATTTTTTTTCTATAATAAAAGTCTTATTATAGTGAAAAAAAGCATTTTGTGTTTATAGAACTTATAACTTTTATTTTTTAACACTTTTTTTAAAACATTTTTATTACTTTTTTTTACTTTTTTCACTTGTCCCACTAGGGGACATTGAGACTTGCAGCTTTGATCGCTGCTAGAGTACATTACACTACACACGTAGTGTAATGTAGTCTAACTGTCATTGTGACGTGACAGTCACACTGACAGGAAGCCTCGGAGGACCGGCCGGAGGCTGCTCCTCCGAGGCTTCCGTACATGGCAACCCGGAGGTCATTATCTGACCTCCGATTGCCGTGACAAGCATCGGTAGCCCCCACGATCACTTCGTGGGGGCTGCCGATGTGCTTCAAACCACTTAAATGCGGCGACGGCAATCCGTCGCGCACTTAAGGGGTTAACTGCCGAAAGCAGCGGCGATGGTCCGCTGTCCGGCGAGACTGATGTCTCAGCTGTCAGGACAGAGTGACAGTTTGAAATGCGGACGAAAATGAACGTCATGGTGCGGGAACTAGCAGCTGACCATGACGTTAATTTTCGTCCTTGGTCGTGAAAGGGTTAAGACAAAATGTAAGGCAGAAAGACCCACAAACAAGCAACAAATGAAGACGCTGCAGTAAAGGCCGGGCAAAGCATCACAAAGGAGGAAACCCAGCGTTTGGTGATGTCCATGGGTTCCAGACTTCAGGCGGTCATTGCCTGCAAAGGATTCTCTACAAAGTATTAAAACAATTTATGGTAATGTTAATCTGTCCAATTACTTTTGAGCCCCTGAAATGAGGAGGCTTTGTAGAAAAATGGTCGTAATTTCTAAACGTTTCACAGGATATTTTTGTTCAACCCCTGGAATTAAACCTGAAAGTCTACACTTCAATTACATCTCAGTTGTTTCATTTCAAATCCAATGTGGTGGCAGCAGAGCCCAAATCATGAAGATTGGGTCACTGTCCAAAAAATTCCGGACCCAACTGTATATATATATATATATATATATATATATATATATATATATACATACATACCTATATCTCTATATACAGGGGCGGACATAACATTGGTGCAACATGTGCAGCGGCACAGGGACCCAGTAGGTAGGGGGACCCACTGTCACCTTAAAGCAGCCACCTTCTGTCTATTATATTACATGTAAATGCCTGAGGTAATACATTGTATGACTAACTACTGATGGATTGTTAGAGAGACATAATGAGGTAATGAGATATTGAAAAACAAGGGGCCCATATACTGTTCTTGCACAGGGGCCCTGAGCTGTCTGTGTATGCTACTGTCTATGTATATATATATATATATATATATATATATATATATATATATATATATATATATATCTAGATGTATAGATACATATATATATATATAGATATAAATCAATGTTTTGTGATTTTAAACAGCTTTTAAATTGACTTTTATTAAACTCTTATTACTTTTTAAGATACAGCTTCTATGTATTCTGTATACATAGAAGCTGTATATTAATAAGTAAAAAAAAAAATGAAATAATAAAAGTCAATTTAAACGTCATTTCAAATCACATAAATTTTGCTTTAAAAAATGCCTTTAAGGATGGTTACTTATTCTTGTACAGAGGAGAAAGCCAACACAAATGACACTGCTTTAAAAAGCTCAGCTGTCCTGACATGTCTTAGTACATGCTTAGTAAATACTTGTTTTCCCCATAAAATAATGCTGGAACATCTTATCTTAGAAGTGTACATTTCCAGGAAGAATAACATAGGAATGGCACAATGCAAAGATAAATTGACATCTAAATTTTACAATTCCCCTTGTCAATGGGGTGTGTCCTAACAGTGTCCAATCAGTGCTAGGAATGTCAGACTATAAAGGCCACACTCTATTAACAAAGGGAATGGTGATACACAGATGTCAATCGATTCATACAGTTCCAGGAGGAATAACAGAGTGATGACACAATGCAGAGTTCGAAGAAAACAATTCTAGAATTCCAGTCCACAATTATTATTTCAAGGTGAATAAAAATATTTACTAAAACAAACAAGTCTGTAGTTATTATTTATCTAAATCATGTTTTATATTAAGAAGCGCAGGAATCTCATCATAGAGTCGTTTTATCATTGTATTCTACATAAATGTCTAGGTGGTAGTTAAAGATAAATTAAATCAAAGCAATATGAAGTATGGACTTCTATGGAAAAGCACAACCATCCTATAATATCAGCATCCAGTTTTTGGAGTAACACCATCTACTTGTATGTTTAGCTACCCATTACTAGGTAGTATATGCATCTTATTTCCGATAAGTCACTAGTCTATATGTATGAGAAAGAGGGTTGGCAATATTTACATTTTTATATACAGTTATACTTAGGCTGTGTGGTTATTACACGTAGTTCATTATTGTAGGTTTTAAGCCCATTAATTCCATCTGATATCTTATCTAGGGTATTGTGTGAGTTATAGTAATGAACTCTGAGAACAAACTAGAGAAAAACCATGTTGTGTGATCCAGGAACCACTTTCCAAATAGAGTCAATAAAGGAAATCCTGTACTGCCTTTCAAGTGGTTTAATGTTACATAAACTACGCCCCAGTCTGTGTAAACATTTTAAACGTTGAACCAGCAAACTCACTAATGGTGGTTATACACCTAAATAGCTGACGGCCGCACGCTTGTTCATCAGACAGCTATTCCTCCCGACTCCATCCATCATACACGTGCACGCTCGGCTCGCCTGAGCATTTATGTGTACTCAAAAGGAAGAGGGGAATAAGCTGCTGTCAAGCACCTATGGCAGTGGCCTATCTCCCGTCAGTACAAGGGTATGTTAACACGCTGAGTCAAAAACGTCTGAAGATACGGAGCTGTTTTCAAGGGTAAACAGCTCCTGATTTTCAGATGTTTTTTAAGCCACTCACGATTTTCGCTGCGTTTTTCGCGCCGTTTTTTTTACAGCCGTTTTTGGAGCTTTTTTTCAATAGAGCCTATGAAAGTCCCAAGAAGTGCCCTGCACTTATTTTTCGCTGCCGTTTTTTTACGCGGCCGTTTTGAAAGAAGGCTGCGTAAAAAAAAGGCCCATTGGAACAGAATTCAGTTTTCCCATTGAAATCAATAGGCAGATGTTTGGAGGCATTCTGCTTCCGATTTTTCTGCCGTTTTTCAGGCGTTTACAGCCCGGAAAACGGCCGAAAACACTCTGTGTGTACATACCCCAAAGGTTTGGACATGTTGAAGTTCATCATGCCCGATCCTTCTTTCCCCTGATATCAGCAGTCGGGGGGAGTTGGGAAACACTATACACATTAGATGGTTGATCGGTCCCACATAAATCTAATGTGTTAGGACACCTGAAGTTTGTTAATATTAGTTATTAATTATGCAATAATAGTTTTTTCAAAATAAAAGTAATTAAAAAATACTAATTTTCAATAACTTTTTCAATGCACCTCCAAGGTTTAATTAAGAAAACAGAGTCCCTCCCATCCCCAATACCCTACATCAAAAATTATTCTGATTCTTTGTTAATACTGCAAATTCCTCTTTCGGTCCTCTAGTACCATTTCACATTACTTGACAAAATGTGTTCCAGAGATTGCCACTGGTTATTTCAACTTCTGGTAGCTCAAACAAATGATTTTGAAACTGAAGTCTAAAATTGCAGTTTTAGGTAGAAACAATTTTATGATGTTGATATTGTACCAAAAAGTTACATGACTATCATTTACACTTTTATCTTCTAAGTGCTGTGATCTGTATGGAATGTAGTAGTAGTAGAGGTGATCCAATACCGCTCAGTTCTAAACACATTCAATTTCAGAGATTTTTAACCTTGAGTAATATCATATTTTTTGTGTGTGTAGTCACCAAGGATGCCTTCCCCATTTTTTCTGGATAATATATTTAGGGACAAATTGGAACCGACAATTAAATCATTAAGATTATAATTAACATCTGTCTATAGCTCAGAATACTGATATGAACACATAATTACAATCACAATAATCTGCACAAGCTTCTCCAGTTTATTATTAATTTTATTACGGACATTAAACAAAAAAACCCTATTTTTTTCACATTGCTCATGAATTTATAGATGGTTTACAATCATGCGTGTTAAAGCAACTCTACAGTCACAAGATTAAAAATGTCAGTCAGTTCCTATAGGTGCTGCTTGCCTGCTATTTACTTTCCTCAGTGCTTGCTTCTTGACTGCTTTTAGCTCAGCTCTATTAGGACAGAGCTGTGTTCTATGACTACAGCTTAGCTACAAATCAGTCATAGTAACCGGGAGCCTGTAGTGTCGCTTTAAGTCGAACATACCATATTTCAGCCCTAACCACTCTTTTGTTAGGCCAAGTTTGTATGTTAAGTATTTGCTGCAGAAGAATACTCAGCAAATTTACATCAAAATCCACGTAAAAATGTGCGGATTTCACTCATTCAATACAATTGGGCCTCATTTATGAAACCTGTCTGGCAGCTTTAATTTTTCCAGAGCAGTTTAAGAAAAGAACACTGAGCTTTGATTTATTGCTATGGGTAATAAAAACAGCAACAGCTGTTTTCTGTTCATCTTGCCGTTAAAAAAATTTGATAAAAAATGATAAAAAAGTCACTATGTACTCCAAAATGGTACTAGTTTAAAGTACAAGCCGTCCCAAGAAAACAAAAGCCCTTATACAGCTGAACCGGCGGAAAAATAAAAAAGTTATGGCTCTTCAAATATGGAGACAAAAACAAATTATTTTTAAAAAACCGGTGTTTTTACTGTATAAAATTATTAAAACATAAGAAAACTATATAAATTTGGTATCGTCGAAATTGTAACGACCCGCTGAATAAAGTTATTATATTATTCATACCACACGGTAAACGGTGTAAATTAAGGATGCAAAAAAGAGTGGCAAAATTGCTGTTTTTTTCTATTACCCCCAAAAAAAGTTAAACCTGTCCCGCAAAAAACAAGTCCTCATACAGCTATGTCAACGCAAAAATAAAACAATTATAACTCTTTGAATGCGACGATGGAAAAATGTAAAAAAATAGCTTTGTCATTAAGGCCTAAAATAGGCTGGTCATTAAGGGGTTTACTTTTAACATGGGTGTAATGTATTGGAAAACTGTTCAAAAAAGAAATAAAAGAAACAATTAAAAAATGGTGTAATGTTTTCAGCCATGTCCCCTTTGTCTAATATTATAACTTGCTTAGAAATGAGAAATTATTTTGTTTGTTACATATGTATAAGATGGGACACCTGAATGGGGGCAAACACTTTTTCCACAGCACTGCAATATTACATCAGGCTAGTGTGCCAATAGTAATGAGATAATTACATATTGGATTAAAGTGGTTTTCCCATGAAGGACATTTATGACATACCCACAGGATGTAATCCTCTGAAAATCATGGTTGAACAGCAGCACACGTCTCCCAAATTTCAATGAATATATTCTTTTATTGGTCAAACATCCAGTAAAAAAATAGCCAATATATTGATTGAAATTTGGGAGATGTGTGCTTCTGTTTAACCATGCTTTTTCTGAGGATTACATTAGTCAGACTGGGTTTGTCTGATTTTACAGCATGACTCCGCTCCTGTTATCGGGATTTGTGCTGCTTCAAATACTTTATTTTTTGGATACCCACAGGATGTGTCATAAATGTCGGATAGATGCGGGTCCCACCTCTGGGATCCGCACCTATCTCTGGAACGGAACCCCCTAAACCCTGTTCTAGCTTTTTGTGCTCACGCTGGCTCTCGGCTACTTACTGTTTACATGGTCAGGAGTTGAGCTATGCTGTTTCCGTAACTTCCATAGAACTGAATAATAGTTATGGAAACAGTGTAGCTCGCATGCTATTCTGCTTCCTAAACTGCCATTCACTACTATGGGAGTTACAGAAACAGCGTAGCACAGCGTGTTATGCTGTTTCCGTAACTCCCGACCATGTCCCGACCATGTTATCAGGAAGTGGCCAGTGTCACGAATCTGTGGCTATGTGGACCCACTAGGACGCACCGCCGTAGCGAGATAGCAGCTGGCCAAGCAACAGTGTACCAAGTCTATACAAAGTCCAAGAACAAGGGTACCTGTAATAGTCCAGACAGTAGCAGCGGCTTGGGCACAGATGGTACTTTGACAGCAGGTGATGCAAAACGTGGCAGGAGGTACCAGGCATGGCAGATGACACCAGACATGGTGTAAGACAGAAGGAGCAGCCGATGGCACAACACGACTTCAACACTAAAGAGGGCACAGGAACAAATATAGCACGGGATACAGGATACGGGTAGCAGGGCACGGGAACACAGGGAACAGGACACCACTAAGGAACCATTTGCAAGACTAACAGATGAATACAAACAACGCTCAGGCAAGGAGTGAAGGGGCAGAGCCTTTTTTATAATCCAGGATGATCTAGGAGTAATTAGTTCATTCTTAACATGTTTGCGCTCTGGCCGTTTAAGGCCAGGAATGAGCTTGAGCGCACACCTTTGTGATCACAACAGGAAAGGACGGCCGCAATGTGCTGGCATCTCAGAGGAGGAAGAAGTCGGCAGGATGGAAGGGGTCTGCGGTCTGCGACCGCGGCCGTTACAATATCCCCCTTACGCCCCCTCTTCTTGAATCCAGAGCGAGAGAGGATTTCTTAATGAGGGTAGGGACATTAAGGTTTTCTTCTGGCTCCCAGGACCTCTACTCAGGACCAAACCCCCTCCAATCCACTAAATAGAAAGTTCTTCCTCCTACCCTCTTGCAGTACAGGATCTCCATTACTTTGAACACATCGGAAAAACCGCTGGGAGCAACTGCAGGACTAGGAGTCTTACTGTAGCGGTTTAGCGCCACAGGTTTCAGGAGGGACACATAAAAGGAGTTGGGGATTTTGAGGGTAGGAGGCAGCCAAAGCTTAAAGGAGACAGGGTTAGTTTGTTGCAGGATCTCAGAAGGTCAGAGGAACCTGGGAGCAAATTTGTACGTAGGCACCTTCAGACAGATATTCCTTGAGGACAGCCAGACTTTGGTACCTGGAAGATACCGAAGCAGCTCTCTTCTTCTAGTACCTGCTTTTCTCTTCATGCGATCGACTGCTAGCAGAATAGAGGACCGGGTCTGTTGCCATATTTGAAGAAAGTCACCAAATGCAGTCAGCTGCGGGTACCTGAGATGTAGCTGAAACTGGAGCAGGGATTCTTGGATGTTGACCGTACACAATGTAGAATGGTGTGGAAGTGGTGGACTCACTTGTGTGATTGTTGTATGAGAACTCAGCCCATTGAAGAAGCTGTACCCAGTCATCATGCTGCATGGAAATGAAGTTACATAGTTACATAGGTTAAAAAATATACAAAGGTCCATCAGGTTCAACTTTTCTCAATAAATTACCTGTCAATCATTGCTTGATTGACTATAACCCTCAATGCCATTCCTAAATAAATTTTTACCCATAAAGACTCCACACTGTCACAGTCTCCCCCAATGTTTTCATTCCGGACTGGTCTTAGGCTGGATTTTACAAACAAACATCTCCACCTTTTTTATCTTTTCTATCCCTTCTGAATACGGTATAGCCCCCCACATTTGTTACTCAGACATGGCTCTCATCCAGCCAGGTTTGTGTTATGCCCACTACATAATATCCATGTCAGTCATTAGAATATCCAACTCGCCCATTTTACTTGCAAGACTTCTTGCATTTGCCAGCATACATTTAATCTTACCGACACCTTTAGTATTCTTAGGTCCGTATTTATTCCTAGGTGCTTCCCTACTTGGCTGGCTAACCCCAGCTCCCACTAAACTCCTATTATCCCCTTCTGTATCAAACTCCCTGTGTACTCTATCTAACCCCGCTTGTGTATCCCCACCCTACCTCCCCCTGATCCTAGTTTAAAAGCTCCTCCAGCTATTTAACCATTCTTTCCCCCAGCACAGCTGCACTGTCCCCATTTAGATTTAACTCCCTAATCTCCCGCTGTGTTTCTAGTGACGCTCATGGCACTGGTAGTATTTCTGAAAACACTACCTTGGAGGTCCAGGACTTTAGCTTCTCTCCTAGTGACGAAGATAATTCTCCATGATCTGGTTAATACTCTCGACTTGACCATTGGACTGGAAGTGGTAGGCTGAGGCTGGAGGGCTCTCCAGAATTTTAAGGTGAACTGAACCCCCCGATGAGACATAATGTGAAGGGGCAAGCCATGCAAACAAAAGATCTATTGAATGAAAAGATTTCCTAGTCAAGGAGCAGAAGGTAGCCTGGTCAGAGGGATAAAATGTGCCATCTTCGAGAACTGATCCACCGCCACCCAGACAGTATTGCAGCCTTCTGAGGGGGCAAGATCTGTTACAAGGTCCATCGCAAAGGGTCTGCCAGAGAGCATTGGGTACAGGCAGAGGTTGGAGCAGACTGGCAGGCTTGGAGTGTGCAACCTTGTTAGAAGCACACACAGTGGCGGAGTAAGTAGACCATAGGCCCTGGGCTATTACCCAAACATGGGCCCCCCTTCCACACCGCCGCCCTGCCGTAACTATTTTTAACACTACCTTTTTGGGCAACCATTAACAAATGGGTGCTATGATTCCCCTTGTCACAGGGCTGTGTCCCTACATACTGACAATATCACACTGTGCAGGGACACATCCTCCTGACAAGGGGAATTGTCTATCAGTACTGGACTGCAGAAAGACTTTTTGTGAAATACAAGGATTTCCTATAATAAACATGTCAGGAGAGGTGACAGATTCTCTATATATCTAGTTACTCACAGGGGACGATGTCTCAGATTCTAGTCGTTTTTTTCCTCTTTTCTTATCCATCCGGTCCAGACCTCATGACGACTTCTCCCAGCCATGACCCATTTCTGCAGAATTTGCCACTCAGATGTCTGCAACTCCTCACTTTTTCAACATTTCCACACCTATAAATTAAATAAAATGATCATGGTTCCACATACTGTGCCCCTAAATATAATAGCACCAAAGACTGCGCGCCTGAATATAATAATACCAAACGCTGTAAAACACCACATATACACAGCCCCCTGTACATAGTGCCGCAAACAGCCCTCTGTACATAGTGCCACACATAGCCCCTGTAGATATTACACACCCCCATAGATAGCGCCACACACAGCCCCTGTAGATATTACACCCCCCTATAGCTAGCACCACACACATCCCCCCCGTAGAGAGCGTTACACACAGCCCCCTATAGATAGCGCCATACAACCCTCCCCTCTTGTAAATAGCGCCTCAGAGCCCCCCTGTAAAGAGCTTCACACATATACTGCTGTGGATAGCGCCACACAGCCCCCCCTTGTATATAGTGTCACACAGCGCTCCCCCTTTGTATATAGGGCTACACAGCGCTCCCCCCTTGCATATAGGGCCACTTAGTGCTCCCCCTTGTATATAGGGCCACTTAGCACTCCCCCTTGTATATAGGGCCACATAGCGCTCCCCCTTATATATAGGGCCACTTAGCGCTCCCCCTTGTATATAGGGCCACATAGCGCTCCCCCTTGTATATAGTGCACACAGCGCTCCCCTCCCCCTTGTATATAGTGTAACAGAGAACTCCCCCCTTGTATATAGTGTCACAGAGAACTCTCCCCCTTTGTATATAGTATCACACAGCGCTCCCCTCCCCCTTGTATATAGGCCCACACTGCGCTACCCACCCCCTTGTATATAGGGCCACCCAGCACTCCCCCCTTTTATATAGTGTAACAGAGAACTCCCCCCATTGTATATAGTGTCACGGAGCACCCCCCCCCCCCTCCTTGAATATATGCACAGCGCAACCCCCACCTAAAAAAAATAAATATATATTTTACTTACCTTGCTGCGTTCTCGTGGCGGACGCTCAAGCTGGACACATGTGAAGCCTCCGGACTAGACGCATTCACAGACCGGCGTGATGCAGTACCTCATCACGCCGGCCTGCACAGGGAGTCTTCCCAGTGCCTGATAGGCTGCAAGCCTAATGTGGCCTGCAGCCTATAATATTCATTTGTATCTGAGGACTCAGATACAAATGAATGTGGCTGCCACTGCCGCTGTAAAACACCACATATACACAGCCCCCAGTACATAATGCCACACACAGTCCCCTGTACATAGTTCCACACACAGCCCCTGTAGATATTACACACTCCCATAGATAGCGCCACACACAGCCCCTGTAGACATTACACACCCACTTATACCTAGCACCACACACATCCCCCCCCCGTAGAGAGCATTACACACAGCCCCCTATAGATAGCACCATACAACCCTCTCTTGTAAATAGTGCCACAGAGCCCCCCTGCAAAGAGCGCCACACACATACCGCTGTGGATAGCGCCACACAACCCCGCTTGTATATAGTCTCACACAGCGCTCCCCCTTTGTATATAGGGCCACACAGCGCTCCCTCTTGCATATAGGACCACTTAGCGCTCCCCCTTGTATATAGGGCCACATAGCGCTCCCCCTTGTAAATAGGGCCACTTAGCACTCCCCCTTGTATATAGGGCCGTATAGCGCTCCCCCCTTGTACATAGTGCACACAGCACTCCCCCTTTGTATATAGTGCCACACAGTGCTCCCCTCCCCCTTGTATATAGTGTAACAGAGAACTCCCCCCCTTGTATATAGTGTCACAGAGCACTCCCCCCTTTGTATATAGTGTCACACAGTGCTCCCCTCCCCCTTGTATATAGGCCCACACAGCGCTACACTCCCCCTTGTATATAGGGCCACCCAGCACTCCTCCCTTGTATATAGTGTAACGGAGAACTCCCCCCCTTGTATGTAGTGTCACGAAGCACTCCCCCCCCCCTCATTGAATATATGCACAGCGCTTCCGCCACCTAAAAAAATAAATATATATTTTACTTACCTTGCTGCGTTCTCGTGGCGGCCGCTCAAGCTGGACGCATGTGAAGCCTCCGGACTAGACGCATGCGCAGACCAGCGTGATGCCGTACCTCATCACGCCGGCCTGCGCAGGGAGTCTTCCCTGCGCCTGATAGGCTGCAAGCCTAATGTGGCCTGCAGCCTATAATATTCGTTTGTATCTAAGGACTCAGATACAAATGAATGTGGCTGCCACTAGCACTGGGGCCCCCTCCGATGCTAGCCACGCCACCGGGCATGAATCGCCCTAATGATAATCCGCCACTGAGCACACACAGTGCAGGAAGAGACAAAGTCCACAATATCTTTTGACAGCGTGGGCCACCAGAAATTACGAGTAATCAGGTCTCTAGTCTTAGGAACACCAGCGTGCCCAGCTAGTTTGGAGCTGTGTCCCCAGTGAAGAATGCTTCTCCTTTCTGCCAACTGAACAAAAGTCCTCCCCTGGACAGTGCATTGGCCCTCACATTTTTGTCAGCGAGACGATGGTGAAGCACAAATGGAAATGGGTGAAGAGCAGCGACTACCTGGCTTGACGGGGGTTTAGCCGTTGAGCCAACTGGATATAGGTAAGGTTCTTGTGGTTGGTGTATATCAGGATGGGATGAGCTGCACCCTCTAGCAGATGTCTCCACTCCTCCAGAGCCAATTTGATGGCCAGTAACTCCCGATCCCCAACAGAGTAATTGCGCTCTGTACGGGAAAAAAGTCTAGAGTAATAGCCACATACTACTGCCTTTCCTTTTAAGCTTCTCTGGAACAGTAGTGCACCTGCACCAACAGAAGAATCGTCCACCTCTAATGAAAACTGCCGAGACACGTCAGGTTGATGGAGGATCGAGGCTGAAGTGAAGGCATTCTTGAGACTACTGAATGCTGACTCTGCCTCTGGAGTCCACACCTTGACATTCATACCTTTCTTGGTAAGGGTAGAGATGGGGCCATCAGTGAAGAGATGTTTGGGATAATTTGATAGAAGTTAGCGAATCCCAAAAACCGCTGTATAGACCGTAGGCCCTGAGGGTGTGGCCACTCCAGGATGGACTTTACTATCTCAGGATCCATCTTGAGACCCTGATCCGAGATGATGTCGCCCAGGAAGGACAGAGAATTTTTCCAAACGTGCACTTCTCCAGCTCGGCATACAGACGATTCTCCCTTAATCGCAGCAGGACTTGACAGACATGCCTCCGATTTGTCGTCGGATCTGGGGAAAAAATAAAAATATCATCGAGATAGACCACAACACAGACATAGAGGAGATTTCGGAAGACATTTTTCACAAATTCTTGGAAGACCGCGTGAGCATTACACAGGCTGAAGGGCATCACCAGGTATTCATAGTGCCCATCTCGAGTGTTAAATTCTGTCTTCCACTCGTCATCTTGATGGATTCAGATTAAGTTATAGGCCCCACGCAAGTCTAGTTTAGAGAAGAATTTGGCTCCTTGTATACAATCAAATGGTTCCGAGATCAGTGGCAAAGGGTATTTGTTTTTTACCGTGATATGCAGGGTCGAAGGGATCCGTCTTTTTTCATTACAAAAGAAGAACCCGGCACTGCCCGGGAGGAGGATTTTCATGTAAAACCCCTCTCCAGATTCTCCTTGATATAGGCCGACATGGACTGAGTCTCTGGCAAGGAGAGGGGTTATACCCGTTCACGGGGCGGTGAAGCATTAGGAACCAGTTAAATCGGGCAGTTGTACGCCCGGTATGGGGGAAGCATCTCAGCCTCCTTCTTGCAAATGTCGTCCGCAAACTGTGCAAAATGAGTGGGTAATCCTGTCAGTGACTGAGACATAGGAGGCAGGACAGGCTGAATCTGTTACAAGCGGCGGTGGAGACATATGGAACACCATTGGAGAACTTCTCCAGGAACTCCAGTCCAGGACCGAGGAATGAAGGAGCCAAGGCAGACCCAGCAACACCACATTGACGGCTTTGGGCAAGATGAGGAAAGTAATCTGCTCGGTATGAAGGGCTCCCACTTGGAGCTTCAGTGGCTTGGTCTCAGACACGATGGGATCGGGCAGAGGAAGTCCATTCACCGAGGCAACAGCCAGAGGTGTCTCCAAGGAAACCGTTGGTAACTGGAGCTGATCCACTAAGTCCTGTTGGATAAAGTTTGCCGCGGACCCAGAGTCCAGGTAGACAGAGACCCAGTGCCTCTTCTCACTGGACACTATAGTCACAGAAATGGACAATTTGGAAGAGAATTTATTATTTAGTCCTTTTCCACCTAAGGTTGTCTCTCCAACCAATAATAGGCACTGCAGTCTCTTTGGCTTTTGGGGACACAAACGCACAAAATGGCCTCTGAGGCCGCAATACAGACAGAGTCCCGAAGTACGTCTGCGTTGTTTCTCCTGGACAGACAACTTGAGATGGTCTATTTGCGTAGGCTCCTCTGGTGGAACAGCTAATGAGGGCAGCAGGTATAGCTGGAATGTAGGATCCAGCCTAGGCAATCTCCTGACCCGGCGAGTCTCTTGAGACACCGTTCCTGGATCCTCATGACAATCCGGGTGGCTAGAAAAATGAGGTAATCTAGGGTAGAAGGCGGCATGCCCGTCTTTAATATCGGAGGATAAATCTTGCCAGAATGTTGCACCAAGGCTTTGTTGTTCCAGAGAAGCTCTGCCGCCAGTGAATGGAACTGAATGGAGTACTCGCCCACGGAGGTCCCTCGGCGAAGGGTCAGCAGGGATGCGGCTGAAGAAGAGACTCGCCCAGATTCCTCAAATACTGTGCTGAAAGTCTGCAGGAAACACTGTATGTCATGTCACGGGTCTCTGGTCCTCCACGTTCCCAGATGGGGTTCGCCCATGCCAGGTCCTTGCCAGTAAGGAGAGAGATTATGAAGGCAAACCTTGCGCCATCGGAAGAAAATACTCCGGCATATAGAGTGAAGTGGATCTGACATTGGTTCAGAAATCCCCTGCAGGTCTTCGCGTCTCTGTCGTAGCAGGGAGGTAGTGGCAGAGAGAATTGGGGATCGGTACTGCCGCGAGGTGTAGGAGGAGGAACAGGAGCAGGTGCTGTGAAGGCTCCTGTAATAGTCCATACAGTAGCAGCCGCTTCCACAAGGCCTAACGCTCGTACAACAGTCCCCAACACGGCTCAGTGCCTGAAGAAGGTCATTAAGTCCGAAACGTTGCACTCCGCCACTGGCATTAAGATAAATAAAAAATCTTAACTCCAATTGGTGTGCCAGATACTTTTTTCTTATTCAGAATTGGGTTGGGCCCCTATCCGTGCACCACCACGAGCTGGTGCTATCTGAACCTCCATACATATCCTGTGAATATGTAATAAATGTCCTTCATGAGAAAACACCTTTACATGTAATTTTTGGGTTGAGAGACTTCACATGCAAAATGGAAAACTACTTTAAAAAACATTTAAAGGTAAAATCTAGTCAAAATGATCCTTGAAATGTATTTAGCCTTGAGAATAAAATGTATTTATTCTTGAGAAGAGACGTCTAAGGGGGGACATAATGCGTTTGTAAGAGTATATACATGGTCCATACAAAAAATATGGTGAAAAGATGTTCCATTTAAAATCCCCTCAAAAGGCAAGAGTGCACTACTTCCGTCTGAAGAAAAAAAAGGTTCAATCTCCAGAGGAGACAAACCTTCTTTACTGTAAGGGTATGTTCACACAAGGTCATTACGTCCGTAATTGACGGACGTATTTCGGCCGCAAGTACCGGACCGAACACAGTGCAGGGAGCCGGGCTCCTAGCATCATAGTTATGTACGACGCTAGGAGTCCCTGCCTCGCTGCAGGACAACTGTCCTGTAATGTAATCATGTTTTTACAGTACGAGACAGTTGTCCGGCAGCGAGGCAGAGACTCCTAGCATCGTACATAACTATGATGCTAGGAGCCCGGCTCCCTGCACTGTGTTCGATCCGGTACTTGCGGCCGAAATACGTCCGTCAATTACGGACGTAACGACCTCGTGTGAACATACCCTAAGAGCGGTGAGGCTCTGGAATAGTCACCCCAGCAGAAACTGGGATATTTTTTATTCAATTACCCGTAGACTACTAGGGGGAGCTACAAAACCACTAGCTATTGCTTTAAAATATTAGTCAAATGAATAACTAGTAGAGACAATATATTTGTCAACTGAAAGAACTTTAAATTCCAATTTGCTTCCTACCAGCTCATCTATAAGCTACATATTGTTTTATGATAGACTGTAGTTTAAATCAGTGGCCTATAGTTGTCTAAAAATAAATGTTGACAACCACAGACAATGTAAAGATGTTCTCCACCAAGGTTTACCCAGGTTTATGTCCTAGCAAACATTTTTGTCTATTCCCTGTCCTCAGCTTAGTTACAATTCTGCCTTGAGCTTAAAACCCTAATCTGAGATAGATTGATCACGCACTCGATAACCCACTGAAAATATGGTGGGTGTTAGGCAGAGTATCCTACCAACCACCCTATTAGCTGTGTAGCTCAAAGTAGAATTGGAAGTGACCTGACAAGGGGGAAATAAGCATGGCAGTAGTGAAGTCACTCCATTCTATACATCGCCTTGCAGTGATAACTTGATTTTTTTCTACATAAAAAACAGGTAGAGACCCTTTCCTTTTTCTTTTTTAAATTATTTTCTTTTCCATTTTCCAAACACAAGGAAGAAAGTGGAGGCATAATCAGAACTGACATGGGCTCACAGGCCAGCATTGGTAGATACAATAAGTGCAAGAGACACAATAGAAAACCATAACATTCCGCTGAAACCAATCCTGAAGGATCAGATAATTTATACATCCTGAGCCAGCAGCCATGCAGAAAAACCAAATGAGAACAAAATAGAAGTATAGAAAAGCAGGAAAGAAGAGGGAGCAGGAAGGAAAGGGGAAGGGGAGGAAGCTGACCTCGCACACTTAAGTCTAGAAATTATGATCAGGAGGCCATGATGGTCCTATACTCCACTGACGATTGAAATCGAATCCACTCACGCCATGTTTTGAGAAATTTAACATGGGCCCCTCTCATTGATGCCGTGAGCTCCTCCATTCTCATAATCTCCTGGATTTTGCCGAACCACATGCCCACTGTTGGCGGACAGGTTTGCCTCCACAACCCGGGAATACACGCCCTAGCTGCATTCACCAAATGGCGAACCACCGAGCGTCGGTACGTAGACAGGGAGACATCGCACAGGTGGAGCAGGGACAGAGCCGGAGATCGCGGAAGGGGGAAGTCCATGAATTTGGAAGAAATGCGCCACACCTTAGAGACCCTTTTCAAAGATTCCTAAACATATATTTTTGTATTATGTGAAGGATTTTTACATTACGAAAGTATTCACTATCAATATACCTAATGAGCTCTTTGGAGGTATTGGTCCTCCTTGCAGAAATCCAGCTTGCAGGGGAAAAGGATCCAAAATAGCTCTCCCAAGAAGGAAGAAAACGGTCTCTCTACTACTGTTCCTATAGATGTCACTAGAGAGACCGTTTCCTTCCTTCTGGAGGAGAGCTATTTTGCATATATCTAGTGAGTCGTGAATTTTTATGTATAACTAGAAAATAAAGAAGCATGAAAGAGGATAAATAATTATTTTAATTGTTTTATGAGTGATATTGATCATATGACTTAGATTTTTTTTAATGAACTCTGTAATTATACAATAATTTATATGAAAGATAAGAAAGCTGTAAAGACCACTAGCCATTACACCAAATTAGACACCTGAAACCCATAAATGTAAATTTGATGTTATAATATAGTAGTGACGGTTATTTACAAAAATCAGAACTTAAGTCCCCATCCCCGTTGGAGAAGTAACTCCTTTAGTATCTAACAAAAAAGATCCTAATGATGCGTATGCAGAACTTTTATCTCCACTCCTGGCACTCATTAAACAACAGACTATGAGTTTTCTAGGATCTCCTAGACATTCAGGAAAAATCTGCTCAAAACATATATAATGCCTGCACTGCTTTACGCAATGCAGATTGTTCCTATCCCCCTTCCCCGATTCCTTTTTGTGTCCATTAGGCTGAGTTCACACAGAGTTTCTTGCAGGAGGAAAATTCTGCCTCAAAATTCCGTTTGGGATTTTGAGGCAGATTTTGACCTGCCTGCACGCCGTTTGCTGCAATTTCTAAATTTTACAAGCAGTATAGTTATATAAACTAGTTAACATAACAATTAATTAAAAGAAAATAATTTAAAAAGGACAGTGCCTGACTAAAACAGATTGTATAACTGAAGCTAGTGAGACTATATGGTGACATAATGAACAGCCTCCTCTTGTAGATAGTGCCACACACACCGCATTGTAGATAATGCCACACAGCCCCCACTGTAGATAGTGCTACACACCCCCTTGTAGATACTGTCACACAGCCCCTTGTAGATAGAATCACACAGCCCCCCCCCCGCAGATATTACCACACAACCCACCTCTTGTAGACAGTGCCACACAACCCCCGTATAGATACTGCCTCACAGCCCCCTGTACATATTACCACACTCACCCCCAGTAGATAGTGCCTCACACACCCCTTGATATTGCTATACTCCCCCTTAGTGGATAGTACCAGACACCCCCCTGTAGATAGTGTCACACACACCCCTCTGTAGATAGTGCTACACCCCCCTGTAGATAGCTCTACACCCCCCCTTTCCTGTAGATAGTGCCATTAGGGCTCCCTCTAGGAGCGGAATCCACAGCCAGAGCGTTGGCAACGCTGTGGCTGGTTATTCTGCTCCTAGAGGAGCCCCTGATGACTCTGTCCATATATGAATAGCGACATCAGGGGCTTCTCTAAGAGTGGATTTCCCAGCCAGAGCATTGCCAAAGCTCTGGCCGGGGATTCCTCTCCTGGAGTAGCCCCTTACGTCAGCGTCAATAAATGGACAGTTACGTCAGGGACTACCTCTAGGAGTGGAATCCCCGGTCAGAGTGTCGGCAATGCTCAGGCCAGTGATTCCGCTCCTGGAGCGCCCCCTGATGTCACTGTCCATATATGGATAGTGACATTAGGGGCTTCTCCAGTGGCGGAATCCCCGTACAGAGTGTCAGCAACGCTCTGGCTGAGGATTCTGCTTCTAGAGGGAGCCCCGGCCAGAGCATCGGCGTCCCCCTACCTTCCCTCCTAGTTGCACCCGGGGCGCCCCCTAGCGGTGCCTCTGCTCTGCTAATACAGAAAAAAGTTTGCTATGGGGCCCTAATTACGCCTCCGCACACAGGCTTACTGACTAAAGGTACGAATATGCCTTAGCATAAAATGAACAAATCTTACAATATAATGCCCTTCCCCATATCATTTATACCGGCCTCACTACTCCCGGCCATTGTGTTGGAAGAAAAATCTCTAGGACCCGAATGGTGGCAAAGCTCAACAAAAATGTAATATTAGGAAAGTGCTGCATACACAGGCCTTTTCAACAGCAAATAATCTCTTTAATGCTTTAGAAGATGGGAAAAATTATTTTCTTACAAAAATTATTTTCTTAACTATCACCAGTTTAAGGAGATGTGCACACTCTCTCTGAAACATTTAAAGAGGCTCTGTCACCAGATTTTGCAACCCCTATCTGCTATTGCAGCAGATAGGCGCTGCAATGTAGATTACAGTAACGTTTTTATTTTTAAAAAACGAGCATTTTTGGCCAAGTTATGACCATTTTTGTAGTTATGCAAATGAGGCTTGCAAAAGTCCAAGTGGGTGTGTTTAAAAGTAAAAGTCCAAGTGGGCGTGTATTATGTGCGTACATCGGGGCGTTTTTAATACTTTTACTAGCTGGGCGCTCTGAAGAGAAGTAACATCCTCTTCTCTTCAGAACGCCCAGCTTCTGACAGTGCAGATCTGTGACGTCACTCACAGGTCCTGCATCGTGACGGCCACATCGGCACCAGAGGCTACAGTTGATTCTGCAGCAGCATCAGCGTTTGCAGGTAAGATCGACTTACCTGCAAACGCTGATGCTGCTGCAGAATCAACTGTAGCCTCTGGTGCCGATGTGGCCGTCACGATGCAGGACCTGTGAGTGACGTCACAGATCTGCACTGTCAGAAGCTGGGCGTTCTGAAGAGAAGAGGATGTTACTTCTCTTCAGAGCGCCCAGCTAGTAAAAGTATTAAAAACGCCCCGATGTACGCACATAATACACGCCCACTTGGACTTTTACTTTTAAACACACCCACTTGGACTTTTGCAAGCCTCATTTGCATAACTACAAAAATGGTCATAACTTGGCCAAAAATGCTCGTTTTTTTAAAAATAAAAACGTTACTGTAATCTACATTGCAGCGCCGATCTGCTGCAATAGCAGATAGGGGTTGCAAAATCTGGTGACAGAGCCTCTTTAAGTGCTACTAGACCTCTGAACGGTTTTGAAGCTGGCATGAAGGCTAATCTATCAACAATTCATTAGATATCACATTTATATAACTTCCTCTTTAAGTTCTCTGCATCAGATAAACCCAGTTATTTCCTTGCATGGGAAAATAACTGAATGTTAAATTTTCGGATCAAGAGACTGAACAAAACCTTAGACAGGCATATAACGCATCACAATATATATGTCTGCAAGAGAATCATTATAAGTTGCTGACAATTGGAAGACTACTGAGGCGTTATACCGTATGCATCTGTCCACTTTTAGGGAATGTTGGTACTGTGGGAAAGCTACAGGCTTTTTTTATCATGTATGGTGGACTTTCCCTCTAATTCAACCTTATTGGAAGGGTGTTGAGGACGTCATCAGAACTGTGTGCAATATTGCATTCATCTTGACACCTGAACTGATATGATTCGGTTTAGGGAACGGTTCCTATAGACCGTCAATACCAATTTAGAAACATTGTTAATAGCAGCAACCAAGACATTGATCACCATTTTATGTTTGCAGAAAACACCTGCAACCGTGGAAATGTAGTATAATAAAATCGGTCACATATACAGGATGGAGGAGATTTTTTGGCTGGGTGGAACTTAGACACGCCAAGTTGTTAGCTTTATGGAAACATAAAGCTTTAGCTTTATGTTTACCAGCCTGAGGAAGAAATCGGTACGATTTTGAAACGTGTCTCTGTATTGCCTGATATTGGAAATAAATGCATGTCATCTTTTAACACTCTGGCTCATACCCTTTGTTCCTGAGTACCTGTGATAATACCTAATTTTATCCTCTTCTCCGGGCATCTCAAGTTTGGACTCTTCACGACAGCGCTGATCCCTTGAAAAAAAATCTGCATTTTCCCATTTTTGCAAATATTAATGGGGCTTAATATTTATGCCTTCAGTTTGTTTATGATAATGATTATAATGAATGTATATTTCCACATCTATGGATTATGTTCATGGGACTGTTCGAAACAGTCCTAAAAATATATGCGCCAGACATATGCAACTATATACAATACAGGTGCATGTGTCTGCCAAGACTCCCATTGTGTAAGTATACCACGTGGCGCAGTTCAGGCAAAGGTAAATTCATGTAAAACAGCCAAATGTATGCAAAAATATTTTTTTTTTTGGGCATAGATTTGGCTATTGAAGTCTAAGGGCAAGCTACAGGGATTTCCATGGTGCATGAACCAAACGTTTAATTGAGGATTTTCTGCTAAATAGTGCAAGAAAAATGTTGCTATACATTCAAATATAAAAGAAAATCTAATGGGGTGAGTACTTTGCATAGAATCTGACAAATTATTATTGCACATAAATCCTGGTGATCATTGTGATATTTTGTAATTAAATTTACAATATTCAAAGAAAGCTAAAATAGATAGTGGGTAATATTTAGTGGTAAGTCGTGACATTCCTAAGTATCGCATCATACGTGGAAGGACAGTACTCTTTGTAGAGATGTTCTGCTAACATGTTACTACCAGGTACCATAGTTACATTTACATGATTCATGAAGTTCCAGAGATGCAAAGCGTAGGAGTCATTGAAAGTGGGCAATTTGTCCCAAACCTTGTAATAACTTTTCCACATTGGGTAGGAGATAGGATAAAAGCGCTGGGGATTGAAGAATGTAATGTTTCCACACATGATATCTTCTGTACCATTAAATTTTGGTATATCACAGAACTTCTTTAAAACACGGGTAAAGAGATTTGGCCCTTGATGTCCCCATCGTCTGCTGTTATAATTCTGAACAAAGTCCTCCATACATGTCTGGGTGAAATTATGATGAGAAGAAAACCCAAAAATACCATTGCTAGAGTATTGCGAAGATTGTGCAGCAAGGAAGTCCTGATTGGGAATGGCTCGTATTGAAATGATGTCAGTATCCATATATATTCCACCATGTTTCCAGATCAAGGCTAACCTGCAACCATCAGCACTAACATGGATCCAGTGCATCTCCTTCTGTGGGTTAACCTGAAAGTAAAATGGAGCATTATTATTAAGCAGCTTTAATTTTTTTTGTATTGTTTTTAGCTTTATTATGATTGTTGTATATATAAGATATGAATTTGACTAGGCACTGAAGTGCATTGGTCACATGTAAGAGTACAGGAAGAGTTGTGTGTCTTTTCTGCACATTGTCTTCATCTACAAGCTAAATTGGCTAATTATGTGACGCAATGTAAGCAAATCCTTGTCTGTTTGTAAATTCTTGGCAAGACAGATTCAACAAAAAAAAAACAAGGCTTTGCTCGCATTGCACGGCTTACTTGACTAATTCCGTTTCGGGCTCCTAGAAACTCTGGTTAACCTTTCCTATATATCTTGTACATGACCATGTTTAGTTTTCAAACTCGAAGCTTTATTTTATTCATTAATGCACACTAGAACTTCCAACATTTTTTACTTCCGTTTTTAACTTTTCTCCATGATAGAAAAGATTTGAAGTTAGAAAGAGAAAAATACATACATCCCTTGCAGATGAGGGGTAACTCAGCCCTTTGAAGACCTAGCATTGTCTCCTGTACTCCTGGCCATCAAATAGACCGGTGATTCCCTACCTTATTACAATGGAGGAATTTTTCAAGGGATTTTCTACTTCCAAGAAATTCCTAATCAAATTCCAGGTAGGTAGGGCCAGGTAAAGCATTCTATAAATCTTGCCTAGCACTGTATTGTGGATAATATGTGATGGTTGTTTTTCCAAGTAGGTTTGAGCAGGCTAATGTAAAAGTGACAACACTTGCTGCAGCTGTGTTTTGGGGAACCACTGACCAGATTCCTAGGCACCCTTGGCAGAGGAACACTGACATAAATTTATGTGCCTTCAAACTACTGAGAAAAGTGAAAAACATACATTATAGTGAAATCTGATGCAGTCTCCAAAGTGAAGGGAACACATTTATTTAAAGTAGTCCTGACATTTTTTTTATTACTGTAGCTCATGTTCTCTCACCTATAAAATGTTTCAATCATCCAAATATTGTTGATCAAATTAAGTTGCTACTACTTGAATACTTTTGGTCTTTGTTGTGCAGGTGCATTAACTCTTTTTGACAGCCGCCCAACTACTATTTAACAAATTCTTTCCCCTCATTTGATGTATTGTTTTTAAATATTTGCCTTTCTTTCTCTTATACATTGCTAAAGGAATATAGGGGACATGGCCTGGGTGTTCCTCAGTAATAAATTTTATTAATGAGTTTAGCTTGACATCAGCATTGACCAAATAAACTTTCTGTGGTGTGGACTGATGACTTATAATGTTATTTTTTTTTCTGGCCACTGTTAAATACTTATCTCTCTTGATTCCCTACTATCCTAGTTTTTTTATATCCATTTTTTCGCATAAAAAAATAATTTACTAATTGGTAACCTTGCATTTCTAGAATGACCAGACAGTTGTCCAGCTCCCACTAGACATACTTTAGGATTGCAGTTGATTCTTATTTGATATGTTTTACATATGTTATCAATTTTGTCTACCCAAAATGTTTGGAGTTTCTACCCTCGTAATACTTTGCAGGTCTCAAAGGGGATGGATGTAATCTATGTATTATAAAATACTGAGAAACCTTTTGTTGTAAGCTGAAAGAAAGCTTTGGGATCCACTTAAAAAAAACTGTTATCATTGGCTGGTCTCAATTGAGCCCAAACTCCTCTCATTGTTTGGGTGCCTGAAAAGAGACCACTTTGAATTTCTGTTGGAGGACTAGTTAATATATTTTAGATATTAGATACTTAGTTGTTTCAGAACTCATTGGGATTTCACTAATTTTAAAAAATACCTTATCCTCATGTGTAAGAAAAAAATGCAGAGTTTTCTGCCAGATTATTTTTGTAAAACAGTTGTCCTTTATCCCTTCACTTTGAAATATTTGAGTATTTATGTTACTTAAACTATTTTTCTCCTAAAATGTATAATTTACATATAAATCTTATTGAGTTCTTTCAAAAGGATATTCCCCCAAATGGCCGCACAGCTGAACCCTGCTCGTATACCCCACAGACACTAAAAGTTTGAATAACATAAGTTTCATATTTATTTAGTATTTAGTTTCATATTTATTTAGTAGGGACACAGAGAAACTCTCATCTCCAAAACCTGAACGATAGTATATTGGAAGAGGTTTGGATTGTCTAGCTGTATCCTATTTCAGTTAACTAATACGCTATGCCAGCCCGCCAGATTTTGAAACAGATCTGGCATGCCATTCCTCTTTTACCGGTAGGTTATCGGAAGAAAACAAGATTTTTACGACGATGTCTCTCTCTTCATGCAAGCTCAGTACTCAAAAGTATTACAAATTGTTTGGCTCCACACTCGGAATTTAGCTAATGTATAGAGAATTAAGAAGACACATTTTAATTCATGTATTTCTTCCAGTCATAGACAATCTTAGCTTCTTTTTTTTTTTTATATCACAACCCTTTTTTTATCTACTATATCAAGTGAATATTATTTCATTTGATAAATTCCTTAATATTGAGAGAGATAATTAGTTCAAGATAAATTATGTGCTGGCCCTGTACTATCACTTGCAACTTTCCAGGACCCTCCTGGCCACATCCTGATTACATGGTCGGGAGTTACGTAACAGCGTATTATCTAACGTTGTAGTGTCTTGAACCCAGCTACATTGCTTCCGCTTGGTCCAAAAGTATGGGAGGAGAGAGGGAAAATACAGGTAGAAAATTCAGATATTGAAAATGCTGACCATCTCGATGATTGCTTAAAGATTAATAAAGAGTGAGACTCTTGAAAACGTATATACAGACCAAACACCTGTCTGCAGCCTGCCTCACCAAGTATGAGGTTGCCTTGCTCACCCCACCCATATAGAGATGTTCAGTTTTGAACCCTGCTACATTACTTCCACATTGTCCAAATAGGGGAGTAGTGATGAGACTGATCAGTTACATATCAGTGAGACACCGCACACTTGTGTTGAATTAATTAACTTTGAGCTAGGAGGTCTACAAAATGTGCATTTTACCGATGTTATATTTCCTCCCAAAGGTCCATAAAAACCTGACTGATTACCCGGGACGCCCTATTGTCAGGTTTGGGAGGGCTTTGTGATCCAGTCTGTAAATTCATTGACTACTATTTGAAACACATGATTGAATGTTTGCCCTACTTTATGAAAGATACCACAGATGTGTTAACGAGAATTGATGGGATCTTTTTGGACCCTGATGCGTTTCTGGATACTGCCGATGTAGAATCCCTCTACACTAGTATTCGACACAAAAACGTTGTCGATGTGGTTCGCCTCTTCTTGGGTATGAGCAACTGGGACAGCCACGTCTGTGTACTTATTCTAGCTCATAATTTTTTGTTTAGGGATGTGTTCTATTTACAAAAACAAGGCACTGTCATAGGGGCGGCGTGTGCGCCATCGTAAGTGAACCTGTTTCTCGGGCTGTGGGAGAGGCAGGTTTTCCATGGCGATGGTGCCTCCCCCGCAGACCATGTGCAGTGCTGGTTGAGATACATTGATGATTTATTTATAATTTGGCAGGGTACAGAAACACAGCTGCTGCATTTTATGCAGCAGCTAAACACAAATGATCTCAACATTAAATTGACCTATGTTTTTGACAGACGAAAAGTGGACTTTTTGGATATTGCTATTGAGGTGTATGAGAGGGGAAGTTTACAAACAGATGTCTTTAGGAAAAAGATGTCTGTGAACTCCCTGTTCCATGCTACATCGGCACACATCTAGTCCACGATTAGGGCTGTCCCAGTTGGTCAATTTCCCGGGATGAGGCGAATATGTTCATCTGAGACTAAATTTGAAAGCCAATCGAGGGATCTAGAGAACAGATTTTTGGAGAGAGGATATAGCCGGGGATGTATCAAACAAGGGTATAGACGTGCAAAGGCTACTGAACGTAAATCATTATTACATCCATCAAAGAAAAAACAATTGGATCACAATCCCACCAGATTTATTTTGACCTTTAACAGTCAGTGGCAGCCAATGGGATCTATTTTAAAAATACATTGGCCCATGCTACAGACAGAGCCCACCTTGGCTCTGACCCCGTCAAAAGCCCCTTTAATGACAACAAGGAGAAGTAGGAACCTTAAGGACTTTTTGGTTAAAAGTCATTATATACCCAAACAATCAAACCCTTTCTCCTCAAGAAGTCCAACTTGGGGCTGTTACCCATGTGGTGAGTGTGGGGCATGTGCCAATATAAAACGGGCAACCACCTTTGAATCAATGAGGGATTGAGGGTAATTTAAAATACAACAATGCATATCCTGCAATACCACCTTTGTAATTTATTATGCAATGTGTGGATGCTCAAAAGTTTACGTAGGATTGACATCTCGACAATTACGAATTACAATTAGGGAGCATGTGCGGGATATCATTGCTGCAGAGGAGGTGAAGGATTAAATCCTGCTCAAAACGATTCCAAAACATTTTAAAGCATGGCGGATTGATAGAATACACTGTGGAGTTAGAGGAGGTTGTTAGCTCAGAAAGAGTGTAGATGGATAATAACCCTTGGCACAATGGTCCCTAATGGTTTCAATGAAAAACTGAGCTTTGCGGCCTTTCTGTAGTCTCTCTGCCTTTTTTTAATTATGTCTGTACTAATTTATGTTTGTGTTCTATTTTGTATTTTTAGATTTTGCCCTATTGCTACATTGATTTATTGGCATTGGATATGGTCCTTCCAAACGTATACTTCAACAAGATCTAGATTTTTTTGAAAACCACCACCCCCCTCCATCTATGGACTAAAGGGATGCAAGATCTGAATAATACCACTATTTATATCTATGATTGTCATTGCTCTCTTTTTCGAGAGGGCCCCTTATATTGCTCTTCTTTCTTTGCACTTTCTTTCACCTAACTTTATTCTGCTTTTTTTCTTTTTTTAGATGTGTTTATAATTCAAACATTGCAGCTCTTTTTTCACTTCTTTCTCTTTTGCATCACTTTGCATGTGTTTGGAGATACCACATTTGCGAAGACGGTGTCACACTTGTATTCCATCTGTCGCACTCGGTGGTGCCTCAAACATCTGTATTGCCTAAATATGTGTAACACTATTAGGATTTAATTATGTTTTTTGTGACCACATTGTGCTCATTGTATATGCATTTTACCTATACTTTTTTCACTTTCACTCTTTTCGATGGTAATACGTTGAACTAACATATACTATTCATCTTCACATTCTGTGATATTATATGGTTCATACATCTTCTGGTATATGTTTCTTTCTGTTGTAGTAATTTATATATTTTTTTCACAGAAGAAGGAGGTATTTTTCGGGGTCAGATTGACAACATAACTATTTAACTTTGCGATATGCACAGATATATATATATATATGTATTTTCGATACATAAATTATCTATCCTGTTATCCATTAATTTACCTGGGGGTGTGCATGCACTGTGGAGCGATCTGCCGAGTCTCCATTCTGAGCTATCTCCTTGACGCTCTGCGCCTGCACTGTTTCCCTAGTGACACGTCCGGGGAGCAGTGCATGCGCGGATGCGCCTGATGGTTTGGGACGGTATTCTCGCGTCGTTTCGATAAGTCACACGCATGTGTCGTTGACCTAGATCATGATTGGTTGGGATGCATCAGATGTCCTTGCGCAACTTCCTATTTAAAGTTTGATTAGAATCCAATTGTCATTACTCCGTCATAAAGCTACACGAGAAACGTGCATTGGGGCGCTTCTTCTGAGCCACTTGACTACACTATTTTCTATGGGTAAGGCACTTTGCTTATGATATCTTGATGGGACCCTGCTCTCTGGTATTCTTTTCATCTGTGGAACTACACGATTGGCAGATTACTTTACACCTTTCCATTTATATGTAACCATGTTTTTTACACATGAGCGCATACCTCCTTTCTTTGTGGACATGCCATCCTTAACTTTGCTCTTTATGTCTTACATCCAGTGGCGGATTAAGTAGACTATGGGCCCTGGGCTGTAACCCAAACTTGGGCCCCCCTTCTCCCCCGCCGAGCCGTAACACTACCTTTTTGTGCAAGCATTAACAAATGGGTGTTACGATTCGCCTTGTCAAAGGGCTGTGTCCCTACATACTGACAGTCTCCAACCATCGCTGACAGCATCACACTGTGCAGGGACACATCCTCCTGACAAGGGGAATGGTAACACGCATTTGTCTATCAGTCCTGGACTGCACAAAGACATTTAGTGAAACACAAGGATTTCCTATAATAAACATGTCAGGAGAGGTGACAGATTTTCTGTAAATCTAGTGACTCACATGTTTTCCTCTTTTCTTCTCCATCCGGTCCTGACTTCATGACGACTTCACCCGGCCATGACCCATTTCTGCAGAATTTGCCACTTAGATGTCTTCTGTTTCTCACTTTTCCAACATTTCTACACCTATAAACGAAAACAAAATGATCATGGTGCCACACACTGTGCCTCTAAATATAATAGCACCAAACACTGCGCCCCTGAATATAATTGTGTCAAACACTGTATAGTAAAGCACCACGTGCACAAAGGCCCCTTTATATAGCGTCACACACATCCCCCTGTATATAGCGTCACACACACATCCCCCTGTATATAGCGTCACACACATCCCCCTGTATATAGCGTCACACACATCCCCCTGTATATAGCGTCACACACAGCCCCCCTGTATATAGCGTCACACACACATCCCCCTGTATATAGCATCACACACATCCCCCTGTATATAGCGTCACACACATCCCCCTGTATATAGCGTCACACACAGCCCCCCCTGTATATAGCGTCACACACAGCCCCCTGTATATAGCATCACACACACACAGCCCCTGTATATAGCATCACACACACACAGCCCCTGTATATAGCATCACGCACACAGCCCCTGTATATAGCATCACACACACACACAGCCCCTGTATATAGCATCACACACACAGTCCCTGTATATAGCATCACACACACATCCCCTGTATATAGCATCACACACACAGCCCCTGTATATAGCATCACACACACAGCCCCTGTATATAGCATCACACACACACAGCCCCTGTATATAGCATCACACACACACAGCCCCTGTATATAGCATCACACACACAGCCCCTGTATATAGCATCACACACACACAGCCCCTGTATATAGCATCACACACACACAGCCCCTGTATATAGCATCACACACACACAGCCCCTTTATATAGCATCACACACACAGCCCCTGTATATAGCATCACACACACAGCCCCTGTATATAGCATCACACACACAGCCCCTGTATATAGCATCACACACACACAGCCCCTGTATATAGCATCACACACACACACAGCCCCTGTATATAGCATCACACACACACAGCCCCTGTATATAGCATCACACACACACAGCCCCTGTATATAACATCACACACACACAGCCCCTGTATATAGCATCACACACACAGCCCCTGTATATAGCATCACACACACAGCCCCTGTACATAGCATCAAACACAGCCCCTGTATATAGCATCACACACACACACACACACACACACACACACACACACACACACACACACAGCCCCTGTATATAGCATCACACACACAGCCCCTGTATATAGCATCACACACACACAGCCCCTGTATATAGCATCACACACACAGCCCCTGTATATAGCATCACACACACAGCCCCTGTATATAGCATCACACACACAGCCCCTGTACATAGCATCACACACACACAGCCCCTGTATATAGCATCACACACACAGCCCCTGTATATAGCATCACACACACAGCCCCTGTATATAGCATCACACACACAGCCCCTGTATATAGCATCACACACACAGCCCCTGTATATAGCATCACACACACACAGCCCCTGTATATAGCATCACACACACAGCCCCTGTATATAGCATCACACACACAGCCCCTGTATATAGCATCACACACACACAGCCCCTGTATATAGCTGAACGAGCTTAATTAGGCCTAGATCTGAGCATCTACTCCCCTATAAATTTAGATGTAGCATATGGGGAAGGCACTCGTGCAGGGGGGCACGACGGCAGAAGTCATCTCTGTCTAAGTGTCATACTGTCAAAGTGTCCTGGCAGTTATACATGGCAGTTATACATGGCAGTTGCACAGGGTCAGTGACAGGTAAGCTGCATTACCAAACCAGACAAACTAGCCCACGCTCTCAATATTAGATTTCTAACTATCTGTAACCAAACATGTTTGCCACCGCTCTCATCATTATAGCTGCTCTTGGTTTTCAATCCTATCGCCCATTTAAGACTTGCCCAAAAACAGTCCGCATCAGTCCTTCTCTCCTGGTCTCACCCATGTACAGCTCCCATTCACTATTCACTTTCCTCAGTCAACTTAACCCATCTCATCCCACTGCCCAACATAAAAAACACTCACATAAATCACAGAACCATCTGCTGTCTCTTTCCATTCTCCTGCTACTAGCTGCAGGGGACATCTCTCCCAACCCTGGGCCTCCCTTTTCTTCTGCCAAGCTTAACCACTTACCTGCCACACATAGAAACCCTGCAAATCTTCTTGCCATTCCTTGTATGTCTTCTCCTGTCTCTTTTAACTGTGCTCTCTGGAACTCTCGGTCCGTGTGCAACAAACTCACCTTTATTCATGACTTATTCCTTTCTAACTCTCTCAACCTTCTGGCTCTTACAGAAACATGGCTACACCTGTCTGACACTGCTTCCTCTGCTGCTCTATCTTATGGTGGTCTCCAGTTCTCTCATGCCCCCAGACCTGAGAACAGGCAGGGTGGAGGAGTAGGTATACTTCTTTCCCCACACTGCACTTTCCAGGTCATTCCCCCGGTCCCCTCACTCACATTTCGCTCTTTTGAAGTCCACACCCTCAGACTCTTTCACCCTTTTCCCCTCCGAGTGGCAGTTGTCTACCGCCCACCGGGCTCACCCCGCCAATTCCTGGATCATTTTGCTGCCTGGCTTCCACAATTTCTATCCTCTGAAACACCCACTCTCATCATGGGTGACTTCAACATCCCCATTGATAACCCAATCTCCTCATCTGCCTCCCAGTTTCTATCTTTAACCTCGTCCCTCGGTCTGTCACAACTTACTAACTCTCCTACACATGAAGACGGGCATTCACTTGACCTGGTCTTCTTCCGGCTCTGCTCAGTTTCTGACTTTATTAACTCTCCTCTCCCGCTTTCTGACCACAATCTTCTCTGCTTTACTATCAAATATTCTCTGCCTCCTCAGGTCATCCCTACGTATCAGACATACAGAAATCTACATGACATTAACACTGTGAAACTCATAGACAGTCTACAGTCCTCATTGTCCCCTATCTCTTCCCTCTCCTGTCCCAATCTGGCTGCCAAACTTTATAATAACACTCTCAAAAATGCATTGGATGAAGCAGCCCCCACTACACTCCGAACCACCCGACAAAGACGACGACAACCCTGGCACATCCCGCTTTCTTCAGCGGTGCTTGAGATGTGCCGAACGACTGTGGAGAAAATCGCATTTGGATGCAGATTTCCTCCATTACAAATTTATGCTCAAAACTTACAACTCTGCCCTTCACCGCGCCAAACAAGTCTACTTCACTTCTCTCATCTCCACACTATCTAATAATCCAAAACGCCTCTTTGATACTTTTCACTCCCTCCTTAGTCCTAAAGTGCAGACGCCAATCACAGATCTCAGTGCTGAAGACCTGGCCAATTATTTTAAAGTTAAAATTGACAACATCCGGCATGATATTATCTCCCAGTCCCCTAGTAACATCGATCCCCTTTCCCCCCCGCACTCCCTCTTCTTCACTCTCAGCATTTGACCCAATAACTGAAGAAGAAGTCTCCAGGCTCCTCTCTTCTTCTCGTCCTACTACCTGCCCTAGTGATCCTGTCCCCTCACACCTCCTCCAGTCCCTCTCCCCAGCTGTCACTAGTCACCTCACTAAAATATTTAACCTCTCTCTTTCCTCTGGTATCTTTCCCTCCGCTTTTAAACATGCCATTATAAACCCATTATTGAAAAAACCAACACTTGACTCATCCAGCGCTGCCAACTACCGACCAGTCTCTAATCTGCCCTTCATCTCCAAACTCCTGGAACGCTTGGTCTACTCTCGCCTTATCCACTATCTCTCTACTAACTCCATTCTTGACCCCTTACAATCTGGTTTCCGCACTCTACACTCCACAGAAACTGCCCTTACTAAAGTCTCAAATGATCTCTTGGCGGCTAAATCGGATGGTAAATCCTCTCTCCTGATTCTTTTGGATCTCTCTGCAGCCTTTGACACTGTAGACCACAAACTCCTACTTAACCTGCTCCACTCTATTGGCCTCAAGGACGCGGCTCTCTCTTGGTTTTCCTCCTATCTATCTGACCGCTCATTCAGTGTGTCATTTGCTGGTTCCACTTCTTCTCCTCTTCCCCTTGATATCGGGTTTCCTCAGGGATCAGTCCTAGGTCCACTCCTCTTTTCTCTCTACACAGCTCCTATTGGACAAACCATCAGCAGATTTGGCTTCCAGTACCATCTCTACGCTGATGACACCCAATTATATACCTCTTCCCGTGACATCACCCCTGCTCTAATACAGAACACCAGTGATTGTCTGTCCGCTGTCTCTAACATCATGTCCTCTCTCTATCTGAAACTGAATCTTTCTAAAACTGAGCTCCTTGTGTTCCCACCATCTACTAACCTCCCTAAACCTGATGTCTCCATCTCTGTGTGTGGCACTATCATAACTCCTAAGCAGCACGCCCGCTGTCTCGGGGTTATTTTTGACTCAGATCTTTCCTTTACTCCTCACATACAATCACTTTCACGCTCCTGTCATTTTCACCTCAAAAACATCTCCAGAATCCGCTCTTTTCTTACGGAGGAAACTGCCAAAACTCTCATTGTTGCTCTGATTCACTCTCGTCTTGACTACTGTAACTCATTACTAGTCGGTCTTCCCCTCACTAAACTCTCCCCTCTCCAATCTATCCTCAATGCAGCAGCCAGGCTCATCTTTATGACCAACCGCTACAGCAACGCCTCTAATCTGTGCCAGTCACTGCACTGGTTGCCCATCCCCTTCCGAATAAAATTCAAACTTATTACTCTCACCCACAAAGCTCTCCACAGTGCTGCACCTCCTTACATCTCCTCCCTCATCTCTGTCTACCACCCTACTCGGGCTCTACGTTCTGCCAACGACCTTAGATTAAAATCCTCCATAATCCGAACCTCCCACTACCGTCTCCAGGATTTCTCTCGTGCTGCACCCGTCCTCTGTAATGTGCTACCCCAGACAATCAGATTAATTCCCAATATCCACAGTTTTAAACGTGCCCTGAAAACACATCTATTTAGACAGGCCTATAACATTCCCTAATCTGACTCCTTTCCATGGCCCTCCATTTAGATTAGTCATCAGAATAAGATTCCCTCACACTGCTTCTCTTCATGTCCGTCATACACGGATACTGGCTGGTGACCGGCTCATGCAGCTTTATGTTACCACCGCATGTGTATAAAAATGGCCGGACCATTGTACAGAACAAACACTGTTACACTTTGTGTCTCCCTTATGTCCTCATAGATTGTAAGCTCTTGTGAGCAGGGTCCTCACTCCCCAGGTTTGAATTGTAAATGAACTTTGTCACTATGTAATGTCTGATATTGTTTGTTTCATGTTCCCTCTAAATTGTAAAGTGCTGCGTAATATGTTGGCGCTATATAAATAAAGATTATTATTATTATTATTACACAACCCCTGTAGATAGCATCACACACACAGCCCCTGTAGATAGCATCACACACACACACAGCCCCTGTATATAGCATCACACACACAGCCCCTGTATATAGCATCACACACAGCAGTGATGAAGGGAGGGAGTGAGTTATGGAAGAATGGAGGGAAGAACAGATGGAGGGAGTGAGTGATGAAGGGATGGGGGTTTGGAAAAGCACTCACCAGCCTGGAGCGCTGTGTAAAAACTTGACTGGTGGGCGGGCCTTCTTCCCTGCAGATATTCTGCTCCTTCACTGTGATAGACGGACCTGATTGGTGGGCGGGGGTCACATGGGCACGACGTCATCAAAGGTCCTTTAGCCTTCAATTCGGAGCACATTTATGTAGAGGTAACATTCACTATCCCGGCTAAGCCCGCCCCGAATTGTTCTGCCTGCACCTTCTCTCTACAGTGACAGTTAGCGCTGCATAGTTTTTACGATTATGTGCAGTTCGGGAAGCAATGGGCCCCCTGAGTGCCTCGGGCCCCGGGCGACCGCCCAAAACGCCCATATGATGATCCGCCATTGCTTACATCAATATGAATAATACTTTCTACCTTTGGCATACAATAGGCTATTCACCTGTTCTTGAGAGTGCATTATTTCACTGTGATTTGTTACATATGTTATTTCACTGTGATTTGTTACATATGTTAACATTTTCTCTTCCTACTTCTGTCGCATCAGTACTGTTACCTTTTGGTCATTTGTATACTTAATAGTGGCTCTCATACAGTCAAATCCATTTTTGGATCCTCTGTATTTTTATATTTTTATATTGTTTATTTACGTGTATTAGTAAAGATTCACATTTTCGATTTTCATACCATGATAGTCCATGACTCCTGATTCTCTTTTTGTGTAGATGTTGACAATTTTGGAGTATCTATTTTCTTGACCTATGGAGGTGTTATTCAGTACCTATGAAGCATCTAGCCACTATACCTAGTTGCCTTTTGAGACTAATGTTTATTTTAAGTACAAGGTTGTGTAAATATGCTGGCTTTTTAACATACCTTATCTATAACATTTAAATAACTAAGTTAGCTATGTAAATCTAGGTTTTAGAATTATAAATAAAGCAGTGTCTTAGTTTCTTTCAGAATTTTGTCTTGCTGAGACTCATAATTCTACAAGAATTGGTCCAGGAGAAGGGGTGGTAAGAGGCAAGAGTTTCAGAAGGAATGTGAAATGTTCTTGAAAGACACAGCACTATTTGTGTCTTATTTCCACAAACTGCTATTCCAAGTACCACCCTCAGTAACACACTGTACTGAGAGGTGTTCTCTCTTATGTCTGAAGTATAATGCCACTGATATTGTCTCAACCGTGATCTCATCATCATTGTCCCACACGCTGATAGTAAAATACTACAACAAGCTCAGACCAAGTATTTGTCTGCATTAAAGATAGAATACAAATGTAGTTTTTTTTTACTCTTTGTATGTTTTTCATTTTTTCTTCCTTGTTTAATAAAATACATTATATTTTAATTCATGGTTTCCATGCTCCAATATCTTTTCGAGTTTGTTTCATATAAAGTCTTTGTGGAGTTTAAGCCATTTTTTTAATCTAAATGGACTTAATATAGGAATTTACAAATGTGGACTGCTAGAAATATAGCTGTAGGGATGGGATGTCTTCACCTGTGGCGGCGCTAGACTAGACTCATTAATATGAAGTCTCACTCCTTGCATTTTCACATATTATCGTTGTAGTCTCTTGAACCCATCTATATTGCTTCCACTTGGTCCAAAAATATGGGAGGTGAGAAGAAAAATACACGTAGAAAATACAGATATTGAAAATTCTCACCCTGACGATGATTGCTTAAAGATTAATAAAGAGTGAGACTCTTGAAAACGTATGTACTGACCAAACACTTGTCTGCAGCCTGCCTGACCAAGTATGAGGTTGCCTTGCTCACCCTACCCAAGCTCACTATATAGGGATGTTCAGTTTTGAACCCTGCTACATTACTTCCACATTGTCCAAATAGGGGAGTAGTGATGAGACTGATCAGTTACATATCAGTGAGACACCGCACACTTGTGTTGAATTAATTAACTCAGAGCTAGGAGGTCTACAAAATGTGTATGATACACTAATAAGTAACCCAGATTTTGAGCTTTTTGTAGATGGTTCCAGATTCCACCATGAAGGCACCTACAGGACAGAATACGCGGTAGTCATGATGCACGAGGTAATCAACCAAAGACCACTCCCACCTTCTTGTTCTGCCCAAGAAGCGGAGCTGGGGGCACTTGCTGAGGCTTGTAACCTGGCAAAAAGTAAGACGACCAACATTTATACTGACTATCGCCCACGATTATGAGCCCAGCTGGCGCAGTAAAAACTTTGTTGGCTCATAGGGTAAACCAATTAAGAATGCAAGAGAAGTAGCCAAAGTATTACAGGTCCTGTTAGAACCCAGCCAAGTAGCCATAATAAAGGTGCAAGCCCACACCGAGGAGACCAGGCCCGAGGCAGTAGGCAGTAGAAAGGCTGCAATGCTGTCCCTGGATGGTGGAGGAGGGGTTAGCACATTCACCCATCAGACAGTGACAGGAGTGGACCTCCAGGTGTTGAAGGGCTTCCAGGCTCAAGTAGACAAGTTAGAGAAGCACCAATGGCAAAAGGAAGTGGCTGCCCTGGAAGAGGATGGCCTCTCGGCTGTAGGGACTAAGTTATGTCTTTCCAGGTCTCTATACCCAATGGTAACATACCTGGCGCACGGGTGTATGTACCTCTCCAAGGAGAGTATGTGCAGCCAGGTATCAGCAAATTGGTTTGCCCCTGGATTCAATAATGCAGCCACTAGGTTTGTAGCAGCCTGCATGATATGTGCACAGCATAACATAGGTAAAACAGCAAGGGTACCTATGAAAAGTGCACCCCGACCAGATTACCCCTGCAGATCGACTACATTCAACTACCAAAGGTAGGTGTGTATGAATATGTGCTTGTATGCATAGACCTGTTCTCAGGGTGGCCTGAAGCCTGTCCAGTATATTCCCCCACTTCAAAGAACAAAGCCAGGAAAATTCTTATTGAAGTTGTGTGAGATATGGGGTCCCTGAGATCATAGAAAGTGACAGTGGAACCCATTTTACTGGAAAAATTATGAAGGAGGTCATGGGATCAGTGGGGATAGAAGAGGCTATCCACACTCCCTTCCACCCCCAGAGCAGTGATAGGGTGGAAAGGATGAGTGGTACCCTGAAGTTGTGGATACAAAAGGCAATGGAAGAGACAGAGAAGACCTGGACTGAATGCCTTTCCCTTGCTTTGTACTCAGTCCGAGTAATGCCTAACCGGAAGTTGAGCCTTAGCACCTATGAGATCTTGTTCGGAAGTGTCCCCAACACAGACTTGTACTCCCCTCAGCATTTACAGGCAATATATTGGGTCCTTAAACATTATGTCAGGGCTCTACAGAAGCATTTACAACAATTGCATAAACGTGTATTTTCTTCCACTACAGAACTTAACTGCACAGATGGTACACACACAATACAACCCGGAGATTAGGTCGTCCTCAAAAGAAACGTGAGGAAAAGCCTCGAGCCAAGGTTTGACAGGCACTACCATGTCCAGCTGACCATGGCTAGTTTAGTAAAGCTTGAGGGAAAACTGACATGGGTCCACGCCAGACACTGCAAGCAGGAGCTTGGACCATCATCCTCCTCTGCCTTATGACACCCCTTGCATCAACCCCATATGAACATTTGTGTCCCTCTTCCAATAGTGAGGCATGTTTTTCACCATTTGTGGGTGGCCAATATTACCAAAAGAGTGAACCCTGGGATGATGGTCTAAACAAGGGACACCAGAAAATTGGAAAAGGGTCAATGTGACTGCGCTTAAGTTAAGGAATACTACTAGTTGTATATTGAAAATCTCTATGATAAGATAGAGCAGCAGAGGATGCAGTGTCAGACAGGTGTAGCCATGTTTCTTTTAGAGCCCGGAAGTTGAGAGTGTTAGACTTTTTTCTCACTGCCATTAGTATACGTTTACCTCTCTTCCGTCAGAGATGATCGAAAGATTAAACGGAAAGCAATGGTTCCGCTAGAATTACCATTTTTATCATCATTTTATCATTTTACCATTTTATCATCACTTTTGCTTCCGTCAAAAAAACGGAAACCTAGCGAACGGAGACAAACCAAAAGCAACTGAAACAAGAGAATTGCCATTGAAATCAATGGTAATTCTAACGGAAGCGTTGTTTTCTGTTTAATCTTTCGATCCTCTCTTCCTCTGATGGAAGAGAGGTAAACGTATACTAAGAGTAGTGTGAAATTAGCCTTAGAAAGGAATAAGTCATGAATAAAGGTGGGTTTGTTGCACACGGACCAAGAGTTCCAGAGCGCACAGTTAAAAGAGACAGGAGAAGACATACAACAAATGTTAAGAAGATTAGCAGGGTAAGGGGCAGGGGCGTTGCTAGGGTCTTAAAAGATAAGGGGCACAAG
The DNA here is from genome assembly GCF_050947455.1 of Rhinoderma darwinii. Classification (NCBI taxonomy): domain Eukaryota; kingdom Metazoa; phylum Chordata; class Amphibia; order Anura; family Rhinodermatidae; genus Rhinoderma; species Rhinoderma darwinii. Next base: position 70,815,727 of record NC_134690.1, read on the forward strand.
CCCTAAGACATACATTTACCGCTCCCCCAAAAAAACAAAATGCATTTTTAGACACATGTCGGAGATAACATATCTATAAGACTAAAGCTCCTATAGCTAAACCGCTGGATTGAATAGGATGCATTGTCTCGGCAGACAGTATCCCACATGATAGGCTTAGGGCTCCTTCAAACGAGCGTGATTCTTGTCCGTGTGTTGTGCGTTGAAACAATGGGTCTATTTACACATGCGTGAGTTTTCACACAGCGAGTGTCCATTGCGTGAAACTCACTGCATGTCCTATATTGGTGTATTTCAGACATCTAGTTGCCCATTGAAGTCAATGGGTGCGTGAAAACCACGGACAGCAGGCATCAATTACACGAAAAAAAAAAAAAGGGCTTGCGAGTGCGTGAAAAACAGATGCCACATGAAAAGCACACTGATGCAAAATGCAACGCACACGCCCAGATTTACGTGCGTAATTTACATACCCACCTTGTATCAGTAGACAGTATCACACATGATACACTTAGGGTATGTGCACACGTAAACTGCATTTACGTCTGAAATTACGGAGCTGTTTTCAGGAGAAAGCAGCTCCGTAATTTCAGACGTAATTGCTCGTACTCGCATTTTGCGAGGCGTCATTGACGGCCGTAATTTAGAACTGTTCTTCATTGAATTCAATGAAAAACGTCTCAAATTACGTCCAAAGAAGTGTCCTGCACTTCTTTGACGAGGCAGTCATTTTACGCATCGTCGTTTGACAGCTGTCAAACGACGACGCGTAAATTACAGGTCGTCGGCACAGTACGTCGGCAAACCGATTCAAATGAATGGGCAGATGTTTGCCGACGTATTGGAGCCGTATTTTCAGGCATAAATCGAGGCATAATGCGCCTCGTTTACGCCTGAAAATAGATTGTGTGAACCCAGCCTTAGATACATGGCCCCAGCAGACAGTATCACACATGATAGGCTTAGATACATGGCCCAGCAGACAGTATTACACATGATAGACTTAGATACAGTGCCTCAGCGGTCAGTATCACATATGATAGGATTAGATATATGGCCCAGCTTGCTGACATTGCGGCTCTAGCGCTGGACCCAGGAAAGGTAAGAATAATAATTGTTTTGCTTTTTTATGTGTTACAATTTTTTGGGGTGTATTTGTGTTTTTTTTGCAGGTTTCATTGTTGGACTATGTCGGATTCGAGGACCACTTAGATGACGGCTTTTTTGTTCTCAATAAAATGGTTATGGGGTTGTGTGTTTTTTTTTTTATTACAATAAAATATTTTTTCTATTTCCTTGTATTTGTTAAAACTTTTTTACTACCACCTTAGTAATGGCCGCTGGCTGATTGACAGTGTCCATAACTAAGGTGGGGCATTGTGTTAGCCGGTGCACTAACACTAACCCCCATTATTACCCCGAAAACCCCCTGCCACCAGGATCATACTCAACTCTTCCCGATACCCCTGGTGGCGGTGGGTACATGAGTAATAATGGGGGTTAGTGTTAGCCTCTTCAGCGGCTAACACGAAGGCCCTCCATAGTAATGGACGCTACCAATCAGCCAGCGGCCATTACTAAGTCGGTAGTAATGAAGTTTAAAAGAAGATACAAAGACATAGAAAAAATATATTTTATTGAAATAAACACCCCCCACACACACAACCCTCATTAACCATTTTATTGAAAATAAAAAATGCCGTCATCGAAGTAGTCCTCGAATCCGACGTAGACGAACGACCAAACCTGTAAAAAAAACACAAGCACAGAAAAAATTAGTAACACATGTGGTACCCTTCGATACAGGGCCCATGTGTGATACTGTCTGTTAGACCATGTATCTAAGCCTACAACAAGGCAGGCTTAGATACAGCAGGACCGCAGCAGACAGTAATCTTATACTGTATATAAGATTATGGTCTGCTGGGGTCCTGTATCTAAGCTTGCCTTGTGGCAAACTTAGATACATGGTTCAACAGCCCATATCACACATGGGCCCTGTATCTAAGCCCATGTGTGATGCTGTCTGTTGAAGCCTGTATCTAAGCTTACCACAACACAGGCTTAGATACAGGACCATAGCAGGCAGTAATGATGTTACACTTACCCAGCTCTTCGGTGCAGCGGATGTCCCGACAACATCCAGCATCGTGACATGTGTGGCGCACAGCGTCATGACGCAAGAAGACATCAGGACTTCCGCTGCGCTCGGGAAGGAGGGTATTTGTGTTGTTAGTATAGTAACAGGGGCCTGTGTATTTTATGACAAAGGCCCCAGTTACTATAGTAAGTTTCTATAGACGCGGTGCAGGGGCCGTCGCAATCCCGACCGCTGCCCAGTTGCAATTGCGACCACTGCGACTCCTGTAGCGGCAGTCGCCCAGGAATCCGGGACACCGGGCCAAAGATCCAGGGCTTGGGTCCCTGGTAAGGGCTATGTGGCAATTAAGGGGTTGATCTCTGCAGAAGAAAATGCAGGACCAGGGTTAGGAGAGATGTTCCCTGCATCTAATAGCAGGAGAATGGAGAGAATCAGCAGATGGTTCAGTGATCTATGAGAGTGACTTTTGTGTTGAACAGTGGGATGAGATGGTTTAAGGAAAGTTTGCTTAGCAAAGGTTATTATCCAAATGCAAGGCCCAGTTCCCATAGCAAAATAGCTATGTGTGTATTGTTAAATTTTTCTAAATAGGTTATGTTATATAGACCTGCTTTGCAAAATTGCTAAACAAACTTACAAACAAACAAACAAACAAACAAACAAACAAACAAACAAACAGGCCAGACAAGAAAAAAACAAATACAATATTTTTATGCATGCAAAATCACGGTGTGTACGAATTTCTTTAGAAAAACTAGTTGTTATATATAGGACAACTTTGCTAAACACAGAAACAGGCCAGAATTTTTTTTTACATGTGCAAAAATCAAATGCAAGACCATACAGCATTTCTAAATGATTATTTCTTGTACTTGCAAAATGATATTCAGGTCCATATTTGTTATTTTCAAAATGGAAAAGTCTAAAACAAAAATTTTATATTCAGTAAAATAAAAAATCAGGCATGGATTTTAGTAGTGCTATTATGGTATGCATGGTTAATAATATTATACCGCTTTTACATAATATATGCATAATAAAATCAAGTCACTTACAATTTTTAAACTTGATAATTCTTGGATAATTACTTTGTTATATTTTTCTGTGCAGTAGATGTAGATGCTGCATATGCTTCTTTGTCGTAGGCTTAAAATGGCTTCTCTGCATTTAAAATACATTTCTCCTAAGATTCTATATTCTATAATGCTATGCATGGTCAATAACATTACACAGCCTTTAAAGCGGATCGGTCAGATATTTATGCTGCCCTGTCTGTGGGCAGCATAAAAGAAGTGACAGTGCTGTCACTTATTAGTTAATGTTCTGTAGTTTAGAATTTAGAACCTACACTTGTGTCGCGCGTCCAGCGCTACGAGTGTGAGCCCAATTATATTAATATATTCACGCTCCTCCTTTCCTTGAGCCGCAGATTGGGACTTTTCTCCCTATGCACAGTAAGGGTATGTTCACACGCACTGTTTTCAGACGTAATTCGGGTATTTTACGCCTCGTATTACGCCTGAAAAAACGGCTCCATTACTCCTACAAACATCTGCCCATTGCTTGCAATGGGACTTACGATGTTTTGTTCCCACGAGCCTTTATTTTACACGTCGCTGTCAAAATACGGCGCGTAAAATGACGGCTCGTCAAAAGAAGTGCAGGACACTTCTTGGGACGTTTTTGGAGGCATTTTTCATTTCAAAACAGCTCCAAAAACAGCCGTTAAAAACACAACGAAAAACCTGAGTTGCTCAAAAAACGTCTGAAAATCAGGAGCTATTTTCCCTTGAAAACAGCTCCGTATTTTCAGACGTTTTTGGTCACTACGTTTGAACATACCCTAAGGGTATGTTCACACGCTTAACAAAAAATGTCTGAAAATACGGAGCTGTTTTCAAGGGAAAACAGCTCCTGATTTTCAGACGTTTTTTGAGCAACTCGCGTTTTTCACTGCGTTTTTCGCTGCGATTTCGCGGCGTTTTTTTACGGCTATTTTTGGAGCTGTTTTCAATAGAGTCTATGAAAAACGGCTCCAAATACGTCCCAAGAAGTGTCCTGCACTTCTTCTGACGAGCCGTCATTTTACGCGCCGTATTTTGACAGCGAGGCGTAAAATTAAAACTCGTGGGAACAGAACATCGTAATTTCCTTTGAAAGCAATGGGCAGATGTTTGTAGGCATATGAGGGGCGTTTTTTCAGGCGCAATTAGAGGCATAAAACGCCCGAATTACGCCTGAAAATAGTGCGTGTGAACATACCCTAATAGCGAGAAAAGTATCATTCTGCGGCCGGTGGGGTGTAGTCACGGGAAGCATAAATAAATGAAACATTAACTAATAAGTGCTAGCACGCTGAAATCAGCCTCTCTGTCACTTCTTTATGCCGCCCTGAGACAGGGCAGCATAAATATCTGACCGATCCGATTTAAAGGCTGTGTAATGTTATTGACCATGCATAGCATTATATAATATAGAATCTTAGAAGAAATGTATTTTAAATGCATAGAAGCCATTTTAAGCGTGCGACAAAGAAGCATATGCAGCATCTAGAATTATCAACTTTAAAAATTGTAAGTGACTTGATTTTATTATGCATATATTATGTAAAAGCGGTATAATTTTCATGTCAGGTTTGAAGAGGTCTTGTTGTGCCGAAACAGTGGAAACCCACCAAAAGTGGCCCCATTTTGGAAACTACACCCCTGAAGGAATTTATCTAGGGGTACAGTGAGCATTTTGACGACACAGGATTTTTGCTAAATTTATTGGAATTAGGCCTCATGCACACGAACGTAAAAACGCCCGTAATTATGAGCCGTAATAGACTTCTATTGGCCATGGGTATCTTCCCGTATGCTTACGGGAAGGTGCCCGTGCCGTTGAAAAATATAGAACATTTTCAGGCCGTAATAACGGCATGGGCAGGCCCATAGAAGTCTATGGGGCTCCCGTAATTACGGGTGGCTACGTGTGTGCACCCGTAATTACGGGAGTGTTGCTAGGCGACGTCAGGAGATAGTCACTGTCCAGGGTGCTGAAAGAGTTAACTGATCGGCAGTAACTCTTTCAGCACCAGGGACAGGGACTACCGCTGGAGTTAATAGTATTAAAAGTTAACTTACCCAGAAATCTTCTTTTTCTTCTTCTTCCTTCAGTCCGGCCTCTCGTGATGACGTTTCATCCCATGTGAGCGCTGCAGCCAATCACAGGCTGCAGCGGTCACATGGACTGCCGCGTCATCCAGGGAGGTCGGACTGGATGTCAGAAGAGGGACGCGTCACCAAGACAACGGCCGGGGTACGTATGAACTTTTTTTTACTTTCAAATGCTGCGGAAACTCTGCCCGAAAGGCCTGCTCCTTCTCTCTATCCTGATAGAGAGGAGGGGCTGCCGATTAGGGCAGAGAAAACGGGTCTGTAAATACAAGTGGAATACTGGTGATACCGGACCCGTTTTAACGGGCACGGGTCCATAAAAACTGGTCGAATACGGGTTGAATACCTGTGACCAAGGACCTGTATTTACGCCAGTATTTACGGACAAGAAAAAATACGTTTGTGTGCTTTTTTTCTAAAAAACATTTTACATTTTTACAAAGAATAAAGGAGAAAATGCACCCCAACATATGTAAAGCAATTTCTCCAGATTATAGCACTACCCCATATGTGGTAATAAACTGCTGTTTGGACCCACAGCAGGGCTCAGAAGGGAAGAATTAGCATTTTGGAGCGCAGATTTTGCTGGAATGGTTTTCGGTGCCATGTCACGTTTGCAATGCCCTGGAGGGACCAAAACAGTGAAAACCCCCTCAAAGTGACCCCTTTTTGGATACTATACCCCTCAAGTAATTTGTATAGGGGTATTCGTAGCATTTTGACCCCACAGCTTTTCTTGCAGAATTTAGTGGAATTAGGCCGTGAAAATTAAAATCTACTTTTTTTTCTGAAAAAAAGTAGAAATTTTTAATTTTTACAATGAATAAAGGAGAAAAAGAGCCCCAACATTTGTAAAGCAATTTCTCCCGATAATGGCAATACCCCATTATGTGGTAACAAACTGCTGTTTGTACCCACGGCAGGGCTTAGAAGGGAAGGAACACTATTTGGCTTTTGGAGCTCAAATTTAGCTGGAATGGTTTTCGGGTGTCATGTTGCATTTGCAAAGCCCCTGAGGGACCAAAACAGGGAAAATACCCCAAAAGTGATCCAATTTTGGAATCGAAACCCTTTAAGGAATCGATCTAGGGGTATAGTGAGCATTTAGGGTATGTTCACTCGCTTAACAAAATACGTCTGAAAATACAGAGCTATTTTCAAGGGAAAATAGCTCCTGATTTTCAGACATTTTTTGAGCAACCCGCGTTTTTCGCTGCGCTTTTCGCTGCGTTTTCGCTGCGTTTTCGCTGCGTTTTTTACGGCCGTTTTTGGAGCTGTTTTCAATAGAGTCTATGAGAAAACGGCTCCAAAAACGTCCCAAGAAGTGTCCTGCGCTTCTTTTGACGAGCCGTCATTTTACGCGCCGTATTTTGACAGCGACGCGTAAAATAACAGCTTGTCTGCACAGAACATCGAAAGACCCATTGCAAGCAATGGGCAGATGTTTGCCGACGTATTGGAGCCGTCTTTTCAGGCGTAAAGGAGAAAATGCACCCCAACATTTGTAAAGTAATTTTTCCAGAGTACGGCAATACCCCACAGGTGGTCATAAATGTTTTTCATTAGAATTAATTAACCCTTTCAGGACTGATCCATTTTTTTTAAAATCATTTTCATTTTTTCAATTCCCGCCTCCCAAGTGTCATAACTCTTTTATTTTTCCGTCAATAGAGTGGTGCGAGTGCTTATTTTTTTGCGGAAGGGGTTGCAGCTTCTCGTGACACTATTAAAAGTACCCTATAATGTACAGGGAAACAAAAAAAAAATTATGTGTGGGCCGAAATTGGAAAAAACTGTTATTCCTCTATTGTTTTTTGGGTTTCGTTTTTTACGGTTTTCACCATGCGGGAAAAACGAGAACTTAGTTTTATTCTGCGGCTCAATACGATTAAGGTGATACCAGATTTATATTGTTTTTTTATATATTTTACTACTTTTACAAAAGACAAACATTATAAAAGGAAATAGTTGTTTTTTTACCATATTCCGAGAGACATGACTTTTTTATTTTTTGGTCGATTGAGCGGTGTGTGGGCATATTTTTTGCTGTATGAGCTGTAGTTTTTATTAGTACCATATTTTGGTACATACAACTTTTTGATCACTTTTTATTAAAAAATTTTTGAGATCCAAGGTGACCAAAAAACAGCAATTTTGGCTTTTTAAATTCTTTATTTTTTACGGCGTTCACTGTGTGAGTTAAATAATGGTATATTGTAATAGTTCGGACTTTAACAGACGTAGCGATACCATTACATTGCATTACTTTAGAGGAACAATGAGAAACTTTTTTTTTAACCTTTAATGTTTTTTTTTTACACATTTTACTAGTCCCCTTAGGGGACTTGAACCAGCGATCATTGAATCGCTGGTACAATACACTGCAATACTAATGTATAGCAGTATATTTTCATTTTTACAGGCTTCTGTCTGTTTGTCCCTGGTGTCAACTGTAATACACAGCTGACACCCGCAGCGTATGGAGCAGGTTCACAACGTGAGCGGGCTCTATACATCAAGCCCCGCACTACGACGTGCTATTACGTCATGGTGCGCGAAGGGGTTAATGCACAGCAGATGTTGCAAAGTGAAAATTGCAATTTCCCACTGATATACTAATATGATATACCAATATGTTGTGCCTGTTTGTGGCACTGAAGACAAATACCTGATAAAATGTTAAGCAGGTTCTCCCGGGTATGGTGATGCCATATATGTGGACGTAAACTGCTGCTTGGGCACACTGTAGGGTTCAGGAAGGAAGGAGCACCATTTGGCTTTTGGAATGCAGATTTTGCTTGATAGTTGTTTTGTTTGAGGTTTTACTGGTATTTCAGTTTATAATGTGGGGCATATGTAAACTGTGCAGATTACATCAGGGTATATGTAAGCAGTGCAGAGTACATCAGGGTATATGTAAACTGTGCAGAGTACATCTGGGTATATGTAAGTTGGGCTGAGTACATCAGAGTATATGTAAACTGTGCGGAGTACATCAGGGTATGTGTAAGCAGTGCAGAGTACATCAGGGTATATGTAAGCAGTGCAGAGTACATCAGGGTATATGTAAACTGTGCGGAGTACATCAGGGCATATGTAATCTATGCGGAGTACATCAGGGCATAATAAGAGGGTATACTAATGCGGTAAATAAATAATAATTCAAAGATTTGTGGCCAGTGTCGCACTGATAAATGGTGCCCAATCTTATCCGCTTTTGGACACCCTGCACATTTTCTGTCGCTATATTCTGAGTGCCAGAACTTTTTTCTTTTTTCTCCAACTGAATGGTGTTGGTGCTTATTTGTTGTGGGTCAATCTGTAGTTTTCATTGGTACCATTTTGGGGTACATGCAATGTTTTGATCACTTTTTATTCCATTTTTTGGCAAGCAAGGTGACCAAAAACCATAAATTCTGACAATATTTTTTATTCTTTTTTTTAACAGTGTTCACTGTGCATTATAAATGCCATTTTACTTTATGTATATCGTTTTTTTTTTATGTTTTGCAACGTTTGCACAATAAAATAACTTTTAAAAAAAAATTATTTATTTTTTGTGTCACCATATTCTGAGAGCCATAAACGTCTTATTTTTCATTCAAAAAAGCTGTGTAAGAATTCTTGTTTTGTTGCGGGACGGGTTGTAGTTTATATTGGCATTATTTTGGGGTACATGCAACTTTTTGATCACTTTTTGTTCCTTTTTTGGCAAGCAAGGTGATCAAAAAACAGCAATTCTGTCTGTTTGTTATTCTGTGGGTCTATACAATTACGGCAATAGCAAAAATAGCGATTCTGGCATTGTTTTTTATTTTATTCAGTTTTAGCTGAATGTATATCAAATAGCCCGTTGGTATCACAGAGGAGCATCTCTGTAGTCGAACAAACCGCAAGTGATAAAGAGCTAATGGGAAAATGCACATTAACGCAACTCAATGGGTGTGAATATGGTCTAATAATGTATGCAAATGAATGAACTGTATTTGCTAATAGAAGGAGCATCAAATTGAATCAGATAAAACCCGCTGATAGTTAATGGTGGTAATATTATGAAAGAAGATGACAGAACATCAGAGTAAAAGAATGAAAAATGTGAATCTTCACAAAAAGACATTCAGTAAGTTACGATGACATAACTAAATTGCGTTTTGTAGCCAGTCGATGCATGTCACATTGTCAAAAATCAGTGTAATGATAAAAATTGCTAATTGCATACCTAAAGAACCCCTATGAATGAATAAACAGTAATTGTATATATAACCATAAAAAAAACAACATGTGCAAATGGCATTGTTATATTGTCGTAAAATCATATTATGAAATAAGAGGCTGTTGACAAAAAAGGAATTAAACATTAACCTAACTCACTTAGTATTAGTATGTTCTAATAATATATATAAATAAATGGAATGCATAAATTAATATGGGAAAATTAATTCAAATTAGATGAAACCGACTATTAGCTGGTAATAATACTGTTATTATAAGGGAAAATAACCTAATATCAAGAATAGAGACTGTAAGTTTAAAAACACAAGAAGTAAGCCATAAATTTGTTTTCAAAATAAAGTATGCAGTCTTATAATGCCATTGAATAAGTATTAAATTAACTCAAATTCATATGATAGTATGTAATGCTATTCAAAAAGGTAAGCATTAACATGTCATAATAAGTATGATAATAGTTCAATAATAATATATATAAATGAGATGCGTGTTCTGATGAGAAAACAAAATGAAGATAAATAAAGCCAATTGTTAATGGATAATAATATCAATATGAGAAAAAATGACACAATGTCAAGAATAAAAATAAAAGTGAAGAGTATGTATATGATCTTGATCCTAATAGAAAAACATATAACCAATATAGTGGCGTGGGTGCTTACTGATAATGACCAAATATGACCAGTGAACATATGGCAGATTAAATTAACCTTGGTACATATGGCAAATTGTAAGTATGTAGTCTCCTTGTATATAGGAAAATTGATGTGAAATGACACGATACAATCAACACTACAATGAATGGCATGTAGGGAAAAACATTTTTGGGGTAAATATGCCTGTTGTCGTCAACAATAAGTGTTGGATTCTATAATATGATTCATGTATATTTCAATATTTCAATAATGAAACATGAGATCCTTCCTAAGGTTGAGTCCTTTCGGGAAGCGAGTCTCCAAACTATAAATCCAAAATGCCTCCCTTGTGAGTAAACGCTGTTTTAAATCACCCCCTCTTTTTGTACCCCTTACTTTTTCAATAGCATATGTGGAAAAAGAGCTAACGTTTCTATTGTGGCAAGTCACAAAATGCCTGGCTGCATTGGAAATATTGACAATAGATGGATTACGTATATAACTGAGATGTTCCAATATGCGAATCTTAAATTTCCTGGTAGTGCAGCCGACATATTTGAGATTGCATATTGTGCATTCGATGATATACACTACATGGTCACTATTGCAGTTCATGTATGATTTAATTGTAAAAGTGGTGGTTTCTGAAGAGTTAGAGTATTGTTTGTTAGTTTTGGCAAAAGTGCAGACTTTGCAGGGATTAACCCTACACTTATAGAATCCCTTATATGTTAGCCATGTAGGTTTGGGCTTGTTGGTTGGTAGTAATGATGGAGACAATATGTTGCCCAGGGTTTGTGCTCTACGGGATACTATTCTACATCCATTTTTTAAGAGGTTCTCTAATTTTGGATCTTCGTACAATAAGGGGATGTATTTCAACACCATATTTTTAATGGTGTTGAACTGCTTGCTATATTGTAGTACGAGAGTTGGAGTGTTTTGACTTTGAATTGGAATGTTTTGGGTGTTATCCAATAATATAAGAGAATCTCTATTTTTGGTTGCGACTATGTTTTTGGCCCTTGATAGGGTCCAGTCCTTATAGCCTCTTGCTTTTAACCTTTTACAGATAATAGACTCTTCTTTGGTATAACTCATATGGGAACTACAATTGCGTTTGGCGCGTGTGAGTTCACCTATGGGAATGGCTGAAACCGTGTGCATGGAATGGCAGCTTAGTGCATGCAATATAGTGTTACCTGATATTGGTTTGCAGTAGATGTTAGACTGGATGGTGTCACCAATTTTACATGTAAAACTCAGGTCTAGAAAGTTGATGCACGTGGAGTTGAAATAAGAAGTAAATTTGAGATTGGATTTGTTGTTGTTGATAAAGGATATGAACAACGGTATGGCAGATACATCTCCCTCCCATATGAGTAGGAGGTCATCAATGTATCTGCCATACCAATGAATGGAGTCAAGAAATGGGTTGGTTGGAGAATAGATGTAATGTTCCTCCCACCATGCCATGGTGAGATTGGCAATGGAGGGGGAGAATTTGGCCCCCATGGAAACTCCACATTTTTGTAGATAAAATTGATTTGTAAAACTAAAATAATTGTGCGTCATAAGATACTGAGTTATTTGTATCAGGAATGATTGCATGTTAGGGTCGTATCCACTGTATTTATAGAGGTGATGCCTAAGGGCCTCTAGGGCAACATCTCGAGGGATGCTAGGTGAAATCACGATGCCAAGTTTTCTTATGGAATGCCTGTAGGACATCCTTGGTGTCCTTGAGATATACCGGAGTTCTGATAACCAAAGGCTTAAATCTGGGCATTTTTACAACTAAAGAACTCAAATACCTGTCAGTGGAACACCCGATAGTTCCCATTCTTCATGCACTTCCTAAAACATATAAGGGTTTGAATCCCCCTCCCATGCGACCCATCGTCTCGGGTATAGGCTCTCTTACAGAAAAGATTTCTGAATGGTTGGATAACTTTCTCCAGCCTTTGGTTATCAGAACTCCGGGATATCTCAAGGACACCAAGGATGTCCTACAGGCATTCCATAAGAAAACTTGGCATCGTGATTTCACCTGGCTTACCTGTGACGTCGTTGCCCTTTACACTAGCATCCCTCGAGATGTTGCCCTAGAGGCCCTTAGGCATCACCTCTATAAATACAGTGGATACGACCCTAACATGCAATCATTCCTGATACAAATAACTCAGTATCTTATGACGCACAATTATTTTAGTTTTACAAATCAATTTTATCTACAAAAATGTGGAGTTTCCATGTGGGCCAAATTCTCCCCCTCCATTGCCAATCTCACCATGGCATGGTGGGAGGAACATTACATCTATTCTCCAACCAACCCATTTCTTGACTCCATTCATTGGTATGGCAGATACATTGATGACCTCCTACTCATATGGGAGGGAGATGTATCTGCCATACCGTTGTTCATATCCTTTATCAACAACAACAAATCCAATCTCAAATTTACTTCTTATTTCAACTCCACGTGCATCAACTTTCTAGACCTGAGTTTTACATGTAAAATTGGTGACACCATCCAGTCTAACATCTACTGCAAACCAATATCAGGTAACACTATATTGCATGCACTAAGCTGCCATCCCATGCACACGGTTTCAGCCATTCCCATAGGTGAACTCACACGCGCCAAACGCAATTGTAGTTCCCATATGAGTTATACCAAAGAAGAGTCTATTATCTGTAAAAGGTTAAAAGCAAGAGGCTATAAGGACTGGACCCTATCAAGGGCCAAAAACATAGTCGCAACCAAAAATAGAGATTCTCTTATATTATTGGATAACACCCAAAACATTCCAATTCAAAGTCAAAACACTCCAACTCTCGTACTACAATATAGCAAGCAGTTCAACACCATTAAAAATATGGTGTTGAAATACATCCCCTTATTGTACGACGATCCAAAATTAGAGAACCTCTTAAAAAATGGATGTAGAATAGTATCCCGTAGAGCACAAACCCTGGGCAACATATTGTCTCCATCATTACTACCAACCAACAACCCCAAACCTACATGGCTAACATATAAGGGATTCTATATAGTGTGGGGTTAATCCCTGCAAAGTCTGCACTTTTGCCAAAACTAACAAACAATACTCTAACTCTTCAGAAACCACCACTTTTACAATTAAATCATACATGAACTGCAATAGTGACCATGTAGTGTATATCATCGAATGCACAATATGCAATCTCAAATATGTCGGCTGCACTACCAGGAAATTTAAGATTCGCATATTGGAACATCTCAGTTATATACGTAATCCATCTATTGTCAATATTTCCAATGCAGCCAGGCATTTTGTGACTTGCCACAATAGAAACGTTAGCTCTTTTTCCACATATGCTATTGAAAAAGTAAGGGGTACAAAAAGAGGGGGTGATTTAAAACAGCGTTTACTCACAAGGGAGGCATTTTGGATTTATAGTTTGGAGACTCGCTTCCCGAAAGGACTCAACCTTAGGAAGGATCTCATGTTTCATTATTGAAATATTGAAATATACATGAATCAGATTATAGAATCCAACACTTATTGTTGACGACAACAGGCATATTTACCCCAAAAATTTTTTTCCCTACATGGCATTCATTGTAGTGTTGATTGTATCGTGTCATTTCACATCAATTTTCCTATATACAAGGAGACTACATACTTACAATTTGCCATATGTACCAAGGTTAATTTAATCTGCCATATGTTCACTGGTCATATTTGGTCATTATCAGTAAGCACCCACGCCACTATATTGGTTATATGTTTTTCTATTAGGATCAAGATCATATACATACTCTTCACTTTTATTTTTATTCTTGACATTGTGTCATTTTTTCTCATATTGATATTATTATCCATTAACAATTGGCTTTATTTATCTTCATTTTGTTTTCTCATCAGAACACGCATCTCATTTATATATATTATTATTGAACTATTATCATACTTATTATGACATGTTAATGCTTACCTTTTTGAATAGCATTACATACTATCATATGAATTTGAGTTAATTTAATACTTATTCAATGGCATTATAAGACTGCATACTTTATTTTGAAAACAAATTTATGGCTTACTTCTTGTGTTTTTAAACTTACAGTCTCTATTCTTGATATTAGGTTATTTTCCCTTATAATAACAGTATTATTACCAGCTAATAGTCGGTTTCATCTAATTTGAATTAATTTTCCCATATTAATTTATGCATTCCATTTATTTATATATATTATTAGAACATACTAATACTAAGTGAGTTAGGTTAATGTTTAATTCCTTTTTTGTCAACAGCCTCTTATTTCATAATATGATTTTACGACAATATAACAATGCCATTTGCACATGTTGTTTTTTTTTATGGTTATATATACAATTACTGTTTATTCATTCATAGGGGTTCTTTAGGTATGCAATTAGCAATTTTTATCATTACACTGATTTTTGACAATGTGACATGCATCGACTGGCTACAAAACGCAATTTAGTTATGTCATCGTAACTTACTGAATGTCTTTTTGTGAAGATTCACATTTTTCATTCTTTTACTCTGATGTTCTGTCATCTTCTTTCATAATATTACCACCATTAACTATCAGCGGGTTTTATCTGATTCAATTTGATGCTCCCTCTATTAGCAAATACAGTTCATTCATTTGCATACATTATTAGACCATATTCACACCCATTGAGTTGCGTTAATGTGCATTTTCCCATTAGCTCTTTATCACTTGCGGTTTGTTCGACTACAGAGATGCTCCTCTGTGATACCAACGGGCTATTTGATATACATTTGGGCTTATATTTTTGAGCCACACGCAATTCCCGATATTCCTACTATTTATCATAACTAACTTACCCAATATGATGTGCATCGGTCTTATAATGATAGATTTCTTGAACAACTATTAACACAAGTTTTTTGAATTGTTACAGACCATGAATAGTTTATTATACTACATTATAAATACAGTACTATCGATCTTTCTTCATTTCTTTTTTAATCCGTTTATATCTTCTCACATTTTTAATGTTTCGATTTGTCAACATGTTATGTTTGCTTTTCATGTATGCATAAGTACCAACAAGGCCGTGTGTCTCAGTTTTTTTCCGTATGCACTCTTTTATGATAAATGGGCTTACCACCCACTATCATCAACGCTGTTGTTACACTCATACTCTTTATTTTCTACATCAAATTGCACCAACAATGTATATATAATATACACATGATGGCTAAGTTTTGATTTACATCTATTCATACTATATCCATTAGCCACTCCTCAATTCATGGTATCCACCAATTACCAGCATTTGCATATTGGCTTCACCAGCTGATTGATCAGCATACAAGGATATCTCAGACACACGGTCATTAACTCATTTGCCATGACTAAGAACGCAGACTGCGTTCGAAACGCGTAGGCTCAGGTTCAAGCCCTGACTACTTACACCTTGGGACTGCGTCTCCCTTCTGTTTTACTCTTTTTCTAATAAACATGGGACCTCGTTTTCCCTTTTAATCCATCATCAGCGCTGGATCAATTCTTCTCTACAATTACATATATACAGCTCCAGAACCAAGATCTGTACATATATACAGTGCCCGAACCAAGATCAGTACATATACAGTGAAGGAAATAAGTATTTGATCCCTTGCTGATTTTGTAAGTTTGCCCACTGTCAAAGACATGAACAGTCTAGAATTTTTAGGCTAGGTTAATTTTACCAGTGAGAGATATTATATTAAAAAGAAACTGTAATGACGGGTGGTGGGGAGACAGACAAGTGAGCCCTAATCTACCCGCCACTCAGTCCCTGCCTACTTGCAACGATCCGCCCTAGGCGACGGGGTACAACTGGGCGACGGTCCCTACGCTCAATAAGTGCACGACAGACAAACAGACAAGGGTACACAGAGCTAGGGGGAGAAAGGGGCAGTTGCCCACGGCAACACCGTGAGCAACAAGAGAAGTAAACAAGCCGAGTCAAACCAGGGGTGTACGAGGTACCAAACGCAGAGCAGGAGAGTAGTCAGCAAGCCGGGGTCAATATGAAGCAAGGACAATAGTACAAGAAGCTGCAGCAGGGCCAGGAAACCAAACGAAAATAATCACAAGCAATCGAGGAACAGGAAAGGCAGGTATAAATAGACAGAGGCGGGAGCTAGCTCCGTCTGGCCAGGCTGTGATAGGTTCTCCCACTCCTAAGCCTGCCACCCTGAGTGGTGGAAGATGGAGTCAGTCTCACAGACATAGAAGCAGGTGCAGACTGATTATCTATGGGCGTTAACCCCGAAGCTGTGCCTGGCAGATCCTTTACAGAAACCAGAAGATCACATAGTCAAAATTATATATATTTATTTGCATTGTGCACAGAGAAATAAGTATTTGATCCCCTACCAACCATTAAGAGTTCAGCCTCTTCCAGACCAGTTACACGCTCCAAATCAACTTGGTGCCTGCATTAAAGACAGCTGTCTTAAATGATCACCTGTATAAAAGACTCCTGTCCACAGAATCAATTAATCAGTCTGACTCTAACGTCTACAACATGGGCAAGACCAAAGAGCTTTCTAAGGACGTCAGGGACAAGATCATAGACCTGCACAAGGCTGGAATGGGCTACAAAACCATAAGTAAGACGCTGGGTGAGAAGGAGACAACTGTTGGTGCAATAGTAAGAAAATGGAAGACATACAAAATGACTGTCAATCAACATCAATCTGGGGCTCCATGCAAAATCTCACCTCGTGGGGTATACTTGTTCCTGAGGAAGGTGAGAGCTCAGCCGAAAACTACACGGGGGGAACTTGTTAATGATCTCAAGGCAGCTGGGACCACAGTCACCAAGAAAACCATTGGTAACACATTACGCCATAATGGATTAAAATCCTGCAGTGCCCGCAAGGTCCCCCTGCTCAAGAAGGCACATGTACAGGCCATATGAAGTTTGCAACTGAACATCTGAATGATTCTGAGAGTGATTGGGAGAAGGTGCTGTGGTCAGATGAGACTAAAATTGAGCTCTTTGGCATTAACTCAACTCGCCGTGTTTGGAGGAAGAGAAATGCTGCCTATGAGGCAAAGAACACCGTCCCCACTGTCAAGCATGGAGGTGGAAACACTATGTTTTGGGGGTGTTTCTCTGCTAAGGGCACAGGACTACTTCACCGCATCAATGGGAGAATGGATGGAGCCATGTACCGTCAAATCCTGAGTGACAACCTCCTTCCCTCCACCAGGTCATTAAAAATGGCTCGTGGCTGGGTCTTCCAGCACGATAATGACCCGAAACATACAGCCAAGGCAACAAAGGAGTGGCTCAAAAAGAAGCACATTAAGGTAATGGAGTGGCCTAGCCAGTCTCCAGACCTTAATCCCATCGAAAACTTATGGAGGGAGCTGAAGATCCGAGTTGCCAAGCTACAGCCTCAAAATCTTAATGATTTACAGATGATCTGCAAAGAGGAGTGGGCCAAAATTCCATCTAACATGTGTGCAAACCTCATCATCAACTACAAAAAACATCTGACTGCTGTGCTTGCCAACAAGGGTTTTGCCACCAAGTATTAAGTCTTGTTTGCCAAAGGGATCAAATACTTATTTCTCTGTGCACAATGCAAATAAATATATATAGTTTTGACAATGTGATTTTCTTTTTTTTTTTTTTTTTTATATAATCTATCTCTCACTGGTAAAATTAACCTAGCCTAAAAATTCTAGACTGTTTATGTCTTTGACAGTGGGCAAACTTACAAAATCAGCAAGGGATCAAATACTTATTTCCTTCACTGCATATAGTGCCAGAACCAAGCTCAATACATATATACAGTATCAGAACCAAGCTCAGTACATAAATACAGCATCAGAACCAATCTCAGTACATAAATACAGTACCAGAGAGAAGCTCAGCACATAAATGCAGCATCAGAGCCAAGCAGAATACATATATACAGCACCAGGATAAAGCTCAGTACATAAATACAACACCAGCACAAATACAGCTCAATTCAGTGCAACCCCTGCCATATAGGTTTGCACTTAATTGTATACAGCTCCCAGCATGAGCCGAACAATGGTAAGTATATGCTGGAAGTTGCTGTTTAAAAAAAATAAATCATACCACCCATGATCTCGCTGAAGATCATCCAGTGACTACAGTGCTGATTAGAGGCAGAATAAACATTTACATTAAGTGACTCACAGGTGACGTCAGATTTGAGTTGTTCTTTTTCTCTTTTCTTCTCTATCCGGTCCAGACCTTTATGACGACTTCTCCCGGCCACAGCCCAGTTCTGCAGTTTGCAACTCAGATGTCTTCAGCTTCTCACTTTTCAAACATTTCTGCACCTATAAACAAAGATAAAGTTCTCATGATGCCAGACACTGTGCCCCTAAATATAATAGCGCCATACAATGACCTCTAATTATAATAGCACCATACACGGTGTCCCACACACACACACACACACACACACAAACCGTGCCCCCTATTGATAGTGCCCCCCATAGAGCCCCCTGTAGATAATGCCCTACATAGATTCCCCTGTAGATAGTTCCCCACATACAGCCCCCTGTATATAGTGTCCCACATATAGCCACCCCTGTAGATAGTGCCCACATATAACCACCCCTGTAGATAGTGCCCTGCATATAGCCCGCCTGTATATAGTGCCCCACATATAGCTCCCTCTGAAAATAGTGTCCCACATGTAGGCCCCCTATAGATAGTGCTCCACATATAGCCCACCACTGTATATAGTGTCCAACATATAGCCCACCACTGTAGATAGTGATCTACATATATCTCCCCCTATAAATAGTGCTCCACATATAGCCCACCCCTGTATATAGTGCCTCACATATAGATCCCCCTATTGTGCTCCATATATAGACCACCTATGTATATAGCCCACCTATGTATATAGCCCTCCTGTAGATATAGCCCACCCCTGTATATAGTGTCCAACATATAGCCCACTCCTGTATATAGTGCCCTGCATATATCTCCCCCTATAAATAGTGCTCCACATATAGCCCACTCCTGTATATAGTGCTTTACATATAGCTCCCCCTATAGTGCTCCATATATAGCCAACCACTGTATATAGCCCTCCTGTAGATATAACCCACCCCTGTATATAGTGTCCAACATATAGCCCACCGATGTAGATAGTGCCCTGCATATCACCCCCTATAAATGGTGCTCCACATCATCGCGCCGCTTGCATCGTTGAAAGGCACTGAATGACAAGGCAAGTCATTCTGCCCAGCCAATCAGCACCTTTCATAGACGCAAGCGGCACGATGATGTAATTTTGCCGCTTGCGTCTATGAAGGGCGCTGATTGGCAGTGCACTATGACTTACTCTGCCAATCAGCGAGTTTCAATGACGCAAGCGGCACAAAGAAGTAATAGCGCTGCTTGAGTCGTTGAAAGGCAATGAATTGCCGGTCATGGAACGTCCCAGGTCATTCATCACGCATAGTGCTGGGGGGGGGGGGGGTGGCGGCGGCTGGACAGTGCAGCCCTGTGGGATATTTCTAAACACTGCAGAATCTGGGAAATAAATATTGAGTTTGGTTTTTCTGGTAAAATCCTTCTGTGTTACAGCATAAAATGGATTAAAAATACATTTCTGCAAAAAAAAATTAATTTGTAAATTTCACCTCTTCTTTGATTTAATTTTTGTGTAACGCCTAAAGGGTTGAGAAACTTTCTAAATGCAGTTTTGAATACTTTGAGGGGTGTCGTTTTTAAAATGGGGTGATTAATGGGGTTTTGTATTGTATGGGCCCCTCAAAGTCACTGCACATCTGAAATGGTCCCTATAAAAATTGCCTTTTGAAATTTTCTTGAAAATGTGAGAAAGTTCTGCTAACTTCTAAGCTTTGTAACTTCCTAGAAAAATAAAAAGATGTTCAAAAAACGATGCCAATCTAAAGAAGACATATGGGATATGTTAATTAGCAACTATTTTGTGTGGTGTTACTTTCTGTCTTACAAGCAGAGTATTTAAATTCATAAAAATGCTAATTTTTGAAATTTTCCCCTAAATTTTGGTGTTTTTCATAATTAACTACTGAATGTTTCGACCAAATATTTCCAGTAACATAAAGTCCAATGTGTCACAAGAAAACAAACTCAGAATCGCTTGGATAGGTAAAAGCATTTCAAAGTTATTACCACATAAAGTGAGATATGTCGGATTTTAAAAATAAGGCTCTCTCAGAAAGGTCAAAAGTGACTGCAGCGGGAAGGGGTTAAATGGTTACTAACCTTTCAAAAAACTTCTGACATGTAACCTTTCAAAAAACTTCTGACATGTCATAGTGACAAACCCCCACCGATGGTCTCAGTGCTCAGACTCCCACCGATGGCTAAAACTAAGCGACAGAAGCGCTTGGGTAAGTGCTGTGTCGCTTAGTTCTGATTGGCTTTCCTCGGAAAACTGAGCAATTGGTGTACAGGATAGAAAGTCTATGAGCCCGAACACCAACTGAACCGCTTTCTGAAAAAAGCCGATCAGAAACGAAGCGGCACACCGCTCACCCAAGAGCTTCTGCCGCTTTGTTTTAGCGATCGGTGGGGGTCTCAGTGCTCAGACCCCCACTGAACAAAACTTCTGACATGTCACTATGATATAGCAGAAGTTTTTGGAAAGTTTAGTTACCCTTTAAGTATTTTCTATGCTGTTTCATGATCACATTGTTATATTGTCATGAGCAACTCATGTTTCATCTGTAGTCCAGTAGAGGACATTAGGGAATATTTAGGACTGCCCAGTTTAGATAACGTAAACATTGCAGACCTTCATATTTCTGGCCAAAAGCTTAATTACAATTTTTTTCAGGAATTAAACTTTGAATAAAAAATAAGAAAACAACAAGGTTTCAAAAATATAAAGAAATCGGTTTCAATGGATATTGACAATGAACTATCTCGTTTTCAAGTATAGGTAATATTTTTTAATATTAATTTTTAGTGTACAAATTTATAACACTTGAAGGTTTAAATATTGCCTATACTTGAAAAGTTCATTGTCAATATCCATTGAAATCGATTTGTTTATATTTTTTACATGATTTTAACATTGTCACATCTATTATATGCATAGCACTTTTAATTCATTTTATTTTGTTCAATTTTAAAGAATTACTAATCGCTGGCAAAGGAACGGGAACTTACCACTCCCACTTTGAACCATCACCAACACCTTTGACCCAGAAGCATTTCCTTTTAGTGTTTATAAAAGGAATGCATTTGTTTGTTTTATTAATAAGCCTGATGAAGACCTAGGTTGTTCGTTCAGAATAAATAAGAAAAATAAACTTATCCTCTATTATCGTGATTGTGCATATATCACCAACGGGAGCGCCCTACATAGGAGCTTTTTTTCTTCACCTTACTCTGCATTTATTGGACGCTGGGAGAATCCCTAATCCCAGGGAACAGACACCCAGATTCAGCTCCGCTTGCCAGCAAACCACGGTGGAAAACTTGAGTTCTGCCATCCATCCAGCACAACCTCATCAGGTGAGCCTTTATGTTTCACCACTCACCAATTGCACCCATGTTTGAAACGTTAATACTCTAGGGGAGCATCGTATTTGTCAATTTTTTTGTCTTTACTAAGCACTAAGTAGCTAAGGATGTGAGATTATCAGCTGCTTTACATTGACTACGTCACTACAATGAATAGCAAATATCAGATTTTGCTGCACTTTACCTTCTTGTACCAGGAAAGAAGGGGGGTGTCTGTGAAAAATTCCTCCAGCCTCAAAGGAAAGAAGTTAATGTTCTTTAGAGATGAGAGCATTGGGAAATGTGTTTTCACCATTTCTTCAATGTTACTATTATTTAATCCTTTCAAAAAGAAGGCCACTGGTCTATTTTTATACACGCGAGCTGCTGACTCTATGGCACATAAAATGAGTGAAGGGAGTTGCAGTCGATCGGAAGTTTCCAAAAATATAATCCCATCACCTTCTTTTAATACTTCAGATGGAGACCTGAAAAGAGTGTTCACTGTTGTTGAATGTGTATTGATGGTCTCCAATAACATATTTTCTTGGACACTTGATGCTTTGTTACTTGAAACTTCTGTCTTATTTGACCAACTTTGTATGGAATTAAATCCTTTACTCATTAGCATAAATGAGGTTAATCCATTTAATATATTTCCTTCTGAGATCAAATACATGTACGGAATCATTTTCTGTCTGTGGATGATTCCATAGAAGAACCCAACGGTTATCAAAAGAAGCAAGAAGACCACTATCCTCAATTTTTTTATCATTGCTGCAGCATATGTAGTCAGACTGCAAAACAAAAAATTTAATTAAATGGGTTCCGTCAGGCACCATTGGCGTCCATCACTTGACGGATCTGGTGCTTCCGTTTTTCCAATAACAGAGTCTTACATGTAAATCTAAAAATATTTAACACTTAGGCTGGGTTCACACAACCTATTTTCAGATGTAAACGAGGCGTATTATGCCTCGTTTTACGTCTGAAAATAGGGCTACAATATGTCGGCAAACATCTGCCCATTCATTTGAATGGGTTTGCCCACGTACTGTGCAGACGACCTGTCATTTACGCGTCGTAGTTTGACAGCTGTCAAACGACGACGCGTAAAAATACAGCCTCGTCAAAAGAAGTGCAGGACACTTCTTTCAGACGTAATTTGAGCCGTACTTCATTGAACTCAATGAAGCACAGCTCAAAATTTACGGCTGTCAGAGAAGCCTCGCAAAATGCGAGGAGGAGCAATTACGGCTGAAAGGAGGCAGCTGTTTTCTCCTGAAAACAGTCTGTCATTTCAGCCGTAAAAGCCTGCTACCGTGTGCACATACACATACTGTACATCTAGAAATATGGAACACAAAATTCTAGAAATATAATAAAAACAAGGGACCACAAGGCGTGCCAATAGGGTGAAATCTGGTGGACAAGTGTATAGAAAGATAGTGTGTATAACTTAAACTCACGTTTGTGAGTTGTGCATGTACAGACACAAATCTGATGATAGCGTAGGTTGGCTGCTGCTTATCTGCCGATCTTCCGGTGGAAACGATGGTTCAATGTAGAGGGATGTAGAGAAAATGATCGCTTCTAATATATTGCTGCCGTCAGTGATAAAAAAGAAGCCAAGCGGTCTATACAAACAATATCTTTATTTCAGGACAATGCGTTTACAAATCTACAATTTCTTCCTTAGGTCCATACAAATACAGGTTTTAAAAATGGAGCTGTTTAAGAAGTGGAGAGTGACCCGGTACTAAAATAGCATGGGTTCAAAGGTGCAAAGGGCATAATGTGTTTTGCATATAAAACCAGGAAAATAGTAATGTGTATGTG
Organism: Rhinoderma darwinii; assembly: GCF_050947455.1. Classification (NCBI taxonomy): domain Eukaryota; kingdom Metazoa; phylum Chordata; class Amphibia; order Anura; family Rhinodermatidae; genus Rhinoderma; species Rhinoderma darwinii. The sequence continues at coordinate 70,839,224 of NC_134690.1, forward strand.
GGGGCAAAACATACAAAGTTGTTATTGTACTAAGTAGGTTGACTTCTGGATGTTACAAGTACATAATAGAAATAGCATAGATAAATGACAAATATACGTATAAAATCTGTGCATAGACATAAAAAACAATCAGCAGAATATTATCTTTTTTTAATCAATGTGTACTTTTTCAAAGTATAATAGATGTGAGTGCAAAATATATATATGGCATATATATAAGAAGAATATGTAAAAATGTAAAAAAAAATTATGAGGATAAAAATGTGTGCTACTGAGAGTCTGAAGAACAAAAGTGTTTGATCGAGGCAGTTGTGGATTGGCCATTGTAATTTACGGGAAGATTTCCGGTGGGCCGGTCGTTTATAATACATAGTTTGCTGCCTGGCCGCCCATCCCTCCCCCTCTGCGGTTGCATTTATTTAAGTACATGTTTTCTCCTTGGCCACCCGGCTACTGGCCCGGGTCAGAGAATTATGTGCAGCGGGAGGCCATGGCCAGGCCAGTGTCAGGACATTCTGTGCGGAACTAGTGCTGCCGTCACATTCAGTACTTGTCTCCAACTCCCCTGAAGTGCTCGATGAGAATGGAGCAGCGCTCCATTCATTTCTATGCGACTTCTCAGACCGCTGTCTCCGGCAGCTCTATAGAAATGAATGGAGCGCATGCCGTTCATGCGCACAAGCACTGCATTCTCATCGAGCACTTTAGGGGAAATTTCGGTTCGCTGGGGGTCTCAAGGGTCGGACCCCACGTATCCTGTACTTGTTAAAATAGCTTTTTTTTTTCACCCCCCCTTTCACATAAAATGTGATAAAAGTTAATTAAGTCCCATTTACCCCAAAATTATACTAATCAAAACTACATGCCATACCGCAAATATCAAGCGTGCATATTGTTACATCGACAGAAAAATTAAAAAGTTATGGCTCTTTCAACACAACGATGCAAAAACAAACTATTTTCTATTAACCCGTTTGTGACCGCCCATAGTGTTTTTACGTCGGTCACTAGCGGGCTTTATTCCGATGCAATCCTGCTTGAACGTGTGAGATCGATATTAGTATCGATCTCACCCGTTTAACCCCTCAGATGTGTTGCTCAATAGCGAGAACCACATCTGAGTGGTTTTGGAGAGAGGGAGGGGGATCCCTTCTCATCCCACTGACACCCGGCGATAAAATCGGCGAATGTCTGTGTCTCTGATGGCAGCCGGGGGCCTAATAAAGGCCCTCAGGTCTGCCTGTAGCGAATGCCTGCTAGATCATGCTGCAGGCATGACCTAGCAGATGAATGTCCGTTTTACACGGACAGGCATAATACACTGCAATACAGAAGTATTGCAGTGTATTATAAATGCAATCGGAGGATCGCATAGTGAAGTCCCCTAGCGGGACTAGTAAAAAAGTTTTAAAAAAAAAAGTGAAAAAAAAAAAGTGAAAAAAAAAATGAAAAGCCCACTTTTCCCCATTACCAACTGCTTTATTATTAACAAACAAAATAAAGTAAAAAAGTTACATATATTTGGTATCGCCGCGTCCGTAACGACCCCAACTATAAATGTATTACATAATTTGCAAAAATTGCTGTTTTCTTTGAATCTAGCCTTAGAAAAATGTGATAAAAAGTTGTCAAAAAGTCGCATCTACTCCAAAATGGTACCGATAAAAACGACAAGTCGTCCTGCAAAAAAAAAAGCCCTCCTACAATTGCATCAGCGAAAAAATAAAAACGTTACGGCTCTTCAAATATGGAGACACAAAAACAAATAATTTTGAAAAAAAAGTGTTTTCATTGTGTAAAAGTAGTAAAACATACAAAAACTATACAAATTTGGTATAGTTGCAATCGCAACAACCCGCTGAATAAAGTTATTGTGTTAATTATACCACACGTGAGGCGAAATCTCAGTTTTTTTTCTATTCCCCCCCAAAAAAAAGTTAATAAAAGTTAACCAATAAATTTTATGCACCCCAAAATGGTGCTATTAAAAATTACAACTTGTCCCGCAAAAAACAAGACCTTACACAGCTATGTCAACGCAAAAATAAAAAAGTTATAGCTCTTTGAATGAGACGATGGAAAAACGTAAAAAATGGCTTTAAGGTCTAAAATAGGCTGGTCATTAAGCGGTTAAAAGTGCAAAAGTAGTAGAACATGAAAAAAAACCTATAAATTTTTGCTATCGCCGTAATCGTATAGAACCATAGAATAAAGGTAACATGTTATTTGCACCGTACAGTAAACGGTGTAGATATAAAATGCAAAACATAATTGTGGAAATGCTGGTTTTTATTTTCTATTCCCCATCCGAAAAGTTAATAAAAGTTAATCAATAAACTATATGCAAGTCAAAATAGCTCCATTAAAAAATACAACTCGTCCTGCAAAAAACAAGCTCTCGTACAGCTATGTTGACGGAAATATATAAAAGTTATGGCTCTTTGAATACAGTGATGAAAAAACCTCCAAAGTTATCCTCCTGCCCTATCTGACATTTGTCGTGGAGAGCTGTAACTGCATGCTGGGCAGTGCAGTTACCGAGGCCACCATACGACGCCCAGTGAGTAAAGTGCATGGGTGCTTTTTTAATTATTAGAACCTGTGCACAATACTCACATGGCGTCGTACGTTTGCCTCGGTAACTGCACTGCCCAGAGTGCAGTTACGGCTCTCCATGCCCAATGTCAGATCGGGCGAGAGGGTAACATTGGAGGGACACCTCTAAGGCCAAAACAGGTTGGTCACTAAAGGGTTAAGGGGCCTTAGGCTACAGCACTTCATTTTTATGGCGCTCTGGTCTGAGAGCTCAAATAGGTTTACACTGACAGGCACAATACATTGCGATCTAACGATGGCCTCTTCAAGTCCCTTGTGGAAGTAGTCAATATCAATTAAGTGATATGCAGAAAACAATTAAAAGTAAAAAATCACCGTGTATGTGTTTTTTTTCATCCCGCCTACCAAAAAACTGAAAAAATCTGATCAAATCGATTATGACTGATTTTCCTCCCATATATTTCACAGTCACAGAAGCCGCTGCAGAACAATGCTGCTAGATGGGGCACAGTTAGATTGCGCCTCTCATTTGCAGGAAAGATCCCAATGGTAAGGACTACTAAAGCATGGAACAGTGTAGACATAATGAATATAATAAATAGGTAGATTGTGCTCTCGCCTGATGTTCTTGCTCGGGTGGTTTCATATTATTGTATATGTTTTTTTTCAATGGTATTGCTGATACTGTTTGTGGGGGAGGGGAAGGGAAGGCTAGTAACACCTGGGATGGGTTTATGTACATTTTCTATGATCGCATATCTAGCTTATATATCTTTCCTATCGGGAGGTAGATGGAAGGGTGGGACGTATAGCTATATGCATTTTTTTCGTTCTGTTTCCTATATTGCTAATGGCTGATCAAATAATGATTGGAATATAAGGGGTATGGGTGATCCGGTTAAGAGAAGGGACATTTTTGAATATGTTAAGACCCAAAAACCATCTATTGCTAGTTTTCAGGAAACGCATCTAACCAAAGATACGGCACAAGTGGTAAAAAGAGCGTGGATCTGACATACCTATCATACCACTCACACTGGGTCCTCCCGAGGGGTCTGCATTCTTAACCCCTTGCGTACCTTCGCCGTAATAGTGCGTCGCTGGCCGCTTATGCCAGCGTACCTTCGACGTACTATTACGGCGCAGGAATAAACTGTCACTATGTGAAATCACATAGTGACAGAACAGCGGCGGCAGCTGTCATTGACAGCTAACCGTCTCTGCTACCGGCCTGGGGACCAATTAGCAGTCCCCAATGCCGGCGATTGCTGTGATTGGTCAGTCTCTGAAGACTGACCAATCACAGCCGTCTGTGACGTCGTCTGCAGGAGAAAGCTCCTGTCACTTTCGCTGATCTCCTCACTTCTGTGAGATACGTGAGGAGATCAGAGAAAGCGGTGTAAAAAAAAATATATATATTTTTATTAAGCCCTTCCCGAAAATGGGCGTATAGTAACGCCCTGAGGATGAAGCGGGCACAGGAGCTGTGCTCGCTCCATCTTCATCGGATGTCGGCTGTAATATACAGCCGACATCCCACTGCAACTACAGCGATCACTGTCCTCTCCGATCGCTGTAGTTTAACCCCTTAAATGCCGCTGTCAATAGCGACAGCGGCATTTAAGTGATTGATACAGAGGGAGGGGGCTCCCTCTGCACCCCATTGCCCCCCCCCCGCGAAAAATCACGGGGTTCTGATGGTTGCAATGGCAACCAGGAAGCCTAGCAACGGCTTCCTGGTTGCCAGGTACGGGAGCCTATTAGATCCTGCCCAAGGCAGGACGTAATAGGCTCAACTGTCAGTTGTAAAGTGACAGTTACAATACACTGCACTACATCAGTACATACAGAAGTAGTGCAGTGTATTGTGCAGGGGATCAGAAGATCAGATCTTCCAGTCCCCTAGTATGTGTAAAATAAAAAGTAAAAAAAAGTAAAAAAAAAGTTTTAGATAAATAAATAAATACAAGTTTTACGTAATAAAAACAATAATCGCCTTGTTTCCCTGACCAAGCTCTTTATAATTAGAAAAAAAATGAAAAAAAAAGTCAAAAACTAGACATAATAGGTATCGCCGCGTTCGTATCGGCGTGACCTAAAAAAATATCATATTATTTATCCCGCACGGTGAACACCGTAAAAAAAATACCATAAAAAACAATGGCAGAATTTCCTTTTTTGGTCACGTTGTTTCCAAAAAAATTGAATAAAAAGTGATCAAAAAGTCGCGCGTAGCCAAACATGGTACCAATAAAAACTACAGTGTGTCACGCAAAAAACAAGCCCTCACAAAGCTCCGTCGACAAAAAAATAAAAAAGTTATGGCTCTCAGGACATGGTGACACTAAAACATTTTATTTAGAAAAAAGTGTTTTTTTTTTTGTAAAAGTAGTAAAACATATAAAAACGATATAAATTTGGTATTGCCATAATCGTATCAAACCGCAGAATAAAGTAAACATGTTGTTTATACTGCACAGAGAACGCCGGTAAAAAATTATAAAAAAAATAGTGAAAGAATTTCTGGTATTTGGTCTCCTCACCTCACAAAAAAATGGAATAAAAACTTATCAAATTATCGCATGTACCCCAAAATGATACTAATAAAAACGACAGCTCGTCCCATGAAAATCAAGCACTCACATAGCTCGTCAACGGAAAAATAAAAAGTTCTGACTCTTGGAACGCAATAATGCAAAACGACGGCCCAGACTAATTTATGTGTGCAGCAGTTCTTCACCTAAAACCCCACGTCATCATTTGCAGCCCCCATTGGTAGACTCTGTAAATCCAGCGAAAACGATGACGTTTTGGGGTCTGTGCTACATATGGGGCTAGTGAAGAAGTCAAAGATTAGGCAATACTGGAGTGCGGATATTTTGTACAACACCACAGACACCCTTTAGAAGTGCGACTCCTGCACCCAATAATCCGGCCTGTGCATGAAGGATTGGTTCAAAGGGTACGTCACTATCCAGGGATAATTAATTTTATTATTCATTCTCCCCATTATTACATCATCCTATTATGACCTGTTGCACTCCGCCCAGCTTACATATACCCTGATGTACTCCGCCCAGCTTACATATACCTTGATGTACTCCGCACAGTTTACATATACCCTGATACACTCCGCCCAGCTTACATATACCCTGATGAACTCCGCCCAGCTTACATATACCCTGATGTACTTCGCCCAGCTTACATATACCCTGATGTACTCCGCCCAGCTTACATATGCCCTGATGTACTCTGCCCAGCTTACATATACCCTGATGTACTCTGCACAGCTTACATATACCCTGATGTACTCCGCGCATCTTACATATACCCTGATGTACTCCGCACAGCTTACATATACCCTGATGTACTCCTCACATATTACATATATCCTGATGTACTCTGCCCAACTTACATATACCCTGATGTACTCCGCACAGATTACATATGCCCCCACATTATAAACTGAAACACCAGTAAAACACAAAACAAATCTACTACCAAGCAAAATCTGCGCTCCAAAAGCCAAATGGCGCTCCTTCTGGGCCTGGCAGTGTGCCCAAACAGCGGTTTATGACCACATATGGGGTATTACCGTACTCTGGAGAACCGCTTAACAATTTATGGGGCGTATGTCTCCAGTGGTACAAGCTGGGCCCAAAGCATTGGGCACTGAAATAGCATATATGTGGAAAATGTCAATTTTCAATCTGCAACATCCACTGTGCACTAATTTCTGCAAAACCTTTGGGGGTCAAAATGGTCACTACACTTCTAGATGAATTCCTTGAGGGGTGTAGTTTCCTAAATGGGGTCACTTCTAGGGAGTTTTCACTGTACTGGTACCTCAGCGCAATGCAACATGGCGTCAAAAACAAATTTTGTAAAATCTCCACTCCAAAAACGAAATTGCACTTTTTCAGTTTAGACTCTTGCCGTATGTCCAAATAGCCGTTTACAACCACATATGGGGTATTTCCGTAATCAGGAGAAATTGTGTAACACATTTTGGGGTGTCTTTTCTCCTGTATTCCTTGTGAAAATGAAAAATTCTGAGCTAAAGCTACAGGTTATTGGAAAAAAAAAATGTTTTCATTTTCACGGACCAATTCTAATAAAATCTGGAGTGGTCCATATATAACTTTCTTCTTTTTAGAAACCTCGCTTTGTTTTATTACGTATGTTATATGTTTATATATTTATCTCTAATAAAATTTATTTTCTACAATATGTGTAGCCCTGTGACTCTTGGTTCTCAATTTCTTTATCTGATATGGTAGAGTCCTGCTATCCTTTGATTAGATATTTTGGGGGTACTTTGTACACATGTGCTGGTTGTACCTAACCACTTACTTTTCCCTGAGAGACATTTAGTCATAATAAAATCTATAAAACACCTGAGGGCTCAAAATGCTCACTACACCTCTAATTTACTTCTTTCAGGGGTATAGTCTCCAAATTGGGATCACATCTGGGGAATTTCTACTGTACTGGTACTTCAGGGACTCTGCAAATGCGACATGGCCCCCAGAAACCAATTCAGCAAAATCTGAGCTGCAAAATCCAAATGGTGCTCCGTCCCTTCTGAGCCCTGCCATGGGTCCAAACAGCAGTTTATTACCACATAATGGGGTATTTCCGTAATCAGGAGAAATTGCTTTACAAATGTTGAGGTGCTTTTTCTCCTTTATTCCTTATAAAAATTAGAAAATTCTGTGTTTTTTCCAAAAAAAAGGCTCTTTTCATCTTCACAGACTAATTCCAATAAATTCAGCAAAAAACCTGTGGGGTCAAAATGCTAACTATACCACTAGAAAAATTCCTTGAGGGGTATAGTTTCCAAAATGGGGTCACTTTTGGGGGGATTCCACTGTTTAGGTCCCTCCAGGGCGTTGCAAACGTGACACGGCACTGAAAACCATTCCAGTAAAATCAGAGCTCCAAAATCCAAATGGGGGTCCTTCCCTTCTGAGCCCTGCTGTGGGTCCAAACAGCAGTTTATTACCACATATGGGGTATTTCCGTAATCGCGAGAAATTGCTTTACAAATGTTGGGGTGCTTTGTCTCCTTTATTTCTTGCAAAAATTAGAAATTTTTACGTTTTTCCAGAAAAAAAGTAGATTTTCATTTTCACAGACTAACTCCAGAAAATATAGCAAAATACCTGTGGGGTCAAAATGCTAACTATACCCCTAGATAAATTCCCTGAGGGGTGTAGTTTAAAAAATGGGGGTCACTTTTGGGGGTTTCCACTGTTTTGGCACCACAAGACCTCTTCAAACCTGACATGGTGCCTAAAATATATTCTGAAAAAAGGAGGCTCCAAAATCCAAGAGGTGCTCCTTTGCTTCTGAGGCCTGTGTTTCAGTCCATTAGCGCTATTTCTAAAAACTGCAGAATCTGGGCAATAAATATTGAGTTGCATTTCTCAGGTAAAACCTTCTGTGGTACAGAAGAAAATGTATTACATATGAATTTTGTAAAAAAAAAATGAAATTTGAAAATTTCAGCTCTACTTTCCTTCAATTCCTGTAAAACGCCTAAAGGGTTGAAACACTTTCTGAATGCTGTTTTGGATACTTTGAGGGGTACAGTTTTCAAAATGGGGTGTTTTATGGGGGTTTCTAATATATAGGGCACTCAAAACCACTTCAGAACTGAACTCGTCCCTGAAAAAAATCGCTTTTTGAAATTTTCTTAAAAATATGAGAAATTGCTGCTAAAGTTCTAAGCCTTGTGAGGTCATAGAAAAATAAAAGGATGTTCAAAAAACGATGCAAACATAAAGTAGACATATGGGAGATGTTAATTGGTAACTATTTTGTGTGGTTTTACCATCTGTTTTACAAGCAGATACATTTAAAATTGGAAAAATCATAATTTCTTCATATTTTCGCTAAATGTTGGTGTTTTTCACAAATAAGTAATGAATTTATCGACCAAATTTTTGCACTAAACTAAAATACAATATGTCACGAGAAAACAATCTCAGAATCAATTGGATAGGTAAAAGCATTCCGGAGTTATTACCACATAAAGTGATACATGTCAGATTTGAAAAAACGGGTCTGGTCCTCAAGGCCAAAATGAGCTGGGTACTCAAGGGGTTAAACATAAAATGATTCCTTTTAGCTGTATGGAAGATGACATAGATGAAGAAGGCAGATATATTTGAATACATTGTAGTATTTATGGTGTTGAGTGTGTTCTAGCTGCGGTGTATGTGCCTCCTCCATATTCCAGGGTGGTTATCAATAAAGTGCTGGCCTTTACTAGTAAGTTCACGGGAATTCCGATGATTCTGATGGGGGATTTTAACAACTTGAAGAATGACTGTTGGGACAAATTGCATACGGATGTTAGTTTGATGAGAGATGAACTAACGTGGTTTGGGCATATGATAAGTGAATCCTCATTAATAGATATCTGGCGTACTAAACAGCCACAGACTAGTGCATTTTCCTGCCATTATGCTGCATTTAGCTCCATGTCTAGAATTGATTATATGTTCATTAATGACATCTTTTTGTGTAGAATTCGCTCTATAGAATATTTGACTACTAGAACATTGTCGGACCATTCGCCTTTCCTTATGAGAGCGGATTTCTCGAGTTCAGCTAGACAGGGAACACAAATATGAAAAGTAAATGCATTTTGGCTCCAATTGAATGCTGAGGATATCATTAACCATATTACGGAGTATTTTCATTTTAATAAAAGTACCACGTCTTGCAATATGGTATGGGATGCCATGAAGGCTTCAGTTCGTGGGATCCTTATCAAACTTATTAGTCTGGGGAAAATAAAAACTAGAAGGCTACCCCCAGTAGCTGTGAGACGCAGGGTGGATGAAACTGAAATGGCATTTATTCAATGCCCGAGTGAAGGGACAGAAACACAATGGGGGGAAGCTTGGGAGACCCTGCAGTCACATCTTTTAGCAGAGACAGAGAATAAAAGATACTTCTCTAGACAGTTTCATTTTGAGGAAGGGGATAGGGCTGGCCATATGCTAGCTAATATTGTCAAATCACAGGAAGGTCTTCGTATGTGGCATCTATATTTACCTCTCAGGGCACTCTGGTGTCCGAAATATCACAGATACTTGAGGTGTTCCACCTATACTATAATAATTTGTATAAATATAGACTTAGGCCCCATGCACACGACCGTGCCCGCAATCGCGGCCCGCGATTGCGGGCACGGCCGGCCGCTGACTGACAGCCGCATTTTCGGGCCGTGCTCCCATACAAAGTATGGGAGCACGGCCCGCAAAATGCGAAAGAACGGACATGTTCCATAATTCCCGGAACATTTCCACGGCACTGACACCCTTCCGTAGTGCTACGGAAAGGTGTCAGTGTTCAATGAAAGTGAATGGCTGCGTTTTTGCGGACCGCAATTGCGGTCCGCAAAAACTGAGGTTTTTTGCTGTCGTGTGCATGGGGCCTTACTGAAATGACTGAACAGATTCAGCAATTTCTTTCTGGCACGTGTCTAAATGTACTGTCGGATGAGGATAGGGATTTTTTAGAAACCCTCTCTGACTCTGGAGGACTTACAAACTGCTGCTGACTCTTTGGCCAATAACAAGGCGCCGGGGTTGGATGTACTGCCGGTGAAACTGTATAAACAATTTGGGGATATATTGCTCCCAGAACTATTGAAGGTGTTTTGAGATTCTCTGATATCAGGAGTCCTGCCCGATACTATGCAAGAAGCTATAATAGTCATACTGTTGAAGCCTGGAAAAGATCCACTTATGCTAGATTCGTACAGACCAATTTCCCTGTTACCAGTTGATGTTAAAATTATTGCAAAGGCCTTGGCCGTGCGTATTTCTAAGGTCATTACTAGTCTGATACATCCGGATCAGACTGGCTTCATGCCCGCGAAGTCTACGGCCATTAACCTTAGGCTTTTGTATTTAAACCTGCAGATTCCAGTGGATAATCCAGGGAAATGTGCTGTGTGTTCCCTAGACACGGCCGAGGCCTTTGACAGTATAGAATGGGATTTTCTATGGAAGGTCTTAGAACGAATGTGGTTTGGGGAAAGATTCATAGCCACTGTTCGTCTCTTATATAAGGCTACTGTAGAATGAGTACGGGTGAATGGTGCTTTGATTGAACTGTTTGAGCTGGATAGGGGTACTCCCCGTTGCTATTTGCGATTGCCATAGAGCCATTAGTGGCCAATATCCGACAGCATCCGGGGATTGTGGGCTTTTGTATTGGTAGGATAGAGGAAAGAATAGCCCTGTATGCTGACGACATGCTCCTCTTCTTGGGCGACACGGGTCAGACTCTGGAAAACGTAATAAGTGTCATCAGACATTATGATCCTATTCTGGGTTAACCATTAATTGGACAAAATCTGACTTGCTCCCAATAGATGAACCCCTGGTAGACTTAGATAGGGAACATATCCCACTGCAGTGTGCTACGGTTATTAAATATCTGGGGATCAGTGTTGACAGATTTTGAAACCATAACTTTAGATCCCCTGATAACTAAACTTAGACATAAATTGGTGGCCAGGTGTAGGTTACCTCTATCATTAATAGGCCGCACGATCTCATTAAGATGGTGTGGATGCCTCAGCTGTTATACTTTCTACACAATTCACCAGTTTGGGTACCCCAACGCTTTTTCCTGACGGTTAATCGGATGTTTCGAGATCTTATATGGTGGAAGGGACATGTACGTATAAAACTAGACACCTTACAGAGAAGTAAGACAGAAGGTGGTCTGGTAGCCCCTAATCCGTGGCTCTATTATCTATCGGCATAGTTACAGTACCTTAGGGGATGGGGCTGGAAGAACCTGACTCTGTGCAAGGCATATTATGACATAACATGAAGTGTGACAGGCTATTTGCAGCTCTAGAGGTCGGTAATTTTAAGACACATACTAAGAGATTGCCCACATTATACCAAATACATAGAGTATGGTGGAAGGTGAAAGACCTTCTGGGAATTCAAGGACATACACAGATCACTCCACTTTGGAAAAACCCTTGTTTACCAGAGGTTGCGAGCCTGGAAGGTTTTGGGAGATGGAAATACAAGGGTATCTGGTGGTTGGCACAGCTATATAAGGAGGGGGTTCTGAAACTGTTCTCTGATTTACAATCTCACTTTGCTCTGTCTAATGACTCCTTTTTTGAATACTTACAGATGAGACATGCATTAGATAAAGAAGCCACTATAGGAACTACCCTCACATACACTACAAATCCAATTGTCACTTTTATTGGAGACACGGTGAAATCTAAGGGACTTATCTTGATGATGTATAATTAATTATCTGATAGATAGAGAACATTCTAAATGTCCTCTAGGTGTTAAAGAAAAGTGGAAAAGAGATTTTGGTCATATAGAGGATGGGCAGTGGCAGGAGATAGTGGCATACACCCCTAGATTATCTCTGAGTGGGGCACATAGATTGTCGCACCTGTACCTTCTACACTGGGTATATAAAACACCTCAGTTTTTATTTGACATTGGATTGAGGGATAATCCCATATGCAATAGATGCAAAATTCAAAATACCGATCTCATACACATGATGTGGTCGTGTCCACATCTGGAAACCTTCTGGTGGGAGGTAGTGAGTATAATTAATGGGGTGTATTCTGCTAATCTTACAATGACGCCATACGTGTGTGTTGGGTTATGTGGATGACCTAATGGGTTCTGAGTCATTTAAAACTGCTATAGCTCGCCTGTTATATGTGGCAAGGAAGTTGATTGCTCAGAGATGGTTGCATTAGCTCCCTCTTACACAGGTAGAGTTTGTTGCCAAAGTGAATTGGCTCATATCCATGGAAAAACCTATCTATTTGAAAAGGGGAGCCTTAAAAAAATACGAAGAGATGTGGGCTCTCTGGTTGGACGGCTCAGATCTAGCTTCCGTGGAGTTGATAAGAGATAGGGGTGTATCTAGGAATATTGTTTAGAAGTATAGTGGTATAAAGCAGATATATTAATATGATATGGTTTATAACAATGCTGATGGATGACATTAATGACATGACTGCTGGGTGCTGTCTAATATTTGATGAAATAGCATTTCTAGGGATTGGGGTGGACCCATTCCCAGTTATACCAGGTATACCAGGTTGGGGTGGAAGGGATGGGAGGGGTGGTTCTGGCGGGGACATATGTTATGTATTTTCTTTGTATTGCTCGTACTTTTTGTACCTGTATGTACATGTATTGTGGAAAAATTTAAAAACTTTTGCGTTCAAATAAAAAGTTGCTTGATTAAAAAATAAAAATGTGTTTTCCCTCAATAATAATCGCCTATCAACAGCATAGTTGATAATTTTCTGATCGATGGGGGTCCCACCATTGATCACGAGAACTGGGGTTAGCCCCGCCTGCTGTCAATTTGGACCCACCCACAACATGGGGCCACTTTGAAAAAAAATTCCAGGGCCTCTTTAAGTTCCCAATTCGCCCCTGTATGGAGGGTAGTTAAAAGGTAGAAGATGCGATTTGAGACTTCTAGGGGATATTCATAGGGATGTTAGTGAACTGTTAATACAGGTCGTAGAAGCGAATTATGCGGTTTACATGGATTTGTTCATTAAGTCAGTTTGGCATTAGGCTTTTTAATTTAAAGATCCAGTCATTTTCCAGACATTTTAATGTTATCATTCTGTATGATAGTTCATCTGATATTTTTTCCATCTGTGTTAGGGCATGACCACACATGGCGGAATTCCTCCGCAACTGTCCGCATCAATGCCGCACCTAATCCGGGTTGCGGATTACGGCTGCGGATCTGCACAAAATGTGCAGAAAATTGATGCGGACTAGCTGCTGCGGACTGCGGGAAAAGTGCTTCCCTTCTCCCTATCAGTGCAGGATAGAGAGAAGGGACAGCACTTTCCCTAGTGAAAGTAAAAGAAATTCATACTTACCGCCCGTTGTCTTTATGACGCGTCCCTCCTTCGGCATCCAGCCCGACCTCCCTGGATGACGCGCCAGTCCATGTGACCGCTGCAGCCTGTGCTTGGCCTGTGATTGGCTGCAGCCGTCACTTACACTGAAACGTCATCCTGGGAGGCCGGACTGGAGACAGAAACAGGGAGTTCTCGGTAAGTATGAACTTATATGTTTTTTTACAGATACATGTATATTGAGATCGGTAGTCACTGTCCCGGGTGCAGAAACAGTTACTGCCGATCGCTTAACTCTTTCAGCACCCTGGACAGTGACTATTTACTGACGTCTCCTAGCAACGCTCCCGTCATTACGGGAGCCCCATTGACTTCCTCAGTCTGGCTGTAGACCTAGAAATACATAGGTCCAGCCAGAATGAAGAAATGTCAAGTAAAAAAAGCAAGACGCATCCGCAGCACACATGACATGTGCATGACAGCTGCGGACTTCATTGCGGAACTTTGAATCTCCATTGAAGTCAATGGAGAAATTCCGCCATGAGTCCGCCACTGCTCCGCAACAGACAGAGCATGCTGCGGACACCAAATTCCGCTCCGCAGCCTATGCTCCGCAGCGGAATTGTACGCATCGTGTAAACGAACACTGCTAAATTAAAGTGAAAGTCAATGTAGAAACGGCTCCGCTGCGGATTAACGCTGCGGAGTGTCCGCAGCGGAATTTAAGTGCAATTCCGCCATGTGTGAACCCGCCCTTAGTTTCACATTACTGGGGTCACAGTTGTAAAGTATTGAGTTATGGCGAGACTACACTGTGTATCCATTATTCAATACACCACAACTCCGAACCCAGTAATGTGAAACTACACTGATCGTAAAAATATCAGATGAACTATCAAACAGAATGATAATATTAAAACCTTCGGGAAAGCTACTGGATCTTTAGTGGCCATCAGTAACACACATTTTTTCCTTATAAACATTTTTTACATATATTCTTCTTATATATATGTTATGTATCTTCCACTCGCCTCTATTATACATATATGAAAACTAATCTGCGATGAATCAGCAACATTGGTCCGATGCACACATATATTCTGAACCCAGTTCTATCTGCTAATGACTCTCAAAGGCAGCCGTGCACCCCCATGTCTTAACCCTCAACAAAATACCGCTAAAAATGACCCAAGCGGGACTCCTGTAGATTTCATTCAACATCAGTCATCATCATCATTGATTTACTCATCCACTCATGTATTTATTACATCTGCGTATGTAAAAGTTACCAACCTAGTAAACAAATGTAAAAATGTACCCTTCTCTAGCCTGATTTTCCAACCACTGCCATCCATGGATTTATGTGGGTGTTGCCTTTTTGCAGCTTCTTGTAATGGTGATACAATGTTCCCGATACCTAGAGCACTTCAACCCATGTATCTACATGGACACACTCTGTTTTTCGCCACTATTGAAAATGTGTAGTGAAATAAATACACAGACTAAAAAAAAAAGGAAATATTCTCCCGCTGATGTCTATGCAGAGATTTTATATGTATATTTATGTCTTTTAGCTATACTATTTGTAGTATGTACTTGTAACGTTCAGATGTCAACCCACTCACTACAATGACAACTTTGTATGTTTTCCCCCCACATACACTTGCAACTATTTGTCACTTTACTATTTTACTGTTTTTATATGCAAAACACATTATGCCCCTTGCATCGTTGAAGCCACGTTATTTCAGTACCGGGTCACTCTCCACTACTTCACCAGCTCCATTTTCAAAACCTGCATTTGTATGGACCTGAGGGGGAAATCGTTGCATATGCAATGTTCTGAAATAAAGATATTATTTGTATAGACCGCTTTGCTTATTTTCTAACACTGACAACAGCAATATATTAGGAACGATCCTTTTCTCCACATCCTTCTACAATCTAGAAATACAGTATGTAACATATGAATTTAAAAATCTGTAACATATCAGAAGAATGTGCTAACTGTGTAATTGAAAGAAATTTGTTATTGAGGGATTGATAGATAAACAAGGACTTCTGCTAAAGACTTTAAAGAAATCTAATTATATATAGTAATTAGCTGTTATTTACATTATTTTCTTTGGACTTGGAATGTGGCTGGTGCTTCAGTACCTGTACTACCATAAGGTCGTACTTACTATTTTTGTGCAAGAATAACTGACTGATCCTACTGTGTTCAGTCTATTACTTGGCCGGTACAATTTAAAGGCAATGTCTCACCAAGACAATCCCTTTAACTAATACTGACACACATTTGATATTACCACGCATTTCCCAGGAATGCGGTATTACATGAAACTCATTCTTATGAATAGGCCACCACGTAATGCACGGCCAGGCCGGGTCTGCAAAAGTGGTAGCTGCTCTTACTTAGCGTCTCTCTGGCAAATAGAGTGGGGTCCATGTCTCATGAAGACAACCTCTTTAAAGGTACTACAGAAGGAAAACGCTACAAAATGGTATAACTGTGAATGCATTATGTACCTCAAGTTTAGATACAGACTTTTATTTGTAAGTACTGCTATGAAGCTTAAATCATGGGTGTTTTATAGGCCAGTACACGTGGTGTAGCTAAGGGAACCCGACGAGACTAAAGCAGGAAACAGATTATTTGCCCCCGGCCTGTCGAAGGAAAGTCGAGCTATGACTCCGCAGTACAAATGGGTAAAAAATTTGTTCTGTCTTGGGGGTATGGCCATGGTCAGTGTACTAAGCAAAATTGCACACATATGGAAGTGCAGAAGACCATTTTTAACAACAATCTCAATACTATATAAATAAAGTAAAGTATGTATTTTCTGATAGATAACATTAATTATATGTTCCTTAGTATATGAAGATTAGACATTTACTGAGGAACAACTATAAATATGTGCATGTGTTATAATGCAAGTGGTGCAGAAAATGTATGTAAACCAGTGCACATTACATTAAAGATGGAGCAATGATATTTTAGTATGATAGCTCTACTCTGCTCTACACAAGGAGCTACATTTGTGAGATATTAGTCATGCCCTGTTACACAAACAATTATGTCTGTAAACAGCAGCAACAATTAAAAAATACATTATTTTTATGCATGCACCCCATATAGTTTTTTCTTTAAATTGAAAATAATTATGAATTTATACAATTTGCAATAAAATATATATTTTGGTATTCCACAGCTTTGCTGTAATAGTATGTTACGGTAAGCAGGTTGTTCCCACAAATCATTGTACTATTGCAGTGTAGGGATTGCACTGGCAAAGACGTGCCATCATCAGTGTTAGCCAGCTGTGAGTGATGCAATGCGTTTAACTCCATAGATGCTGTGGTCAATGGCCACCTTTGTCAGCCCATCAGTGCCCTCGTAATGGGATCAGAGACATGTATGACATATTCACAGGATATGTCATACATGTCAGATAGATTCGGGTCCCACCTCTGGAACCTTCACATATCTCTAGAACAGGGCCCCCTAAACCCTGTTCTATCTTTTTCTGCTCCCTTTGCCTCCCCGGCAACTTCTTGACTATATGGTCGGGAGGTATGAAAACAGCATAGCTAACTGAGCTACGCTGTTTCCGTAATTCCCATAGTAGTGAATGGCAGTTACGGAAGCAGCGTAGCATGCGAGCTACAACGTTTAAATAACTACCATTCAATTCTACTGGACTTACGGAAACAGCGTAGCTAAGCGAGCTAAGCTGTTTCCTAAGTCATGGTCAGAATTCACCTGCTTCAACCGCAGCACAGAGTGGCAGAACAGGGTTTAGGGTTCCCCGTTCCATTGATAGGTGCGGGTCCCAGAGGTGGGACCCGCATCTATCTGACATTTATGACATATCCTGTGAATATGTCATAAATGTCTCTCATGGGAAAACCCCTTTAAGTGCCTATTGGACAATAAGGCATTGGAATGCAGAAGTATTCCAATGCGTTATGCAATAAAAGTTAAAATGATAAAAGTCTAGTTGGAAAAAAGGAGTAAAAATATATAAAATTGTATCAAATTTCATAAAATGTATTAAGTTTTATTAAAATAAAAGTTATAAAGCTAAAAAAATAATAATACCAACATAATGGTAATGAACCATAGAATAAAGCGAGCAAATTATTTATACCACTCGGTTATGGCACAAAAAAAATGATGAATTGGTCCCTTTTTTATAACTTTCCCCAGGAATGAGAAAAGTTAGAAAAGTTAAATGCTAAATTATGTGTAAACCAAAAGTATACCATAGAAAAATACAACTCGTCCCACAATAACATAAGCGTTCATACAGCTACAAGACAAATAAAAAAAGTTTTGACTGTACGTTACATCATTAACGGGTTAAAACTTAAGGTATCAACATTTTCATGAAATAAATATTCTGTATTATATGCACAAAATATGTATTCTTTCTGTAAACACACATGCATGGACACACATTCATATACACACATTGTTGTATGTTATATTACAGTATGGAAAACATAAATGATGTAATGTACAACATTAAACATGGTATTAAGATATACATACCTTCAACAAGGTGTAAACGTGTAAAATATAAAATAGAAAGAAATATGGAATCATCCAAAGTATATATAAATTCAAGTGATGGTGGCTGATAGAAGGATACCATATAGAACCTTAATCCTCCAGTCACTCGGTATATGAGGTGTTCCTATACCATACAGCAGAAATGGAGCACGAAGTTTGATGTCTCTTCTTAGCTGTACTCTCATATTACATAACTATCTGATGCGTTTTCCACGTGTTACGTACTATTGACTCTACTGTAAAGTAAAGAAGACTGTTCTCATTCATTAATCTATTGTTTGCTATGACAAAAATGTCATATATGGATATATTTGCCCAATATATTTTCTCATTCACACATGAATGTTGGTAGAACATAGTAACAATACATCCCACATCATTCTCACTGTTGGAATTTAGTCTTTGAATAAACCTAAGCAAATGTGAACTCCTTTACATAGTATTCCCCATAACTCCACTCCCTATATTTAGGGGTGTAGCTCTGTCGCTTATAAGCCCTGGTTGCTGGGTGCCAGAGAGAACTCCAACAAGCCACTTTGCCTTGCTCAGGGTGTTTATGTATAGGAATAGGGTAAACAAACTTCCCTGAATACAGACCACACACCAGACCCCCTAAACAAATACAGACCACACACCAGACCCACTAAATAAAGATTTAGAATCTAGACTAGACCATCCTTTATACAGACCCGAGCCTAGTCCGTTTTACTGACCCCAGCCATTTATATAGGCACCAGACCTGAATACAGACCCAAAGCCAGACTCCTTTGTATACTAATCCCAAACCAGACCCTGCTGAATACACACCCCAGACCAGACTCCCTGTATACAGACCCTAACCCCCCTTTTAAAGACCGCAGACCCCAAACTCTCCCTACATTCCTCAGCCTAGACGTTCAGCTACTCTCCTGTTTTAGTTACTGTGCTTACCTTTGCTCTCAGGTGCCATCCAATACAGCATCTTGACGTTGCCTGGCAAAAGGAAATTGTCTCCAAGGGTGCCCAAGATCAGAGGGACGCACAGGAATGGGTACAGGTTAGTATGAGGGGCGCCCCGGCAGAGTTACCAGCTTTTCCAGGGGTTTTGGAGATCTCTTCTTTTTTCGGAAGAGTTTGCAAGTATAAAATACAGCCAATGGACCCTTGATTCCCTGAGTATGGAGTCATCGGGGAACTGTCAACCAGTCACCATACACAAAAAAATACCATAGAAATCAGTGAGGTAATACATAACAAATTGGCCAAGATGCAACTGTTCTTTTTTTAATAAGATGCCAATAATTTTTAAAGGGGTATTTCTATCTAAGACCTTTTTGGCATATCCACGGAATATGCTATTAATGTCTGATAGATGCAGGTCTCTGCTGGGGGAACTGCACTTATCTCTAGAACAGGGTTTTTTTCTTTCAACCCCGTTCTGCCTGGTGAGGTGGCTGCCAGCCGCCACATCTCAAAGGTGGACGCGCAGCTCTCTCCATTGATTCCTATGAGCGTTACGGAAACCGCTGAGTGGATATGCCATAAATGTTTTAGATGTGAAAAACAGCATAACACCATAAATAAATGGTTATTGTTAATATAAATTTGCTCAAATCTGTACAGATCAAGTCATTATGTTCTTGGCCTGCAGATTAATAGTGCTGTTAAGGACGAAGATGTAATGAATAGGTAGAGCAGGTGACTGAATACAACCCAATATTACAATTACACATCCATCATGAGCTGAGACCTGTAGTTGTGTTAGAGGCCACAGTTTTCTTCAGAATGCACAGAGCATGTTGCAACTTGTAGTTCTCCGGTACTTTCGCAGGGCAATGATAAACAGCAGGGAACAGTTTCCCAAATGTCTCTGCACTCACATGTCCAAACAGATCTTCTTCAGCACCATCCCCTCAACGGTCTCCAGATTCTAAGCAAATTTCCCAATATTCATTTCGGGGCCGAATCTATTGAAATTCCTTTTAGTCTAAATAAATTCACCACGAATCGCAAGTACCCTGATAGCCCCGTCAGACATGCGATTCCACAAAAATGAAAAAATAAATAAAACATAATCACATAATCACCACATCCCCTGGTCTCCTGACATGTCCCTGCCAGCAGGTGTGTTGACGTAGCTGTCCCATGTGACCGCTGCAGTCTGTGATTGGCTGCAGAGATCACATGAAACAAAACTACATGATGATGTAACTGTCCCATGTGACCGCTGCAGTCTGTGATTGACTGCAGCATTCACATGGGACAGCTATGTCATGACATAGTTTTGTCCCATGTGACCGCTGCAATCTGTGATTGGCTGCAGCGATTACATGGGACAGCTACGTCATCTGCTAGCAGGGATGCGGCGCCATGGAAGACCAGGAGAGGTGGCGAGTATGGTATTTGTTTTGATCTCCTCCTTTCCCGTTTTTTTTGTTGCTATAATCTGCAAAATGGTCGGCGGCCATCATTTTGACAAAAATCTGTGTGCCGCGAACCCCAACAGTTTCGGACTTTGGAGAATTCGGACCGAATTCGATTCATGACTAATCGGTTCGCTCATCTCTAACAGTGACTTTGTAGTTATCCATGGCAGCTGAGATTAAAGGAATATAGTTTGACCCAGACCTAACCTGGGCTGGATTCTGTACCGAGGTTCTTCGGGAATCCCTACAATGCAGACCCCCCACGATAACTTCCTGCTATCATTCAACCACGCCATGGCAACTTACGACTGGTGGAATAGGGTACCCTGCAGCAAGGTCAAGCATGGAAAGTGTTCTCGCTGAGAAAACTGCAGGAACAGTGGGAAGTGAGTATAATAAGATGCATGGGCACCAATGGGGATCTCCCTTTTTTCTCTGTCTCCCGGACATTCCAACAGCATTGAGTATGATCAGATGCTTAGGAACCCCTGGAGATCTCCCCTTTATATATGAGTCTTCCAGACATTTTGGGAGAGTTAGCAAGTATGTATAACATGCAGTTGAAACCTACCTGCCTCCTGGTATTGATACTGGGTGGGCTGGTGGTGTGTCGGCTGAATGGCAACCCTAGCCAGTGGCGGATTATTATATGGGCCCGAACATTTTAAAAAAAGCATGTTACAGCGCGCTAGCGCCGCTAATGGGGAGGAGGGGCGGGTTGAGAGGGAATAGGTCCACCCTGCTGCCTCTCTGAGGGGGGCGACGGCGCAACTAAAACCAGCCGCCGCCACCCCCTCCTGCACTAATTGTACCTACGTCTATAGAACACAGGTACAATTACAATGATGCTGATTGGCAGGGCAGAATGAGTTGTCCCACCAATCTGCGCCTTTCAACTTGTTGAAAGGCTCTGATTGGCGGGGGGAGTCATTCTGCCCTGCCAATCAACGATGGTAGCGGCGCGATGACGTCATCGCACAGCTTCCATTGTTGAAGGGCGCTGCTGATTGACGGGGCATGTCATTCTGTCCTGCCAGTCAGTGCCTTTCAATGGCGTGATGGTGTCGCTCAGCCCCAACAGACCTGCTCAGAAGAGAACAGGCCTGCATTGACACAGCATAGCGCAGGAACGGGATCACGGTGAGTATATAAATTTTGTTGTTTTCAACTAAAAAGCGTGGGTGGCATTATCTACAGGGGGGGGCTATATGTGGGACACAATCTACAGGAGAGTCTTTATGTGGGACACAATCTACAGTAGAACTATATGTAGGATGCTATATGTAGAGCACCATCTACAGGGGGCTATATGTGGGGCACAATCTACAGGGGGCTATATGTAGAGCACCATCTACAGGGGAGGCTTTATGTGGGACACAATCTACAGGGGGACTATATGTAGGGTACTATATACATGGTGCGTTATATGTAGAGCTCAATCTACAGGGGGCTATATGTGGGGCACAATCTACAGGGGAGGCTTTATGTGGGGCACAATCTACAGGGGGACTATATGTAGGGTACTATATACAGGGTGCGCTATATATAGAGCACAATCTACAGGGGGCTATATGTGGTGCACAATCTACAGGGGAGGCTTTATATGGGACACAATCTACAGGGGGACTATATGTAGGGCACTATATACAGGGGGAGCTATATGTAGAGCACTTTATTCAGGGGGCTATATGTAGAGCGCTATCAACAGGGGGGGCTATATGTGGGACACTATCTACAGGGGACTCTATGGGGGCATTATCTATGGGAGCACTATCTACAGGGGGCACTATGTTTGTGTGTGTGACACAGTGTATGGTGCTATTATAATCAGGGACAGTGTATGGCATTATTATAATTAGAGGCACAGTGTATGGTACTATTATATATAGGGACGTATTGTGGGGCACCATGTTAACTTTATCCTTGTTTATAGATGCAGAAATGTTTGAAAAGTGAGAAGCCCAAGACATTGAGCGGAAAACTGCAGAAATGGGTCGTGGCCGGGAGAAGTTATAGAGATCTGGACCGGATGGAGAAGAAAAGAGAAAAAGAAGAACTAGAATCTGAGACGTCACCGGTGAGTCACTTAATGTAAATGTTTATTCTGCCTCTAATCAGTACTGCAGTCACTGTATGATCTCCGGCGAGATGATGGGTGGTATGATTTTTTTTGGGGGGAAACAGCATTTCCCAGCATATCTTTACCATTGTTCGGGCCATGATGGGAGCTGTAGCTTTACGCCGTACAAACCTATACAGCAGGGGGTTGCACTAAATTGAGCTTTATTTGTGCTTGTGCTGTATACAGTGAAGGAAATAAGTATTTGATCCCTTGCTGATTTTGTAAGTTTGCCCACTGTCAAGGACATGAACAGTCTAAAATTTTTAGGCTAGGTTAATTTTACCAGTGAGAGATAGATTATAGAAAAAAAAAAAGGAAAAATCACATAGTCAAAATTATATATATTTATTTGCATTGTGCACAGAGAAATAAGTATTTGATCCCCTACCAACCATTAAGAGTTCAGCCTCCTCCAGACCAGTTACACGCTCCAAATCAACTTGGTGCCTGCATTAAAGACAGCTGTCTTAAATGATCACCTGTATAAAAGACTCCTGTCCACAGACTCAATTAATCAGTCTGACTCTAACCTCTACAACATAGGCAAGACCAAAGAGCTTTCTAAGGATGTCAGGGATAAGATCATAGACCTGCACAAGGCTGGAATGGGCTACAAAACCATAAGTAAGACGCTGGGTGAGAAGGAGACAACTGTTGGTGCAATAGTAAGAAAATGGAAGACATACAAAATGACTGTCAATCGACATCGATCTGGGGCTCCATGCAAAATCTCACCTCGTGGGGTATCCTTGATCCTGAGGAAGGTGAGAGCTCAGCCGAAAACTACACGGGGGGAACTTGTTAATGATCTCAAGGCAGCTGGGACCACAGTCACCAAGAAAACCATTGGTAACACATTACGCCGTAATGGATTAAAATCCTGCAGTGCCCGCAAGGTCCCCCTGCTCAAGAAGGCACATGTACAGGCCCGTCTGAAGTTTGCAAATGAACATCTGGATGATTCTGAGAGTGATTGGGAGAAGGTGCTGTGGTCAGATGAGACTAAAATTTAACTCTTTGGCATTAACTCAACTCGCCGTGTTTGGAGGAAGAGAAATGCTGCCTATGACCCAAAGAACACCGTCCCCACTGTCAATCATGGAAGTGGAAACATTATGTTTTGGGGGTGTTTCTCTGCTAAGGGCACAGGACTACTTTACCGCATCAATGGGAGAATGGATGGAGCCATGTACCGTCAAATCCTGAGTGACAACCTCCTTCCCTCCACCAGGACATTAAAAATAGCTCGTGGCTGGGTCTTCCAGCACGACAATGAACCGAAACATACAGCAAAGGCAACAAAGGAGTGGCTCAAAAAGAAGCACATTAAGGTCATGGAGTGGCCTAGCCAGTCTCCAGACCTTAATCCCATCGAAAACGTATGGAGGGAGCTGAAGATCCGAGTTGCCAAGCGACAGCCTCGAAATCGTAATGATTTACAGATGATCTGCAAAGAGGAGTGGGACAAAATTCCATCTAACATGTGTGCAAACCTCATCATCAACTACAAAAAACGTCTGACTGCTGTGCTTGCCACCAAGGGTTTTGCCACCAAGTATTAAGTCTTGTTTGCCAAAGGGATCAAATACTTATTTCTCTGTGCACAATGCAAATAAATATATATAATTTTGACAATGTGATTTTCATATTTTTTTTTTATATCATCTATCTCTCACTGGTAAAATTAACCTAGCCTAAAAATTTTAGACTGTTCATGTCTTTGACAGTGGGCGGCAAACTTACAAAATCAGCAAGGGATCAAACACTTATTTCCTTCACTGTATATATAGTGAGCTTGGTTCTGATGCTGTATTTATGTACTGAGCTTAGTTCTGGGGCTGTATTTATGTACTGAGCTTGGTTATGGGGCTGTATTTATGTACTGAGCTTGGTTCTGGGGCTGTATTTATGTATTGAACTTGGTTCTGGTGTTGTATATATGTTGTGAGCTTTGTTGTAGTGCTGTATTTATGTACTGAAGTTGGTTCTGGTGTTGTATTTATGTGCTGAGCTTTGTTCTGGTGCTGTATATATGTAGTGAGCTTTGTTCTGGTGGTGTATTTATGTGCTGAGCTTGGTTCTGATGCTGTATATATGTAGTGAGCTTTGTTCTAGTGCTGTATTTATGTACTGAGGTTGGTTCTGGTGTTGTATTTATGTGCTGAGCTTGGTCCTGGTACACTGTTTTCGTAAGTCCCATAGAACTGAATGGTAGTTACGGAAACAGCGTAGCTCGCATGCTACGCTGCTTCCGTAACTGCCATTCACTACTAGGAGTTACGGAAAGTCCATGGTCAGGAAGTGGCCGAGAGGTAGCGATAGCAGAAAGAGGTAGAACATGGGGCCCGGTTCTAGAGATAGATGCGAGTCCCACCTCTGGGAACTGCACCTATCTGACAGGATCCACAGGATATGTCATAAATTTGCCTCACGGGAAAACCCCTATAAAGTGTAACTAAACTTCTAAAAAACTTCTGACATGTCATAGTGAAATGTCAGAAGTTTTTATCGGTGGGGGTCTGAGCACTGGGACCCCTATGGACCGCTAAAATAAAGTGGCAGAAACGCTCAGGTGACCTCTGTGCTGCTTCGTTTCTGATCTGCTTTTCTCGGAAAGCCGAGCAAGCGGTGTACGGACGTACACCACTCCGAGGAATGCCGATCAGAAACAAAGCGGCGCAGCATTCAATTGTGTGCTTCTGCCGCTTCACTTTACCAATCGGTGGGGGTCTCAATTGTCAAACCCCCGACCGATTAAAAGTTCTGACATACCACTATGACATGTTAAAAGTTTAGTAACACTTCAAAGATAGGTGTTATCATTTTTTTTTTTATTATTATTATTATTATTATTATTGTTTTTCTTTAATAAAACAGTCTATTAGTGTGTTTGGTGCAACTTTCTAAATACTTTTTATTAAAAATGATTTTTACTTTTTGAGATACAGCTGCTTTATATCCTGAATACAGAGCAGCTGTATCTAGTGCTAAAACCTGTATCTGTCAAGTCAGTGGCACTGACGGGTACAGTGTCAGCGGGTTGGGGGGTTGAATTGCGTGTGAGGGGGAAGGAGGGGGCCCAAGTTGTGTCAACAGCCCAGGGCCCATGGTACACTTGATCCGCAACTGACCCTAGCTACAGCATATAAAGACCTTTCAGCCAATTTTAAGCTTTGTGGCAACAGTTTGGAGAAGACCCTTTCCTGTTCCAGCATGACTGTGCCCTTGTGCACAGAGTGAGGTCCATAAAGGCGCGATGTGGCGAGTTTGGTGTGGAGGATTTCGAGTGGCTTGCCAAAAGCTGTGACTTCAACCTCAGCGAAACACTTGGGATGAATTGGGATGCTGATTCTGAGCCAGATCTTCTTATCTAACATCAGTGCCTTACCACACACGCTCTTTTAGCTGAATGGGTACAAATTCCTATAGAGAAACTCCAAAATATTGCTCATATAGGTGTGATGGTCTGTTGTCCACATACTAGGGCCATATAGTGTAGATCAAATATAGAAAAAAAATTATTTGTGTGTAGTATTTTCAATTTGCTGCACATTTATTAGCCATAAATTGAACCAGACAGTAGAATTTGGATGAACATTAATTTTGACAGCATAGCGGGATGAATTCAGTATCTGCAATGCTCTGATAGGATCTGATAATTAGCAAGTGACAGCAATTTTATAATAATGATGTATCTTGCACCAATGAAATTGGAGAGGGTAGTTGGCAAGAATTGTGCCTAATTTGTTAAAAGTGTGTGTTGCATAATCTTAATAGATCTTGTGCATTTAGAATTGCCTGAATGTTTGAATTTCACTTTACAAGTGCTATGAACAGCCATACAATTGTATAACTAATTTGCGCCTTTTATAGGGAAAGAACGATTAAGAAAAAACAACTATAATTTTGTTGAATATATATTTTAAAAATGGGCTACTAGCCAAAAACCTCAAGTAACAGGCATAAGCACTTAGTGCTAGTGACAAAGCGTATCAGCTCAGTTCACATGATCCTCTCATACAACAATGAGGTAATGATGCAAACTGCCAAAAAATTACACCTACCTAAAGAGTCAGTGTCCCTACGCGTTTCTGCACCCTATTTTATTAAGAGTGTGTCCTCAGGGGTCAGAAACAACCAGGCGGTCCTAGGATGTATTTTAGGACTTAGCCCTTTTCTGTTTTTAACAGTCAATTATTGTAATGTAATGCCGGACAGCACTGAAAAGTGCTGTATCGTGTCTCCCGGCATGCGAACAACACTGATATCTGGCCGCTCGCGCGCTGAGAGAACGCCGAGTATAAATGTACTTAATCCCGCCCATCAAATCAGCATCATCGGGGGACCGTGGCCAATCACAGTGCAAGGCGTCATGCATGACGTCCGTGAACAGGGGCGGCCCCACTGTAAGTGAGGCGCCAATCGAATTGGTGGGACGTCTTAGCGTCCCTTATCACCCAGGAAACCCAGGCAGCTTATTTATATCATACGCTGGAAATATCAATGGAGTGGAGAACGGCCAAACCAGATCGCTTAACCCTTAGGTTAAGGTAGCAGAATGAAAGCACACATGACCCATACTATAGACAAAGCCAAGCATCGATCATGCATATAGGAAAAGCCAGAGGGGAATAATAACCTCATCTCAAAAATACACTCTAATTAAAATGGATAATAGGTCTGCCACGTGATGGTACATATCCAGAGATAGAGGCATACCCATAGAGTATACTGACCAAGAGGGAAATCGAATAGGACAATGACGATATCATATAGCAAGTGGTCCTGGACAATTCAAGCCCAGTCAAAATAGCACTGATATATAAAGACATCCAGTGAGGGGGCAAGACCTACAGTCCCTAGAGGTGAACACCAATACCTCTAATAGTCATGGTGGTCAGAGGAAGCAAGTGAAGGAAATATGTTCGTTTAGATCCAGTGGTTTTGTCGTCTCCATTCTAAAAGTCCACTGGCATTGGTCAGTATACTCTATGGGTATGTCTCTATCTGTGGATATGTACCATTATGTGGCAGACCTATTATCCATTTTAATTAGAGTGTATTTCTGTGATGAGGTTATTATTCCCCTCTGGCTAGCCCCCCCTTTTCCTATATGCATAATTGATTGCTTGGCTTTGTCTATAGTATGGGTCATGTGTACTTTGATTCTTCTACCTAAGGGTTAAGCGATCTGCTTTGGCCGTTCTCCACCCCATTGATATTTCCAGCGTATTATGATAAAAACAAGCCGCCTGGGTTTCCTGGGTGATCAGGGACACTAAGACGTCCCACAATTTTGATTGGTGCCTCACTGACAGTGGGGCCACCCCTGTTCACGGACGTCATGCATGACGCCTTGCATTGTGATTGGCCGCAGTCCTCCGATGACGCTGATTTGATGGGCGGAATTAAGTCCATTTATACTCGGCGTTCTCCCAGTGCGCGAGCGGCCAGATATCAGTGTCGTTCGCACTCCGGGAGACACGATACAGCACTTTTCTGACTGTCCTAAAATACATCATAGGACCGCCTGGTTGTTTGTGACCCCTGAGAAAGCACTCAATAAAATAGAGTGCAGAAACGCGTAGGGACACTGACTATTTAGGCAGGTGTCATTTTTTGGCAGTTTGCATCATTACCTCATTGTTGTATGAGAGGGGCTTTTGGATCCATGTGAACTGAGCTGATGCTCTTTGTCACTAGCACTCTCCCATTCATCTTGATGCTAAGTGCTTATGCCTGTTACTTGAGGTTTTTGGCTAGTAGCCCATTTTTAAAATATATATTCAATAAAATTATAGTTGTTTTTTCTTAATCGTTCATGCAGGCAGTAATTTTATATAACAATTTGAACGTCTATCTATTATCATTATTAGGTGTACTTATTGCTTTTATAGGGAAAGGGAGCTGCTCTCTGTTTCATAACCGACTAGGGTGTTGACTTGCTGATTGTGGGGGTCCCACCACTTCAAGCCTGCCATTGAGTATTATCTCTGAGGGAACCATTTACTGTGAGCCCTTCACTTTATGCCTTTCATGGTAATTGGGCATAAAGTGGTGTAATGAAATATATAACAGCTCTTTTTTAGTTGAAATCAGTCAATATAAAACTTTTGCTGGCATCAGCTACAAATACAAAACAAGATGTGGTTATGGCTAAACCATACCTAATAGAATTACCCAAAAATGCAATATAAATATAGCACGGTGCCATTTCTGATAAAAGATATGTAAAAATATGCATATGGATACTAAATACAAGGTTCTGGAAACATGGGTTAATTTAATGTTTTCCGATGTTTAAAGAGAAACTATTATGAACATATTTTGTGAAGATCGTTATGCATAATTTGCAACAATTTTGGCTCTTTCTATGGAATATTATGTTCTAAATTAAGTAATCAATAAATGAATGTCGGGACACTATAATTATAGCGTACCTGGACGTATCTGTCAAACAGCTCTGAGGAAATCCCGTTGCGGGATGAAAGGCGTCAGCTGATTCAATCAAATCGGGCGGGTAATGACGTCTAAACCCTGCTCTGTAAATCCCTGACCAGGCTGGATACATTACTTGGAAAAGGACACTTCATGCCTTTGGAACTTACTCTTTTGCCGGCGTGTGCTCTCACCCTTTCGGATTTTCTGCTCCTGGAGGCTTGACGTGGAGTGATCCAATCCACTGGAAAAGAAAGAATCACCTGGAGTGGAAGAGATATATACTCATATATATTTGACGTTACCGGGTGAAGGCACTCCATTCCGCCTGTCGGATTGATCGACCCTTGACTTGGCTCCCCGATACTCACTGGAAAATCAGAGGTAAAACCTGTATTATCTAATGAAGTTGTGCTTGTCATATACAAAAATCTTGATGAAATGGGCCTTTGAAAAAGTTGAGATCGGGAGGGCTACGGATTGACCTAAGGGTCTATGAATAGACTGCCTAACACCGTCGATCCCTATATAAACAAGGATCTAATTACCGAAGGGGGAGAGTAAAACAAAACACGCTGTATGATATGTCTCCTCAATATATGATGGCTATCTTCTTATGATGGGAATTACACTATATAGAAAGCTTCCTTTCAAGAAAAATTATTACCAACTATCTGAAATAGGAACTCTGGCCACCCTCAGGATGGAAAATATATTTTGTCAGAAATCGCTAGTGTGAACACAACCCTACGGTTTTTGGAAATAATTCTTCGAGATCAAATATATATATATTGATTATCAATAATCTGTGTCCTTTAGTGGTTTTGAATTCATGTATAGAGGATTGATTCCAATTGTATGTTACCTTTTTCCTGGCCAGGTGATTTTTAAAAAAATGTATGTATATATTAATATTTCCTGAAATATTCGGAGTTTAAAATAAAATACTTTTGATATATTTATACTAACCCAAGAGTGCCTAGTTATATTTCTGGAATACTTTTTCTTTTCTTTTCTTTTAGTTTTATCAGCTACAAATACTTACATTTTCTTGTCTACATCAGTACTCAATAAATAAATAATAAGTATGCTTTTGTCCTTAAAATAATTTTTGTGGCGATTTTAATAGTGTTTTTTATGTAGTTCTTAATTAGTGTCATCTTGTACATGCCTTTTTTTATGGCATTTTTGATGATCTATAAAGAATACTATAAGAAAAATGCCATACCCAGAGCATGCCGTGTTTGAAAAAAAAAAAAAAGCCACTGACTACAAAATTGCCTCAAAAACGCCACAAACCAAAACGCAGTTTTATGTTGTGCATTTTATATTTTATTATACACTTTAGTGTAACATCAGTCCGCATTAAAAAATAATTCAGAAAACGCTCCAAAAACAACATTAAAAACACTATGAAAAACGCATCAAAATGCAGTGTGTGAATCCAGCTTGAATCATTTAAGATTTCCTACAAAAAATTATTAGATTTTTTTATTTAATAGAAAAATTCAACAGAAGTTTTATATTTTGAAATTTTCATTTTTTTTCACTTGATCTCAATGACCTGGCTACAGACAATAAAATAAAATACAGACAATAATTCTACCCTTTGTAATACCAGTGCTTATTTAGTCACCAAAGGCTAGCTAAACTACATATAAATGACGAATGCATCAATCAAGGGACAAATATTTGCTCAGAGACTTTAGTAATCAGTACTCTACATTTATTTTCAAAGCTATTTTGGCTATGTCAATACATAGTTTGTAAGAGATGTATGATTGAATGAAAATTTACACCCTGCTCTGAAACAGGCATAGAAAATCATTCAAGTAATTATAAAGTAAGTATAAAATAAATATACATATATATATATATATATATATATATATATATATATATATATATATATATACATAGAAAAAAGCAAAGCAAAAGCAGCACCGTTCTTCCAGTGTAGGGTGCACAAGTCCCTGTTCAGACACGTGACCAGTGTCCCAAATCCACAGCAAAATCTAATAAACAAATCAGCACTCCAGGTTAAGTGAAAAAAGGATCTTTATAATCACCACATGCAACGTTTCAGCCCTGCTCAATGGGGCCTTGAGAAAGGCCCCATTGAGCAGGGCTGAAACGTTGCATGTGGTGATTATAAAGATCCTTTTTTCACTTAACCTGGAGTGCTGACCTGTTTATTGGATTTTGAGATATATATATTTATTTATTAAATATATTTATTTATTTTTCTATTTTTATTTTCTTTCTGTATTTATAGGGGGAGATTTGCGCCAGCTTTCAGCCTGAACATCTTCTGAAGTACGCATGTTTATAACAAAAAATTGGTGACTTTTTTCGATTTTATGCAAATCTTGTCACTTTTCTAAGAAGTGGTCGGGGCTTTGGGCAGGGCCACTAACAGCCTGACAGATTTACTATAATTACGCCAGAAATTGGCATAAATTATAGAGGAATTTCAGTTTGTGGCGTACAGACAGGCCAAGATGCGCCAAATTTATTAAGAGGTGTGCATCTCTTAATAAAGTTAGTAGATCTTACTCCAGCAGGCTTCTGCACAAGACTCATATATGAAATGCCTTTGTATTTTCCTGATTGAAGCAGTGGTTAAGCATGCACCCGCTGCTCCATTCACTGTCTATGAGAATAACGGAAACAGCCTAGCGCTGTACTCTGCTGTTTTCAACATTGCCATAGACATTGAATGGATCTACAAGGTTGTGTGTGGCACTATCTACAAGGGGATGTGCGTGGCACTATCTACAATGGGGCTGTGTGGCACTATCTGCAATGGGCTGCGTGCAGCACTATCTATAGGGGGCTGTTTGTCACTATCTACAGAGGTGTGGTGTGGCACTATCTACAGAGATTGTGTGTGGCACTATCTACAAGGGGGTGTGCGTGGCACTATCTACAATGGGGCTGTGTGGCACTATCTGCAATGGGCTACGTGCAGCACTATCTATACTGGGCTGTTTGTCACTATCTACAGAGGTGTGGTGTGGCACTATCTACAGAGGTGAGGTGTGGTGTGGTACTGTCTATGGGGGTGTGGTGTGGCACTATCTTCAGGAGGCTGTGTGGCACAATCTTCAGGGGGCAGTGTGCCACTATCTACAGGGGTATGTTGTGGCACTATCTACAGGGGTGTGGTGTGAGATCATCTACAGGGGTTGGTCCTTCCTGTGCCAGTGCTTTAAGTTTCAAGTCAGTTTTCTTTAATAACTATTATGACTATGGCATAATTAAAGAGGCTATGTCACCAGATTATAAGTGCCCTATCTCCTACATAATCTGATTGGGGCTGTAATGTAGATAACAGCAGTGGTTTTTATTTTGAAAAACTATCATTTTTGAGCAAGTTATGAGCTAGTTTAGATTTTATGCTAATGAGTTTCTCAATGGACAACTGGGTCTTGTACAGAGGAGTGTTTGAGGCTGACCAATCAGTGACTAATCAGTGTCCTGCACTTCTCATTGTTCCAGCCCAGCATGATCCACAGCACAGTGTGATTGTGCAGTGAAAGTAGTAAACACGCTCAGTTGCTAAAAACACAATACACGCCCAGTTGGAAATAAGAGAAAACACGTCCAGTTGTCCATTAGAAAGGCTCATTTGCATAAATATAAAATTGCTCATAACTTAGCCAAAAATGATCGTTTTTAAAAAAACAAAAAACAAACGTTACTGTTATCTATATTGCAGCGCCGATCATATGAAATAAGAGATAGGGATTTGATAATCTGGTGACAGAGCCTCTTTAAGTGATACAAAAATGTTAAAATATCAGTGCTTAACTGTATGTAACAATTTTCATGACCTTGTAACTAAACATTAATAGGAGTACACCTGGCGGCCTAGCTGTATTTTTACATTGCACACAGAGCTGATAAATGTTTATTATTGAAAGGACAGGGGTTATGGGGGTGGGCGGGCCGTTGTATGCAGGGGAGGGGGGTACAGTCAAAAGTTTGCTATGGGACCCAGTCTTTTCTAGTTACGCCCCTGATGGGAAAAAAGTTATCTGTAGTTTCCCATGAGGAGATGAATCAGGTATTAGCAGGGGCAGAGGATACTAGTATTTTGTTACGAAGTGTGAAGAGTAGACGTTTATGGGGAGAACATGATGATAAAATAGCCTCATATCATGTGTTGATACCCGGGGACTCCAAGAGTTGAAGAAATCCTTACATATGTTGCAACGACCAGTTGCAGACCTTAATCTTTTATTTAAGAACTTCGAGGGAGCGGACTGTGTGTTTACTTAATAAGTCTCCAATCTGAAAATCACCCACAACTTGCCAGATGTGCACTGGGTCATCGCAGCCTGAATCCAGTATATATGGAATTAAATTGGCCTGGGTGAGAGATGAAAGGAAGAGAGAAGTGGGTGTGAGTTTCTTTACAAGAGGGCCCACACTGAATATGCCTCAGAGCATTAGGTCAGAAGCGCATTTGCCTCTGGATGATAGAGTCGAGTTCCTCAATAGGTGGTGTTAGGTCCCTCAGGATAATATGCATACTTAATTTATCTCCTGCCTTCGACAAGAGTTCAAGGCAAAAGTGGAGTTGTGCAGCCTGGTAGTATTTTAACATGTCAGGGAGACCAAATCTACACAATCTCAGCAAATCTTAAGCTATTTTCATTTGGAGTATTTCAAAGAAACTTGGCAAATACCCTAAACAATGATATAAAGAAGTATTGAGGAATGTGTACAGGGTCTGTCTGTATGAGGTATAGAAATATAGCTACTATGTAAGATTTTAGTAGGTTTCTCTGACATAACCATCATAAGGATGTCTAGGTCTTTAAGTTGAGTTTTAACCTGCTTCAGGACAGGTGAGAATTTAAGAGTATATACTATATATCCGCCAGGTTAGCCGAAAATTTAACCCAAGATACAATACTTAGTGTGTGACTGGGCCCTAACCAATGGGAATCTAGAGGCAAGGCCAGTCACCACTCCAGAGGCCAAGTTAATGCTGAATGCTTCACACTTTGTCAGGTTTATTTTGAAATTGGACAATACACCAAAAGAGTTAAACAAGCTTAATAATGCAGGAAAGGCTATAGAGAGAGAATACTAATCATGAGCAATAGATCGTCGTCAAAAGCGGCAACTTAATGATCCCTACCCCTTACTCTGACATCCTCAATTTCCGGATGTTGTTGGATTGCCTGTATCAGGGTTTCAATAACAAGAATGAACAGCGTAGGTGAGAGGGGACACCCTTGTCATGTGCCATTTTTAATTAGGAACATTGGCGAGGATGTGCCATTAATTCTAATCGGGGCAGAAGGTGCAACATAAAGGGTAAAGATAACATCAATAAATGAGGGTGGGAATTTGCCCAGGGCGTTACTCATAAAAAACCAGTTGAGCCCTAAAATGCTTTTTCTGCATCTGTGCTATTGAGGCATAACCGAAGTTAAAAGGACCCTGTCACCAGCATTTCACCTATTGAACTTTACTTGTCCCTCACTGGCCGCTACTATAAAAATTTCATTGCCGTTATCCCCTCTCCTAAACTCCTCCTCCGACTGTAAATAACGGTCTGCAAACATTTTGCGCCTTTTATCGCAATAATCCGGTGTGCCTTTGTGCGGACACACCTGAATAGGACATCAATGCACAAGCGTGGGATTTTGTGTGCTGGGGGAAGGTGAGGTGCAGTCAATCAAAAGTAAGGAGGCGTGGAAACTCGGAAAGACTTGAGGAATGAAGATTTGACTCTTTTCAAACGAAGATCTGACTCTTTTCAAACAAAGATTTGACTCTTTTATGCTCATTAGCATACAGTGTGGGAACACTAAAAAACTAAATATTAAACCTACACAACCGACTAAGATGACAATTACAGGTTATATAGAAATTATTTTTCACCCACTACCACCTGGTATTGCTGGTTTAACAGGTGAAATGCTGATGACAGGTTCCCTTTAAGAGTGAACAGCAAAGCAAAGGCCTGTATGAAGAGTTATCCCTCCCCTCTTTTCCCTTTATGAATCCAGTTTTGTTCTGGCACAATCATTTTGGTGGGTGAGGATGCCATTCTATTAGTTAAAATCTTTGCCCAAAGTTTCATATCAGTGTTGAGCAGAGATATGATACTATAGCTTCTACATATTTCCAGGTCCTTACCGTCCTTGGAAATGATGGTAATATTGGCCGCTAACGCTTGCGGCGGAGCTGGGGGCGAGCTAGCAAGGAGCCAAATAAAATAAGTGGCAAGAGGGGTGGCCGAAACGTCAAAGAATTTATTATAATATCTGGTCGGGAATCCGTCCGGTACTGGGCTTTTGCCATTTGGGATGGAGAGCAGGATTTGCTTAATTACTGGAATTGTGTTTAGGGAGGTCAGGGAATCTAATTCCTCCACCAGAAAGAGTGGGAAGGTTCAATATATCCAGAATTTTTGGAATATCTAAGGACCTAGTTTCTGGTGTTGAAGGGAGATGCCCTGGTGTAAGGTTATGTAGGGCACTATAATAAGAGCAAAGCTCTGTTGTGATGTCCCTGGTGTTGGTATGAAGGGTATCCTGTGAGGAGTGGATTTGTTTCACAAAGGTGCGTTCTTTCCCTTTTTTCACTAGTTCGGACATAACTTTACCACCCCTTTCACAATGTGGCAAGCTCTAATGGCAAGCCCTAAGGTATGCTTGGGCTGTCTTAGCATTAAGGCCTAGTTCACACAGAGCTTTTTGGCTGCGTAAAAAAAAACGGTCAAAATCGCCTTTCCATTGATTTCAATGGGAGTCGCAGGCATTTTATTGGCAAATGGAAAAAAACGCTCAAGGGAGAAAAAAGCGACATGCGCTTTCTTTCCGAGGTTCCGTCCACTGGCGTAGCTATAGGGGTTGCAGCGGTCGCAATTGCGACCGGGCCCCGAAGCCAGGGGGCCCGCGGCCCCCCGCACCACATCAATAAAAAGTTACTATAGTAACTCAGGCCGCGGGCCCCTGTTACTATAGTAACATACTTTACTTACCTTCCTGGTTCTGGATCGCAGCGGAGGTCCTGATGTCAGGCGCTGTGCGCAGCGCATGACGTCACAGCGCTATGCGCCGCGCACAGCATCGAGACGACAGAACTCCCGCCGCGGCCGAAGAGGAAGGAAAGGTTAGCCCTGACTGGCGGGGTCCGACTCCCGGGACCCGCCAATCAGCTGTTTTGAAGGGGCCGCAGCACTCGTACGAGAGTTGCTCCCCTTCATTCCTGTCACTTCATTCCGGTCACACTGTGAATCCGTGTCGGCGATTCACAGTGTGGGCGAATAGTGAAATGAAGGGGAAGCAGCTCTCGTACGAGTGATGCGGCCCCTTCAAAACAGCTGATTGGCGGGTCCCGGGAGACACATCAGCTATTGATGGCCTATCCTGAGGATAGGCCATTTATGTTTAGGGACTGTACAACCCCTAAGCCTATGATGTAGCAGGCTTAGGGGGCCCATGAGACAGGATCACAGATTGTGTGATCCTGTCTGCTGGGCCCTGTATCTAAGCCAATCACATGGTAGGCTTAGATACATGGCCCATGCGTGATCCTGTCTGCTGGGCCCTGTATCTAAGCCAATCACATGGTAGGCTTAGATACATGGCCCATGTGTGATCCTGTCTGATGGGCCCTGTATATAAGCCTACCACACTGTAGGTTTAGATACAGGGCCCCAGCACACAGTAATCTTATACTGTATAAGATTACTGTCTGCTGGACCCTGTATCTAAGCCTACGTTGTGGTAGGCTTAGATACAGGGTCCCACAGACAGTATCACACATGGGCCCTGTATCTAAGCCTAACACGTGTTACTAATCGTTTTTCTTGTGTGTTTTCTTACAGGTTCGGTCGTTGGACTACGTCGGATTCCAGGACTACTTCGATGGCGGCTTTTTTTTTATTATCAATAAAATGGTTAATGAGGGCTGTGTGGGTTTTTTTTTTATTTCAATAAAATATTTTTTCTATGCCTTTGTGTTTTTTTTAAAACTATATTATTACCGCCTTAGTAATGGCCGCCGGCTGACTGACACCATCCATTGCTAAGGCGGGGCTTAGTGTTAGCCGATGCAGAGGCTAACACTAACCCCCTTCATTACCCCGGTACCCACCGCCACCAGGGGTGCTGGGAAGAGCTGGGTACGATCCAGTACCTGACCATCTGTAGTGATGGTCGGCCACTGGGGTGGCCGCAGGCTGGTATTATCAGGAGGGGAAAGGCCAAAAACAGTGGCCCTTCCTACCCTGGTGATGCTAGGCTGCTGCTGCTTTATTGTATCTGGCTGGTTATGAAAATTGGGGGGACCCCACGTCATTTAAAAAAAAATAAAATAAAAAATAATTGGAAAGAACGATGTGGGGTCCCCCCCAATTTTCATAACCAGCCAGATACAGCACAGCAGCAGCAGGCAGCATTACAAGGGTGGGAAGGGCCACTGTTTTTAGCCTTCCCCAGCCTAATACTTCCAGCCTGCGGCCGCCCCGGTGCCTCCCCGTCACTACAGATGGACGGGTACTGGTACGTACCCGGCTCTTCCCAGTACCCCTGGTGGCGGTGGGTACCGGGGTAATAATGGGGGTTAGTGTAGCCTCTGCATCGGCTAACATTAAGCCTCGCCTTAGTAATGGAGGTTGTCAATCAGCCAGCGGCCATTACTAAGGCGGTGATAATAAAGTTTAAAAAGATACAAGCACATAGAAAAAATATTTTATTGAAATAAAAAAACAGCCCTCATTAACCATTTTATTGAGAATAAAAAAAACGCCGTCCTCGAATCCGAAGTCCAACAACCGAACCTGTAAAAAAAACACAAACACACAAAAATAATCAGTAACACATAAAGAAGCAAAATTATTATTCTTACCTATCCTGGGTCCAGCGCTGGAGACGCAATGTCAGCGAGCTGGGCCCTGTATCTAATACAATCATGTGTGATACTGTCTGCTGGGCCCTGTATCTAATCCGATCATGTGTGATACTGTCTGCTGGGCCCTGTATCTAATCGTATCTTGTGTGATACTGTCTGCTGGGCCCTATATCTAATCCGATCATGTGTGATACTGTCTGCTGAGCCACTGTATCTAATCCTATCATGTGTGGTACTGTCTGCTGAGCCACTGTATCTAATCCTATCATGTGAGGTACTGTCTGCTGAGCCACTGTATCTAATCCTATCATGTGTGATACTGTCTGCTGAGCCACTGTATCTAATCCTATCATGTGTGATACTGTCTGCTGGGCCACTGTATCTAATCCTATCATGTGTGATACTGCCTTCTGATCCACTGTATCTAATCCTATCATGTGTGATACTGTCTGCTGAGCCACTGTATCTAATCCTATCCATAGTTTATAGGGTCGTAGTGCTATAGATATGCTATGATGTCTCATATACACACTTTTTTTTGGGCGGACACATATGTATTGGGGCTATTTCCCTGACATTTTAAGCCCTGAGAGTATGTTCACACGGCAGGAGAAGACAGCACCGTAATTTCAGCTGTAATGGCATGTGCAGGCGTCTTTCGCTGCGTCCATTACGGACGTAATTGGAGCTGTTTTTCTATGGAGTCCATGGAAAACGGCTCCATTTACGTCTGAAGAAGTGACAGGCACTTCTTTGACGCGGGCGTCTTTTTTACGCGCCGCCTTTTGACAGCGGCGCATAAAAAAAATGACCGTCGGCACAGAACATCGTAAAACCCATTCAAATGAATGGGCAGATGTTTGCCAACGCTTTTGAGCCGCATTTTCGGACGTAATTCAATGCTAAAACGCCCGAATTACGTCCGTAAATAGGGTGTGTGAACCCAGCCTTAGTGACGCCCCCGGCTGCTAGTGCTGCATTTGGGTCACTTAGGAGACCCAGCGATGCAGCTAAAAGCTGCAGACCGTCGGCCATGAGAAGTTTGCGGGGGGAGGGGGCCAGTAAGAATTTTTGCATCGGGGCCCATGAGCCTTTAGCTACGCCCCTGGTTCCGTCTATGAGCTCCCATTGAAATGAACGGGAGTAAGAGAAAACCGAAAAAAGCAGCGAAAACCGCGGCAAAGAAAATTCAGGCAGGTTAAAATCTGCCTCAAAATTCCTGAAGGACTTTTGAGGCAGATTTTTCTGCCGGCAAAAAATTCTGTGTGAGGAAAGAGTATCCTGACCCTTAAGAGCCATAGACTTATTGCGAGTTTTTTCAATCTTGGCAATCTACGATAAGAGGGACAATATTTGCTTGAAACATTGCTTTTTGACATGGGAGCCTACGGCTATCAGTTATCCTCTAGAATAGGCACTATGGGCCTCCCAAATTGAGGACTGAGTGGTGGAGGAGGGAGCATTAATTTCAAAGAAGGACTGAAGTTGCTAAGCTTAGTGTTTGTAGATGCTGAGTCAATTAGTGTATCATTTAGTCTCCAATTCCATTCTTTATGGGCTAGGTCACCTATAGAGACTGAGAGGTACATTATCCAATATTGAGATTATTTCTATAGAAGATGCCGTTATTTGGGGAAGATATCTGCTACCAATAAGTAGATAATCCAACTGCTGGCCGGAACTGTGTATATTAGAAAAATCTGTGTAATCCCTATCATTAACATGTAAAGTGCAGGCATCTATTAAACGAAGAAGTTTTTTTTATGGTAAATGCCCCTAATGGCGCAGTAGGAAATAGCCTATTTCTGTGAAAAAGTCTATAAGCGGGTTAAGGGTTAAATTTAAGTCCCCTCCAACTAGCAGAAAGCCTTTGGAGAATGGCGAGATTTTCTGTTAGGTCTCCCATAACCAAGATATGGTATTAGGAGCATATAGGTTACATATCACAACCAGGGTGTTGCCAATCGTGACCTTCAGTAAAAGATATCTGAAAGGGACACAGGAGTGAAAAGCAATACAGGATTATGTGACAAAAAATAGTATTAGAAGTGACAGCCAGCACGGTTTTACTAAGGACAGAAGTTGTTAAACCAATCTGATTTTTTTTTATGAAGAGGTGAGCAAAAGCCTAGACAGAGGGGTCGCTGTGGATATAGTGTTTTTGGACTTTGCAAAGGCATTCGACACTGTCCCTCATAGACGTCTAATGGGTAAATTAAGGACTATAGGTTTAGAAAGTATAGTTTGTAATTGGATTGAGAATTGGCTCAAGGACCGTATCCAGAGAGTTGTGGTCAATGATTCCTACTCTGAATGGTCCCCGGTTATAAGTGGTGTACCCCAGGGTTCAGTGCTGGGACCACTATTATTCAACTTATTTATTAATGATATAGAGGATGGGATTAATAGCACTATTTCTATTTTTGCAGATGACACCAAGCTATGTAATATAGTTCAGACTATGGAAGATGTTCGTGAATTGCAAGCGGATTTGAACACACTAAGTGTTTGGGCGTCCACTTGGCAAATGAAGTTTAATGTAGATAAATGTAAAGTTATGCATCTGGGTACCAACAACCTGCATGCATCATATGTCCTAGGGGGAGCTACACTGGGGGAGTCACTTGTTGAGAAGGATCTGGGTGTACTTGTAAATCGTAAACTAAATTATAGTATGCAATGTCAATCAGCTGCTTCAAGGGCCAGCAGGATATTGTCGTGTATTAAAAGAGGCATGGACTTGCGGGACAGGGATGTAATATTACCACTTTACAAAGCATTAGTGAGGCCTCATCTAGAATATGCAGTTCAGTTCTGGGTTCCAGTTCATAGAAAGGATGCCCTGGAGTTGGAAAAAATACAAAGAAGAGCAACAAAGCTAATAAGGGGCATGGAGAATTTAAGTTATGAGGAAAGATTAAAAGAACTAAACCTATTTAGCCTTGAAAAAAAAACGACAAAGGGGGACATGATTAACTTATATAAATATATGAATGGCACATACCAAAAATATGGTGAAATCCTGCTCCATGTAAAACCCCCTCAAAAAACAAGGGGGCACTCCCTCCGTCTGGAGAAAAAAAGGTTGAACCTGCAGAGGCGACAAGCCTTCTTTACTGTGAGAACTGTGAATCTATGGAATAGCCTACCGCAGGAGCTGTCACAGCAGGGACAGTAGATGGCTTTAAAAAAGGGTTAGATAATTTCCTAGAACAAAAAAATATCAGCTCCTATGTGTAGACATTTTTTACTTCCCTTTTCCTATCCCTTGGTTGAACTTGATGGACATGTGTCTTTTTTCAACCGTAGAAACTATGTAACTACAGTAATGGCACGCTCCAAACAAAACAGCCTCTTTATCATCTTCCACCTAGATCGAACCAGGTGTGTAGTTATGTGTAACCAATCTCGTCTATCCTTTTGCCAAGAAACCTCCTACCCTCATGACAGAAGGGCTGGTATGGAACAGTTAATGAAATGCGAACGCCCACATCTGCACACTAATGCCGGAGAAACACTCAGAGACTAAGTTACAAAAAAGTGCTACTGGGCACATCATAAGACTTAGAAAAAAATTGTCAAACAGATAGTACGAGAATATGTATACACTCTGAAGCTAAGTGAAAGATAGATGCTACTGCGCATGTCTGAGAACTTCGAAAAAATCATAGAAAAAATCACATGAATAACAGTAAGATACATTCCGAGACTAAGGTGAAGATAAGTGCTACTGCACATGTCAAAGGACTTCGAAAAAATCTCTGCCAGATGAAAAATTACGTGTCATATACCCGGAAAAGAATTGAAGATCAACACAGCAGCCAGAGAGTGACGTCACCGGTCAAGTACCCCACGGCAGGATCTGGAAACGGGGCCACTTTGGAAAATGTAAGTATATTACAAATGTATTTTCATTTATAAATTACAAGCATTAATACATAGTCATTTTATCTCGGACAACCCCTTTAATTTAGTACAATCGGGGCACCTGTTGCTATATCATGCTGTCTGTGATTAGGGCAGCATGAACAAGCTGACAGTTTCTCTTTAAAAGCTCATATGGAGTGTAAACCCTATGCAATGCTAATAGGGCAAGAGTCCATAAAAGGACACAGACTAGAATACAATAGTGACTGGATTTCAAAACGTCATGTTAGTTAATTTAGGAAAAATGATCAGTCAATCAATCACAACAAAAAAATATGTCATTAATTCATATACTTAATGTGGTGAAATGCCTTAAAGGGTTTTCCCATCAGTGACATTCATGACATAAATGTCAGATAGATGCGGGTCCCACGTCTGGGCCATGCAGCCATGGCCGGCCTTGGATACGTTCGCACAGGGCGCCAGCCGCCACACTGCAAGAGGGGCGCCAGCGGGTGTGTGTATCCCCGCACCATTGCAACTACCAGCGGGGATACACACACTAACTGCAGTCGCATTTCCACCGGGGCGCTTCTTAACTTAGTGGCCATCGCTACCGCTGTAGCAGCCATAGCGGCTGCTAGCGGTGACATCGGGCATGAGGGCGGTGGCGCCGCTAGCAGCCGCTGCGGCTGCTATAGCGGTAGCGATGCCACTATAGCAGAGCAGGGAGGTATCTCCCTGCTCTGCTATCTACTAGCGCCACTGTAGCTCCCTGAAGGAGCGGAATACCCATGTGGCCGGGGATTCCGATCCTGGAGCGCTGCTTGATGTCTCTGTCCATATATAGACAGTGACATTAGGGGAAACTCCTGAAGCGGAATCCCCCGGGGATTCCACTCCAGGAGAAGCCAATGACGTCATGGACACAGACGACAGGAGCTTCTCCTGGAGTGGAAGCGACGGTCACAGCGTCAGCAATGCTGTGGACGGGGATTCCGCTTCAGGAGTTTCCCCTGATGTCACTGTCCATATATGGACAAAGACATCAAGCAGTGCTCCAGGAGCGGAATCCCCGGCCACATGGCGATTCCGCTCCTTCAGGGAGCTACAGTGGCGCTATCTATACTGGAAGGGGTTGGGGGTTTCTATCTACAAGGGGACTGTGGGTTGTGTGGCACTACCTACAAAAAAGGACAACTGTGCAGGAGCACACAAAATACCCAGCTTTCCTGGCTATCAAATAAATGTATGGAAATAAACTAAGATATAACTTTTATTTAATCTAGCTAAAAGGATTAATCCTTTAGCTAGACGAAATAAAAGTTACATCTTAGTTTATTTCCACACATTTATTTGATAGCCGGGAAAGCTGGGTATTTTGTGTGCTCCTACACAGTTGTCCTTTTTTGAATGTCTATTGCCCGCCAGCTATCACGGTAATTTCATAGTCCTTGCACTAAAAGGGGGCTGTGGGCTGTGTGGCACTACCAACCAAAGGGCTGTGGGCTGTGTGGCACTACCAACCAGGGGGCTGTGGGCAGTGTGGCACTTCCAACCAGGGGGCTGTGTGGCGCTATCTACAAGGGGGCTGTGTGGCGCTACCTACAAGGGGGCTGTCTGGCACTACCTACAAGGGGGCTGTCTGGCGCTACCCACACGGGGGCTGTGTGGTTCTACCTACAAGGGGCTGTGTGGTGCTACCCACAAGGGAGCTGTGTGGCGCTACCCACAGGGCACTGTGTGGCACTACCTACAAGGGGCTGTGTGGCGCTACCTACAGGGGGAATCTGTGAGTGGTGGGCTGATGGTCATTTTACTGTGAGTGGGGGGCTGATGGTCATTTTACTGTGAGTGGGGGGCTGATGGTCATTTTACTGTGAGTGGTGGGCTCATGGTCATTTTACTGTGAGTGGCGGGCTGATGGTCATTTTACTGTGTGTGCTGGGCTGATGGTCATTTTACTGTGAGTGGGGGGCCGATGGTCATTTTACTGTGAGTGGGGGGCTGATGGTCTTCAAGTGGTTTCTGCCTCTGACCTCCAATTGAAATTAATAGGAGGCAGAAAATACCTGCGGCGCTCGTTTGGAGCTTTTTTTCCTGCGTCTTTTGCATTCGCTTCAACAGCTTAAGAAAAACCACAAAAAAAAGGTCACACAACGCTGTCAGTTGACAAAATACTGTGTCCTTGAAGGGGTTGTAATATATTATTAAATATTATTATTATACTGTATGGGGGCACTAAAGGGGCATTATAATTTTTTATGGGGCATTTTTTTTAATGATGGGGTGGGGCGCTGAAAGATCATTTTGCACAGGGCGCCATCTATCCTAGGGCCGGCCCTGCATGCACCTATCTCTAGAACGGGGCCCCCTAAACTCTATTCTACTGCTCTGTGTTGTGGCTGAAGCTTGTGATTTCCGACTATGAATTACGGAAACAGCGTAGCTTGCTGAGCTACGCTGTTTCTGTTACTCCCATAGTAGTGAATAACAGTTACGGAAGCAGCATAGCATGCGAGCTACGCTGCTTATGTAACTCCCATTCAGTTCTATGGGACTTACGGAAACAGAGTAGCTCAGCAAGCTACGATGTTTCCGTAATTCATAGTCGGAAATCACAAGCTTCAGCTGTTCTAGAGATAGGTGCATGTATCTGACATTTATGACATATCCTGTGGATACGTCATAAATGTCTATTATGGGAAAACTCCTTTCAATGACTTAATCTCTTTTATATCTAATTTGTTAAATAATGTGACATAAACCTTACAGCGACATGCTTGCTATTTTAGCATTTTATTTAAACATTATGATGACTAGAATAAAATAGGGGCTTTAAATTATTATTG
The DNA here is from genome assembly GCF_050947455.1 of Rhinoderma darwinii. Classification (NCBI taxonomy): domain Eukaryota; kingdom Metazoa; phylum Chordata; class Amphibia; order Anura; family Rhinodermatidae; genus Rhinoderma; species Rhinoderma darwinii. The sequence continues at coordinate 70,883,829 of NC_134690.1, forward strand.
TCTTTTGTCAATGTTCTTCTGAGCTGTAGGCCCATACTTGAAATTTGGTTAAGTTAACCATTTGTATGTGGAAAGTGCTAATTGCTGTTTGCGCTTGGTAATATTGTTCTTTTATTTTATCATTTTGTTTTTTTTTTTTGTTTTTTTTTTTAAAAAGCACAGAATATCATGTGTTTTGCTTTGTAGTATGAAAAAAAAAAAACAGGTGTAGAAAAATTGACCGTTTTTATGTTCTTTCTTAACCCAATATGTGAAAGTTTTCAATTAGTAATATGTTTTTGCGTATGGATTTAGCCATCTTTAACTTGATTCTGATAACTTGCTGCTGATATCACACAACAAAAGACATTGAAAAATCATTGAAAATGTCAAGATAAGGGATCTGGCCATTGTTTATTTAATGCGTTAAAAGTCAAGGTAAAGACGGCTACATCTGTATATGTAATGTAAAATAGTACAATAGTTTGTAAGGCTGAAAAATGACACATCCTTCTATTTCAGCCTATTATTCTGCAATGTTGACTCAAAGGAGGAGAAGAACGCCTACAAACATCTGCCCATTGATTTCAACGGGAAATACGGCGTTCTGTTCCGACGGGGGCCTTATTTTACGCCCATTTTCAAATAACAGTGCGTAAAAGGATGCCCCATAAATGAAGTGAATGTCACTTCTTGAGCCATTTTTGGAGCCGTTTTTCATTAACTCAATAGAAAAACAGCTCCAAAAATGGCCGTAAAAAAACTCAGCGAAAAACCTAGTTTGATTAAAAAATGGCTGAAAATTAGGAGCTGGTTTCCCTTGAAAACAGCTCTGTATTTTCAGCCGTATTTTGTAAACTGTGTGAACATACCCTTAGGGAAAAATTTCTTCCAGATTCCAATATGGCAATCAGAACAAATCCCTGGATCATGACACATCTACAGTAATCTAGTAAATCTAACTTGTAATATTATTACACTTGAGAAGGTAACCAGGCCCCTTTTTAATGCCTTCAGTAAATTCACTATAACATCTTCCTATGGCAGTGAGTCCCCCCTCAGCTGTCTTTTTTCTAAACTAAATAACCCTAATTTGATAATCTTTCTGGGTACTGTAGTTCACCCATTCCATGTATTCCTTTAGCATCCCGCCTTAGGACCCGCAGAGGATTTCCCCTTGTTATATTTACAGTCTTGGGTTTAAATAGATCACAATAAATAGTATAGAAAGAGCAGTATATACCTAAAAAATTATGTACGGGAAAATGGATATCATAATCTTTATACTAAAAAAGGATTATGTTGTTCTGCCATGTGTTCTCTTAAAGTAAAGGATCAGGGTTTAAGAAAGAGGAAAGGGAATATAAAAGAGTTCTCAAGCGGCCTTGAGCATTTGTCCGTATGAAGCCTAGATAAGGGTATGTTCACACGACAGCGTCCGTAACGGCTGAAATTACGGGGATGTTTTCAGGAGAAAACATCCCCGTAATTTAAGCCGTAGCGGCATGTGCAGGCGCTTGAACGCTGCGTCCATTACGGACGTAATTGGCGCTGCTTTTCATTGGAGTCAATGAATAACGGCTCCAATTACGCCCCAAGAAGTGACAGGTCACTTCTTTGACGCGGGCGTCTATTTACGCGCCGTCATTTGACAGCAGCGCGTAAATATACGCCTCGTGTGAACAGACAAACGTCAGCCCATTGCTTTCAATGGGCAGATGTTTGTCAACGCTTTCAAGCCGCATTTTTCGGACGTAATTCGGGGCAAAAACTCCCGAATTACGTCCGTAATTAGTGTGTGTGAACATACCCTCATACTTATGGCAGCCCTGACAGTAAATAATACAATACCTTCTGAATCTATAAATTATTGTATAAATATAGAGAACACCATAATGACATGCATTAGAAAAGAAGAAATATACAAATAAAAAAGTTAAATATTAAACACAATCATAGATAAAATAATGCCGCACCAATTGTAGAAAATGTGTATGTGGGATATACTGGAGATGTCAGAATAAACTTGGAGAAGAGTTCAACTTGAGAGTAATAATAGTTAACATCCAGAGGCCAACTTTAACCCCTTAAGGATGCAGCCTAGTTTTGGCCTCAAGGCTCAGAGCCCATTTTTCAAATCTGACATATTTCACTTTATGTGGTAATAACGTCAGAATGCTTAAACCTATGCAAGCGATTCTGAGATTGTTTTCTCGTGACACATTGGGCTTCATGTTCGTGGTAAAATTTGGTCGATATGTTCAGTGTTTATTGGTGAAAAATTGCAAAATTTTGAGAAAATTTTGAAAAATAGCATTTTTCAGAATTTAAATGCATCTTGTAAAACAGACAGTTATACCACCCAAAATAGTTACTAGTTCACATTTCCCATATGTCTACTTTAGATTGGCATCGTTTTTTGAACATTCTTTTATTTTTCTTGGACGTTACAAGGCTTAGAACATATACAGCAATTTCTCATATTTTTAAGAAAATTTCAAAAGCCTTTTTTTAAGGTACCTGTTCAGTTCTGAAGTGGCTTTGACGGGCCTATGTATTAGAAACCCCCATAAAACACCCCATTTTAAAAACTAGACCCCTCAAAGTATTCAAAACAGCATTTAGAAAGTTTTTTAACCCTTCAGGCATTTCACAGGAATTAAAGCAAAGTGGAGATGAAATTAGCAAATTTCATCTTTCTTGCTGAATTTCAATTTTATTCAATTTTCTTCTGTAACACAGAAGGTTTTACCAGAGAAATACTACTAAATATGTATTGTCCAGATTCTGCAGTTTTTAGAAATGTCCCATATGTGGCTCTAGTGTTCTTGTGGACTAAAACACAAGCCCCAGAAGCAAAGGAGCACCTAGTGCATTTTGAGGCCTCTTTTTTTTTATTAGAATATATATTAGGCAGCATGCCAGGTTTGAAGAGGTGTTGAGGTATCAAAGCAATGGAAACCCACCAGAAGTGACCACATTTTGGAAACTACACCCCACAATAAATTCATTTATGGTTGTTGTTATCATTTTGACCCATTTTTTCACAGCACCTATTTGAATTGGGCTGTGAAATTAAAAAAAATTATTTTTTTCCAATAAGATGTAATTTTTGATCAAAATTTCTTATTTTCACAGGGCGAGGGTTCCTAACACTAAACCTAACTAGATTTTATTTGAACTTCCTGAGACTAAATCTAACTACGGCGACTATTCCCTGGCACTAAACCTAACTAGATTATTCCGAGCTTCCCTAACACTAAACCTAACTACGGTGACTGGTGCCTCACACTAAACTTATGTAGATTATTCCGAGCTTCCCTGACGCTAAACCTAACTACGTTGATGGACCCCTAACGCTAGATCTAACTACGGTGACGGATTCCTGACGCTAAATTCCCTGACGCTATACCTAACTACGCTTTTTGACAGTTCCCTGACACTAACTAACCCTAATACTAAACTAACAAGTTAAATTGTTTTTTTTTTGTATTTTTTTAAATGTTTATATTTTTTTTTGTTTTATATGTTTTATAAAGATAAAAAAAGAAAAAAATTATCCCCATGGACCAAGAAATTGGTCCTGAAGACTAAGAAGTGGTCAGTGATAGGAGATCACTGACCAAAAACGTGGGGGGAACAAAAGGAGGAAGGGTACAGGACTGGGTAGTGGATGGGAGAGGTGGGATGCCGAAAATTTTTTTTTTTACTTTTTTTTACTTTCTCTTCTCTCTCTCTCTTCTCACAACCGCTCTGAACGCCTCGCTATCTCCAACAGAGGCGTTCAGGGCGGGTGCGCCGGATGTGATGTCAGGGAGAGGAAGTTTAGTCATCGATCGCCACTATTGGACAGTTACTCACTGACTGACTAATAGTGGTGATCGTGGAGGCGGGACCATCGCGACAGGTCCCGGCATATTGATAGCCTGCTGTCAGAAACAGCAGCTGTCACAGCTTGTGCACACGCCGGTGGAAAATGGCGATGCATTTTCCCTGCGACTTAATATTCCGTCACTGAGCGTGAACGGGGCGGTCAGCACGACGGAATTTTACGTCGCTGAGCGTTAAGGGGTTAAAGAGAACCTTTCACCTGCCCATACATGTTCAGCTGAGTGCACCATGTAATAGACAGTGCTGCACAAACCCTGTTTCACTTTTAAAAAAAATCTATCCTCCTTCGTTATTCAGATTTTGGTGCCATTATATTTGGCGCCCGATATGTAAATAACCCCCTGAACTATCAATAGGGCGTTTTTTTTATTTCTAAATGGCATAGCGGCGTGATACATATTGCTCTGATACTGTCCAATCAGCTACGGACAGTGTCACAGTGGCTTGTGCTGTGTTCTTTCTCTTGCGAGATCACACAGTCTTTCCTTCACTGTCTGACAAGAGCGGGAGAGAGGAGAGCATGTGCGCGTGCACGCACTGCTCCACTGCAGACACAGAACAGAAGACCAGAAGAAGAATGTGAATTCATCTGTTCCATTGCGGTGGGAGTATCATCGAAAGTGGCGTCGTCAGAGCTGGGCGTGTGCGCGCGCACACTCTCACTCTCCAGCTTTCGGCATATAAGGAAGACAAGATGGTGTGATATCGCGAGAGAGATCAGACAGCAAAAGCTGCTTGGACAATGTCCGTAGTTGATTAGACAGTGTCAGAGCAATAAGTATCACACCCCATGCCATTTAGAAATAAGAAAAGCCCCATTGACAGTTCAGGAGGTTGTTTACATATTGGGCTCCAAATATAACGGCACTAATATCTAAATAACGGAGAAGGATAGAATTTTTTTTTAAGTGAGACAAGATTTGTGCAGCACTGCCTATTACAAGGTGCGCTCAGTTGCACATGTATGGGCAGGTGAAAGGTTCTCTTTAAACGAAATGTTTTGGGTAAATGTTTTTTTCTGCTACACGAATCTATGGTAAATCCGGAGTGAATTCACTGAAAAATCTGCATTTTGCCCAAGATTTTGCTGTAGATTAGTTACAGATGTCACTATATGCATTGAAAAACTGCCACATAATAGTCATGCTCCGGATTTTCAGCATGCCTTCAAATCCACAGCACAAAAATATGCTAGATTTGAATGATGTTTAAAGGAAAAAAACATTCACATGTATTATACTGTATCCTACTTGTCTGCATTGAAAATCCACAGCAAATCCAGACATTTAGTTTGATATGCTTTTTGTTGTTGAAATGTGTGCTATCACTATGCCTACAACCAAAGAGCTCTCCTCGGGCAAGAAAGGTTAGAGACGCGTTTGTAAATGGATTCAAAAAGATCGCCAAACAATTGGACACCAATCATTCTACACTTCAGAAGATAATCTACAGATTATCAAGCTCGTCAATATTCCATGCAGCAGCTGATTTTGTGCGTGGCCAGTTACCTAAAAATTTTTTTTCAGATCAGCAAAGGTTGTTACTTAAAAATGACCTTTTAATCTTTACAATTAAAAGGTGTATATATAGACTAACAGGACAAACAATATGTAAAAAAAAGCGGGGTTATCCATCTTCACCACAACCCACAAATAACAAATCCTACCCATTCTATTCGTGTCACAAAAATGATGCAAAAGCAGAGGAGTGTTTGTCTGCATTTAAGGCATTGTACCACAATAAGTATTCAGTCCTGTTACTGACCCTAAGAGGGGAATTGGCCCATAAGGCCCTGTCCGTACACTACACAGACCATATACACAGTCCTAGCATCTGCCCTGTTGTTCTCCTAAGGTTAGGGTGAGATAGGGACCATTGTTACTGTTTCTTGATTAACAGACCTGCTGCAATAAAGCCTCTGAAACCCTCTGTCATCAACCATGGTGAAATATACGTTATACGCTGAATCCACGCATAAGTCTGTTAAGATCCACCAATTTATTACTATTGATGTTGTTTGATTCTTTATCTTTTTGAAAACATTGAGATTGATTTAATTGGTGGTCACTGTATAGACATAATAACCCTCTGCTTTTGCAGCGTCTTTGTGACACACATACAGTGGGTAGGATTTGTTAGTTTGTGGGTTGTGGTGAAGATAGACAACCCCTTTTTTTATTACATATTGTTTGGTCTGTTAGTCTATATATACACCTTTTAATGGTAAAGATTAAAAGTTAATTTTTAAGTAGCAACCTTTGCTGCTCTGGTTAAGATCGTTTACAAGTTGAAAAAATGTAAAGCAATTGCCAAAGTGCCCAGGCCCATGTCTATATGCTGTTAATGTATTTGTGTGTATATGTGTGAGTGTGCATGCATGTCAATAAACAATAAATGACAAGAATGACCAAGATAATAAGGGTAAGCAAATATCACAGACATAGCTATTATGTATCATTTACACATTGCGTATTTGTTGTAGATTTTGATCCAGATTTTTGAGCAACGGCCAAAAGTGGTTTCAAAAGGAATTGGAAACATAAAGTAAGAACTTCTGCTTCTCCTTTCTCCTGAATCCACTTCTGGCTATGGTTCAAAACTCTGCAACAAAATCTGTAACAAATACACAATGTATGAATCCAGCCTTAAAGGGGTTCTTTAGCAAACACATTTTCATATTCCCTATTAAGAAATTCTGATTTTATGGGGGATCCTCTGTTGGGGATTCTTATCTCTTGGCCAGTTGCAAAGACCATCTCTCACCTGTCATGTATTGCATTACAAAGACAACCCATTGATTTTAATTAGCACTGTGTAATGCTTAATTTCTTCTGTGGTGGTGCTGCAGGGAAAATGAACACTTACTGACAGGTTTCTTCAGAGATTACAACTGATCGCTGGGGTTCCTAGCAGTTAAACAGTTTGTGATCAGTTTGCAAGGGACATTCTGAAAAGTAGGGATTAACCAAAGCAGGAGCAGACAATGACAGCAGAGGCCCCTGTGGAAGAAATGTGGGTGAAAGAAGCAATTTGCCTGTTTCACTGATTCTAAAACACATACCACTCACCTGTTGGACAGATGCTGGACACATGCCCCTCGCCTGCTTAATACATGCTGCACACATGGCAATCATCAACTAAAAACACACCGCAAACATCGCTCATCTGCTGGACACATGAAGCCAACATGCCACTCAACTGCTGAATACATGCTGCACATGCTCCACTCACCTGCTGGACACATGACCCACAAGCACCAAATACATGATGGACACATGGCACATACTCCCCACCTACCAGCTGGCCACATGGCACACACATACAACTTCTCTGCAGGACAAATGCCACACACACCACAACTTTGCTCCTGGACACATGTTGCACATGTAGCATCCATGGCCGCGGGTCGTCGGGTTTACTCACCTCCCGACGCCCGCAGCCATGGATCTGTGAGCGCTGGTCCCCATCTCCTTCCTAGGAGACGCCAGCGCTCACTTCCGCTCCGTTCGGCTGTGTCCCGTAGGGTGCGCGCGCACGCTCGTGCCCGGCCTTAAAGGGCCAGCGCGCGCAAATAGGAGGAAGTCATCATCATCAACTGCCACGATTTCCTGGTCTATAAGAAGGCCCCTGGCCTTCTAATCCTTGCCTGAGCGTTGTTAGTTTTCCCAGTCTGTCTTGCAAATGGTCCCTTAGTGTTTCCCATTCCTGTTGTTACCCGTGCCTTGTTCCCCGTTCCTGTTTCCCGTGCTGTGCCTTAGTATCAAGTCGCGCCACGTCCGGAGGAATCAACCACGTCCTGTGTCATCTGCCACGTCCAGAGGAATCTGCCAAGTCCTGTGTCATCTGCCACGTCCAGAGGAATCTGCCACGTCCTGTGTCATCTGCCACGTCCGGAGGAATCCGCCACAGCTGGCGCAACTTGCGGCTCCTGTGTCATCCGCCACGTTTTTTCACTGTCTGCTGCAACCTTCTCCATGTGTGCCAGAGCTGCGGCCACCATCTGGACTATTCAGGTACCCTTGTGCGGGACATTGTATTTCAGGGGTTTCCTGTGGTTTGGCCAGCTGCCTCCCCGCTACGGCGGTACGGCCTAGTGGGTCCACTAACCCACTTCATGACAGCACATATCCCACTCACATGCTGGAAACATGCTTCACATGTGCTTCTGTGGAAACATGCCGTATAGATGCCACTCACCCTCTGAACACACACATGACACTACATAATAGAAACATGTAACTGATGCTGGTACCTAACAGATTTTCCAGTGCTGACTTCTCTGGATAGAGTTCATGCAGGCAAAAGATGAATTCCCTGCTGATTCAAAGACATGCCTTCGATAAGGACAAACCATGCCCACTTATACCAATAACCTCCTGAAGCCGTAAATCCACAGCAGCTTAACCACCTCAAGACTTGTGAATAGTGCTTTCCAGGACCATTGGGACAAACATTTCAGTGGGATGCTCCACCAGCTGCACAGGCGATATGTCTACACCTGGTCCAAACAAGGAAAAGAAAAGAAGACATAGCGCATATAGTGCATGAACCTATCAAAAGCTTGGTGTGAGCAGAGGTCAAGTTAAGCTAACCTGCTGTGGTTATGCTGGGAGCATAACATCCAGTTTTGCACGGTCCAATTGTCCACCTGGATATAGTGGTTTAGGTCCGGCCAGGGGTGAACCTAGCCTCTCTGCTGCCTGAGGTGAACTATAAAAAGACGCCCCCCCCCCCCCAATTCTATCTGAGTTTTTCTCATTAATAGCTTTACACAACAAATACGCAATATATACATTTTTTAAATAGGAAAACATTTGTTGTTTTTTGTTAAAGTGCTGTTTGAAGTATAGAAAAGATTTAAAGAATTCTTCTTACTGTTTTGTCCCTTCAGGGGCTTTGCAAATGTGACATGGCCTCTGCAAACCATTTCTGCTAAATTTGAGCACCAAAAGCCAAATGGCGCTCCTTCCCTTCTAAGCCCTGCCGTGTATCCAAACAGCCGTTTATGACCACATGTGGGATATTGTTTTACTTGGGAGAAATTGCTTTACAAATTTTGCAGTGCTTTTTCCCCTTTAGTCCTTATGGAAATGAAAACAAAATTGCTAAACCTACATTTTCTTTGAAAAAATTTAGATTTTAATTTTTATGGCCTACTTCTAATCATTTCTGCAATAAACCTGTGGGGTAAAAATGCTCACTATACCCCTAGATATTTTCCTTGAGGGATGTAGTTTCCCAAATGTGGTCACTTTTGGGGGATTTCCACTGTTTTGGCACTGCAAGAGCCCTTCGAACCTGACATGGTGCCTAAAGTATATCCTAATAAAAAGAAGGCCCCAAAATCCTCTAGGTGCTCTTTTGATTCTGAGGCTTGTGCTCCAGTCCATTAGCATGCTAGGGTCACATGTGGGATATTTCCTAAATCTGAAAAATGTGGGCAATAAATATTGAGTTGCATTTCTCTGGTACAACTTTCTTTGTTACAATAAAAAAATGGATTAAAAATGAATTACTACAAAAAAAAAATGCAATTTGTAAATGTCCCCTCTACATTGCTTTATTTCCTGTGAAAAGTCTAAAGGGTCAAGAAGCTTTCTAAAAGCTGTTTTGAATACTTTGAGGGGTGAAGTTTTTAAAATGCGGTGACTTATTGGGGGTTTCTAATATATAAGGCCCTCAAATCCACTTCACAACTAAACTGGTCCCTGTAAAAATTGCCTTTTGACATTTTCTTGAAAATGTGAGAAATTGCTGCTAAAGTTCTAATCCTTGTTACGTTCTAGAAATATAAAAGGATGTTCAAAAAATGATGCAATCTTAAATAGACATATGGGGGATGTTAATTAGCAACAATTTTGTGTGGTATAACTGCCTGTCTTACAAGCAGATACATTAATTTTAGAAAAATTCTAGTTTTTGCAATTTTTTGCTACATTTTGGTGTTTTTCACAATTAAATACTAAATGTATCGAGCAAATTTTGCCAGTAACATAAAGTCCAATGTGTCACGAAAAAACAATCTCAGAATCATTTGGATAGGTAAAAGCATTCCAAAGTTATTACCACATACATTGAAACATGTTGGATTTGAAAAACGAGGCTCTGTCAGGAAGGTCAAAAGTAGCCAAAGAGGGAAGGGGTTAAAGTGTGCCAATGAAGGCTTGCAAATGAAAATGGAATTATAATAGTACTTCCCAAAAACACGTCTTATCAATAAACATAAAGCATCTTATATATAATCGGGAAGGACGTGGGAAGGCTTTGTTCACATCTGACGGAAAACTCTGATGTAACCCATAAACGGAGTCCCAACGCAAATCTGAACGAAGCCTAACAGTGACAATAAAATTAGAAAAACCCACCACACAATGTCACTCATTTATTGCAGATTTTTAAGTTATGTCTCAAGTTAATATAGTTGGTGCATAACTCAGGTGTCTTAAGTGCATTCTAACCCCTCAATGACATAACAAGCTTTAGCCGTAAATAGGTACTCCACTCTGAACAAACTGTGCATAAATCAATAGTATGAGCAAAAAGTTGTAATAGACCTTATTAGGAAAAAAAATCCATCCTGCTCCAGCTATCAGGCCCCCCCCCCACTCTTTACTGTTTACTCACTCTGAATTTACTGACTTTTCCGTCTCTCAAGACAAGATGGACTATCAGCTCACTGAAGGATCAGGTTATAGCTGCCCATAGAAGTCTAAGTAGACGGGTGGGGATATGGGGAGCAGGAGCAGAGTTGGAGAGAGGAAGAGAGTCCCACAGATCTGCATATTTATGTGGCCGTGTGCACCATTGGTGCCGGCCTGAAATAAAGTTTGACGTTTTGCAACTACCTCCTGCCTTCATACCCCCTATCCCATGACACAACCTCCAGCGGATCCTTTACTACCAACTGCCAGGGGCCCGCAAATCTCACACGTGGGTGATCTCTATTTGTTGGTTTCCCTGTTGCATGACCTCTTGTGCCAGTCAATAGACATCTAATGCTGCGAAATGAACTGGTAGCAGAGTGTCAGAGGGGCCTATTGCCTGAGAAAACTGTAATGGTCTGGCCCTGCAACCCCGACAGTGTCAATATTAGATTTGCTACGGACTAAACCAGGGGGCTGAGTCTAAACAACCCCCCCCCAGGGTATGGCCTTTGTGCAGTGAATCCCCAGGTCGCCTCCCTAGAGTAGTCTCCAATAGCAACCGATGACGGCTTTTCTTACTCGAGATACCCAAATTAATAAATGGCTTTGCAAGATCAGTTCTTGAAAGGGCGTACAGTGTGTACAAATCAGTTCTGAAAGAGTTCATGCAAGATGATAAGACAGATACAGGACAGAGCAGGTAGTTGAGAGGCCGGGTAAATAAACCAGACAGGGGATGCAAAGGTAAAGGAGGAAACACACGCAATCTGGAGAAGATGCAACAAGTGTGAATAATGTCAAAGAATTAACTAGGTGAAATCGGTGGAAGATCACTGCGTTAAAAATATATATAATGGAGTAAAAAAAGATGCACAATGAAACACCTTGGCGGAACAGTTTTGTATACAATGTTTTTGTAGTTATTTGACAATAAGCTATTTTATCTAAAAATTAAAATAGAATCAGAGTATTGATATCATGGTTCATGGAGAGTATTGTTTGTGTATTGGGTTAGAGTAAATGAATGGTCAGTAATCATAGTTGGATTAATAAATTCCTGCATCTCATAGATATAGGGCAGTCGCAAAGCAGAAGGCATTTGATCAGAGATGTGCATTTCAATGGAATTGTTGAAGAGAGGTGAAGTCGGAGTGTCAGGTTGTGGCATAGGTGATATTAAATTAAGTGATCTCAAATTCACTGTCCCTTTCCTTCTGTCAGACTGCTCTCTGACGTCAGATTGCAGTTACTCTTCTGGCGGTTCTTTTGAACCAGTTCACACAATGTTTTTAAATATATGTGTGCCTAATTTCTTTGCATGTCTAATGGCCTGAGGAAGACACTGGTACAGTGTTGAAATGCGTAGCCACATTTAGCCTTTAATAAAGCTGTCATTATCTTTATTGTTACCCTGGACTAATTTCTCATGTTATGGTTCAGTGCTTTTTATGGTTCAGCTATTTTGTTTTTCAAAAATGTTATCCTGTTTAACCCCACAGATACCATGGTCAATGCTGACCACGGCATCTACGGTAAGTGGTTTTACAGAGTAAGGGAACTGCCTTTGTAAGCTGGAGTGTGAGAGGACTACAGCCACCGTGGTTACTACAACTCCCAACATTGGTCTCCGCACTTTCCCCATCCCCATCGGGCTGTTGCACATAAATTGGTATCACAAATAGGATAAATATACCTCTGTGCCTGCTAAAGAGACTTTGATGTTGCAAGAAATTATCACCAACACATGTGAGGTTAAGCAGCCACCTTGGAAAGACTGTGTGTTACTTATGGAACTTGTGATAGAAATTGGTGTACTCACAGCGAATATGATTTGAGAGACATTTACATGAAAGAATCATTGTTTTAGCAGAAGAAATGTCACATTAGAGACTGTGTTTGCATTGAATTGTCTGCTGCGTCACAACTGCTCTTTGTTCCACCCCCGCCCACTTCAAGGCGAGAAAACAGAATCTGCCTAGCGACAGCAAGGAACCATGTGTTACAGACCACTACAGTGGAACCAAAGTTCCTACCTACTGTTGCAGTGGTGAAGGAGAAACCAGCCAGAACCACCGGAAGTAGATGGGCACCGCCATCTTGAAAAGTACAGAATCTGAGTCGCAGCGGCCGCCTATATTCCAAAAAGACAGAGAAAGAGGTTCCAGCTCCAGAACAGTGAGTACCACTGAAAACGTTTTTACAATTCAGCCTAAGTAAAGAAGAATTTGTGGCATCAGTGAGCACAAATAAGAGACTTACCACGCATTCTGCCACTGAGCATCCCGTTGCTAGGGGCAACAAGAAGAATTCATATTAGAAATGTCTGACAACAGCGGTAACGGCACCCCCAACCGAGATGGATCACCCACAACCAGGCATATGATGCTGCTAACCATGCCATATTATTTTGGAGCACCATGGCTCCCTCGCCACAAAGGTGAATCACATACCGTGAGAGAATTTAAAGGGAAATGCTTTCTATGTTCCGTTTATATCAAGTTTCCACAGAACAGAAGGTGGAAATTCTCATTGGCCAGCTAGGGGGCACTGCATTGAGAGAGGTAAAGTCATGGCCGCATTCAGAACGAAAGACCGTAGAACAGATTCTTGAAAGACTACGGGTCACCTTTTGAAACCAGGACGGTATCAGAATTGAAATTTGGCAAGAAACAACAGCCTGGTGAGTCCCTCAGAGACTATTCTTTATCCCTACAGGAGGCCCTGAGGGCCGTTATACAAGTGGACCCACGTGAAGCACATGATGCAGATAACACTCTGCAGGAGCAGTTTATTGAAGGAGCCGCAACAAAGTCTCTGAAAAGTCAACTAAATATGCTGTCTGCTCAACATCCTGAAAGTACATTCCTGGATTTCAAAGAATTGTCCATCATAATCCTGGGGGTAAAACCCAACCAAGAATCAACCAAATTTTCTGCGTGTCCTGCCGACCGTTATGGAGATGCTAAGCTCATGTGTCCTATGTCTCCAGGAAATAATCTCATTGCTGCCCAGGGTGCACAAGTACAGATTCGAGTTGCAGTGGCTGATTTAAAGGACCAAGTCCCAATCCTGACCAAGAGCTTGGAGAAGGTGTGTCATAAGCTTGAACAGTTAGAGATACGTCCTCAGCCGTAGTGTGGGTCCCCACAGCATGAGTCGTCCTACTGACAGTCCGAGCAAGAGATACTATAAGAGATCTGGAAGAGTGCCTACAGACAGGTTTGATATTCAAGGAAGATCCATCTGCAGACACTGCCACAAAAGTGGTCATGTGGAGAGAGAGTGCTGGCGGTCAAAAGGGACATCCCCCGAGGCCAAGGACCGTCCCTCGGGTGTAAGAACACTAGGTCCAGAAGATCCAAATTGGCTGACCAGGTATGTTGGGCCCCATCCATTAGTCACCATCCACATTAATGGGGTTCCGCTTACAGCTCTGCTGGACACTGGTTCGCAAGTCAACACCATACAGAAAGCCATGTTTGAGAAATACTGGAGCAGCGACCTATTGATGCAGCCACCAGAAGTATGGCTGAATGTTATTGCCAGCAATGGTCAGACAGTACCCCTGCAAGGTTACTGGGAACCCACTGTTCAAGTGGGAGAGACTAACCTAACACAGCAAACATGTGATCGTAGTAAAGGTCCATGATGAAGACCTGCCTCCAGTGGTGCTCGGGATGAACATTCTAAGAAATTGTTATGGGGAAATGCTAGATGCCCTATACCAATCCCTGCCAACAGCTTCACACTCTGTGCAGAAGGTAATCCAACAGACTATTCATGTGCTGTGTGCTCAGCAGAAGTTTGGCAACATCAGAGGAGAGATCTGCCGTGCCCGCATTATAGATGTTCGTTCAGTGATCCTGAAACCCGGTACCGAACCCCTGCTGTGGTGCCATGCTCACCCAGGGATCCAAGGCCAAGACTACCAGGCCTTAGTAGAACCCCTCCATCTTGAAGAACATCCTATGGTGCTTGCTGCAAGAAGTTTAGTGACCGTTTCCCACGCAAAGGTACCCATCCGCCTCTTGAATCTGAGTGACATCCCTGTGGAATTAAAGAAATACTACTCTGTTGCCCAGTTATTACAGGTCACATTCCAAACATTGTGGAAGTTTCATCAGTTGCTGTCCAACAGTCCACTCAAATACAGAGTACACAAGAAGAGAATTCAACTACACCATGGTGGTCAGAAATTTATGTTGGGGATATTGCCACGCCTGCTGAACAGATTGAAGGAGTATTGGAAGTCTCAAGAGAATACCATCAGGCCTTCAGTAAACATCCCCTGGACTTCGGGAAGACCAGCATAATGAAGCACAATATCCCAACTGGCTCTCATCCTCTAATTAAAGAGAGATACCGGCCCATACCACCCATTATGTACCAACCTGTAAAGAAGATGATAAAAGAAATTAAGGATGCCAATGTGATTCAGGACAGTCACAGCCCTTGGGCTGCACCTATTGTCTTAGTCAAAAAGAAAGATGGCAAGATGCGATTCTGCATAGACTACCGGAAAATGAACAATATAACCCACAAAGATGCCTATCCTCTACCACACAAAGAAGAGTCCTTGACTGCTTTGGGAAAAGCTGCTTATTTCTCCACCCTGGATTTGACAAGTGGGTACTGGCAGGTACCTATGGCCTCAGAAGACATTGAGAAGACAGCATTTACCACTCCTTGGGCCTATTTGAATTCAATTGCATGCCCTTTGGACTCTGTAACGTGCCTGGAACTTTTTAGAGGTTGATGGAGCGCTGTCTGGGCCACAAGAACTATGAGACTGTTCTGCTGTATTTGGATGAAGTGATCATCTACTCTAAGTCCTATGAAGACCACCTACAACATCTGGCTGAGGTCTTCCAGGTTCTCATTAATCATGGCCTCAAGGAGAAACCCTCCAAGTGCCATCTGCTGAAGCCACAAGTCAACTACTTGCGACACGTTGTTAGCTCTGAAGGTGTGATGCCTGCCCCAGAAAAGATTGCTGTTGTGAAGGATTGGCCTACTCCCACCACAGTAAAAGAGGTGAGAAGTTTCCTGGGATTAGCAGGATATTACAGGCGCTTTATACCTTATTTCACCCAGATTGCAGAGCCTCTACAAGAGCTTCTTAGAGGATACTCAAAAGAAAATCTGAAAAGACAAATTCCTATTGAATGGACTGAGGATCAAGAGATTGCCTTCCAGCTGCTGAAAGAGAAGCTGATTGAGCCACCCATCCTTGGTTATCCAGACTACAGTCAACCTTTCTTCCTCTACACAGATGCCAGCAAGAAAGGTCTTGGAGCCACCCTGACCCAAATGCAAGAGGGAAGAGAACGAGTAATAGCCTTTGGCAGCCAAGGGCTTAAAGGGACTGAACGAAACGTCCAAAATTACAGTTCCTTCAAATTGGAGTTCCTCGCGTTAGTATGGGCTGTAACCGAGAAGTACAAAAGACTACCTCGTGGCAACCCCATTCATAGTCTACACAGACAACAACCCCCTGGCACATCTGAACACAGCCAGGCTGGGAGCCCTAGAGCAAAGGTAGGCATCTCGTCTTTCAAACTACAACTTCGGGGTCAAGTACAGAACCGGCAAATCCAATGAGAACGTGGACGCATTATCCTGACTGCCAACCGATGAAGGAACTGCTCAGAATGAAGAAGACTGGGAAGAAGTAGAAATGCCAGCCTTCTACACCCGCTTCACCCAGCAGAATACAATCACCATCATGGGGAAAGGACTCCCAGCAACAGAGTTCAAAACAACTCCAAGAGAAGGAGCAATGGATTAAGCTTCAAGCAGAGAGTCGGGTGATGGGAGAGCTGCAAAATTTTCTCATCAGTAGAAGAGTACCTGAGAGACTTTGTCGTGGCAATGCAGACCCTGAATTAATCCGTCTCTGGAGACGCCTCTTCATGAAAAAAGGTCTGATGCTACGCAGCACTCTGGATCCCATCACTGGTGACCGTCTACATCAAGTAGTAGTATCCCATCAAGATGCAAGAACAGTACTAGAAGCCTACCGTGACAGGTCAGGACACTTCGGTGTACAAAATACAGAAGCCACAATCCGCAGACGCTTCTATTGGATTGGAATGCGTAAAGACATTGAGAATTGGTGCAGAGAGTGTCAAGCTTGTGCTCTCAGCAGAGGTGAGAAACATGATCAGATCACTCCATTACATCCCATCGTAAGTCACCGACCTTTGGAGATCGTGGCCATAGATCATGTCAAATTTAAGCCTAGCAGATCTGGATACACCTATGTGATGACCATCATCGATCACTACACCAAGTTTGTGGTTGCAGTACCTGTCTGAGACTTGACAGCCAAAACCACTGAAGCTGTCTTCTGGAAAAACTTCATGCTACCCTACGGATGTCCTGAGAAGATCCTGACTGACAGAGGGTCAGCATTTGAATCTCAGCTATTCCAAGAACTGTGTTCTCTCTACAGTTGTCAGAATCTCCGTACAACAGCTTACTACCCGCAAGGCAATGGCCTCTGTGAAAAGATGAACAAGACACTCATAGAGATGCTGAGGACTATGCCATCTCACAGGAGGACTAATTGGCCAACCCTGCTACCAGAGTTAGTTTACATGTACAACAACACTGTACACTGTTCCACTGGGTACACCCCCTACTACCTCATGTTTGGTCGTCAGGGCAAATTACCAGCTGACTTAGACCTGGATATGTAAGTGCCTGATGCAATCAACCCGTTGCTCAGAAACAATTGGGTAAGTGACCACCAGAGACGTCTGGCTAATGCCAACGAAATTGTTGAAAGTCGCATGGAGGAAGCCCGCAAGAAGCAACAAATGGACTTTGACTTGCATGCTAGAGCAGAACCTTTTAAGATTGGTGGTCATGTTTGTCTCAAGAATAATCACAGAACGAGCAAACTGGACACCAAGTGGAAAACAGAACCATACAGCATTAAAGCCATCCTTACACAGCCGTGTACGAAATAGTGAAAGAAGGCCGAGCACCTCAAGTAGTCCATAGTAACAGACTTAAATTGTGTCAAAAAGAGTTTGTTCCTGCAGAGGCTGAAATCGTTGAGAAACCTCCTGTTGTTGAGAAAGCTTTACCGTCACCAGAGAAGCAGATGCCTGATTTTATTCTTTTGGATTGGTTCTTTGGGCTACTAATTTCCTTCATTGTCTCTGGCCAAAGTGTTCCGGATCAAGGTGAGACTCAGATGACATCACAGCCAGAGTCTTCAGCCGGCCCAGAGGAACAGATGAACCCAGAACCAGTTTTCTTCGAGGAAGAACCTATTAGGGTATGTGCACACGATAGCAGGCATTTACGTCTGAAAAGACAGACTGTTTTCAGGAGAAAACAGCTGCCTCGTTTCAGACGTAAATGCTCCTCCTCGCATTTTGCGAGGCTTCTCTGACAGCCGTAAATTTTGAGCTGTGCTTCATTGAGTTCAATGAAGAACGGCTCAAATTACGTCTGAAATAAGTGTCCTGCACTTCTTTTGCCGAGGCTGTATTTTTACGCGTCGTCGTTTGTGAGCTGTCAAACGACGACGCGTAAATTACAGGTCGTCTGCACAGTACGTCGGCAAACCCATTCAAATGAATGGGCAGATGTTTGCCGACGTATTGGAGCCCTATTTTCAGACGTAAAATGAGGAATAATACGCCTCGTTTATGTCTGAAAATAGGTCGTGTGAACCCAGCCTTAGAAGACCAGAGAGCAGCACCAGGGGTAAATTACCCGCCAGGTATCTTGACTAACTAACTGTTTCATCATAGAATTGAGCATTCTCTCTACCTCATACTTTTTACTTGAACATTGACTGACTTTGCTATATTTACCCAAGTTGGGCTAAGGCCCATATACCCAAGTTATTCAGTGCCAAACTTTTGGACACTGTCCCAGTTAGGTTTAGAACTCTTGTACCCCACAAGTTTATATGAGGAATCTACTTCCCTGTTCCCCAACAGTTGATACAGGAACTTTACATTGAACAAGAGTTATCACCCCTATTCCTCATGTTCTAGTGCCTTAAAGGACTGATGAGACTCTTCGTGAAAGTAATATATTGCAGTCGTATTGACGTATTTTCTCCTCCCCTTGTAGCCTAGCAACCTCTTAGCGTCGATAGGTGCCAATCACCTCCCTTATATGACTAGTTCCGGATCACGCCCACTTGCGCGAGTAACGCCGACACGTCAGCACTGACGTCATCGCCCCACCCACCGGACCTACGTCAGTAGGAATCTCTTTGGCGCCCTTTTTGAAGTGAGCAGGGAACGCTCAGAGTCAGTGCCATGACACAGCCGCTATTACTTTGACTAGCGCTCGTACATGCAGTCTAACCAGCACGGCTCAGGTAATTACCACATTTAAGTTGTCTATCATCTCACTCATGCTACCTACAACGTATTCTCTATCTTGAGGGTTCTGTTCTGACTATTTCCCAACTCCTGTCTCCTCTTCCATCCGTGATGACTTTAGTATATACACTCTTGTATGATTTTTTTCGCTTTACCCACTATACCTGATTCATTTTGACTCTGAGTCTATGTAATACAATACAGTTGATTTCAGTAAGGTTATTTGATACCAGTGCTTCCAATGCCATCTTGTGGAAAATCATACTCATTACATCAACTCCTTGTATCTATAGATACCATCATACAATTGGACGGTCTTGTTTTATTATACAATTTTGCTGCAATTTTGTTACAATGTAATGCCATATATATATATATATATATCTATGTTTGGATGTCTCTACCTGCTCCTGATTTGTTGGTTTTTACTCATTGTTTTTTACTTATTGTTTTCTCTGCCATTTGGAGTTATTGATAAAGTCTAAACTTCAATACACACTTGTTCAGCGTAACATGTATCTACGTAGTTATGTAATACCCTCGTTGTTTCTTCCCCATTTTCCTTTGTGTCCTGTGATGTATAATATACGTACTTACCTTGACTATTGTTCTTTAAATCATACTAGTGCCTGAAGAAGGTCGCCTAGACCGAAACGTTGCACTCTGCCACTGGCATTAAAAACAAAATAAAAATTACCTTTATCTGAAATGGGTGTGCCGGATACTCTTTTCTTACTCATCTTCAGATTGGGCCCCTATCCGTGCAACCCCCCACCCCTGTATCTGGTGCTATCTGAACATATATACAAATCAGAAGAGCACAGACGAAGATATGTCAAATTTGAGACTTTCCTACAACCAGGAACATATGGACAACATCCTGTCACAGGTTACATCGAGAGACTTCTTACAGACCCCACCGACAGAGACAAGAAGCCGGGACTTAGAGAAGACATCACTTAGGTTCATTATTCAGGAGCTACATAGCGCAATGTTGGCGGAATACATCAAGGTCCAACGTATACCACCTGGCCTACGACTGCCTATCAGACCAACAATATTTAAGGAGAAGCCCGAGCATTGTACACAATTTGAACAAATCCTCAACAAATGTTCATTCAATTTGATGGTATTAACTGTATCTCACCTACAGAAGAATATCGCGGATCTGAGAAAAGAGATGTCAGCAACTGAACAACAACTTAGGACTACATTGTTCTCAACTGACTACACCAGCTTTGACGAAAAATTTAAAGCAAACCTTGGGATTCATCGAAGTGAAATAGAGAACCAAAAAAGAAGGAAATATCAAAGGGACCTAGACAACTACCAGAACAATAGGATCTATAAATGGCAAGAAGGTTATGCATCGTTGGGAACGAACGCGAGAGGTCAAAATTGGTCATCAGAATCCTCACTATCTGGGTCAGGAGGCGAAGGATCACATTTCTATCAAGCAGGATACAATTACAACAGTCCAGCTACAGAGAGGCCTGTCGTTCTGCCCCACATATAGATACAATCTGTTCCAGCTTGACATGGATCTGAATCGTTTCTATAGTTCCTTGTGCCTCCAATAAGGAGGAGACCCCAAGACAAGAGGAAAGGACCACATCTACAGTGACCCCCATGGTCACTTTAAAAGACTTGGGACTTAGGAACAAGAGCTTGTTCTCTCCTCCCAAAAACTCACCTCCCCTTGAGACATTCATCAAATTGGTGCACAGAGATGTGGACCGATTCAGCCATGATTTTGGCCTAGGCTACTACAAGTGCCAAGCCAAGCTCAGCAGTCTAGACACACCAGCACTCTACTCACTGGTGGATGATAAAGACCTGGTCATCAAACCAGCGGACAAAGGAGGAGCGTTGGTGATTATGGACAAATCCATAGACAATTGGGGGATAGAATGATTTATCAATTGTATTAATCAGGATCCCATACATAAGATAGCCACTAGAGTCAGGGTCACTATAGAGAAGTATACACTGGCGGGCAACATTGATTAAGACACAAACAGCTACCTTACCAACCGACATCTGATCACACCAGTTTTTACACACAACCTAAAATCCATAAAAGACTCAAGAACCCACCAGGACGGCCCATAGTAGCCTCCACGGATTCCATACTGTCCCCTTTGGCCATCTTTATGGAGAAACTGATAAAAACCACCAGGTCATTTCTTCTAGACACCAGCGCCTTTTTGACAGCCATACATACGCTGTATCAGATCCCACCTCACTTTTGATGTTTGCAGTCTGTATATCTCCATACAACACAACAAAGGCTTGACCGCGGTACATGAGATCATGACCAAATCAGTTAAAGATCCAAAAATAATCGATCTTAGTACGGATCTACTCACCCTGATACTCACAGAGAATTTGAGGATACTTACTATGTACAGAAACAGGGTATGGCTATGGGTTCAAATGTTGCACCACCATATGCTAACAGCTACATGGCCTGTTTTGAAGTACACTTCATCTACCCCCATACCGATTTCCAACAACATATAATCATGTGGAAAAAAAAAATTGATTAAATTTTTTTGTCTTTGGAACGGCCCACTTTGAATTCAAACACCCATTTTTACCTTGCACAAAAAAAAAGCGAAAAACCTTAGGAATAAATTGGTCAAGGCAGACATAGGCTCAACCAAAAGGTTACAACGCCAAACGTTCCTAAGTACACCTAAAAAAGGAACCTTCCCATGCCGATCCTGAAAAAAGACTCAAATATATATAACTATATATATAATGAATACTCACTACACACCCACGCTCGTGTGTAAAAGTGCTGGTATACTAGCTGGGTTTCACCTACTTGGTCACCCACTATTACTACCTGCTTTATAATCAGGGTCACTAGGGTTATGCCTAGTTCCCCTACCTTTTCCTTATACTAACGTCTATTTGCTTTACTTTGCTTCTACGGATTAAGACTGTACAATAAATACAATTGTATAGTAAATAAAGTGTAATATTTATTACTAACAATAATCACACTTACATCTAAAATACACCAAACTAAACACAGAACACAGTAACTGATCACATTATAGTATCAGTATACCCCAATACATATAACAAGTTAATATATACTGAGTATACTCACACTATACGTAGTACAGTATAAACACGGTATCCTATGTTATGCCTCCACCCACATACCTAAACATACATATGAATACAGTTACGTTACAGTACAATACACATGTACATGCTCACTGTTTCTGTCACACTCCCTCCTAATATAACTTTCCCTATGCACTAAGGGTTAATAATCAGGTAAAAGGGTCAACAGTGGGAAGTGTCTTCAGACTGCAAGGGGTAGACAGCAGCAATGGGTTCACAAGGGGAATGGGTTGTTGTGTAGCAGGTAAATAGTGGGAAAAGGGTTAAACAGGACTGTAAGGGTTACTTAGGGTGTATAGGGGAGAAGATACTTAGCGCTTCATGTGGTACAAGTTGGTGTGGTCTCTCAGGAAGAGCCATGAGGCAAGAGCAGGCCAGGAGGGAAGAGGAGACCCTTAGTGGAGCCAGGGAGCAGGAACAAGAGAGAAAACTTTGGGACTATTTGTCCTTTTAAACCCGCCCCCCCCCCCCGCCCCCCGTGCACATCTGTGCGACATCACAGGCTCATGCACGTGAAAAGGAGGGGGCCTGGGCCTCATGGCTACCTCACGTAATTCCATTATCTAGTAGGGGGATGGAAGGGCAGTTGGAACTTCCTGCTTCCTGGATTAGTTAATTGTTTGTTTTACATCCCCCAGGGTGTCTGGTTAGATGACACCCTTCTGGAGGGACAAATATCTATCAATCTATCTATCTATCTATCTATCTATCTATCTATCTATCTATCTATCTATCTATCTATCTATCTATCTATCTATCTATCTATCTATCTATCTATCTATCTATATACACACTACATATATATATATATATATATATATATATATATATATATATATATATATATATATATATATATATCTACACTACATGTACATAGATATAAATATATAACACACTTCCCTTTACAGATCCCATATGCAATGTTCTCACATTACAATGTAGGCAATACTCCTATTTAGTATTGTCAGGACACTACAGATGTGGTGTCATGAGTCATGGTAATTCAGGCCAAATGCTATTGATACATTACCCACAGACTGGTCAGACCATACCCATTCATGACTTCTTCACATGTAACACAAATTATGTGGTCTATTTGATAAAATGCCCGTGTGGTTTGGCTTATGTAGGAGAGACTACACAATGCGTAAAAGACTGTATTAGTCAGCATAAGTCTAGCATAAGATGCAGTAAGACACTACTCCCCATCCCAGCACACTTTATCCAGAGGCATAGGTAGGGGGCGGGGCAGGCGGGGCATGTGCCCCGGGCGCAAATTAGAGGGGGTCGCCAGCGCCACCCCCTCCTGCACTATAATTGTACCTGTGTCTATAGGACACAGGCACAATTAGAAGCAATGAATGGCTGGTACGTTCTGTGCCCGGCCATTCAGCTCTTTTCTATGAGAGAAGCGGTATCGCGCTTCCGTCGATGAAAGTCACTGTCTGACAGGGAAAGTCATTCTGCCCAGCCAATCAGCTCCTTTCATAGACCCTTCGTTCAACCCCCAGGAGACCTGCGCAGAAGAGAGCAGGTCTCCATTGCTGCCGGCTGGCGTGGGAGCAGGATTAAGGTGAGTTTGAATAGTTTGTTATTTTATTGTAATAAAAAAGTGTGTGGCTTTATCTTCAGGGGGGGGGGCTTTATCTATGGGGGGCTTTATCTACAAGAGGGGCTTTATCTACAAGAGGGGCTTTATCTACGCGGGGGGGGGGGGGGGGGCTTTACCTACGGGGGGCTTTATCTACGGGGGGGGGGGCTTTATCTACAGGGGGCCTTAGCTACAGGGGGGCTATATACTGGGGTGGGCTATCTATGGAGCACCATATACAAGGGTGGGCTTTATCTAAAAGGGGGCTATATACAGGGGTGGACTATCTATGGAGCACTATATACAGGGGTGGGCTATATCTACAGGGGGCTATATACAGGGGTGGGCAATCTATGGAGCACTATATACAGGGGTGGGCTATATCTACAGGGGGCTATATACAGGGGTGGGCTATCAATGGAGCACTATATACAGGGGTGGGTTATATCTACAGGGGGCTATATACAGGGGTGGGCTATCTATGGAGCACTATATACAGGGGTGGGCTATATCTACAGGGGGCTATATACAGTGGTGGGCTATCTATGGAACACTATATACAGGGGTGGGCTATATCTACAGGTGGGCTATATACAGGGGTGGGCTATCTATAGAGCACTATATACAGGGGTGGTGTAAAGGATCTGCCAGGCACAGCTTCTGTGTCAACGCCCATAGGTAATCAGTCTGCACCTGCTTCTATGTCTGTGAGACTGACTCCATCTTCCACCACTCAGCATGGCAGGCTTAGGAGTGGGAGAGCCTATCACAGCCTGGCCAGACGGAGCTAGCGCCCGCCCTCTGTCTATTTATACCTGCATTTCCTGTTCCTCCTTGCTTGTGATTCTTCTCGTTTTGTTTCCTGGCCCTGCTGCAGCTTCTGAACTATTTGACCCTGCTTCATATTGACCCTGGCTTACTGACTACTCTCCTGCTCTGCGTTTGGTACCTCGTACACTCCTGGTTTGACTCGGCTTTTTCACTACTCTCCTGCTCTGTGTTTGTTACCTCGTACACTATTGGTTTGACTCGGCTCGTTCACAACTCTTGTTGCTCACGGTGTTGCTGTGGGCAACTGCCCCATTTCCCTTAGCTTCTGTGTACCCTTGTCTGTTTGTCTGTCGTGCACTTACTGAGCAAAGGGACCGTCGCCCAGTTGTACCCCGTCGCCTAGGGCGGGTCGTTGCAAGTAGGCAGGGACTGAGTGGCGGGCAGATTAGGGCTCACTTGTCTGTTTCACTACCCCCATCATTACATAATCACAAGCCTCTATACCTAGTCTACCCTGGTCCCTCACACTACTATGGACCCCCTTGAGACCCTGGCTCAGCAATTGCAGGGTCTCTCCCTACAGGTCCAGGCCCTGGCTCAGAGGGTCATCCAGCCTGACGCTACCATGGTAGTGCCCCTCACCTCACCTCTTGAACCCCACCTCAAGTTGCCTGACCGGTTCTCAGGGGACCGGAAGACTTTTCTCTCCTTTCGGGAGAGTTGTAGGCTCTATTTTCGCTTAAAGCCCCACTCCTCAGGTTTTGAGAGCCAGCGGGTGGGTATAATTATGTCCCGGCTCCAGGAAGGGCCCCAAGAATGGGCCTTCTCCTTGGCTCCTGATGCCCCTGAACTTTCCTCCGTTGATCTTTTCTTTTCTGCTCTCGGACTCATTTATGACGAGACTGACAGGACTGCTTTTGCCGAGAGTCAGATGGTGACCTTACATCAGGGTAAGAGACCTGTTGAGTATTGTTCTGACTTTAGGAAGTGGTGCGTAGCTTCTCGGTGGAATGACCCTGCCTTAAGGTGCCAGTTTAGGTTGGGTCTGTCGAACGCCCTGAAAGACCTGCTAGTTAGCTATCCCTCTTCTGACTCCCTAGACCAGGTTATGGCTTTAGCGGTACGACTTGACCGACGTCTCAGGGAACGACAACTTGAACGTTTTTGTGTTTTCCCCTCTGACTCCCCCATGATGCCTCCCGAGGTCCCGTTGCTTCGCTCTTCCACGGAAGACTCGGAGGTACCTATGCAACTCGGGGCCTCCGTGTCCCCCCGACAACGTAGAGAGTTCCGCAGGAAGAATGGTCTCTGCTTCTATTGTGGGGATGACAAGCATCAAGTGAACACCTGTCCTAGGCGTAAGAATAAGCAGCCCGAAAACTTCCGCGCCTAAATGATCATCGGGGAGGTCACTTGGGCGCACAGGTATTTCCCGTAAATATGAAACGTAATAAAATCTTGCTTCCCTTTCAGGTCTCTTTTGGTGGTACGTCTGCTACCGGCAGTGCCTTCGTGGATTCAGGGTCGTCTGCTAATATCATGTCTGTGGAATTTGCTATGTCTCTAGCTATGCCTTTGATTGATTTGCCTAAACCTGTCCCGGTAGTGGGTATCGACTCCACTCCTCTTGCTAATGGTTATTTTACACAGCATACCCCTGTTTTTGAACTCCTTGTTGGCTCCATGCATTTGGAGCAGTGCTCTGTACTGTTGATGCAGGGATTATCGTCCGATTTGGTTTTAGGCCTTCCATGGTTGCAGTTGCATAATCCCACGTTTGACTGGAATACTGGGGAGCTTACCAAATGGGGTAATGAATGCTTGACGTCATGTTTTTCTGTTAATTCTATTTCTCCCCCTGAGGAGGTGAACACGCTACCTGAGTTTGTTCAGGACTTCACTGATGTTTTCTCTAAGGAGGCCTCCGAAGTGTTACCTCCTCATAGAGAATACGATTGCGCTATCGATTTGGTGCCAGGAGCTAAGCTCCCTAAGGGTAGGATATTTAATCTCTCTTGTCCCGAATGTGAAGCCATGAGAGAGTATATCCAGGAATGCCTGGCCAAGGGTTACATTCGCCCCTCTACTTCTCCGGTAGGTGCTGGTTTCTTCTTCGTAGGGAAGAAGGATGGTGGTCTTAGGCCATGCATTGACTACCGTAACTTGAATAAGGTCACTGTAAGGTACCAGTATCCCCTTCCTTTGATTCCTCATCTCTTTAATCAGGTTCAGGGGGCCCAATGGTTCTCTAAGTTTGATCTACGGGGGGCGTATAACCTTATCCGCATCAAAGAGGGGGATGAGTGGAAGACTGCGTTTAACACGCCCGAAGGTCATTTCGAATACCTCGTCATGCCCTTTGGGTTGTGTAATGCTCCCGAGGTCTTCCAGAATTTCATAAATGATATTTTAAGAGATTACCTGGGGGTATTTCTTGTAGTGTACCTTGATGACATACTTGTGTTTTCCAAGGACTGGTCCTCCCACATTGAGCATGTCAGGAAGGTGCTCCAGGTCCTTCGGGAAAACAAACTGTTTGCGAAGACCGAAAAATGTGTGTGTGGGGTGCAGGAGATACCAGTTTTGGGTCAAATCCTCACTCCTCATGAATTCCGCATGGACCCCGCCAAGGTCCAGGCTGTGGCGGAATGGGTCCAACCTGCCTCCCTGAAGGCGTTACAGTGCTTCTTGGGGTTCGCTAATTATTACAGGAGATTTATTGCTAACTTCTCAGTCATCGCTAAGCCTCTTACGGACCTCACTCGCAAAGGTGCTGATCTCCTCCACTGGCCTCCTGAGGCTGTCCAGGCTTTTGAGGTCCTTAAGAAGTGCTTTATCTTGGCCCCTGTGCTGGTTCAGCCCAACCAAATGGAGCCATTTATCGTGGAGGTTGACGCATCCGAGGTGGGAGTGGGGGCTGTCTTGTCCCAGGGTACCAGGTCCCTCACCCATCTCTGTCCCTGTGCCTACTTCTCCAGGAAGTTTTCGCCCACTGAGAGTAACTATGATATTGGCAACCGCGAACTCTTAGCCATTAAATGGGCATTTGAAGAGTGGCGCCACTTCCTGGAGGGGGCTAGGCACCAGGTAACGGTCCTTACCGACCACAAGAATCTGGTTTTCCTAGAATCTGCCCGGAGGCTAAACCCGAGACAAGCTCGATGGGCGTTATTTTTTACCAGATTCAACTTTTTGGTTACCTATAGGGCTGTGTCTAAAAATATTAAGGCTGATGCACTGTCGCGTAGCTTCATGGCCAGCCCTCCTTCGGAGGAAGATCCTGCTTGTATTTTGCCTCCAGGTATAATCATTTCCTCTATTGATTCTGATTTAGTCTCTGAAATTCCGGCTGATCAAGGTTCAGCTCCTGGGAACCTTCCTGAGAACAAACTGTTTGTTCCCCTGCAATTCCGGCTAAGGGTACTTTGGGAAAATCATGACTCCACCCTATTTGGTCATCCAGGCATCCTGGGTACCAAGCACCTCATTGCCAGAAACTATTGGTGGCCTGGGTTGCCTAAAAACTTCAAGGCCTACGTCGCCGCTTGTGAGGTTTGTGCTAGGTCCAAGTCTCCCAGGTCCTGACCAGCGGGCTTACTACTTTCTTTCCCCATTCCCCAGAGACCTTGGACCCATATCTCCATGGATGTTATCACCGATTTGCCTCCATCTCAAGGCAAGTCGGTGGTGTGGGTTGTAGTAGACCGCTTCAATAAGATGTGCCACTTTGTGCCCCTCAAGAAACTACCCAATGCTAAGACGTTAGCTACCTTGTTTGTCAAACACATCCTGCGTCTCCATGGGGTCCCTGTCAATATTGTTTCTGACAGAGGGGTACAATTTGTTTCATTGTTTTGGAGAGCCTTCTGTAAAAAGTTGGAGATTGATCTGTCCTTCTCCTCTGCCTGCCATCCTGAAACTAATGACCAAACTGAAAGGACTAATCAGTCTCTAGAACAATATTTAAGGTGTTTTATCTCTGACTGTCAATGTGATTGGGTCTCATTCATTCCCCTCGCCGAATTTTCCCTTAATAACCGGGTCAGTAACTCGTCAGGGGTCTCCCCCTTTTTCTGTAATTTTGGGTTTAATCCACGGTTCTCCTCCGTTTCACCTGGTAGTTCCAACAATCCCGAGGTAGAGGTCGTTCATCGGGAACTGTGCACAGTCTGGGCCCAGGTTCAGAAGAACCTAGAGGCGTCCCAGAGCATAGAAAAAACTCAGGCAGATAGAAGACGTTCCGCTAACCCCTAGTTTATGGTCGGGGATCTGGTGTGGCTATCGTCTAAGAACTTGCACCTTAAAGTCCCGTCCAAGAAGTTTGCTCCCCGGATTATAGGGCCGTACAAGGTCATTGAAGTCCTCAATCCTGTCTCCTTCCGACTGGAGTTGCCCCCATCTTTTCGCGTACACGACGTGTTTCATGCCTCCCTCCTTAAACGCTGCTCCCCGTCCTTGGCTCCCTCGAGGAAACCTCCTGTCCCCGTTCTCACCCCTGAGGGGGAGGAATTCGAGGTGGCCAAGATTGTGGACAGCAAGATGGTCCAAGGCTCCCTCCAGTACCTGGTCCATTGGAGAGGATACGGGCCTGAGGAGAGGACTTGGGTTCCCGCCCAGGATGTTTACGCTGGGGTATTGGTCAGGAGGTTTCACCTTCGTTTCCCCAATAAACCAGGTCCACCTTGAAAGGGTCCGGTGGCCCCTCATAAAAGGGGGGGTACTGTAAAGGATCTGCCAGGCACAGCTTCTGTGTCAACGCCCATAGGTAATCAGTCTGCACCTGCTTCTATGTCTGTGAGACTGACTCCATCTTCCACCACTCAGCATGGCAGGCTTAGGAGTGGGAGAGCCTATCACAGCCTGGCCAGACGGAGCTAGCTCCCGCCCTCTGTCTATTTATACCTGCCTTTCCTGTTCCTCCTTGCTTGTGATTCTTCTTGTTTGGTTTCCTGGCCCTGCTGTAGCTTCTGAACTATTTGACCCTACTTCATATTGACCCTGGCTTACTGACTACTCTCCTCCTCTGCGTTTGGTACCTCGTACACTCCTGGTTTGACTCGGCTTGTTCACTACTCTCCTGCTCTGCGTTTGGTACCTCGTACACTCCTGGTTTGACTCGGCTCGTTTACCACTCTTGTTGCTCACGGTGTTGCCGTGGGCAACTGCCCCATTTCCCTTAGCTTCTGTGTACCCTTGTCTGTTTGTCTGTCGTGCACTTACTGAGCGTAGGGACCGTCGCCCAGTTGTACCCCGTCGCCTAGGGCGGGTCGTTGCAAGTAGGCAGGGACTGAGTGGCGGGTAGATTAGGGCTCACTTGTCTGTTTCCCTACCCCCATCATTACAGGTGGGCTATATCTACAGGGGGGCTATATACAGGGGTGGGCTATCTGTGGAGCATTATATACAGGGGTGGACTATATGTGGAGCACTATATACAGGGGTCGACTATATGTGGAGCACTATATACAGGGGTGGGCTATTTCTACAGAGTGGCTATATACAGGGATGGGCTATCTGTGAAGCACTATAGGGGGAGCTATTTGTGGGACACTATATACAGGGGTGGGCTATATGGGGACACTATCTATGCAGGGCACTATCTACAGGGGGCTCTATGGCAGGCACTATCTACAGGAGGCACAGTGTGTGTGTGGGACACAGTGTATTATGCTGTTAGAGGTGCAGTGTATGGCGCTATTATATTTAGGGGCATAGTGTGTGGTATAATGAGAACTTTATCTTTATTTATAGGTGTAAAAATGTTGGAAAAGTGAGAAGCTGAAGACATCTGAGCGGCAAACTGCAGAAATCGGCTGTGACCGGGAGAAGTCATCATAGAGGTCTGGATCGGATGGAGAAAAAGAACTAGAATCTGAGACGTCACCGGTGAGTTACTTAATGTAAATGTTTATTCTGCCTCTAATCAGTAATGTAGTCACTGTATGATCTGCAGTGAGATGATGGGTGGTATGATTATGATATGATTTATTTTTTGTGAAACAGCATCTCCCAGCATATCCTTACCATGGTTCGGGCCATGCTGGGTGCTGTAGTTTTACACCGTACATACCTATACAACAGGGGATGCACTAAATTGAGCTGTATTTGTGCTGGTGCTATATTTATGTACTGAGCTTGGTTCTGGGGCTGTATTTATGTACTTAGCTTAGTTCTGGTGTTGTATATAGAACTATATTGCTTGTAAAATGTACAAATGTTTTTTATCCTCGAGTTACATAAAAAGAATTGTGGAAAAGAAATGACACATCATTGATTGGTAGAGAAAACAAACACGGCGAGGGGGAAGGAGATGTCGGGAAAGAGGTTGGGGGGGGGGGGGGGCGCCAAACTGAATCTTTGCCCCGGGTGCTGGAGAACCTGGCTACGCCTCTGCTTTATTAAAGAACAACACAATATTGCACAGCTCAGGTTCCAGGTAATTGAGCATATACCAGCCCCTAGAAGAAGGGGGTGATAGGATCAAAACCGTTAAACGAAGGGAAGCATTGTGGATCCACAAATTACAAACATTGGAACCTAAAGGACTGAACAGGGACTACGAACTCAGTAGTTTCCTATAAAGTCACGTACTGTTTGACAACATTAACGTCTGATTACAGGGTGTAAAAAATCTGATATAATCTGTAAAAAATCTGGTAAAAACATACTTTAAATATGCCATTATTAACATATCCTGAAATATTATGTAGCCCTAATGACGATGATGAATGCTTCTTCCTCCAGACACGCTAATGGAGTTACCATTTACCACCGAGAACTACGATAGACCCACTAGACTACCACAGTATCCCTTTTTATGGATATTATAGGAGCTAGCTAATGCCTTCGTTTTTCAACCTTTTTTCCTAAATCTTTCAGCTCCCCAATATATTATTTATACATCCACCACCACATATTTACGCTTCTTGCTGTCTTATAGTATACTATACTATACTTTACACTACAGTATACACACTTATGTACATACTATTACCATTGCACATAGATTTAGGCATCTACCCCTATGCTGCGCCGTATTAATACACAAAGGAGACTCCTGAAACATAAATGACACATTAATAAAAAATTGCCAGTGTAGTACTCCGCTTACCCTGCCAAAGTGTATACTACCAACGTATTTTCTCCTCCCCTTGTAGCCTAGCAACCTCTTAGCATCGCTAGGTGCCACTCACCTCCCTTACATGACTCCTTCCGGATCACGCCCACTTGCGCGAGTAAAGCCGATGTACTTACCTTGACTATTGTTCTTTAAATCATACTAGTGCCTGAAGGAGGTCGCCTAGACCGAAACGTTGCACTCTGCCACTGGCATTAAAAACAAAATAAAAATTACCTTTATCTCAAATTGGTGTGCCAGATACTCTTTTCTTACTCATCTTCAGGTTGGGCCCTGTCCGTGCAAAACCCCATCCCCCCTGTATCTGGTGCTATCTGAACATATACACAAAATGTCTGTTGAATTGGTCACTTTTTGATCACTTATTAAATTAGTTTTTTTAGAGCTAAGGTGACCAAAAAACTGCGATTTTGGCATTTTTAATTCTTTATTGTTTACAGTGTTCACCGCGTGAGTTAAATAATGGTATATTGTAATAGTTCTGACTTTTATGGATGCAGTGATACCAATTTTTTGTTTATTTTTTTTACATTACTTTAGAGGAAAAATGGGAACTTTTTTGTTTTACTTTGAATATATGTTTTTTGCAATACTAATAACGTTATATAACTTTTTTTTACACATTTTATTAGTCCCTCTATGGGAATTGAACCAGCAATCGTTAGATTTCTGGTACAATGCACTGCAATACTAATGTATTGCAGTATATTGTCATTTTTACAGGCTTCTGTAACAGCGCGATCGCTGTTCCTGTCGGTTAGACCTGGGTGTCAGCTGTAATACTGTAATACACAGCTGACACATGCAGCGTATGGAGCGGGCTCAGTGTGTCATACATCACTCCCGTACCATGACGTGTGTGCGAAGCAGTTCATGCGTAGCGAATGGTGCAAAGTGAAAATTGCAATTTTCCACTGATATGCCATTTTTTTTTTTTTTTTAATAAATTCTTTATTTTGTATTTTACAACAATTTACAGTAGATACAAACATCATATGACCTCAGCATATGAAATTAACATTCAACAATATAAAGGCAGTGCAACAGAAACAATGACTTTCACAATCCAAATTGCAAATAGGCAATTCCCGCATATCTAATATCCTCAAGATGTATTTCACATAAAAGTCATTTCCTCTTGGATTCATATCAAGATATACATAAAGAAAAGAAAATAACATACAATACCATAACTGACAATAAAATAAAATACAATACAATACATTCAAAACAAAAAGAAAATTGCTCATCATAAGGTAATAACCCATATCTCCAGCTCATTAGGTCTTCTGCATACATTATAAGATCCATCGAATCTCAGAGCTCGCTAATACTTTCATATCCCTATATCCATAGGGCTGGTTGTCTCCCGGACGCCATCCTCTCCTAATTAGCACCCCCCGCAGGGTCTGACACCTATCCAGTACCCCTACGCCAGGTAAAGAGGACAATAGACCGCATTTCCCCTCACATGTTGACCTTCAAAGAACGCTTACTCCGCATCTTCCTCCCCCTTCATTCATTACGTACCCGCTACCCTTTATCTCTTTATCTCTTTATCTCACCCATCCCCCTCACCCTCCTGTACCGCCTTTCTTATGATACTCCCTCCATGGCTTCCAAACCTTCAAAAACAAAGCCCTAGAGAAAGAATGCCAGCCCACCAACTCTTCCATTGAGTGTAATTGATGTACTTTGGCCCACCACATATCTATCGATGGGGGGTTCTCACTTCTCCATTTCTGCGGTATCAGCAGTTTAGCCGCTGAGATCATTAGAGTAGCTAAGTCTCTGCGTACAGGGGTGAAGTCTCCAGATGGAAGCCATAAAAGTATCAGCGTGGGCGTCAACTCCATAGAGCCTCCCACTATATCATTAATAGCTCTCTCTACTTGAGCCCAGAAGGGTTTAATTTTGGGGCAAAACCACCATATATGTGATAAGGTCCCAGGAGATATGCCACATCTCCAACAAACATCCGATGTAATAAGCCTAATCTGATATAAGTAAGCAGGGGTTCTATACCAGCGGGTCAGCAATTTGTAGGAATTCTCCTGGTGCCTCACACAACACGAGAACCCATGGGATCTAGTCAGAATATAGGACACTTCCCTTTGTGTAAGGATAATATCTAACTCCTTCTCCCACGCCAATAAGAAACAGGGTTTGGTTGGGACTAAGTCTAACAAAAGGTTGGTGTAAATCTTTGACAGAGCCCTGATCGGAGACTGAGGCATAAGAGTGTAGTTCTCCATCCAGGTAGGATCTGGATATGGGGCAGGGGCCCCAAACAAGAACCTGCAGCACGCCAATTCAAAGCCCCTCTGATGAAGGAATGTCGCGGGCGAAGCACATGGAGCCTCTCCAGATTCCCTTACCCTACCTATTAGCACCTGTAAATCCGGAACTACCCTCCCAGCAGTGACCTCCCTGACCCGAAGAGAACCCAGTAAAGGCCATAGTATCACCCCTAAGGATGTGTCCTTTTCCTTGAAATAAGGTAGAGTCCCTAATGGAGCTATTGGAGAGAGGTCCCCCTTAGCCATATTCAATACTGTAGACTTTTGACAAACTTTGAGCATACCCCTCGTTATGTCACTGACTAAAATAGTTTTTGGGGGTAACGGTGCTTTAATCCAGAGTAAATGCAAGTACTCATCCGAGAGGACCCTTCTTTCCAGATCCAGATACCCATGTTTGAGAGAATCATTAGCCAGCTGTGACCAGCGGAGAAGTTGGATCGCTGTATAATACAACCCTATATCCGGTACTGATAATCCCCCCTGTCTCTTTTTTAGAATAAGTAACCTATGAGCCAATCTGGGACGCTTTCCTCTCCAAAGAAAACTAGTAAATAGTCTCTTGAATCTATTAAAATAGCTAGCCGGAAGGTCTATGGGAATATTCTGCAATGGATACAAGATCTGTGGGAGCACATAGGTAGCTAATAAATTTTTCCTTCCCATCCAAGAGAGGAAGGGAATGTCGATTTTGGTTAAAAATTTTTGGATTTTCGGGACAAGAGGCGCGAAATTCATGGAAAAGATATGTTTAGGATCCGCCGGGATTTTAATGCCCAAATATTGGATGGCCGAGTCTTGCCATTTAAACGTGGAGATGGATTTTAAGTGTTCTAACTTGTCATGTGGCATTGATATACCCATGGCCTCAGATTTCCCATAGTTGATTTTAAAATTAGATATATCCCCAAATTGAGTGAAAACATCTAAAACCCGCGGGAGTGCCATAAGTGGGTTCGTAACCAAGAGCAACAGGTCATCTGCAAAGGCCGCTGTCTTATGTATGCGTCCCCCGAGCTTAAGACCCTGGATTCCCTCATTCTGACGAAATTTTAGTAGCAGGGGCTCCATCATTATAACAAACAGGGACGGAGACAAGGGACATCCCTGCCTAGCTCCATTCGAGATGGGAAAGGGGGTGGATAGGGATCCATTAACCTGGATTCTAGCAGAGGGCCCTTTATATAGTGAGAATATAGCATCTATAAATGTGATTGGGAAATTAAACTTCAATAGCGCCCTCCTCATGTACTCCCAGCAGACCCGGTCAAAAGCCTTTTCGGCGTCAGTGCCCAACAAAACCATAGAACCTCCGGACTTACGCACCTGCAGAATAGCATGCACAACTCTACTCACATTGTGTTTGCCCTCTCTCCCCTTCACAAATCCCACCTGTTCTTCTCCTATAATTAAGGGTAAAAGCGGTTGCATGCATGTCGCTAAAATTTTTGCCCACCACTTAACGTCACAATTCAATAACGAGATGGGTCTATAGCTTCCGCACTGCTCAGGATCCTTCCCCTCCTTGGGAAGAATAGTAACAAAAGCTTCTAAAGATTGTGCAGGGAGAGAGGATCCACACAACAAGGAATTACAGACTTCTGTAAATTTTGGTACTAATTGACTCCTAAATTTTTTATAAAAGGAGATAGGCAACCCATCCGGGCCCGGGCTCTTCCCCGAAGGGATAGAATCTAAGGTCTTCTCCACCTCCTCCTTCGTGACAGGTGCCAACAACGTCTCACACTGAGTTTGAGTGAGATGAGGAGCCACTATGTCCGACAAGAAGGCAGTAATGCGCTCCTGTTTATCTAAAATAGGATGAAGGGCCCCCTCGGCGGAAGCAGATAAATTATATAATTTTGAATAGAATGTCTGAAAGGCCTTAGCAATATGTGGCGTTGAGGTTACTCTGTCCCCTCGTTCAGTTTTAACAGCTTCTATAAACACTTTAGCTTGCCTTTGTTTGATTAGCCTAGTCAGGGCCGCCATCAGGGGGGTATTACTGGTACTCCCGTCAGGGGCCCGGCCACATGAATGAAGTAAAAGGGGCCCGCCGGGCTGCCGTCGCGCCCCCCCCCCCTCGGACTGTTGCCCCCCCCCTCGCAACGCTCACGGGCCCCCCCCTCGCAACGCTCACGGGCCCCCCTCGCAACGCCCGCGGCACCCCCCTAGCGTCACCCCCCTAGCGACACTCCCCTAGCAACACTCGCGGCAGCCCCTGCATACCTGTTGTAGCTTCACTGGAGAGGAAGATGCAGCATGTGCTGAAGCTGCGTGTGGAGATCCCGCCCCCCGGCTCCTCTACACTGCCGACCGGACCTGCAGGCTGGTGAGTATGTTCCCCTATCCATTCTGATTCCCATCCCCCTGACCCCATTTGTAGATTGTATAAAGTTGGTTAAAAAGTTTTTTGGTATTTTTTCGTTTTCCTAGCGCTTTTTTGCCGCGATTTTCGTAATCGCGGCAAAAATGGCGCAGTTTCGCCGCGATTATATAAAAATCGCGGCAAAACCGCGTGATTTGTGCCGCAATTACGAAAATTGCATAAAAAAAAGATACAAAACATGAAAAGTGCTATTAGGCTATATTCTCACAGTGCGGTCAAGTCACGTTTTTTTGCAAAAATTGTGGCAAAAAATGGGATTTCACCGCACTGTGTAACTAGACTAAGGCCTTATTCAGACGGCCGCATTCGGTCCGTGACATACGGAGCGTGATGGAGCCGGACTCCTAGCATCATAGTTATCAGTGTTGCTGGGAGTCCCTGCCTCTCTGCGGGAATACTGTCCCATACTGTAATGATGCTTTCAGTACGGGACCGGGGACAGTATTCCCACGGGAAGGGAGGGACTATGATCATAGATAACTGTGATGCTAGAAACCCGGCTCCCTGAACTGTGGTCGGTCCGGGAAATATGGCCGATACACGCTCCGTATATCACAGACCGAACATGGACATCTGAATAAGCCACTTACTTGCCTCCTATTTTTGGTGCGGATTGTGCACTGAAAATTCACTACAAATGACAATATAAGGCCTTATTTACACGAACGTGTTATACGTCCGTGATACTTATTACGTCGCACGGACTTATGTTAGTGAATGGGGCCGTTCAGACTGTCAGTGAATTTCACGCAGCGTGTGTGCGCTGTGTAAAACTCACGACATGTCATATACTTGCCCGTGTTTCGCGCAGCACACACCCATTGAAGTCATTGGGTGCGTGCAAATCGTGCACGGCACACGGAAGCACTTCCGGGTGACGCGCGTGATTCGCGCTACACAGGGCCGCCATCAGGGGGGTATTAGGGGTACTAGTGTAGGGGGCACGGCCAAACTTAATTGAAAGGGGGGTCCGGCAACTGCCGCGACTTGCCTTTGGTAGAAAAAAACAGGCCCCTGCAATGGGGCCTGTTCTTTTCACCAAAACAATGTCGTGAGCTGCGGGCCCCCCTCTCGTCAAACACCGCCGTGAGCTGCGGGCCCCCCTCTCATCACCGCCGCGAAACACCGCTTGCGCGCGCGCGAACGACCGCAAGCTCGCACCCGCGCGCGCATGACCGCATGCGCGCGCCCACGCGCGAACGACCAGGCGCGCCGCCGAGAGGGAGGCGGTGCGCCCGCAACACAAGTCCGATCTACGGGGAAGGACAGCCACACAGGGACAGCAGCGCACAGTTTACTTACCTGCTGGCCCGCCTCCAACTCCGCCTCCTCGTCCGACTCCGCCTCCTCGTCGTCCTCCTCGTCCGACTCCGCCTCGTCCTCCTTCTCCAGAGCGTAGCTGCGTAAGGAGAGGGGGAGGAGTCTAGTTGTTGCGCGGCGGCAGGAGTTCTACGATCCCCGCCATTTTCTGGAGCCTGGAGGTGAAGGACGACATCTGGACCGAAGACATCGCCTGAAGAGGACTGGAGTGGGAGCAGCTCTTCTGACACGGTGAGTAAAGTGTCTCAAAGTGCTGTTTATGTATGGCCCTGTTCACACAGAGTATTTTGCAGGCCGAAAAAATCTGCCTCAAAATTCCTTAAAGAATTTTGAGTCAGATTTTGACCTGCCCACACTATCTTGCCGCGTTTTTTGCTGCGTTTTTTGCCCGCTGCGATTGAGGACAGCAGACAAAAAATGCAGCGAAAAATGCATTTTCTGCCTCCCATTGATTTCGATGGGAGGTCAGAGGCGGAACCGCGGCAAGAAAGGACGTGCTGCTTTTCCTTTTTTCCGCGACTGGCTCCCATTGATTTCAGATTAAATCAATGGGAGGCGGTTTTGGAAGTTGTTTGGTGCTGATTCTGACGCAGTGTCCGAGTCAATATCAAGGCCCAAAAACTCTGTGAACTGGGCCTTATTGTTAGGGCTTATTCAGACGAACGTGTAATACATCCGTGCAACGCGCTTGATTTTCACGCGCCTCGCACGGACCTATGTTACTCTATGGGGCCGTGCAGACTGTCAGTGATTTTCACTCTGCTGCGACTGTAATACGCTGCGGATTTTCCACAATAAAATGTGTTGCATAAAATCCGCAGTGTTCATGCCTAGTGTGTTCCTACCCTAAGGCCGGATTTACACGAGCGTGTGCTTTTTGCGTGCGCAAAAACGTGGCGTTTTGCGCATGCAAAAGGTCCATAACAGCTCCGTGTGTCAGCAGCGTATGATGCGCGGCTGCGTGATTTTTGCGCAACCGCCATCATTATGACACTCTGTTTGTAGCACGTGGTGCTTTTCTGTTTTCATTCATAGTTTATACTGCTGCGGAAGTGCTGGGCGTGATTTTCACGCACCCATTGACTTCAATCGGTGCGTGATGCGCGAACAATGCACAAATATAGGACATGTCGTGAGTTTTACGCAGCGGACACACGGACACGCTGCATGAAACTCACTGACAGTCGGCACGGCCCCATAGAGTAACATAGGTCCGTGCGAGGCGCGTGAAAATCACGCGCATTGCACGGACGTATTACACGTTCGTCTGAATAAGCCCTAACAATAAGGCCCAGTTCACAGAGTTTTTGGGCCTTGATATTGACTCGGACACTGCGTCAGAATCAGCACCAAACAACTTCCAAAACCGCCTCCCATTGATTTAATCTGAAATCAATGGGAGCCAGTCGCGGCAAAAAGAAAAAGCAGCACGTCCTTTCTTGCCGCGGTTCCGCCTCTGACCTGCCATCGAAATCAATGGGAGGTAGAAAATGCATTTTTCCCTGCGTTTTTTGTCTGCTGTCCTCAATCGCCCCGGACAAAAAACGCAGCAAGATAGTGTGGGCAGGTCAAAATCTGCCTCAAAATTCGGTGCGCGGTTCCAGGCGGTCGCGGGTGGGCATGCGCGGGAGTTTGCGGGTGCGCGCGATCTGTCGCACGGGCGGCAGTGTTTGACGGCCCCCATGCTACCCAGGGCCGCCATCAGGGGGGGTATTATGGGTACTGATGTGAGAGGCCCGGCCAAACCTAATTGAAAGGGGGGCTCGCAGCTCACGACATTCTTTTGGTGAAAAAAGCAAGCCCCATTGCAGGGGTTTGTTTTTCTTTTCTACCAAAGGCAAGTCGCGGCAGTTGCCGGGCCCCCCTTTCAATTAGGTTTGGCCGGGCCTCTCACATCAGTACCCATAATACCCCCGCTGATGGCGGCCCTGGGTACCATGATATGGTGCTGGACGGAGTACCGTTAACAGGCGGTGCCACGGTAGGGGGGCCCAGAAAATTTAGCTGTAGGGGGCCCTGAAATTCCTGATGGCGGCCCTGAGCCTAGTCATCAACTTAGATCCCCTATCTCCATGCATGTATGTCTGACCACAGGCCACTCTATACGCCTTAGCGGCATTATAATTTAGTAGGTCTCTAAGTTCCTGACGTAATGAACACAGCCCTTTATAATCTACAAGGGGATCTCCCTGTTTATGCAATCTCTCAGTTTCAGATATCCGTGACACTAAGCTAAGAATCCGTTTAGACCGTTGTTTCTTAAGATAAGAGGCTAGCGCAATAAGCTCCCCCCTCATATACGCTTTATGTGTCTCCCATAAAATGGGTCTGGATACCAGTGGAGAATCATTGAATTGGAAAAATTCCTCCAACTTAAAGGCCAAAGACGCACTATTATCGTCCTGAGCTATGATCTTGTCATTGAGTCTCCAGAGCCATTCCCTTTGAGGAACACATCCCAACTCCAAAACAATACTAACTGGCGCATGATCAGAGACTGTGAGACTTCCAATCTCGGCGTGCCGCAGGTTCGGTAACAGAGACAAGGGAAGGAAAAAATAGTCTATTCTATGATATGTACCATGAGGAGCAGAATAGAATGTAAAATCCTTAACCGAGGGATTCCCCACCCGCCAAGCATCAACCATGCCCAATCTAGACATGAGCAATTTAAGTTTGCGGAGCATCAGAGGTGTCACCGCCTGCACTAATGAGGTGGAATCCATCGGCAGATCTAGGGAAACGTTGAAGTCTCCACCCAAAATAAGCTGACCCTCTGTAAAGGCCTTAAGGGACACTAAAGTAGATCGCAACCATCTATATTGCCCAACATTGGGAGCATACAAATTAGCAAACGTAAACTTAATTCCAAACATCTGGCCCTTTAAGAAAAGATATCTCCCTCCTTCGTCCATTTTAGATGTCTCCACCTGAAAAGGGACATTCTTATGAATAGCTATAGATACTCCCCGTGACTTAGAGGAATAGGTACTGTGAAACCACTGTGAATATGTATGTACAGGTAGCGTAGGGATATGTGCCGGTCGGAAGTGTGTCTCTTGTAGGAATAAAATTTCAGGGGCCTGTAAACGTAAAGAGCCAAAGACCCTAGATCTCTTCTGAGGAGATCCCAGCCCCTTCACATTAAAGGAGCAAAATTTCAACCTACCCATTTATATATTTGACCAGATACCAGCTCAATAGACCCCAAGCCGTGGAGCTTCATCCGAGAGACACCCAGCCCCAGCCGTCCAATACGGAAAAAGGAGATACCTTCCAAATATGAACATACACAAAAACAAGAAAATAAAAGGACATACAAAAACACATAAGACCATAAGAAATTACATACGATCCTCCCTATTATCCCGGAATAAGGAGAAACAAAGATCCTAGACAAAGGCCTCAAAACTGACCCCTGTCCACGGGGGGGGGGGGGGGGGGGGGATAAACAAAGCCCACCATGAGACAGTAAACACTTCGTCGAAA
The DNA here is from genome assembly GCF_050947455.1 of Rhinoderma darwinii. NCBI lineage: Eukaryota > Metazoa > Chordata > Amphibia > Anura > Rhinodermatidae > Rhinoderma > Rhinoderma darwinii. The sequence continues at coordinate 70,924,839 of NC_134690.1, forward strand.
CTTAAAGTGCTTAATAAAAGTTATTACAATTAAACACCACTTTGAAAATAGAACTATCAGGTCATGCAAAATGTACAAGGTATTAGTGTAGTGAGGCCAACCCACACCTGTAACGTAAGAAATCATATCTGAAAGGGGGAGAAGTAGAGAAGGAAGGTAAAGGGGGGAGGGCAGGTGGGGGGGGCAAGGAAATAAGGGGGGGTGGGAGGAAGGATGGAGGGGGAAGGGAGGAAAAAAAAAAAGGGGGGAAGGGGGGGAAAGGGGGGGAAAGGGGGGGGAGGAAGAAGGGGGAGGGGGGGATAGCAAGGGGGGGGGGGGAATACAGGGGCTAAAGAAAATGAGAAAGAACAAAGCAACAAGAGAAACTAGGCATTTGCCGTGTAGCATCCTCACATACAAACAAGCACAACCTTCTGATCCAGCAGATAGTCCTTCTTGTGACAGCAGTCCAAATCAAAAGATAATCCTAGATAATACTATCTACCGACTGCCGCTCCAGATTTGCTCTGGTCATCCGCCATCATACAGGTCCATCGAACCTTCATGGATTATCCACAACCGGCAGACGGGTCTTCTTTTGAGGCGACTTGGAATACCCCACCGTTTGCCATGGGCGGCTCATTCGGGGCCTTGAGAGATCCATTGCCACTGGCATCCAAGAGGGGACATCAATCGGATCCAAATCTAGCGGCTTCCAAGCTCGCTCCAAATCTTCCGGCGTACGGATAGTTATCTGTCTCCCCGCTCTCATTGTCGCCAGGGCAAACGGAAAAAGCCATCTAATTGGTAGCTTATTAGCCCTCAGCGCCTCTGTAACAGGCCTCAAGATGCGACGTTTTGCCAGCGTGCTAGCTGCCAGATCCTGATACACCGCAAGTTTAGTTCCTTCAAAATTTATCTCCGGATTGTCCCTCGCGGCCTTTAAAATGGCTGCCGTATGTACATAACTGAGAATACCGCAAATTATATCTCTAGGAGGCTCCGTAGCTGCAGGTTTAGGCCTCAGCGCCCTGTGAACTCTCTCTATCACCAATGAAGCCATCCGGTCAGCCCCTATCAAGGAGGAGAAAATCTGCGTCACAGTACCTGCCAAGGAATCAAAAGCAACAGATTCCGGAAGACCCCGTAGCCTGATATCAGGGCCGCCATCAGGGGGGTATTAGGGGTACTACTGTAGGGGGCCCGGCCAAACTTAATTGAAAGGGGGGCCCGGCAACTGCCGCGACTTGCCTTTGTTAGAAAAAAACAGGCCCCTGCAATGGGGCCTGTTCTTTTCACCAAAGCAATGTCGTGAGCTGCGGGCCCCCCTCTCATCAAACACCGCTGTGAGCTGCGGGCCCCCCTCTCATCTAACACTGCCGCGAAACACCGCGCGCGACCGCGCGCGCGAACGACCGCAAGCGCGCGCCGGCGCGCTCGTTACCGCAAACGCGCGCTCACGCGCGAACGACCTGGGGAAGGCTGGAAAGCAACCCGCTCGTGCCCGCCGCCGAGAGGGATGCGGTGCGCACGCACCAAAAGTACAGCGACCAATCAACTGGGAAGAACAGCGGCGCACAGTCTAATTACCTGCTGGCCCGCCTCCGACTCCTCGTCCTCCTCCTCCGCCTCCTCGTCCTCCTCCTCGGCCTCCTCGTCCAGCGCCTCCTCGTCCGACTCCGCCTCCGCCTCCTCCTTCTTCTCCTCCTCCAGAGCGTAGCTGCGTAAGGAGAGGGGGAGGAGTCCAGTTCTTGCGCGACGGCAGGAGTTCTTCGATCCCCGCAATTTTCTGGAGCCTGGAGGTGAAGGACGACATCTGGACCGAAGACATCGCCTGACGAGGACTGGAGAGGGAGCAGCTCTTCTGACACAGTGAGTAAAGTGTCTGAAAGTGCTGTTTATGTATGGCCCTGTTCACACAGAGTATTTTTGCAGGCCAAAAAAATCTGCCTCAAAATTCCTTAAAGAATTTTGAGGCAGATTTTGACCTGCCCACACTATCTTGCCGCGTTTTTTGCTGCGTTTTTTGCCCTCGGCGATTGAGGACAGCAGACAAAAAACGCAGCGAAAAATGCATTTTCTGCCTCCCATTGATTTCGATGGGAGGTCAGAGGCGGAACCGCGGCAAGAAAGGACGTGCTGCTTTTTCTTTTTTCCGCGACTGGCTCCCATTGATTTCAGATTAAATCAATGGGAGGCGGTTTTGGAAGTTTTTTGGTGCTGATTCTGACGCAGTGTCCGAGTCAATATCAAGGCCCAAAAACTCTGTGAACTGGGCCTTATTGTTAGGGCTTATTCAGACGAACGTGTAATACGTCCGTGCAACGTGTGTGATTTTCACGCGCCTCGCACGGACCTATGTTAGTCTATGGGGCCGTGCAGACTGTCAGTGATTTTCACGCAGCGTGTGTCCGTGTGTCCGCTGCGTAAAACTCACGACATGTCCAATATTTGTGCATTGTTCGCGCATCACGCACCCACTGAAGTCAATGGGTGCGTGAAAGTCACGCCCAGCACTTCCCAGCAGTATAAACTATGAATGAAAACAGAAAAGCACCACGTGCAACAAACATACAAACAGAGTGTCATAATGATGGCGGCTGCGCGAAAATCACGCAGCCACGCATCATACGCTGCTGACACACGGAGCTGTTATGGACCTTTTGCATGCGCAAAACGCCACGTTTTTTGCGCACGCAAAAATCACACGCTTGTGTAAATCCGGCCTTAGGGTAGGAACACACTAGGCATGAACACTGCGGATTTTATGCAACACATTTTATTGTGGAAAATCCGCAGCGTATCACAGTCACAGCCGAGTGGATGAGATTTGAACAAATCTCATCCACACGCTGCAAAAAAAATTGACCTGCAGTGTGGCTTTTTAGGCCGCAGCATGTCAATTTATGCTGCAGAATCGCCACTCGTCTGGTGCGGAAATGTTGCGGTTCTGCCGCAAAAATCACAAAAGAGAAAAAAAAAAGGCACTTTTTTAAATTGATAAAAAAGTTTATACTTACCCCGGCCGTAGTCCTGGTGACGCGATCTTCTATTCTTAGCGCAGCTCCTGGAGCTGCTGCCGGTCTCTAAATAGGCAGTTGGTCCAGTAGAATTTGGAATTATTTTTTTTTGTGAACCAGCTTAAAAAAATACAAAACTTTTGTGTTAGGGCCTGTTCACATCACCGTTCGCTTCCGCTCCGGGGTTCCATCTGAGGTTTCTGTCGGGTGAACACCGCAACGGAAAGTGAAAGTGATAGCACAGCTTCCGTTTCAGTCACCATTGATCTCAATGGTGACGGAAACATCGCTAATGGTTTCCGTTCGTCACCATTCCGGCTGGTTTTCGGACGGAATCAATAGTGCAGTCGACTGCGCTAATTGTGACGGAAGCTGTGCTGTCACTTTCACTTTCCGTTGCGGGGTTCACCCGACGGAAACCTCAGATGGAACCCCGGAGCGGAAGCGAACAGTGATGTGAACAGGCCCTAACACAAAAGTTTTGTATTTTTTTAAGCTGGTTCACAAAAAAAAATAATTCCAAATTCTACTGGACCAACTGCCTATTTAGAGACCGGCAGCAGCTCCAGGAGCGACATCATAAGGGACACACTAGGCGGATATGCTGAGTAAAACTACACAGCTTATCCGCCCCGGTAGCCGCAGGGAATTCTGCAAGCAAAACCGCACCAAGTAGTGGTGCAGGTTTCGTGAGGCGTGTCCGCTGCGGGAATCCTGCAGGGAAAAAAAAGTTTAGACTTCCCCCGGCCGTAGTCCTGGTGACGCATCTCTCTCTTCTGAACGTAGCCCCGCCTCCTGGGATGACGCTGTAGACCATGTGACCGCTGCAGCAGTCACATGGGATGAAACGTCATGACAGAAGGCTGAGCTGCGCTAAGACTAGAGGATCGCGTCACCAGGACTACGGCCGGGGCAAGTCTAAACTTTTTTATAAATTTAAAAAAGTGCCTTTTTATTTTTTCTCATGTGTGATTTTTGCGGCAGAACCGCAGCATTTCCACAACAGAGGAGCGGCGATTCCACAGAATACATTGACATGCTGCGGCTTAAAAAGCCAAAAGCCACACTGCAGGTCAATTTTTTTTGCAGAGTGTGGATGAGATTTGTTCATATCTCATCCACTCTGCTGCGACTGTGATACGCTGCGGATTTTCCACAATAAAATGTGTTGCATAAAATCCGCAGTGTTCATGCCTAGTGTGTTCCTACCCTAAGGCCGGATTCACACGAGCGCGTGCTATTTGCGCGCGCAAAAACATGGCGTTTTGCGCATGCAAAAGGTCCATAACAGCTCCGTGTGTCAGCAGCGTATGATGCGCGGCTGCGTGATTTTCGCGCCATCATTATGACACTCTGTTTGTATGTTTGTAGCACGTGGTGCTTTTCTGTTTTCATTCATAGTTTATACTGCTGCGGAAGTGCTGGGCGTGATTTTCACCCACCCATTGACTTCAATGGGTGCGTGATGCGCGAACAATGCACAAATATAGGACATGTCGTGAGTTTTACGCAGCGGACACACGGACACACGCTGCGTGAAAATCACTGACAGTCTGCATGGCCCCATAGAGTAACATAGGTCCGTGTGAAAATCACGCGCGTTGCACGGACGTATTACACGTTCGTCTGAATAAGCCCTAACAATAAGGCCCAGTTCACAGAGTTTTTGGGCCTTGATATTGACTCGGACACTGCGTCAGAATCAGCACCAAAAAACTTCCAAAACCGCCTCCCATTGATTTAATCTGAAATCAATGGGAGCCAGTCGCGGAAAAAAGAAAAAGCAGCACGTCCTTTCTTGCCGCGGTTCTGCCTCTGACCTCCCATCGAAATCAATGGGAGGCAGAAAATGCATTTTTCCCTGCGTTTTTTTGTCTGCTGTCATCAATCGCCGCGGGCAAAAAACGCGGCAAGATAGTGTGGGCAGGTCAATATCTGCCTCAAAATTCGGTGCGCGGTTCCAGGCGGTCGCGGGTGCCCATGCGCAGGAGTTTGCGGGTGCGCGCGATCGGTCGCACGGGCGGCGGTGTTTGACGGCCCCATGACGACCCCCATGCTACCCAGGGCCGCCATCAGGGGGGGTATTATGGGTGCTGATGTGAGAGGCCCGGCCAAACCTAATTGAAAGGGGGGCCCGCAGCTCACAACATTCTTTTGGTGAAAAAAACGGGCCCCATTGCAGGGGCCTGGTTTTTTTCTACCAAAGGCAAGTCGCGGCAGTTTGCCGGGCCCCCCTTTCAATTAGGTTTGGCCGGGCCTCTCACATCAGTACCCCTAATACCCCCCCTGATGGCCGCCCTGGGTACCATGATATAGTGCTGGACGGAGTACCGTTAACAGGCGGTGCCACGGTAGGGGGGCCCAAAAAATTTAGCTGTAGGGGGCCCTGAAATTCCTGATGGCGGCCCTGCCTGATATTCTTCCTTCTACTACGATTTTCCTGGTCCTCCATATGTAAGTATAAGGCATTCAGGTGGTTAGTATGCTCTTTTGCGGTCGTATGCAGGGTAGCCTGTTGATCCATAACTGCTGCCTGTGACTCCTCCAACGCCAGGACCCTGTGACCTATGTGTTGCAAATCCGTTTTTATTTCTCTGAGTTCACTCACCACTGGTGTGAGAGCCTGCATCAGGGTCTCCCTCAGGTAAGCCTTTGAGATAGGATCGGCATCCGCTTCTCCTGCACACTCCGACGGAGCATACGAGCTGTCTGAGTCCTCTGCTCCTTGATCCTCGTGTGCTCTGTCCGGCGCCATCTTGGATCTCCTCCCCGGAGAAGCCCCTCTTTTCTTAAAGAATTTCTCCATCTCCGGCAGTGATTTAGGAGGTCTCGGGGTCCCCAAAGTGTCCTTGGTCTTGTCCTTCCCTGTTTTCCCCATATTTGACGGCAAATTGTCGGTGTTATCCGCTGGTTTCGACGAGTGTGAGGTAGAGCTCCGGGATCACACTACCATCGCTCAGCGCAGCAAGCTCCGCCCCCCCACTGATATGCCATTTTAGTGCACAATATGTTGTGCCCAGTTTGTGCCACTGAAGACAAATACCTCATAAAATGTTAAGCGAATTCTCCCGGGTATGGTGATGCCATATATGTGGACATAAATTGCTCTTTGAACACGCTGTGGGGTTCAGAATGGAGGGAGCACCATTTGGCTTTGGAGCGCAGATTTTGCTTGGTAATAGTTCTGTTTGGGGTTTTACTGGTCTTTCAGTTTATAATGTGGGGGCATATGTAAACTGTGCGGAGTATTTCAGGGTATATGTAAGCTGTGCGGGGTACATCAGGTTATATTAATAAGAGGGTATAATAATGGGGCAAATAAATAATAATCCGCAGATATGTGGCCAGTCTCACATTGATAAGTGGTGCCCAATCTTATCCGCATTTGGAACACTCTGCACATTTTGTGTCGCTATATTCTGAGAGCCAGAACTTTTTTATTTTTTCTTCACCGGAGCCTCGTGAGGGATTATTTGTTGTGGGACAATCTGTAGTTTTCATTGGTACCATTTAGGGGGAAATGCGATTATTGGAACACTTTATTCCATTTTTTGGTGACTAAAAACCGGCAATTCTGACAATGTTTCTTATTTTTATTTTTTTTACAGTATTCACCGTAGGCTATAAATTTAATTTTTACTTTAACCTGCTGGTCGATAAGATTACAGCGATACTATATGTATATATATTTTTTTTTAATGTTTTGCAGCATTTGCACAATAAAATCACTTTGTTTTTTGTGGGAGCCATAACTTTTTTATTTTTCAGTCAAAAGGGCTTGTGTTTTTGCGGGATGGGTTGTAGTTTTTATTGGTACCATTTTGAGGTACATGCAACATTTTGATGACTTTTTATTCTATATTTTGGGAGGGGTTGGGACCAAAAAATAGGCATTCTGGCATTGTTTTTTATTTTATTTTTTTTTGCAGTGTTTACCATGCGGGAAAAATAACATTAGAGTTTTATAGTTTGGGTTGTTATGAACGCAGTGATACCAAATATGTGTACCTTTTTTTTTTACATTTTCATTTTTTCCTATAATAACTTATAGGGAAAAAAAACGTTTTTTGTTTTTTTTAACTTCAAACTTTTATTTTTACACTCTTATAAAACATGTTTATTAACTTTTTTCCTTTTTTTTGAAGCGTAGTGCATGATGTAATTGTAAATATTTAAATTTGTCCATATAATTTGTGCATATAATGCCTTCAAATGCTCAAAATTAATAATTGTGTCATTATCTATTACTTGTGCCAACCCAGTGATGCCCTTCTTAATCCAAAAAAGAGTTTCCCCTCAACTTCCTAACTTCTGTAAGGTGATTATTATACCACAGAGGAGAAAATTTAGTAAATTTCACCATATGTTTATTTTTAAATATGTCCCAAACTTTTTGCATTATTCTACCACTTGTAAGGTCACAATCTTGCAGTGTACCAGAATCAAATAGTTCCTACCTGTCCTCATAACGTCCTTGTGACTAGAGATGAGCGAACTTATCAAAAGTTCGGTTCGGCTAGTTCGCCGAATTTCACAAAAAAGTTCGGTTCGGACCGAACTAGTTCTGACCGAACCTGTCACTTCTGTGCGCCGAGCATGCTACTGTCCGGGGTGCTGATAGAGTTAATGGGCTGCACTAACTCTTTCAGCAACCTTCACAGTACATGCTCGGCGCGCGGAAAATACAATTTAAATGTAATAAAAAAATACAAATTATACGTTCGTACTTACTTTCCTCCTGTCCGGCCTCCAGCGATGACGTTTCATCCCTTTCGCCGCTGCAGCCAATCACAGGCTGTAGTGGCGGTCACGCACGTCAGGATGACGCTTCATCCCACGTGACCGCCTCTGCAGCCAATCACAGGCTGCAGCGGCGACATGGATGAAACGTCATCGCTGGAGGCCGGACAGGAGGAAAGTAAGTATGAACGTATTATTTTTTTTTTTTGGCATGTATGTATGTTGGCATGTATGTATGTATGCATTTATGTATGTTGGCATGTATGTATGTTGTCATGTATGTATGTATGTATGTATATCTGTGCATGTATGTTGGCATGTATGTATATATGTGCATGTTTGTATGTATATTTGCATGTATATATTTGCATGTATGTATGTATGTTTGCATGTATGTATTTTTGCATGTATGTTGTCATGTATGTATGTATGTTGTCCTGTATGTATGTATGTATATATGTGCATGTGTGTATGTATATTTGTATGTATGTATGTATGTTTGCATGAATGTATGTATGTATGTTTGCATGTATGTGTGTTTGCATGAATGTATGTTTGCATGTATGTATGTATGCATGTTTGGATGTATATTTGCATGTGTGTATATATATATATATATGTATGTATGTATGTATGTTGTCATGTATGTATGTATGTATGTATGTTGTCATGTATGTATATATGTGCATGTATGTTGGCATGTATGTATATGTGTGCATGTATGTATGTTGTCATGTATGTATGTATATATGTGCATGTATGTTTGCATGTATGTTGGCATGTATGTATACATGTGCATGTTTGTATGTATATTTGCATGTATATATGTTTGCATGTGTGTATGTATGTTTGCATGTATGTATGTATGTTTGCATGTGTGTATGTTGTCATGTATGTTTGTATGTATGTTGTCATGTATGTATGTATATATGTGCATGCATGTATGTTTGCATGTTTTTATTTTTGCATGTATGTTTGCATGTATGTTTATATATATATGTGCATGTATGTAATTATGTTTGCATGTATTTATGTTTGCATGTATATTTGTGCATGCTTGTATATATGTATGTATGTATCTTTGCATGTTTGTTTGTATGTATGTATGTTTTCATGTGTGTGTGTATGCATGTATGTATGATAGTTTGCATGTATATATGTGTGTGTGTATGCATGTATGTATGATAGTTTGCATGTATATATGTGTGTATGTTTGCATGTATGTTTGTATATATGTATGTATGGCCATGTATGATACTGTCTGCTGGCGCCCTGTATCTAAGTCAACTTCACGGCAGGCTTCTATACATGGTATAACAGTCAGTATCACACATTAAACTGAATCTAAGCCTACGACATGTTTTATTTATTTTTTTTTTTCACAGGTTTGGTGTTTGGACTACGTCGGTTTCGAGGACTACTTAGATGACGTTTTTTTTTCTACAATAAAATGGTTAATGAGGGTTGTGTTGGGGGTGCTTTATTTCAATAAAATATTTTATCTATATCTTTGTCTTTTTCTTTTCAAATTTTATTACTACCACTTTAGTAATGGCCGCTGTCTGAGTGACAACATCCATTACTAAGGCGAGGCTTAGTGTTAGCCGGTGCAGAGGCTAACACTAACCACCATTATTACCCCGGTACCCACCACCACCAGGGGTGCCGGGAAGAGCCAGGTACGATCCAGTACCCGACCATCTGTTGTGATGGTTGGGCTCTGGGGCGGCCGCAGGCTGGTATTATGAGGCTGGGAAGGGCCAAAAACAGTGGACCTTCCCACCCTTGTAATGCTAGGCTGCTGCTGCTGTGTTGTATCTGGCTGGTTATAAAAGTGGGGGGGACCCCACGTCATTTTTTTTAATTATTTATTTATTTATTTTTTTTAAAAAAGACATGGGGTTCCACCCAATTTATCATAACCAGCCACATACAACACAGTGTTATTAGCCTGGGAATGAACAAAACCAGTGGCCCTTCCCACCAATGTAATGCCAGACTGCTGCGGCCTTGTATATGGCTGGTTATTAAAAATGTGGGGGACCCGTCTATTGCTAAATTTGTTAAATTCAAAAAAAAAAAACGACGTGGGGGTCCCCCCCCATTTTTATAACCAGCCCGATACAACACAGCAGCAGCAGCCTAGCATTACAAGGGTGGGAAGGTCCACTGATTTTGGCCCTTCCCAGCCTCATAATACCAGCCTACGGCCGCCCCAGTACCCGACCATCACAACAGATGGTCGGGTACTGGATCGTACCAAGCTCTTCCCGGCACCCCTGGTGGTGGTGGGTACCGGGGTAATAATGGGTGGTTAGTGCTAGCCTCTGCACCGGCTAACACTAAGTACCGCCTTAGTAATGGATGCTGTCAATCAGCCAACTGCCATTATCTAGGCACTAATAAAGTTTTAAAAAAAACACAAAGACAATTCTTTTTTATTGAAATAAGAAATCCCCAACAAAACCCTCGTTAACCATTTTATTAAAATTTGAAAAAACCTAGATCTACGCAGTAGTCCAACGAATCGAAGATGTAGTCCAATCGGTACATCAAAATCTGCAACAACATAAAAAAACAGTTATCAATGTGAACAATACCAATACTTCTACTCACCTACACACATATATACACGCACACACAAACAAACAACCATACACAGACACACACATATATACACAAACACAACAAGATATACACACACACACACATAAACAGACAAACACACACACATATACACAAACTCACACATATACAAACAAAAACACACATATCCAAACACACACACACACAGTTATACACACACATACACGAACACATATACACAAACACATATACAAACAAAAACACACATACCCAAACACACATATACACAAACACATATACACAAACACACCCATATATACACACAAACACACACCCATATACACACATATACACAAACACACACATATACAAAAACACACACAAACATCTACACACAAACATATACACAAATACACCCATATATACACAAACATATACACAAACACATATACACAAACACACCCATATATACACACACACACACATACACAAACACACATATAAAAACAAAAACAGACAAAGTCACATACCCAAACACACATATATACACAAACACACATACACAAACACGGTTTCTTTTAAATGCTGCTGGGGAAACCGCTCGATCCACTATATAAGGCTGCGCTACAGTGCAGCATTTAAAAGAAACAGGATCCTGACCTGTCCATAGAGTTTAAGGCAGCACAGAGTATTTCAGGAGATGAGCATGCAGATTCAGTGCTGCTGTGAACTCTGCTCTTACCATTACGTAGCTCTCAGTCTGTTACCTCTCCTCCACTCCTGTCCTCCAGAACACCTTCACATGATTGGCAAGTCACCACGTAATGGTAAGAGCAGAGTTCACAGCAGCACAGAGTATTTCAGGAGATGAGCGTGCAGATCTTGTGCGGGGTGGTGACTTGCCAATCATGTGAAGGTGTTATTGAGGACAGGAGTGGAGGAGAGGTAACAGACTGAGCTACGTAATGGTAAGAGCAGAGTTCACAGCAGCACTGAATCTGCACGCTCCTCTCCTGAAATACTCTGTGCTGCTGTGAACTCTGTTCTTACCATTACGTAGCTCAGTCTGTTACATCTCCTCCACTCCTGTCCTCTATAACACGTTCACATGATTGGCAAGTCACCACCACGCACAAGATCCGCACACTCATCTCCTGAAATACTCTGTTCTGCTGTGAACTCTGCTCTTACCATTACGTGGTGACTTTCCAATCATGTGAAGGTGTTCTTGAGGACAGGAGTGGAGGAGAGGTAACAGACTGAGAACTACGTAATGGTAAGAGCAGAGTTCACAGCAGCACTGAATCTGCACGCTCATCTCCTGAAATACTCTGTGCTGCCTTAAACTCTGTGGACAGGTCAGGATCCTGTTTCTTTTAAATGCTGCACTGTAGCGTAGCCTTATATAGTGGATCGAGCGGGTTCCCTAGCAGCATTTAAAAGAAACAGGATCCTGACCTGTCCACAGAGTTTAAGGCAGCACAGAGTATTTCAGGAGATGAGCACGGGCAGCCGTTCGTTTTTCCGAGCCGTGCTCCCATTATGCACACGACCGTAAAAACACCCGTTATTGCGGGTCGTAATTACGACCCGCAATAACGGGCTCATAGACTTCTGTTACCCACGGGTACCTTTCCGTTTTCTCACGGGAAGGTGCCCGTGCCGTTAAAAAAATAGAACATGTTCTATTTTTCTATTTTACGGGCCGTGCTGCTATAATTATAATGACAGCACGGTTCGCAAAAGCGGCCGGCTGCCCGTGCTCGTAGTTACGAGTCGTAATTACGAGCACGGCCCGTAAAATAAAAAAATAGAACATGTTCTATCTTTTTAACGGCACGGGCACCTTCCCGTGAGAAAACGGGAAGGTACCCGTGGCTAACAGAAGTCTATGGGCCCGCTATTTCGGGTCGTAATTACGACCCGTGATAACGGGTGTTTTTATGGTCGTGTGCATGAGGCCCCGTAATGACGGGTGGCTACATGTGTGCACCCGTCATTACGGCAGCGTTGCTAGGCGACGTCAGTAAGGGTATGTGCACACACACTAATTACGTCGTAATTGACGGACGTATTTCGGCCGCAAGTACCGGACCGAACACACTGCAGGGAGCCGGGCTCCTAGCATCATACTTATGTACGATGCTAGGAGTCCCTGCCTCTCCGTGGAACTACTGTCCCGTACTGAAAACATGATTACAGTACGGGACAGTTGTCCTGCAGAGAGGCAGGGACTCCTAGCATCGTACATAACTATGATGCTAGGAGCCCGGCTCCCTGCACTGTGTTCGGTCCGGTACTTGCGGCCGAAATACGTCCGTCAATTATGGACGTAATTAGTGTGTGTGCACATACCCTAAATAGTCACTGTCCAGGGTGCTGAAAGAGTTAACTGATCGGCAGTAACTGTTTCAGTACCCTGGACAGTGACTACCGATCACAGTACCTGTAAAAAAAAAGACGTTCATACTTACCGGGAACTCCCTGCTTCCTCCAGTCCGGTCTCCTGGCCGTTGCCTTGGTGACGCGTCCCTCTCGACATCCGGCCCGACATTCCTTGATGACGATGCAGCCCATGTGAGCGCTGCAGCCAATCACAGGCTGCCGCGGCCTCTGCAGCCAATCACAGGCTGCAGAGGCCTCTGCAGCCAATCACAGGCTGCCGCATCAGAAAAGGTCGGACTGGAGGAAGAAGAGGGACTCGTCACCAAGACAACGACCGGGTACGTATGAAATGCTTTTTATTTTATTTTTAATCAGCAGCCTCTTTTCTCTATCAGTGATTGATAGACAAGTGGCTGCCGATTTGTATAATGTTTTTGACCGGGTTCGGTCAAAACGGGTTCGGCCGAACCCGGTGAAGTTCGGATTCGCTGCGAACCGAACTTTTCCGGAAGTTCGGACTGAAACCGGGTTCGGTTGTCCCGGTTCGCTCATCTCTACTTGTGACCACAACTCCACCAAAAATTTATTGAATAGTATATTTATCCAAGTAACCAAATATTGAATTTGTGTGGACAAGAAGTATACATAAAAATTGGGGGATTCCATCCCATCCTGGTCCCGAGATAGTTGTGGAATCAAACGGTTAATTCTAGTTTTTTTTTTACCATCCTATGTATAATCAGAGACCAAAGAGTTTATTGCCCAAAAAAAAGCTTTTGGCATCATTACAGGACAGTTGATGAAACTGTATAAAAACATGGGCAAAACAATCATTTTAATTAGAGCTATCCGATCCGACAGGAAGAAATGGTACATTTATTTCTAATTAGTTTTTGCTCACTTACCACTCTATCCTTGTTCATCTGAATAACATAGATACATGACTTTCTGTTTTGGTTATTAATAATTCTGGCCAAAAAAACATTATGTTTGACTCTGAGGAGATATTTATTTCTCCTACTAGTTTGCATGTACCGTAAAGCTTGATTTTCTAAATGACTCTTGTATATAGTTGCAGCATTTTCCCAGTTAGTTCTTAAGATATGACTGGGATTGGTCAACCATCATTTTTTCGAATTCTATCACAGCCTCTTTTAACATAACTTTTATTCTTTTTCTGGAGATTTTTAAAAATAATTATTTATTTTAGCACAATACCCCTGAGAAATGCTTTAAGACAACAGCTCATTTGGAGGAAAGAATTTATGAATTTGTTGGGGCTCATAACTTCTTAGTTGACACTAACAATGACATGAAAGATGAGATCTCCATTATAAAGCTGAAACTAGCTGATCTAGAGGACCGGACTAGTAGAAAAAAATATTAGATTCAGAAACATTCCTTAATCTGTCTCTGATTCACAACTACAGGAATTTCTATTTGATTTTTTTTTTTTACAGCTCTCATTCCTTTAGCTACGGAACATGACTTGATTATTGATAGAGCTCACAGAGTTCCTAAGCCCAGAAATCTGCTGGCCAGTGCCTCAGGCGATGTACTTACACGCCTCCATTTTTATCACTTCAAAGAAGCAGTAATGAAAACTGTGATTCACAAGTAAAAACCTCACAGTGAGGTTCCAACAGATCTCTCTATACGCAGACCTGTCCGCTGCTACCCTCTCTAGAAGGAGAGTATTTGCCGTTTTCACCAAGATTCTGAGAGAAAACAGTATTGCTTACAAATGGGGATATCCTGTTGAATTCATTATCGACAATAAAGACTCTACTCATGTTATAGCTGATCCAAATGAAGCTGCAAAACTTCTAACCCAGTGGTCCCTCTTTCAACCACAAGATGGTGATGGATCTCCACCGAGGAAAAGACTTCCACCTACTCTCCCTCAAGAATGGTTTAAATCTTATGGTCGTCTTTCTTGGGCTGCTACCTCAAGTCATAATCATTAGACTCCTTCTTACCATCTAAGTCACTACATACTAATAATTTTGAATTATGTGCCTTATCTCATGGTTTCACTTGTCACCTCTCACCCGTCTACGAGTCTATTTACCACTATCAGTGTTCTTTGATGGTTCTGATCCTGGGCGTTGATGCCAATTTGCCTCTTATCACAACTGTTACTATTCTTTTATATTCCTAACCTCCCTCCAATTCTGGTTACTTCAACTGAAGTCACCTTGTAGGTTTACGACTGGACTGTAACTCCTATTGTGTACTACTGTATACTGTTTTTGGTCTTATGTTATTTACTAATGTTTTTCTACCATTTGTTCACTTAGTTACCTGAGTCAGTGTGAAAATGTGGTTAATTTTCATCTTAATTGTCATGCATATTCACTTCTTGATTCTTGAGCAATGTACCTTGTCTAAAACAATTGTTCTATCTATCTTTAAATGGTATTTAAAGAGGCTCTGTCACCAGATTTTGCAACCCCTATCTGCTATTGCAGCAGATAGGCGCTGCAATGTAGATTACAGTACCGTTTTTATTTTTAAAAAACGAGCATTTTTGGCAAAGTTATGACCATTTTTGTATTTATGCGAATGAGGCTTGCAAAAGTACAACTGGGCGTGTTGAAAAGTAAAAGTACAACTGTGCGTGTATTATGTGCGTACATTGGGGCGTTTTTACTACTTTTACTAGCTGGGCGTTCTGACGAGAAGTATCATCCACTTCTCTTCAGAACGCCCAGCTTCTGGCAGTGCAGACACAGCCGTGTTCTCGAGAGATCACGCTGTGACGTCACTCACAGGTCCTGCATCGTGTCAGACGAGCGAGGACACATCGGCACCAGAGGCTACAGTTGATTCTGCAGCAGCATCAGCGTTTGCAGGTAAGTCGATGTAGCTACTTACCTGCAAACGCTGATGCTGCTGCAGAATCAACTGTAGCCTCTGGTGCCGATGTGTCCTCGCTCGTCTGACACGATGCAGGACCTGTGAGTGACGTCACAGCGTGATCTCTCGAGAACACGGCTGTGTCTGCACTGCCAGAAGCTGGGCGTTCTGAAGAGAAGTGGATGATACTTCTCGTCAGAACGCCCAGCTAGTAAAGAAGTAAAAACGCCCCGATGTACGCACATAATACACGCCCAGTTGTACTTTTACTTTTCAACACGCCCAATTGTACTTTTGCAAGGCTCATTTGCATAAATACAAAAATGGTCATAACTTGGCCAAAAATGCTCGTTTTTTAAAAATAAAAACGTTACTGTAATCTACATTGCAGCGCCTATCTGCTGCAATAGCAGATAGGGGTTGCAAAATCTGGTGACAGAGCCTCTTTAAAGTAACTTCATTGAATGTAAGGGGGCAGAAAAGTTCCTCTAAGCGTTCGCTTCTTTGGAAAGAAGTCTAGAAACAAAACTGCGACGTCTGTTTTGTCCAGCAAAACCCATCTCCCACAAGCAGATTCCTTTAGAGTACAGAACCGTAATCTTCCACACATTTTTTTTGCTTACGCCTCCACAAAACGAAACGGTGTCCTCATTGCCTTTAAAAACTCATTGGCCTTTCAACTCATAAATGCCTATGCGGATTCAGAGGGAAAGTATTTAATTGTCAGGTGCCTAATTAACAACGGCCCATTCACAGTAGCCACACACTATGCTCCTAATATGCACCAATCTAGATTTATCAAATCTACATGAAAATCACTACTAATTTGTCTCATGGCTCAATACTGATTGGAGGAGATTTTAACATTGTTCCTGACCCAGCTATGGACAAAAGCTCCCCATCTAATATGTCCAAAGAACCTTGCATTCGTGACTTACTATTTAAAGAACATTTACTTGACCCCTGGTGGTTATTACATGCGTCTGAAAAAGATTATATGTTCTATTCCTCTTATTCCTATTCCTCCCCGCATAAGGTGTACTCCCAAATTGAATTTTTCTTAACAGATAAATTTCTTCTCAAAAAATTTCCAATGCTGTGATAGATATAATTACATGGTCTGATCACGCTGCCATTTCTATGTTGGTTCAGGAGTCTATCAATCTATCCCTTTCTTCGCCTTGGAGATGAAACAGTTCCCTATTAAACAAACGGGATCATCACTCCCAAATAATTAAGGAATTAAAAGATTTTTTTTATTTCAATGACTGCGGTAAAACATCTGATTCCACAGTACGGTGCACTCATAAGGCATTTATTAGAGGCCTTATCCTTAAGTTGGCGAGCTTTGATAAATGAGCAAGGCTTAAAAATATTTCTGAACTTTATACCAATATCAAACTCTTAGAAGATAAACACAAAATCCTTCAAACTCTACCCTACTAGAATTGAAAAAGCGACATCATCACCTTTATCTACATATGCAACGGGTACGAAGGCAAAAACTTCCTTTTATTGGCAGGGTAATAGGGACTCAAAAATGTTAGAAAATAGGATTAAATCCAAAGAAGCCAAGTCTAGAACTCCCTTCCTTTACGACTCCAAAAGATCCAAAATTTTAAACCCCAAAAAATATCTGACTTATTCGCAGAATACTATAGCTCATTATATAATTTAGCAGCAAATTAAGACATCCAACACTTTAACATTACTTCTATAAACAACTTCCTCAATGACGTCTCTCCCTACCCTAGCCTCTGAAAAAAATTGACAATCTTAATAAAGATCTCACCCTAGATGAAGTCTTATCTACGACCAAATGCTTAAGATTAAATAAATCACCGGGTCCTGATGGCCTTACTAATGAGTACTATAGATAATTTCAAGAACTATTAGCGGCATATCTCCTTAACCTCTTCACGCGCTGTGCCGCAACTGTACGTCCTGGAGAGGGCTTGCATCCCGCACCAGGACGTACAGTTGCGGAACGGTTCCCAGTGCACACTGTCCTAACGGACAGTGTCCGGGAATCGGGAGGTCAGCTGTCCCCAACAGCTGACACTCCAGTCTTACCGGTCAGCGAACCGTCGCCGCTGATTTTGGCAATTAACCCCTTAAATGCGGCGATCAATTGCGAACGCCGCATTTAAGGAGTTTGAAGCCCATTGGCAGCCCCCACGAAGTGATTGTGGGGGCTGCCGATTCTTGTTGTGGCAATCGAAGGCCAGACAATGGCCTCCGGGTTGCCATGTATGGAAGCCTAGGGGGAGCACCCGGAGGCTGCTTCTCCTGGGCTTCCTGTCAGTGTGACTGTCTCGTCACACTGACAGTTAGAATACATGACACTATGTAGGTAGTGTAATGTACTCTAGCAGCGATCAAAACTGCAAGTCTAAATGTCCCCTAGTGGGACAAGTTCAGAATTAAAAAAAAGGTAAT
Source organism: Rhinoderma darwinii (assembly GCF_050947455.1). Classification (NCBI taxonomy): domain Eukaryota; kingdom Metazoa; phylum Chordata; class Amphibia; order Anura; family Rhinodermatidae; genus Rhinoderma; species Rhinoderma darwinii. The sequence continues at coordinate 70,942,847 of NC_134690.1, forward strand.
AAAAATGTTTTAAAAAAGTGCAAAAATAAAAGTTATAAGTTGCATAAACAAAAAATTCCTTTTTTTCCCTATAATTAGACTTTCATTATAGGAAAAAAATGAACATGTTAAAAAGTACACAAATTTGGTATCACCGCGTTCGTAACGACCCAAACTATAAAAGTATAATGTTATTTTTTTCCTGCAAAATGAACACTCCAAAAAAAAATCAATAAAAAACTACGCCAGAATCACTATTTTTTGGTCACCACCCCTCTCAAAATAGAGAATAAAAAGTGATCAAAAAGTCGCATGTACCCGAAAATAGTACCAATAAAAACTACAATTTGTCCCGCGAAAAACAAGCCCTTACACAGCTTTTTTTGACTAAAAAATAAAAAAAGTTATGGCTCTCAGAATATGGGGACACAAAAAATAAATTATTTTATAAAAAAGTGATTTTATTGTGCAAACACTGCAAAACATTAAAAAAAACTATATACATATGGTATCGCCGTAATTGTACCGACCCGCAGAATAAAGTAAAATTGTGATTTATAGCGCATGGTGAACGCTGCAAAAAAAATAATCTAAAAAACATTGTCAGAATTCCTGGTTTTTGGTCACCTTGCTTGCAAAAAAATGTAATAAAAAGTGATAAAAAAATCGCATGCACCCCAAAATGGTACCAATGACAACTACAGATTGTCCCGCAACAAATCAGAGCCCTCACACAGCTCCGGTGGTGAGAAAATAAAAAAGTTCTGGCTCTCAGAATTTGGCGATGCAAAATATGCAGAATGTACCAAAAGCGGATAAGATTGTGCGCCATTTATCAGTGCAACACAGGCCACATACCTATGAATTATTATTTATTTACCCCATTATTATCCCCTCTTATTATGCCCCTCTTATTATACCCTGATGTACCCCGAACGGATTACATATACCCTGAGGTACTCCGCACAGCTTACATATACCCTGAAGTACTCCGCACAGCTTACATATACCCTGATGTACTCCGCCCAGCTTACATATACCCTGATGTACTCCACACAGCTTACATATACCCTGATGTACTCCGCACAGCTTACATATACCCTCATGCACTCCGCACAGCCTACATATACCCTGATGTACTCCGCACAGATTACATATACCCTGATGTACTCCGCACAGATTACATATACCCTGATGTACTCCGCACAGCTTACATATACCCTGATGTACTCCGCACAGCCTACATATACCCTGATGTACTCCGCACAGATTACATATACCCTGATGCACTCCGCACAGCCTACATATACCCTGATGTACTCTGCACAGCTTACATATACCCTGATGTACTCCGCACAGATTACATATGCCCCCACATTATAAACTGAAATATCAGTAAAACCCCAAACAACTAGTACCAAACAAAATTTGTGCTCCAAAAGCAAAATGGCGCTCCCTCCCTTCTGAGCCCTGAAGTGTGCCCAAACAGCAGTTTGCGACCACATATATGGCATCGCCATACCCGGGAGAATCCGCTTAACGTTTTATGAGGTATTTGTCTTCAGTGGCACAAACTGGGCACAACATATAATGCACTGAAATGGCATATCAGTGGATATTTGCAATTTTCAGTTTGAACCATCCGCTGTGCATTAACCCCTTTGCGCACTATGACTTAATAACACGTCATGGTGCGGGAGTTGATGTATGAAGCTGGCTCACGTGCTGAGCCCGCTCCATACGCTACGGGTGTCAGCTGTGTATTACAGTTGACACTGGGAACTAACGGACAGTAAGGGCTTATTCAGACGAACGGGATATACGTCTGTGCAATGCGCGTGATTTTCACGCGCGTCGCACAGACCTATATTAGTCCATGGGGCCTTGCAGATATGTGCGTGATTTTTACGCCGCGTGAGTCCGCGGTGAAAAAGTCACGACATGTCCGTTCTTTCTGCGTTTTTCGCGCATCACGCACCCATTGAAGTCAATGGGTGCGTCAAAACCACGCATGTCAAACGGAAGCACTTCCGTGTGACAAGCGTGATTCGCGCAACAGCAGTCAAAAGGATAAATGAAAACAGAAAAGCACCACATGCTTTTCTGTTTAGAAACATCCAAATGGAGTGTCATAATGATGGCGGCTGCGCGAAAACCATGCAGCCGCGCATCATATGATGCTGCCACACGCAGTGTTTTTTGCGTGCGCAAAAAGCACACGCTCATGTGAATCCGGCCTTACAGCGATCGTGCTGTTACAGAAGCCTGTAAAAATAACAATATACTGCAATACATTAGTATTGCAGTATGTTGTACCAGCGATCCAATGATCACTGGTACAAGTCCCCTAAGGGGACTAATAAAATGTGTAGAAGAATTAAAGTTATTAGTAGTAAGAATTTTTATTTTTTTTAAAAGTTAAAAAAAAAAACCTTTTCCCATTTTTCTTCTAAAGTAATGTAAAAAACTAAAACAAAATTGGTATCGCTACGTCCGTAAAAGTCAGAACTATTACAATATACCATTATTTAACTCGCATGGTGAACATGGTAGAAAAAACTTAAATAATTTAAACCGCCAAAATAGCTGCATTTTTTGTCACCTTAGCTCTCAAAAAGAAATGTAATACAACTTTTTTATCACTTTTTATGTACCAAAAAAATGTTACCAATAAAAACGACAGCTCATCACGCAAAAAATAAGACCTCCCACAGCTCAATCAACCGAAAAATATAAAAGTTCTGGCTCTCAGAATGTGGTGAAACAAAACAATTTTTATTTTAACAAATAGATTTTTCTTTGAAAAGTAGTAAAATATATAAAAAAAACTACATAAATTTGGTATCACCGTAATTGTATTGAGCCGCAGAATAAAGCAAATTTTCATTTTTACTGCATGGCAAAAGCTGTAAAAACGAAACCCCCAAAAAATTGAATCAGATTTTTTTCCAATTTCAGCCCGCAAATAATGTACATTTTATGGTACTTTAAATGGTGTCAATAGAAACTACAACTCCTCCCGCAAGAAATAAGCCTTGACATCACTCTACTGACTGAAAAAGAAAAAAGTTATGGCTCTTGGAAAGCGGGGAGTGAAAAATGAAAATAAGAAAGCAAAAAATGGATCAGTCCTGAAAGGGTAAATTAATTTCTAATGAAAAAAACAAAACGTATGACCACATGTGGGGTATTTCCGTAATCGAGAGAAATTGCTTTACAAAATATTTTTTTTTTCCTCCTTTATCCCAAGTGAAAATGAAAAAAATGTTGATATTCATTTTCACGGCCTAAAGGAAAATGTGGGCAGCACAGTAGAACAAAGCACCTCTAGGGTATCTGGGTGCAGGCCTCCAGGGATCCGACTTGTAAATCCACAAATGTAGAAAAAAATGGAACGAGAGGCAGCACTTCACAGGTCAAGATAGAATAAATTTATTCACCCATCAGTGAAAAAGATACAACGTTTCAGCTGCTCAATGCAGCCTTTGTCAAGCAATATAAAACAGACAATTCAGTGCTTTTATACAACCCACAATGGGAGGAGCCATAATCAAATTTAAACATCTTAATAAAAGATTTAAGTGTCAGTGTCATAACATTTGTAAAAATACATATATGTGTTTATATGTTCATGATCGATTGATTATGCATCTATAAAAATGTTACATCTTTTATTAAGATGTTTAAATTTGATTATGGCTCCTCCCATTGTGGGTTGTATAAAAGCACTGAATTGACTGTTTTATATTGCTTGACAAAGGCTGCATTGAGCAGCTGAAACATTGTATCATTTTCACTGATGGGTGAATTAATTTATTCTATCTTGACCTGTGGAGTGCTGCCTAATTTCACTAAATTCTGCGAAAAACCTGTGTGGTCAAAATGTTAACTAAACCACTAGATAAATTGCTTGAGAGGTGTAGTTTCCAAAATGGGGTTACTTTTGGGGTGTTTCCACTGTTTTAGTCACTCCAGGGCACCATTCCAGCAAAATCTGTGCTCCAAAATCCAAATGACGCTCTTTCCTTCTGAGCCATGCTGTGGGTCCAATCAGCAGTTTATTAACACATATGGGGTATTGCCATAATCGGGAGACATTGCTTTACAGATGTTGGGGTGCATTTTCTTTGTTATTCCTTGTAAATATTACAAATTTCTATGATTTTCATTTTTACAGACTAATTCCAATATATTTAGCAAAAAACCTGTGTGATCAAAATGCTCACTATACACCTAGATCAATTCCTTGAGAGGTGTAGTTTCCAAAATGGGGTAACTTTTGGGGTGTTTCCACTGTTTTGGCACCACAAGACCTCTTCAAACCTGACAAGGTGCCTAAAATATATTTTAAAATAAAGGAGGCCCAAAATCCTTTAGGTGCTCCTTTGCTTCTGTGGCCTGTGTTTCAGTCTATTAGCACACTAGGGCCACATGTGGGATATTTCTAAAAACTGCAGAATCTGGGCAATAAAATATTGAGTGGCATTTCTCAGGTAAAACCTTCTGTGGTACAAAAAAAAATTATTAGACATGAATTTCGGCAAAAAAACCTAAAATTTGTAAATTTCACCTCTACATTGCTTTAATTCCTGTGAAACGCCTAAAGGATTAAAACACTTTGTGAATTCTGATTTGAATACCTTGAGGGGTGCAGTTTTCAAAATGGGGTAATTTATGGGGACTTTCTAATAATATATAAGGCCCTCAAAGCCACTTCAGAACTGAACTGGTCCCTGAAAAAATTGCTATTTTAAATTTTCTTTAAAATATGAGAAATTGCTGCTAAAGTTCTAAGCCTTGTAACGTCCTATAAAAATAAAAGGACGTTGAAATAACGATGCAAACATAAAGTAGACATATGGGAAATGTTAAGTAGTAAATATTTTGTGTGGTATTACTATCTGTTTTGCAAGCAGATACATTTAAATTTTGAAAAATGCTATTTTTTGCAAATTTTCTCTAAATTTTGGTGTTTTTCAGAAATAAATACCAAATTTATCGACCAAATTTTTTCATTAACATAAAGTACAACATGTTACAAGAAAAAAATCTCTGAATCGCTTGGATAGGTAAAAGCATTCCGAAGTTATTACCACATAAAGTGACACGTCAGATTTGAAAAAATCGGCTGTGTCCTGAAAGCCAAAACAGGCTGGGTCCTGAAGGGGTTAAAACATTTCAGCAAATAGCCCGTTCTGGACAATGTCCAAGTGAAATGCTTCACGCATTGATTGTCATTCTCCCAAAATGAGGCAAATCCCCCAATACTCCTACCACCTTTCGCCCAATCTCCTTACTCAACACTGATCTACAGGTATATGCAAAATATTAGTAGCTCAATTGGTTGACATCTTACCCAAATTAATTAAAAATGATCAGGTAGGGTTTATTAAAGACTGCCAAACCTTAGATGGCACACGGCAATCCTAGATATTATTGAGATAGCGGAGACCTCTCGGACCCCTTCTCTGCTTCTCTCTTTGGATGCGGAAAATGCGTTCAACAGGGTTCACTGGGGTTACATGGAGTCCACCATAAAAAAAAATTGTTTCCAAGGTATGGAAACTTTACTCGAATCCCAATACTTCAGTGTATACTTCAGGTTTTTTATCCCCACCATTTAAAATAAGAAACGGTACCAGACAAGGTTGTCCAATGTCTCCACTCATTTTTTAAATGGTGATGGAACCTTTTGCAGAGCACATTAGAAAGTATGAACTTATAACAGGTATATCCGTCGTAAAATTGGAACACAAAATAGGTCTCTTTGCAGACGATGTCCTGATTGCTTTGTCTGATCCCAAAAAGTCTCTTCCGGCAGTTATGGATGTTATACAAAAGTTCAAAGTCCCAAATACTAAATTTAGGCCTCAAACACTCTATAAAACAGGAATGATCCAAAAAATATAGCTTCAATTGGGTTATGAATGCCCTCACTTATCTGGGAATAAAACTTACATTTCCTACTTTTCAATTACTCAAACTCAACTATGACACCCTCATTAACATGATTAAGGAAGACATCAATAAAAGTCCAAGGTATAGCATGGTTAGGTAGAATCTCCGCTGTCAACATGGTCGTCTTGCCTAAACTCTTGTATGTATTTAGAAATGTTCCCATATTTCTCCCCATCTCTTACATTTCTAAACTTAAGACTGTGGTACAGAAGTTTATATGCGGCAGGATGAGACCCAGAGTTAGAGCCAATGTATTACATTTATCTAACCATGATGGTGGCCTTAATACCCCATCTATTCTTCACTATTACAGAGTTGTGATTTTGGATTAAATGAGATCACTCTGGGTGAAAGATAACACCAAGCTCTGGGTAGATAATGAACTCCATTTCTTAAACAATTCCTCTCAAATATTTCAGCTCTTTTCCCTCATCCTTTTTATAATGCATTTCCTTCTGGGGAACTGACGTTGATTCTGATCTTGTAAATGCCTATACCTTTTATCTGATTACGCAAAGGATTTATTCTCTATGGAGTGTACATGTACATTTTTTCCTACTGACAATTACCATACATATGCTGACTGTGTTTTGTTATTATCCCTGTTATTTACCCCCTTCCTATGTCAATATTAATGTCTTCACAAAGGTCTTCATTATTGGATTATTGACTTGCTTTTGTATTATGAAAAACTTTCAATAAAAACTTGATGGAAAAAAAAAAAGAAGTCCCCCTAGGTTCGTATTTAATCCTATACTATATTTAGATCTTAGTAGATCATTGCCCAAAGTCAGATCAATTCCAGATAAGGTTCCAAGTCTCTTGGAAAAACAGGACACAGACAATTTCTCTCACAATTTTACTCTCCAAAGATCAGACCATCCCAACTCTTCTATTAGTCTGGCTATGTTAGACAGTCCAGATGAAGACTCATTCATATTTTTCTTTGTCTTCTAAGGTCCAGCTCAAAGTTTACTACTTGGTAAAGTAGACTTATTTTTTGTAAAGTCAAATAATCTAAGTACAACCTCCGAAGAGTATGGAAGTGGTATATAGATATTAGCTAACACAAGTCTATAGCCATTAAGAATAAGATCCAAAAATACATATCTGCCTTCATCGAAAATGGAACTAGCTAATATTTTACTGTCTAATGCATTATGAATAAAAATACTAACTCGAGTTAAAATATTTTTCCATCCTGTTCTCCTGCTTCCTTGTTTTAACCCTATCAACTGATAGAAGTAGTCCTCCAGAGTAGCAGATTTTTTATGTGCCATTATCCTGCTGACGTAACGACACAACGTTAACTATGGACAAGCCCTTTAGTATTATTTGCGACAGATGTCTATTATAGGTCTATTATCAGTTGTTACAAGAAGATTTTACAATGTTCCTGGACAACAAATTCCTTCACCCCACCTCTCAACATTTCACCAGGTCCTCTCGTTCCTCAGACAGTCAATTGGGTAAAGTCAAAGGCCAGTCCAGGGCCAATTCTAACTTTTTTCCTGCCTGAGGCGAAAATTTAAATGGTGCCCCCCCCCCAGGCTGTTCTACATCTCTAGCAGCCTCACAAAAAAAAAATCATAACACCCATCATCTCGCTGCAGATCATACAGTGACTACATTACTGATTAGATGCAGAATATACACTTACATTAAGTGACTCACCAGCCGGTCCAGATCTCTATGATGACCTCTCCTGGCCATAGCCCATTTCAGCAGTTTTCCGCTCAGCTGCATCAGCTTCTCACTTTTCAAACATTTCTGCACCTATAAACAAAGATACAATTCTTATGGTGCCACACACAACGCCCCTAAATATAATAGTGCCATACACTGCACCTATAATTCTAATAACACTATGTCCCTGATTATAATAGCACCATAAACTGTATCCCATACACACACAGTGCCCCCTGTAGATAGTGCCCCATATAGAGCCCCCTGTAGATAGTGCCCCACATAGAGCCCACTGTAGACAGTGCCCCAAATAGAGCACTCTGTAGATACTGCTCCCCATAGCACCCCTGTAGATAGCCCCCTGTCAATAGTGCTCCACATAAAGACCCACATATAGCCACCACATATAGTTGCCCTGTAGATAGTGCTCCTCATATAGCCCCTACATAGAGCCCTACCCCTGTAGATAGTTCTGCACATATAGCCCCCAACATACAGCCCTGCCTCCCTGTAGATAGTGCTGCACAAATAGCCCCCTTGTAGATAGTGCTCCTCATATAGCCCACACATGCAGCCCTTTCCCCTGTAGATAGTGCTCCTCATATGGCTCCCAAATGCAGCCCTACCCAGGGCTGGCCTTAGGGGTGTGCACAGGGTGCTGCACCCTTCCAGAATGTAGGGGGCGCCACTGGGCTCTGCCTCTACTCTGTCCTCTTCTCTTAGTTACACACACGCAGTAAATAAGGGCCAAGGAGCAAGAGAAGAGGAGGAAGCTCTGCCCACAGCCTGTCCTGCAAGAAGCCTGTGATCCTGTCAGCAAGGAGGGATGGTAAGTTTCTGTGTGTATATAAGTGTGTTTGTATGTGTATGTGTTACAGTATGTGTGTTTATGTCTTTTTGTAAGTGTGTGTTCAATATTAAAGAACAGATAAAATGAAGATATCTGTGCTGACCCTATATACCCTATTGTCCCCTATATACTCTGCTGCCCCTATATACCCTGCTGCCCCTATATGCCTTGTTCCCCTAAATACTCTGCTGCCCTCTTTATACTCATCTGCCCCCTATATATCCTGCTGATGCTTAAATACCCTGCGGCCCCTATATACCATACTGCCCCTATATTCCCCTTCTGCCCCTATATACACTGCTGCCTCCTATATACCCTGCAGCCCCTATATATTCTGCTGCCCCTTATATATTCTGCTGCCCCTTATATACTCTGCTGCTCCCTATATACTCTGATGCCCCTAATATACTCTACTGCCCCCTATATACTCTGCTTCACCTTATATACTCTGCTGCGCCTTATATACCTTGCTGCCCACTATATCCTCTGCTGCCCTGTATATACTCTGCTGCCCCTATATACTCTGCTGCCCGTATATACTCTTCTGCCCCTATATAAGGGGAAAAACACATTTTCATATATGGTAAACTATAAAACTTTAACCAATTCATTGTAATTAATTCATGGAAATAATCTTTTTAAAAGTGTATCTCCAGTTTGGAGGTGCACTGCATTATATATATATATATATATATATATATATATATATATATATATATATATATACACTACCGTTCAAAAGTTTGGGGTCACCCAGACAATTTTGTGTTTTCCATGAAAACTCACGCTTATATTTATCAAATGAGTTGCAAAATGACTAGTAAATATAGTCAAGAATAATAATTTTCTCCTTCAAACTTTGCTTTCGTCAAAGAATGCTCCATTTGCAGCAATTACAGCATTGCAGACCTTTGGCATTCTAGCTGTTAATTTGCTAAAGTAATTGGGAGAAATTTCACCCCATTCTTCCAGAAGCCCCTCCCACAAGTTGGATTGGCTTGTTGGGCACTTCTTGCGTACCATACGGTCAAGCTGCTCCCACAACAGCTCTATGGGGTTGAGATCTGGTGACTGCGCTGGCCACTCCATTACAGATAGAATACCAGCTGCCTGCTTCTTCCCTAAATAGTTCTTGCATAATTTGGAGGTGTGCTTTGCGTCATTGTCCTGTTGTAGGATGAAATTGGCTCCAATCAAGCGCTGTCCACAGGGTATGGCATGGCGTTGCAAAATGGAGTGATAGCCTTCCTTATTCAAAATCCCTTTTACCTTGTACAAATCTCCCACTTTACCAGCATCAAAGCAACCCCAGACCATCACATTACCTCCACCATGCTTGACAGATGGCGTCAGGCACTCTTCCAGCATCTTTTCAGTTGTTCTGCGTCTCACAAATGTTCTTCTGTGTGATCCAAACACCTCAAACTTCAATTCGTCTGTCCATAACCCTTTTTTCCAATCTTCCTCTGTCCAATGTCTGTGTGCTTTTGCCCATATTAATCTTTTCCTTTTATTAGCCAGTCTCAGATATGGCTTTTTCTTTGCCACTCTGCCCTGAAGGCCAGCATCCCGGAGTCGCCTCTTCACTGTAGACGTTGACACTGGTGTTTTGCGGGTACTATTTAATGAAGCTGCCAGTTGAGGACCTGTGAGGCGTCTATTTCTCAAACTAGAGACTCTAATGTACTTGTCTTGTTGCTCAGTTGAGCAGCGGGGCCTCCCACTTCTCTTTCTACTCTGGTTAGAGCCTGTTTGTGCTGTCCTCTGAAGGGAGTAGTACACACCGTTGTAGGAAATCTTCAGTTTCTTGGCAATTTCTCGCATGGAATAGCCTTCATTTCTAAGAACAAGAATAGACTGTCGAGTTTCACATGAAAGCTCTCTTTTTCTAGCCATTTTGAAAGTTTAATCGAACCCACAAATGTAATGCTCCAGATTCTCACCTAGCTCAAAGGAAGGTCAGTTTTATAGCTCCTCTAAACAGCAAAACTGTTTACAGCGGTGCTAACATAATTGCACAAGGGTTTTCAAGTGTTTTCTAATCATCCATTAGCCTTCTAACACAGTTAGCAAACACAATGTACCATTAGAACACTGGAGTGATGGTTTCTGGAAATGGGCCTCTATACACCTATGTAGATATTGTATTAAAAACCAGACGTTTGCAGCTAAAATAGTCATTTAGCACATTAATAATGTATAGAGTGTATTTCTGATTAATTTAATGTTATCTTCATTGAAAAAAACTTTTGAACGGTAGTGTATATATATATATATACATATATATATTGTACTGCAGAGCCTGGCTGTAGATGATGGATTTCTTCATGTGTCTTGGATGAAAGCTGTTACAAGTGTCCCCGTGACCAGTATCCTGTATCCCGTTCTGTATTTGTTCCTGAGCCCTCTTTAGTGTTGTGCCGTCTGCTTCGCCTGCTTTCTTACACCATGGCTGCTGTCATCTGCCACGCCTGGTACCTCCTGCTACATTTTGCATCCCCTGCCGTCAAAGTACTATCTGTGTCTAAGCCGCTACTGTCTGGACTATTGCAGGTACCCTTGTGCTTGGACTTTGTATAGACTTGGTGCACTGTTGTTTGGCCAGCTGCTACTCCGCTATGGCGGTGCGGCCTAGTGGGTCCACATACCCACAGATCGTAGCATCAGGTTGTATCGGGGCTAGTGATGAGCGAACCGGGACAACCGAACCCGGTTTCGGTCCGAACTTCAGGAAAAGTTCGGTTTGCAGCGAATCCGAACTTTACCGGGTTCGGCCGAACCCGTTTTGACCGAACCCGGCTACATTTTGGCGCCTGCCACATGTTACATCTAAAATGGAGGATTACAGAAGATCACCTGACATCAGGCTACCCCATAATGCCTTGCAAACGGCTATCCCAGCCAATCGGGAGGCAGCATAGGGGCGGGCTCAAGCCTGCAATAAAAGTCTATGCACGGAGCTCAGCGGCCATTTTACAAACAGGAGCTGTAGGGATAGCATCTCTGTGCAGTAAGGGAAAGCTTTAGGAATCTAAAAGGCAGGAATTCAGAAATCGAAGGGGCTCATCCACTACTCACTACTCAGCCAGTGTGTGAATACGCTTTTATAAGGGGCTCATCCCCATTGCATCCAACTTGCAATACAGGCAGCCTTTGTAGTAGTGGTAGTAGTAGTGACTAGTACTAGTCACCAAAGGGATGTTCACCATCTCCAGGTGCAGCACCTAAACAACCAGGTTCACTCGTACCTGGACTGTGCCCTTTCTCCGTCAGAGCCCTTGCTGTCTGTGTTGGCTAGTACCTCTACTACCACCAATACACCTACACTGCCATCTGCTACAAGCAGGCCTGAGGCCTGCCCCACTACAGGGCTTTGTCCTCCTGTGACTGTCCAGTCTCTTTTTGTTAATGTGCTGCTACTACTGCTACTACTGCTTGCACCCTTGCTGTCTGTGTTGGCTACCTCGACTACTACCACCAATACACCTCCACTGCCGCCCGTCTGCTACAAGCAGGCGTGCCCCACCACAGGGCTTTGTCCTGTGACTGTCGTCCAGTGTCTTTTAATGTGCTGCTACTACTGCTACTACTGCTTGCACCCTTGCTGTCTGTGTTGGCTACCTCTACTACCACCAATACACCTACACTGCCGTCTGCTACAAGCAGGCCTGAGGCCTGCCCCACCACAGGGCTTTGTCCTCCTCTGACTGTCCAGTCTCTTTTTTTAATGTGCTGCTACTACTGCTACTACTGCTTGCACCCTTGCTGTCTGTGTTGGCTACCTCAACCTCTACTACCACCAATACACCTCCACTGCCGTCTGCTACAAGCAGGCCTGAGGCCTGCCCCACTACAGGGCTTTGTCCTCCTGTGACTGTCCAGTCTCTTTTTTTTAATGTGCTGCTACTACTGCTACTACTGCTTGCACCCTTGCTGTCTGTGTTGGCTAGTACCTCTACTACCACCAATACACCTACACTGCCATCTGCTACAAGCAGGCCTGAGGCCTGCCCCACTACAGGGCTTTGTCCTCCTGTGACTGTCTAGTCTCTTTTTTTTAATGTGCTGCTACTACTGCTACTACTGCTTGCACCCTTGCGGTCTGTGTTGGCTACCTCGACTACTACCACCAATACACCTCCACTGCCGCCCGTCTGCTACAAGCAGGCCTGCCCCACCACAGGGCTTTGTCCTGTGACTGTCGTACAGTGTCTTTTAATGTGCTGCTACTACTGCTACTACTGCTTGCACCCTTGCTGTCTGTGTTGGCTACCTCTACTACCACCAATACACCTACACTGCCGCCCGTCTGCTACAAGCAGGCCTACCCCACCACGGGCTTTGTCCTCCTCTGACTGTCCAGTCTCTTTTTTTAATGTGCTGCTACTACTGCTACTACTGCTTGCACCCTTGCTGTCTGTGTTGGCTACCTCAACCTCTACTACCACCAATACACCTCCACTGCCGTCTGCCACAAGCAGGCCTGAGGCCTGCCCCACTACAGGGCTTTGTCCTCCTGTGACTGTCCAGTCTCTCTTTTTTAATGTGCTGCTACTACTGCTACTACTGCTTGCACCCTTGCTGTCTGTGTTGGCTAGTACCTCTACTATCACCAATACACCTACACTGCCATCTGCTACAAGCAGGCCTGAGGCCTGCCCCACTACAGGGCTTTGTCCTCCTGTGACTGTCCAGTCTCTTTTTTTTAATGTGCTGCTACTACTGCTACTACTGCTTGCATCCTTGCTGTCTGTGTTGGCTACCTCAACCTCTACTACCACCAATACACCTCCACTGCCGCCCGTCTGCTACAAGCAGGCCTGAGGCCTGCCCCACCACAGGGCTTTGTCCTCCTGTGACTGTCCAGTCTCTTTTTTTAATGTGCTACTACTACTACTACTACTACTACTACCACCCTTGCTGTCTGTGTTGGCTACCTCTACTACCACCAATACACCTCCACTGCCGCCCGTCTGCTACAAGCAGGCCTACCCCACCACAGGGCTTTGTCCTGTGACTGTCGTCCAGTCTCTTTTTTTAATGTGCTGCTGCTACTACCAGTCTACCACCCTTGCTGTCTGTGTTGGCTAGCCTACCTCTACTACCACCAATACACCTCCACTGCCATCTGCTACAAGCAGGCCTGAGGCCTGCCCCACTACAGGGCTTTGTCCTCCTGTGACTGTCAAGTCTCTTTTTTTTAATGTGCTGCTACTACTGCTACTACTGCTTACACCCTTGCTGTCTGTGTTGGCTAGTACCTCTACTACCACCAATACACCTACACTGCCATCTGCTACAAGCAGGCCTGAGGCCTGCCCCACTACAGGGCTTTGTCCTCCTGTGACTGTCCAGTCACTATTTTTAATGTGCTGCTACTACTACTACTACTACTACTACTACTACCACCCTTGCTGTCTGTGTTGGCTACCTCTACTACCACCAATACACCTCCACTGCCGCCCGTCTGCTACAAGCAGGCCTACCCCACCACAGGGCTATGTCCTGTGACTGTCGTCCAGTCTCTTTTTTTTAATGTGCTGCTGCTACTACCAGTCTACCACCCTTGCTGTCTGTGTTGGCTAGTCTACCTCTACTACCACCAATACACCTCCACTGCCGTCTGCTACAAGCAGGCCTGAAGCCTGCCCCACCACAGGGCTATGTCCTCCTGTGACTGTCCAGTCTCTTTTTTTAATGTGCTGCTACTACTGCTACTACTGCTTGCACCCTTGCTGTCTGTGTTGGCTACCTCGACTACTACCACCAATACACCTCCACTGCCGCCCGTCTGCTACAAGCAGGCCTGCCCCAGCACAGGGCTTTGTCCTGTGACTGTCGTCCAGTGTCTTTTAATGTGCTGCTACTACTGCTACTACTGCTTGCACCCTTGCTGTCTGTGTTGGCTACCTCTACTACCACCAATACACCTACACTGCCGTCTGCTACAAGCAGGCCTGAGGCCTGCCCCACCACAGGGCTTTGTCCTCCTCTGACTGTCCAGTCTCTTTTTTTAATGTGCTGCTACTACTGCTACTACTGCTTGCACCCTTGCTGTCTGTGTTGGCTACCTCAACCTCTACTACCACCAATACACCTCCACTGCCGTCTGCTACAAGCAGGCCTGAGGCCTGCCCCACTACAGGGCTTTGTCCTACTGTGACTGTCCAGTCTCTCTTTTTTAATGTGCTGCTACTACTGCTACTACTGCTTGCACCCTTGCTGTCTGTGTTGGCTAGTACATCTACTACCACCAATACACCTACACTGCCATCTGCTACAAGCAGGCCTGAGGCCTGCCCCACTACAGGGCTTTGTCCTCCTGTGACTGTCCAGTCTCTTTTTTTTAATGTGCTGCTACTACTGCTACTACTGCTTGCATCCTTGCTGTCTGTGTTGGCTACCTCAACCTCTACTACCACCAATACACCTCCACTGCCGCCCGTCTGCTACAAGCAGGCCTGAGGCCTGCCCCACCACAGGGCTTTGTCCTCCTGTGACTGTCCAGTCTCTTTTTTTAATGTGCTACTACTACTACTACTACTACTACTACTACTACCACCCTTGCTGTCTGTGTTGGCTACCTCTACTACCACCAATACACCTCCACTGCCGCCCGTCTGCTACAAGCAGGCCTACCCCACCACAGGGCTTTGTCCTGTGACTGTCGTCCAGTCTCTTTTTTTAATGTGCTGCTGCTACTACCAGTCTACCACCCTTGCTGTCTGTGTTGGCTAGTCTACCTCTACTACCACCAATACACCTCCACTGGCATCTGCTACAAGCAGGCCTGAGGCCTGCCCCACTACAGGGCTTTGTCCTCCTGTGACTGTCCAGTCTCTTTTTTTTAATGTGCTGCTACTACTGCTACTACTGCTTACACCCTTGCTGTCTGTGTTGGCTAGTACCTCTACTACCACCAATACACCTACACTGCCATCTGCTACAAGCAGGCCTGAGGCCTGCCCCACTACAGGGCTTTGTCCTCATGTGACTGTCCAGTCACTATTTTTAATGCGCTGCTACTACTACTACTACTACTACTACTACTACTACTACTACCACCCTTGCTGTCTGTGTTGGCTACCTCTACTACCACCAATACACCTCCACTGCCGCCCGTCTGCTACAAGCAGGCCTACCCCACCACAGGGCTATGTCCTGTGACTGTCGTCCAGTCTCTTTTTTTAATGTGCTGCTGCTACTACCAGTCTACCACCCTTGCTGTCTGTGTTGGCTAGTCTACCTCTACTACCACCAATACACCTCCACTGCCGTCTGCTACAAGCAGGCCTGAGGCCTGCCCCACCACAGGGCTATGTCCTCCTGTGACTGTCCAGTCTCTTTTTTTAATGTGCTGCTACTACTGCTACTACTGCTTGCACCCTTGCTGTCTGTGTTGGCTACCTCGACTACTACCACCAATACACCTCCACTGCCGCCCGTCTGCTACAAGCAGGCCTGCCCCACCACAGGGCTTTGTCCTGTGACTGTCGTCCAGTGTCTTTTAATGTGCTGCTACTACTCACCCTTGCCAATAAAAAGGGTCCATTTTTGGAGGGCTTGTGAAAAGCCATTGCTTGTTGCTTTTACATCCATGTATGGAAGAACCCCGGCAGGCATCTGCCAATAAAAAGGGTCAATTTTTGGAGGGCTTGTGAAAAGCCATTGCTTGGTTGCTTTTACATCCATGTATGGAAGAACCCCGGCAGGCATCGGCCAATAAAAAGGGACAGTTTTTTGAGGGCTTGTGAAAAGCCATTGCTTGTTGCTTTCACATCCATGTATGGAAGAACCCCGGCAGGCATCTGCCAATAAAAAGGGTCAATTTTTGGAGGGCTTGTGAAAAGCCATTGCTTGTTGCTTTAATGCTTTTACATCCATGTATGGAAGAACCCCGGCAGGCATCTGCCAATAAAAAGGGTCAATTTTTGGAGTTCTTGTGAAAAGCCATTGCTTGTTGCTTTTACATCCATGTATGGAAGAACCCCGGCAGGCATCTGCCAATAAAAAAAGTCAGTTTTTTGAGGGCTTGTGAAAAGCCATTGCTTGTTGCTTTTACATCCATGTATGGAAGAACCCTGGCAGGCATCGGCCAATAAAAAGGGTCAGTTTTTTGAGGGCTTGTGAAAAGCCATTGCTTGTTGCTTTCACATCCATGTATGGAAGAACCCCGGCAGGCATCTGCCAATAAAAAGGGTCAATTTTTGGAGGGCTTGTCAAAAGCCATTGCTTCTTCTTTTACCACCTTATATGTATGAACCCTGGCAGGCATCAGCCGCCTAAAATGGTTAATTTTTATACCTTTTTTAACAATGCATTAAGCATACAACATGCACAAGTGCAGTGGTTTCTGTTAGTTATCTCCGTGTCCCATCCGTTTTCCTAGAGCCATACATGTTGGCGTAACTTTGACACTAACTTTGCATTAAAGACAGCTCAAAAGTACTTGGATACACTCATGGGTGACCTAAGAGTGTTATACAGGGCTTCTAGGGCTTTAAAACAGTGTTATACACGATTTTTAGGGGCTTTCTTGTATTACAGGTTCGGTCAGAACTAGTTCGGTCCGAATCGAACTTTTGCACGAAATTCGGCGAACTTGCCGAACCGAACTTTTCATAAGTTCGCTCATCTCTAATCGGGGCATCAGACAAGGATGCCCCTTGTCACCATTATTATTCAATTCGGCAATTGAGCCATTAGCTAGATTTATGTCACAGAACCCTCAGGAAAAAGGTTTAAAAGTTGGGGAAGAGGAAGTCAAAATAGAACTATCTGCGGATGATCTGGTTTTGTTTGTACACAACATTAACCCCTTCCCACACCTTGATGTAACTGCATGTCATGGTGAGCAGTAACTTTGCACACCTTGACGTGCAGTTTTGTTTGTACTTTGACAATTAACCGCCACGCAGCGCTACAGTGCAGCGCAGGATAACTATGCATGGTGTCTGCCCTGCATTCCCTGTTGTCGATCAGCGGCCCATTATTGCTTATTTCGGCAGATCGCTGCATTTAAGGAGTTTAGAGCAGATTGCTAGCCCTCACATGAAATCACGGGGGCTGGCGATGGTAGCCATGGCAACCGGAAGCCAGACATTGGCCTCTGGGCAGCCATATACAGAAGCCTATGAGGACCAGCCGGAGACTGGTTCTCATAGGCTACCTGTCAGAGTGACTGTCACGTCACAATGTGTACGTAGGTAGTGTAATGTAGTCTAGCAGCAATCAGAGCTTCAAGTCTCGTAGTCCCCTAGTGGGACAAGTAAAAAAAAAAGTATAAATAAGTTAATAAAAATGTTTTATAAAAGTTTAAAAATAAAAGTTATGTTACATAAACAAAAAATGCTTTTTTTTACTGTAATAGGAGTTTTATTATAGGAAAAAAATGAACACATTAAAAAAAAGTACACATATTTGGTATCACCACGTTCATAACGACCCAAACTATAAAACTGTAATGTTATTTCTCCTGCACAGTGAACACTGCAAAACAAATAATTAAACAACAATGGCAAAATCACTATTTATTGGTCAACACCCCTTGCAAAATTTACACTAAAAAGTGATCAAGAAGTCCTGTACCCGAAAATAGTACCAATAAAAACTACAACCCATCCTGCAAAAAACAAGCCCTTACACAGCTTTTTTGACTGAAAAATAAAAAAGTTTCCAGTTTCAGCCTGCAAAGAATTTTATTTCAGTTTTCCAGTACACTAAATGGTACTTTAAATGGTGTCAATAGAAAATACAACTCATCCCGCAAGAAATATGCCCTCACACGACTCTATTGACGGAAAAATTAAAATGTATGGCTCTTGGAAGATGGGCAGTGAAAAACAAAAATAAAAAAAGCAAAACATGGATCAGTCCAGAAAGGGTTAATTAATTTCTAATACCACATGTGAGGTATTCCTGTACTCGGGAGAAATTGCTTTACAAATGTTGGGGTGCTTTTTCCTCCTTTAACCTTTGTGAAAAATAAAAAATTCAACATTTTAGTGGAAATAATGCAGATATTCATTTTCACAGACTAATTCTAATACATTCTGCAAAAGAACTGTGGGGTCTAAATGCTTACTATACCCTTAAATAGATCCCTTAAGTGGTGTAGTTTCCCAAATGGGGTGACTTTTGGGGGGTTTCCACTGTTTTTGCCCCTCAGGGGCTTTGCAAATGCGACATGACACCTGAAAACCATTTCAGCTAAATTTGAGCTCCAAATGCCAAATAGCGCTCCTTCCCTTCTAAGCCCTGCTGTGGGTTCAAACAGCAGTTTATTACCACATATGGGGTATTGCCATAATCAGTAGAAATTGCTTTACAAATGCTGGGGTGTTTTTTCTCCTTTATTACTTGTGAAAATTTAAAATTTCTATGTTTTTTCAGAAAAAAAGTCGATTTTTATCTTAACAGACTAATTCAAATACATTTAGCAAAAACACTGTGGGGTAAAAATGCTAACTATACCCCTAGATACATTTCTTGAGGGGTGTAGTTTGCAAAATGGGGTCACTTTTGGGGGGTTTCCACAGTTTTGGTCCCTCCAGTTCATTGCAAATGTGACATGGCACTGCAAACTAATCCAGCAAAATCAGCGCTCCAAAATCCAAATGATGCTACCTCTCTTCTGAGCCCTGCTGTGTGTCCAAACAGCAGTTTATTACTACATATGGGGTATTGCCGTAATCGGGGGAAATTGTTTTACAAATGCTGGGGTGTTTTTTCTCCTTTATTCCTTGTGAAAATTAAAAATGTCTATGTTTTTTCAGAAAAAAAAGTAGATTTTTATCTTCACAAACTAATTCAAATACATTTAGCAAAAAAAAACTGTGGGGTCAAAATGTTAACTATGCCCCTAGATAAATTCCCTGAAGGGTGTAGTTTCCAAAATAGGGTCACTTTTGGGGGGCTTCCACTATTTTGGCACCACAAGAACTCTTCAAACCTGACATGGTGCCTAAAATATATTTAAAAAAAAGGAGGACCCAAACTCCACTAGGTGCTCCTTTGCTTCTGAGGCCTGTGTTTCAGTCCATTAGGACACTAGAGCCACATGTGGGATATTTCTAAAAACTGCATAATCTGGGCAATAAATATTGAGTTGCATTTCTCGTGTAAAACCTTCTGTGTTACAAACTGTATTACAAATGAATTTTGGCAAAAAAAATATTTAATTTGTAAATTTCACCTCTACCTTGGTTTAATTCCTGAGAAACACCTATGGGGTTAAAATACTTTCTGAACAGTATTTTGGATACTTTGAGGGTGCAATTTTCAAAATGAGGGGATTTATGGGGACTTTCTAATATATAAGCCCCTCAAAGCCACTTCAGAACTGAACTGGTCCCTGAAAAAAAATTGCCTTTTCACATTTTCTTGAAAATATGAGAAATTGCTGCTAAAGTTCTAAGCCTTGTAGCATCCTAGAAAAATAAAAGAATGTTAAAAAAATGATGCAAACATAAAGTACACATATGGGATATATTGTGTGGTATTGCTGTCTGACTTACAAGCAGATACATTTAAATTTAGAAAAATGTTAATTTTTGCAAATTTTCTCTACATTTTGGTGTTTTTCACACATAAATATTGAATTTATCGACCATATTTTTTTACTAACATAAAGTACAATATGTCACGAGAAAACAGTCTCAGAATCACTTGGATAGGTAAAAGCATACCCAAGTTATTACTACATAAGGTAACACATGTCAGATTTTAAAAAAATTGGCTTCCTCCTCAAGGCCAAAATAGGCTCAGTCCTGAAAGGGTTAAAGAGCAAATATGTAGAATATTAGAAATAATGTACAAGTTTGAAAATTTAGCAGGATATAAAATTAATAGCACTAAGTGTGGTTTTGTTGTTATATAAACAAATGGAAACTATCAGGAATCGGGAGATTAGACTGAACATAGTAGAGGATAGATTTAAATATTTAGGGATCTATATTGGGAGGTATATACACGATTTTAACAGGTTGGACAATGCGAGGAAGGAATTAGTTCTGTGGAAGGATTTGCCCTTATCATTGTATGGCAGAAAAAAAATAATAAAGATGGTGATCTTTCCTAGGCCATTGCCCCAGCTTCAAAGGATCCCACTCTTATTGAGATATAATGATGTAAATAACATCAACAAAGCCTTTCAAAGTTTTCCGTGGAGACATAAAAAAATCTTGTATGTCGATAAAAAAAAAACGTACAAAAAGAAACACCAGAAGAGGAGTGTTATCTTTTCCTGATATTAGGGCATACAATATTGCATGTATCGCAAGATATGCCATAGAATAGGTAAACGGTAATAAAAAAAATGCCAATCCAAGGATTGAAAAGCAATTAACGTGATCAGAGTCCCCCAGGTTATATTTGCATCAATCCTCTGGGGTGGAATCTTCTGGGACCGGGTCATCGGTTTTGCTTAGGGACTCTAAAGTAATATGGAGACTGCTGAGAAAAAGTTTTGATTTGTCTTATATTTTGTCAGGGCTCCTGGCGTTTTTGCAGCTTAAAAGATATCGGGAGAGTATAGGCAGGACAAAGAGATGGGCTCAAAAGGGTATTTGCAGAATCTCAGATCTGTTAGATGAACAAAATAGAGAATTTAAAACCTTTGACCAAATTAAGGACCAATATGGTCTTGAGCAAGGATATTTTTTGCAGTATATACAACTGGGCCATATAATAAGAAAAAAGGGGGACTTGCAAAAACCACTTCATAAAGTGTTTTAGCAACAATTTTTGTGAAGAGGAAATAGTTGTATGTATAAGATTCAATTCTCATTGCTAGATATAAATTATTTTATTCACTCAGTTCCTGATTGATCTGTGTTTTTTGCAGCATTTGGTGAATTCAGAACAAGTTTCTATTTCCTGTCAGTGAATCGCAGACATCTGAACGTCCAATCAGGAGGAGTTTTGTCTATTATGTAACCCTTGTGTCAGTCAGTACTCAGTTTGTTAGCGGTTTTATCATCCAAAATCTGGAAGCACATTTATTTGCTGCTACCTATATAGCGCCAACATATTACCCAGCACTGTGCAGAGATGGTTATCACTTACTTCAACTACAGTTGGGGTTCACAATCTGATTTCCCTATCTCAGAGACATATTAGGGCCAATTTTAAATAAAGCCAATTGACCTGTCAGGATGTTTTTGGGGTGTGGGAGGAAACAGGAGCCCCCAGAGTAAACCCAAACAAAAATAGGGAAACGCCATGCAGATAATGTCCTTGGATTGCTTTTGAACCAAAGACTCCAGTGCTGCAAGACAACAGTGCTAAACACTGAGCAGAGGTGGATTGGCCATTGTCCATTGGCCCTACCGGGAGAAATCCGGGCAGACTGATCGGTCCATGATCCAGACGATCAGTGTTTTTTTGTGTGTTTTTTTTACATTTGCACTGTGCATGAGCAAGAATGGGGCATACACAGTGCAAATGGGACCACTGAGAGAGCCAGAGCTAGTGCCGCCTCGCCTAGCAGAAGCCTACCCGTTCTGCAGCCCAATGCGCCATTGCCTTGTACTCCCCTTGCATGCACGGTGCAGCGATTAAACCAGGCAGAGTACACCTCGCTGCACGGTGCGTGCCCAAGAAGTACAAGGCAATGACACATACAAGAAAGTTGGATGAAGCTGATAGTGATGTAGAACAGCCAGGGAAAGGTGGGTCTGGAGGCAGGACTAGGTGACTTTTCAGGATAGCGGCACCGCCCCATGACCCTTTAATGAGTAATTAGCATATAGTGTGCACCATTTTAAAAGTTGATTTTATAGATTTTGCTGCATCTGAAAAAAACATACAAGGGAATGTTTGGAAATATTGTCATGTCATGTATTATTGCATGCTGGCGGTTCAAGGGGTTAAAAATACCTAACAGGTTCCAATTAAATATACAATTAATTGAAAACAATTCCATGTGCCCTGCAATATTGTTATTATAAATATATCCTATACAATTACAGCTTCAGAACCAAGCTCTGACATATATACTGTACCAGAACAAAGCTCAGTACATAAATACAACACCAGAACAAAGCTCAGTACATATATACAGCACCAGAACAAAGCTCAGTACATAAACACAGCACCAGAACAAAGTTCAGTACATATATACAGTACAAGAACCAAGATCAGTACATATATGCAGCACCAGAACCAAGGTCAGTACATATATATACAGCACCAGAACCAAGCTCAGTACATATATACAGCACCAGAACCAAGCTCAGTACATATATACACAGCACCAGAACCAAGCTCAGTACATATATACAGCACCAGAACCAAGATCAGTACATAAACACAGCACCAGAACAAAGCTCAGTACATAAACACAGCACCAGATCCAAGTTCAGTACGTATATACAGTACAAGAACCAAGCTCAGTACATATATGCATCACAAGAACAAAGCTTAGTACATATATATACAGTACCAGAACCAAGCTCAGTACATAAACACAGCACCAGTACCAAGCTCAGTTCATATATACAGTACAAGAACAAAGTTCAGTACATATATACAGCACCAGAACCAAGCTCAGTACATATATATACAGAACCGGAACAAATCTTAGTACATATATATATATATATATATATATATATATATATATATATATATACAAAACGACAAAAATGGCAGAGGGATGCCGATGATTACACCAATGGGAACATCTACAATTGGCAAATTGAGCAAAAAAAATTCCGACGTTATGTTGGGAATGACAAACCTCAGAACAGACGTACACGCAATGATGAAAGGATGGAAGATAATTCATCTGCAGAACATTACCAACATGATTTTTTAGGCCGGACGAGGGACAAAGGACGTCCAAATATCGCCAATGGAGAACTCGACGTGGTGGAAGAAAACATTTCCGGCAGCGGAAATCCCACACAACCCAGGTTGCCCAGAACACTGAGGACACGGACACAGTCTCTCCGCAAGATGGACTATCCACGGAAACATTAGTGGTAAATATTTCATCCATTTTGCTAACCAATGCACAAAATTCTGTATTGAATAAAGGTTTATCGTTTTGCCCAACATCCAAAACTGATTGGTTCGAGTTAGAACTAGATTTGCATAGATTTTATCGTACAATCAAACTGAAAACTTGGTTTGCAGAACGTAGTTATACCTCTATTGATGTAAAAATTGGGGAATTGAAACTCTGTGATTTTGATCTTTTTCTTAAAAGTGATTTTGTCCCATGTTGCAATTCACCGGCTATTGAAACTTTTATCACAGCCGTGAAGTTAGACATTGGAACGTTGAAAGATACAAGTAAGATTCAAGGATTTAAATATCCTAATATGACTAGAGAAGAAATGGAGGCTCTATCTGAACTTAAAGGTAATACTAAAATAACTATTAAACAAACAGACAAAGGGGGATCGATAGTGGTGATGGACACGAAGGATTATGTAGAAGAAATTATGGGACAATTACAAGATAGACAGGTTTATGGGGAGCTTACATCTGATCCTAAATTCAATATTGGGAGACTTTTGGATAGAATTATTGAAAAGGCTATACAGCATAAAATTATTGCTAATGATTTAAAACAATTTTTATTGGTTAAACATCCAGTTACACTGATTTTATACACCCTCCCGAAGATCCATAAATCTCTTACTAAACCACCTGGGAGGCCCATAGTATCCAGCATGGGATCTATTCTGGGTAACATTTCAATATTTCTAGACAAGATATTGCGGCGATATGCAATTGATGTACCATCCTACATACGTGATACTTCTGACTTTTTATCAAAAATCAGTGAGATCCAGATTCCCACTACAGCCCTGCTTTGCTCATTTGACGTAGTAAGCCTGTACACGCCGATTGATCATGGCAGAGGCACTTCTTCAGTTTACAAAGCTTTGCGTAATAGTGAATATACACCTGCTTGCATAGAATTCATACTTGCCCTGCTGGATCTCATGCTGAGATACAATTATTTCTTGTTCCAGGATCAGTTCTTTATACAGCTAAGAGGCACGGCTTTGGGTGCTAATGTGGCACCCACCTATGCCAATATCTTTATGGCAACACTGGAGAGGGAGTTGATCTATGTATCTCACCACTTTGGACATGTTCTGAAGTGGTTTAGATACATAGATGATATCTTCTTTATCTGGTTGGGGACTGTTGAAGAATTGGACTTGTTCCATGAGTACCTCAATCATATTGATCCTGACATCAAATTTACATTAGTCTAACAATTCTATTGAATTTTTAGATACTACAATAACTAAATCAGATTTTGGATTAACATCAGACATTTTTACTAAAACCACAGATAGGAATAATCTCCTACGTTTTGAAAGCAATCACCCCAGGGGCCTTATTAAGGCACTTCCATATAGTCAACTACTAAGGGTGAAACGGATAGTGGCCAATGATGAGAAAAGCAAGAAGAGGTTAGATGAAATGGGTGCTAAATTTATTTCACGGGGGTATCCGAAAAAGTTGATTCAACAACACAGAGATAGGGTATCACTATCTGACAGAGAGACAATTTTGTCTACACAATTGTCCTCACAATCTTCTAAAAAAAACAAAGGGAATATGGCAAATCGGATACCATTTGTGTCTACTTACAACGAATCCAGCAATGATATAGCTAGAATTATATACAAACATTGGCCAATTTTGGACAGTAATCTAAGACACGTCCCTGAATTTACAGCACCTCCTCTGATGTCCTATAAACGTACGAAAAATGTAAAGGATAATTTGATAAAAGCAGATGTAGGTTCCAATAGGAAATTAACACAGAACTTTTTAGGCAGACCAAAATTGGGATGTTTCCCTTGCCTCAACTGCGTGAACTGTAGATACATGATTAAAGGCAATTCGTTCATTCACCCTACAACCAGTACGGAATATAAAATTAAACAATTTCTTACCTGTTCATCTGAATATGTCATTTATTTATTACAATGTCCATGTGATCTCCTGTATATAGGAGAAACAACGCTAGACTGCAAGACGCGGATAAACAACCATCGATTTACGATACGTTCAAAAAGACTGGATTTACCAGTCTCAAAACATTTTGTGGAAGCCAATCATACAGAAAAAGATTTGAGGTTTAGAATAATAGATCATATTACCAAACCAAGACGAGGTGGCGATAGAACATCCCTTTTGAAAAAACGGGAGTTGGAATGGATCTATAGGTTAAATACATTACGTCCGTATGGGCTAAACGTTGACTTCAAATTGAGTGGCATTGGATAGGATGTGGTTTGCCCTTAGCCTTGCTTTTACTTTACATATTGGGGGTGTATTTTTTATTAGACAGAGTGTACATATTTCTATACTAATATAAGTATTTTTTTCTGTCTATTCCAGTTAATCTATGAAGACTCACCTATTATGGATCCCCTCCTCCTGATTTCATGCAATCATAATGAGAAAATGATGCTTCTTTTGAAAGTCCTGAATCGTTTAATGTTAATGGATTGTTTGTTTATATATTTTTGACTAGATTAATAAAGCTCAATACTTACTTTTATCTTTTTTCTATTATGACAGTATTGTTTCATATGATACATTTGAATACGGTCTGTATAACACGCAATTAATATTTATATATATATTATACAATTAATGCGTACCCATTGGATGTGGGAGCTCTCCTTAAAAATTAATTTAGTTAAATGTGAATATATTGTGTCTTTTGCTACAGCAAAGACATATTTACGATCCTTACTACAGAAGTAGACTGAACATGCGCGAGATGCGTGTCATCTGAATGAGTGCGTTCCATGACTCACTCTGAGTTCTAGGACAGGAGCTATTCTATGTGTGACGTGCCTTTTGGCGCATGCACACACATACCCGGAAGTAACGAACAATCAACTAGCATGGTGGATGGAAGGGGATCCACAGACTGGTGAGCATAATCTGAAATGATTAAAAGCTTTTTAATATATTTTGATGTTTTTCACCTGCACTTGGGTTATTGGTTTTCAGCCAATTAGTGTGTATTTTAAAGTACATACAGTATATGATATGTTCTTATTATCGATCGCATGTATATCATTACAAGATATTTATATACCACGAGGTGGTTCTTTTCACTCCACTGTTTTTATCTGTAATCAAGATTTTATATTTGATTGTACTTTCTATTGCCTCATTACAATGATTTTGTAAATCATGTATTTATATGTGCACTCCACACTTTAATGTATTGCTTGAGAAAGGCCCCATGGAGTTGGGCTGAAACGTTGCATGTGGTGATTAAAGATCCATTTCTTTCACTGATCTTGGAGTGCTGTCCTGTGTATTGGATTTAGTTGTTAATGTGAGACACTGGTCGTGTGTCTGAACAGGTACTTGTGCACCCTGTACTGGAAGAAACGGTGCTGCTTTTGCTTTACTTTGTTCTATATACATATATATATATATATATATATATATATATATATATATATATATATATATATATATATATATATATATATATATCTACATAAATACAGCACCAGCACAAATACAGCTCAATTTAGTGCAACCCCTGCCATATAGGTTTGTATGGCGGAAAACTACAGCTCCAAGCATGGCACAAACAATGGTAAGGATATGCTGGGAGTTTCTGTTTCACAAAAAAAATCATACCACCCATCATCTCGCTGCACATCATACAGTGACTACAGTACTGTTTAGAGGAAGAAACATTTACAATAAGTGACTCACAGGTGACGTCATCTCAGATTCTAGTTGTTATTTTTCTCTTTTCTTCTCCATCCTGTCCACCTTGTCCCGGCCACAGCCCATTTCTGCAGTTTGCCACTCAGATGTCTTCAGCTTCTCACTTTTCAAACATTTCTGCACCTCTAAACGAAGATAAAATTCTCATGGTGCCACACACTACGCCCCTAAATATAATAGCATCATACACTGCACTACTAATTCTAATAGCGCCATACACTGTGTCCCTCATTATAATAGCACCACACACTGTGTCCCACACAAACACACACACACACACACACACACACACACACAGACACACACACACACACACACACACACAGACACATAGTGCCACCTGTATATAGTGCCCCCCATAGATCCCCCTGTAGATAGTGCCAACCCCATAGAGCCCCCTGAAATCAGTGCCCTACATGGAGCCCACTTGTAGACAGTGCCCCACATAAAGCACCCTGTACACAGTGCCCCCTGGGGTCCTTGTGGCGGAGCCAACACGGGTCTTTGATACCCTTTCTTGCTGTAATGGGTACGGCTGTCTTTCTGACTATTTACTGCAGATATTGATTCTTCCCTCTGCCTCTCCCTACCTCTACTAGTTTTTTATGTGTATGGGATATTAGAGGACATCAGGGTCCATCAGGATAGAACCCACTGTGGTTTAGAATTTACATATTATTTCTGTGGTTGGCCAGTACAGTCTCTACAAATCCATTACATTTTTTTCATTTAGTAACTTCCATGTTGAGCTCTACAATACCACATTGTTTGTAGTAGAGTCTTATATTTACATGTTTTTAAAATGTATGTTATATTTATGTAATAAAATTGTTATACTCTTATATAATTTTGGCTACAAGCTCTATTTTTTTGGTATGGTTCTAATGGCTATGGAGCAGTCTATATGGTAAAATATGGGGGGATGTTGGTTCCTAAAAAATCACTCAGCCTATAATAGTAATGCATTTGGAGCCTGTTTATTTACTATATTTTAAACCTAGCAGTAATGGGAAGAATTGTGTGTGGGAAGTCGTGTTTAATATTTATATTCATTGTACTTAGTAACAGGGACCTATGTAAGTCATTTGAATTACCTGCTTGTTTCTCTATATCAACCCAACTTTTCTCTGAACATGAAGATGACCACCAGTTTTTTAATTGATCTAATATAATAGCTTTATAATATAAGCTTAGATCTGGGAGACCTATTCCACTTGATGCTATAGGCAGGGATAACAAGTGGAACGGAATGCGAGGGTGTTTATTTATCCAAATAAAATAGTTTAATTGTTTTTGCAGCTTTTTAAAAATTTGTTGAGGAATAGGAATTGGGAGTGTTCGTATATAATATAGTATCCTTGGAAGAGCTAGCATTTTATATAATGAGATTCTCCCCCAACCAAGATGTTTCAAATTTGGCCAGTCTATCTAGTTCTTTTTGTAATTTCGGGATTCATTGTTTGAAATTGTGTTCAACCAGGGAACTATTGGAGTTGGTAATTTCAATGCCTAGCTAAGAGTTTGCTTTATTCTGCCACGGAAAAGGAAAATTGGATTGAATATTTTGTTTCATTATGTCAGGAATTTGTAAACCCAAAAGGTGAATTAGTTTAATTTATTTTATGGTAGGAAATATCACCAAAAGCCCTCAATGTATTATATACATGTAATAGTGTGTTATATGGATCTGTCATTGTTATACTGATGTGATCTGCAAACAAACCAATTTTATGTGGGGTATCTGAAATTGTAATACCTTTTATATTTGGGTCTGATCTAATGGCTATCGCCAATGCTTCTAACGCTAGAATAAAAATCAGGGGTGACAAGGGACATCTATGGCATGTTCCGTTAGTTATGTGAAATGGTCTTGACAGCATCCCAATGTCAGTACCCTTGCAGATGCGGAAGAATATAGAGCTTTAATAGCTCCTGGTATTTGTCCTCTGAAGCCCATTAATTTGAGGACTCTAAAAACGTATGTCCAATGGACTCTGTGGAATACATTCTCCGCATCCAGTGAAAGTAGCAGACAAGTCACCCAACTATGCTCAGCCCATCCCACTAGGTCCACAATCTTACGTGTACCATCTGAGGTCTGTCTGGATCTAACGAATCCAACTTGGTCTTTTCCTACTAATAAAGGAATAACGTTTTGTTAGCCTGTTCGCGATTACATTTGGCATCCACATTTAATAAGGATATCTGTCTATAATTGGTTAGACGAGCAGTGTCTTTGTTAGGTTTTGGAATGGTGATTATAGTGGCTTGTAAATTTCCATTGCTGTATTGAAAATTCTGCACAAGTAAGGCGTTAGGAGGTCTTTAAAGGCTTTAAAATATTCACTAGAGTAGCGATCCGGCCCAGGGGCTTCGTTTGGTTTAAGCATGTCTATACTCTTCCCTATTTCCACTGCCATAATTGGAGCAGTTGTGTTGAGTTCAGTTGTGTTATACGCTCCTCATTTAGTGAAGGTAGGGATTACTTATTTAGAAAGTTATTAATTGTTATATCAGAAGGTTGAATGGTTTGTGGGCCATTTTTTAAATTGTATAGTGCGCTGTAAAATTCACTAAGCACACCGGCTATTTCTTGTGGGTTTGAAATTTTGTTCGATTTTTGAGTTTTTAGGAAGGGGATGCACATTTTAGTCTGCTTTGTTTTAACCTGTTAGTGACTGCCCATAAGTGTTTTTACGGTGGCCACTAACGGGCTTTATTCTGATGCAATTGCCTTTTTACGTCATTGCTTCTGAATAAAGTAGCGTCGCCGGGAGGAGGGCTAGCTCCCTGCTCTCAGCTACTAGAGGTAGCTGAGGGCTTGGAGCAGTGACTGGGGACTGCTGTTTGCGGTCCCCAAACAGGCGATCGCTAGTATCCAATGAATACTGGCGATCACTGTTACAGTGCATGCAGCAGTGTAAATTAGTTTTTTTTATCTCCTCTCACCATGTATGTTTGGTGAGAGGAGATAAAAACACATGTAATTACCCCAAGATTACCGGTAATTAGTCGTGATCTCCATAATCTTTTTTTTCGCTGTTGAATAGCGATTATTAGCTGCAGTTTACCATAATATATATTTTTTTTGTTAGTGTTTTATATATAGATTTATATATATATATATATATATATATATATATATATATATATATAAATCTATATATAAAAAATGTAAATACCAAAAAATTTAATTTGTTAATTTAGTGCAGAGAAAAAATGAATCACAGAAGCCGCAGAATGTTCACTGCAGAGCAGGCATGCACCTTGCTGTGCTCTAGCATTTCCAGCAGCTATACAGACACTGCGAAAGAAGCAGAACTTAGATCAGAAAGCGACACAAGTTCTGCTTCTGCCACTGGACCCCCCAGCCCTATGGTGGGGGACGCAGCTGTCACGTTGAAGCCTCAGGAGCAGGGCCTAGTACTGTAGTCCCACCCGCAATGTGGGATCCGGCAGTATCTTTCTCCCTCCAATTTCGCCATTTACAGCGACTCCAGTTATCAACACTGATGTCCAAAATTTTACCCCCTATATTTTCTTTAATTTGTTTATAAGCGATCAGGTCCTGTAACTAATTGTCCAGCAAACAAATATATATGGCAGGCAATTTGTGACCCAAAATCCAACGTCTTACTATGCCAGAGGATGGATCCCCACAACTGTCTCTGAGATTCATTTTTTTTTCTGAATTACCCTAAATATGGGGTTAGTAAAAAAAGCCTTCAATCCATTCCTACTGGGCTACCAGCGCTATCCGCTGCACCCCTGTTTTTGCTGCTATCATGGGCCAAATGCGCTATGAGATAATAATGCGTTTCACGCATTTCTCCGAAAATTCACAAATCCCCCCAAGAAGTGACCCAGGCTATGACCGCCTCAACAAATTGAGACCCCTAATCTCCCTCCTATCTGAGTAATTTTTAAACATATACACCCCAGGCCAAAAACTAGCGGTAGACGAATCTCTTATGAGCTTCAAGGGCCATCTGTCGTTTTGCCAATACATCCCCTCCAAAAGAGCCCGATACGGTGTGAAGATTTATAAGGTGTGCGAGAGCACAACTGGCTACACCTGTGGCTTTTTCATTTATGAGGGCAGGGACCGCCATCTTAATCCCTCAGGATGCCTGGAGGATATTGGCATTTGTGGTAAAATCATCTGGGAACTCATGGTGCCTACAGAAAGGGTACCATGTGTACACGGACAACTACTATACCAATGTCCCCCTGTATAAGTCCCACCATGCTGCTAATACAGGGGCCTGTGGGACAGGGCATAAAAATAGAGCTTACCACAACAACTGGTGTCAAGGCGATTAGAAAGGGGTGCGTCACTCTCATTTGCCAGTGACCAGTTGCTTGCTGTAAAGTAGAGTGACAAAAATGAGGTGTACATGCTGACCACCGTGCATGAGGACACCACAGTGACAGTGAGAGGGGCACTACCTCTGATAAGAGGATACCGGTCTGCATAGTGGACTAAAATAAGTTCATGGGGGCGTCGATCTATCTGACCAGGTCCTACAAACATACCTGGCCAAACACAAAACTAGGGCCTGGTATAAAAAGGTAGTGATCTATCTCATACAGATTGCTACTTATAATAGTTATGTGTTCTAGAAGTCCCAGGGAATGCTCAGTTTCTTCCAATATCAGGAGAAAATTATAGAGCACCTCCTGTTTGACTCCCCCGCACCTGGAGAATCCTTAGAATCAGAGGATGTCAAAAGGCTCACTGAGCGCCACTTTCATCACCCTGTCCCTGTCACTGAGAATAAGAAATACCCCCAAAAGAGATGCCGGGTGTGCAGTAAAAATGGAAGGAGGACTGATACCCGGTTTTACTGCCCCATGTGCCCTTCAAATCCAGGCCTGTGCAACTTCCCCTGTTTTGAGACCTATCACATTGTTTCTAATTATTCATTTTATGTATCATTTAGGGAACACCATAAAGGGTGGGGGATTCATTTTAGGGAGTCAATTTCATTTATTCATATTTTTTGTTTCGTTTCTGGACCTTCCAAGGGAGGGATGGATTCTCATGGGGAGGTAGTAAAGTGTATTTATTTCACACTGTAAAACTAATTTTACCCCTTATGATTTTTTATACAATTCTTGGACAATTAAAACCAGGACTTGATCACTCACAAATTAATATCTATTATATGTCTTGGACAATTAAATCCTGGACATGATTTATTGTCAAGTAGCCCAGATCTTTCTATTCAGAACATGGACCCCCACAAGTGTTCTTTAACCCCTTAAGGACGCAGCCTAGTTTTGGCCTTAAGGCTCAGAGCCCATTTTTCAAATCTGACATATTTCACTTTATGTGGTAATAACGTCGGAATGCTTAAACCTACACAAGCGATTCTGAGACTGTTTTCTCGTGACACATTGGGCTTCATGTTCGTGGTAAAATTTAGTCGATATATTCAGTGTTTATTGGTGAAAAATTGCAAAATTTAGAGAAAATTTTGAAAAAATTGCATTTTTCAGAATTTAAATGCATCTGCTTGTAAAACAGACGGTTATACCACCCAAAATAGTTACTAGTTCACATTTCCCATATATCTACTTTAGATTAACATCGTTTTTTGAACATTCTTTTATTTTTCTTGGACGTTACAAGGCTTAGAACATAAACAGCAATTTCTCATATTTTTAAGAAAATTTCAAAAACCTTTTTTTTAAGGTACCTCTTGAGTTCTGAAGTGGCTTTGTGGGGCCTATGTATTAGAAACCCTGATAAAACACCCCATTTTAAAAACTAGACCCCTCAAAGTATTCAAAACAGCATTTAGAAAGTTTTTTAACTCTTCAGGCATTTCACAGGAATTAAAGCAAAGTGGAGGTGAAATGTACAAATTTCATTTTTCTTGCTGAATTTAAATTTTATTATTTTTTTTTTCTGTAACACAGAAGGTTTTACCAGAGAAACACTGCTAAATATGTATTGTCCAGATTATGAAGTTTTTAGAAATGTCCCACATGTGGCCCTACTGCGCTCGTGGACTAAAACACAAGCCCTAGTAGCAAAGAAGCACCTAGTGCATTTTGAGTCCTCTTTTTTTATTAGAATATATTTTAGGCAGCATGCCAGGTTCGAAGAGGTGTTGAGGTGCCAAAACAGTAGGAATACCCCAATAGTGACCCCATTTTGGAAACTACACCCCTCAAGGAATTCATTTATGGTTGTTGTTACCATTTCGACCGCACAGTTTTTTCACAGCACGTATTTGAATTGGGCTGTGAAATGAAAAAAAATTCATTTTTTCCAATAAAATGTCATTTGTGATCAAAATTTCTTATTTTCACAGGGAACAAAATACCCCATTTTGTTGCCCAATTTGTCCTTAGTGTGGCAATACCCCATTTGTGGTGATAAACTGCTGTTTGGGCCCATGGGAGGGCTCAGAAGGAAAGGAGCGCTATATGTTTGTTGGAGTCCAGATTTTGCTGGATTGCTTTTCGGGTGCCATGTCGCATTTGCAGAGCCTCAGAGGTATCAAAGCAATGGAAACCCACCAAAAGTGACCCCATTTTGGAAACTACATCCCTCAAGGAATTAATTTATGGTTCTTGTTAGCATTTTGACCACACAGTTTTTTCACAGCACCTATTTCAATTGGGCTGTGACATTAAAAAAATGACATTTTTTCCAATAAGATGTAATTTTTTTATCAAAATTTCTTATTTTCACAAGAAATAAAATACTCAATTTTGTTGCCCAATTTGTCCTGAGTGCGGCAATACCCCATTTGTGGTGATAAACTGCCGTTTGGGCCCATGGGAGGGCTCAGAAGGAAAGGAGCGCTGTGTGTTCTTTGGAGTCCAGATTTTGCTGGATTGGTTTTCGGGTGCCATGTCGCATTTGCAGAGCCCCAGAGGTATCAAAGCAATAGAAACCAACCACAAATAAGCACATTTTGGAAACTACACCCCTCAAGGAATTCATTTATGGGTGTTGTGACCATTTTGACCTCATCGTTTTTTCACAGAACTTATTTGAATTGGGCTGGGAATGAAAACAAAATTATTTTTTTCAAATAATATGTCGTTTTGGCTGAAAATTTCTTATTTTCACAAGAAACAAAATACCCCATTCTGTTGCGCAATTTGTTCCAAGTGCCGCAATACCCCATTTGTTGTGATAAACTGCTGTTTGGGCCCATGGGAGGGCTCAGAAGGAAAGGACCACCATTTGGCCTACTGGGGATTTTCTAGTGCGAAATCATGTATGCAGAAGCACCTGAGGTACCAGTACAGTTGAAACCCACAAGAAGTGACCCTGTTTTAAAAACTACACCCTTAAGGCATTCATCTAGAGGTGTAGTGAGCATTTTGACCGGAGACCTACACCCCATAAACTGTAATGTGGGTTCTCCCGGGTATGGCAATACCCTACATGTGGCTGTTATCAGCTGCCTGGGCACACAGCAGGGCTCAGAGGGGAAAGACGAGGGGGGATAAGCTGTGCGGAGTGCATCAGGGTAAGTAAAATTGGGGTAAATTATAAACCAAGGGATGTATGATAAATTTTAAAACACTCTTTCATACAGAGCTCTGGTTATTCGGGACACGTGTCACATTGATATATTGTGTCATCCCTTATCGCCCTCTTATAGCAGACTTTGCACCTCTTTTGACTTTTTCCCTTCTTGCCAGTTTGGGGAACTTCTCCTGGAAAGTGTTGCCGCCCTGGTACGATGCGTGTGGCCCCGCTTCCAGAAGTACTGGGTGCCCCCCCCCCCTTCTTGGTCCCTAAAGATTAGGTTCTTGATAATCACCTCTTGAAATTCCAGGAAAGTTCCCGTCTGGCCTGCACATCGACGTAGCACGTACACATTGTACAATGCCATCTGTATGATGTGCACGACCAGCTTCTCATACCACACCGCATGACGCTGTAGGGCTTCAGGATTTGATCTTACAAGTCCATCCCTCCCTCCCATGTACCTATTGTAGTCCAGGATGCAGTCTGGTTTGGGGGTGTCCTTCCCTTCATATATCCTAAACCTGTAGGTATACCCTGATGCACTCTCGCAGCTTATACATCTTCACGCCATACCTTGCCCTCTTACCCGGCAGGTACTCGCGGAATTGAACCCTCCCTTTAAAATGTACCAGGGACTCATCAATAGAAATACACTTCTCGGGGGTGTATTCTTGGGAAAACCAGGCGCTGAAACGGTCTAATAGGGGTCTCCGTTTATACAAACGGTCAAAACTGGGGTCATCTCGGTGTGGACACGGCTCATTATCAGTATAATGTAAGAAGCGAAGTATTGCCTCATTTATTTATTTTTTTAGGTTCCAGTTCAGTTCTGAAGTTGCTTTGAGGGGCCCATATATTAGAAACCCCTATCAAATACCCAATTTTAGAAACTAGACCCCTTAAAGTATTCACAACAGCATTTAGAAAGTTTATAAACCCTTTAGGTGTTTCACAGAAATTTAGAGCAAAGTAGAGGTGAAATTTACATTTTTTTTTTTGTCAGAAAATCCTCTTTATACCATTTTTTTTATAACACAAAAGGATTTATCAGAGAAACGCAACTTAATATGTATTGCCCAGATTCTGCAGTTTTGAGAAATATCCCACATGTGGCCCTAGTGCGGTATTGGACTGAAGCACCGGCCTCCGAAGCAAAGTAGCACCTAGTGGATTTTGAGGCCTCTTTTTAGTTAGGCACCATGTCCGGTTTGAAGAGGTCTTGTGGTGCCAAAACATTGGGAACCCCCCAAAAGTGACCCCAATGTGGAAACTAGACCCCTTGAGGAAACCATTGTAGTTTTCTTGGGGTGCATGCGACTTTTTGATCAGTTTTTATTCTATTTTTAGGTGGCGTGGTGACTAAAAAACAGCAATTCTACTATTGTTTTTTTATTCTTTTTTTTTTACAGCGTTCGCCGTGCGCTATAAATGACATATTCACTTTATTCTGCGGGGTGATACGATTACGGCGATACCATATGTTTATATTTTTTTTTTATGTCTTATGGCATTCACTTTTTGTGTTACCTTATTCTAAGAGCCAGAAATTTTTATTTTTCAATCAATAAAGCCGTGCGAGGACTTATTTTTTTGCGTAACGAACTGTAGTTTCAATCAGTACCATTTTTCGGTACATGCGACTTTTTGATCTCTTTTTATTCCATTTTTTGGGAGGTGAAGTGACCAAACAATTGTGATTGTGGTACGGTTTATTATTATTTTCTTTTACGGCGTTCACCGTGTGGGATAAATAATGAAATAATTTTGTAGTTCAGGCCGTTACGGACGTGGCGATACCAATTATGTATAGTTTATTTGTTTTTTATATATTTTTATTAATAATAAATGACTGATAAGGGAAAAAGGGAGATTTTTACTTTTAATACTTTTAAAACTTTTATTTTCTTATTTTTACACATCTTTTTTTAACTTTTTTTTAACTTTATTACATTGTCCCACTAGGGGACTTGAGGGCAGGAGGTCCTGATCGCTATTCTAATACACTGCACTACATGCGTAGTGCAGTGTATTAGAGCTGTCAGCTACTCACTGACAGCAAGCATAGTGGGTCCTGACGTTGTCAGGACCCACTAGGCTTCCGTTTATGGCATAGCGGGACGCCATTGTTTGGTGTCCGGTTGCCATAGTCACCATCGCCGGCCGCTATCGCGTAGCATGCCGGCGATGGCAGCTTAACCCCTAAAAAGCCGCGATCTCTATAGAACGCGGCTTTTAAGGGGTTAATCAGCGGGGACACAGCGATCGGTCCCCGCTGTAGGAGCTGTGACAGCTGCTGTACGAGACAGCAGCTGTCACAGCTCCTGTATGTGTCGGGAGGACGGCCGAAACGGCCGTTACTCCTGAGACGTACTATTAGGTCATGGAGCGCGAACGATACAGCTACCATGACCTAATAGTACGTCCAGGAGCGGGAAGGGGTTAAACAAAAAAAATATGTGGCCATGTGCGGCCTATGCCACCGCTGAATTAGTGGAAGTCATGAATTTTAGCAATGATTACAAGAATAAATTGAGGATGTATTTCCTTTTTCTTATAACTATGTCCTGCCACATACAGCTGTTACATTCCTATTTCTGTACCGTGATATGGGCATGATATATATATTTTTTGAGGATTTCTAATAATCTAGCTGTTCCTTATCAATACACCATGGGCTTTGTTACGGTTTTGTTTGAGTTTTTGCTGGACTTAGTACACCCGACAATTCTTCTGGAAATACTGACATAATTTTGGGGATTAGTGATCCTTTACTGTAGGTTTTGGACACTGCCCCTTTATATATACTTTAACCGATTGGTTGTTTTGTGCACATAGCGGCTCCTACATTGCCGGGCAGGGGCCTGTTATGGTGTACCGCGTCACTTGGCACGTTTGTTCCCCATGTAAGAATTGATGGAGCTAAAGAGACGTTGTACAACCAATCACTGAAAAAACTGGTCAGGATAGCCCTACAGGTGTTCTTCCATCTTGTGAACAAACTCGAGTTTGCCACATAGTTGGATACATTTTCCTCCATTTTTTGAACATATTGCCTGTCACTCCAGTTTATTTTTTTCTCTCTGACTGATTTTAAATTAGGACAGAATGCTGTCCACAATGACATCATAATGACACAGATGCGGGACAAGTACTTCATTAGCAAGACGTAGTGATATGTTGTTAGAAGAACTTTCTATCCTTATCAAAATAGAATCGAGGAGTCATCTGAATAGAGATGCGCGTCTTTTATTCTTATCGATAAGGAGACAAATATGGCAAAATATCTGCCTCTATCCTGAATGACAGAGTTTTTATACATATTCTGAGAAAAACATGTCCAGACTAGTTCTATTATATTTTGCTTCATATATCACACTTGACACTTAAAAACAAAACTAATTGGAAGCTTAATTTATTGTTGGGAAATTCTAATCTCCCTTTTTAGGAATTCAGCTACCCCCTCCTCATATATAATATCAGTTATCTTAACAATAAAACATATTAGACATTTTGTTAGTCAAGGCTTTTACAGATAAGCTTGCATACACATTTTTAGTCTTCATTAGATAAAGTAATCATAAACTTTCCTAACATTCCCCCCTGTTGTAAATTTATTAAGGAATGTCTGTGACATATCCAAAACAGGTTCTCTTCTTAAATTGTCACCAGTATCAGAATCTTGATAGTCATCATGGGGTGTTTCCAAGTCATCGTATAAGTCCTCATTTTGAATCTCTTGGTACATTGCTTTAGTAATTGAAGTGTCAATGAGTCTCTGAATTAGTCCCCTTATGCAGGAAATGCAACAACACCCACGAGTTACAAGTATGGCTGCCACTGTTGCTAAGGAAATCAATTGACTGGATATGTGGTTACTCCATTTTCCAAACCATCCTTCAAGCCAATTAGTGAAGATGTAATTTATTCCGGAGTTTTCGCAAGCTCTTCGGACAGGGAATTGAGTCCTTCCAATGCCTTGGTAATACTATCATCAGGAGCTGTATTACTGGGAATAAAAGTACAACAGAAAATACCAAACATTTTGCAGACACCCCCTTTTTCTGCTAGTAACTTATCCAGGGCCATTCTATTTTGCCATGTCATTAAAGATGTAGGTCCCAACTGATCTGCAATGCCCTTTATTGCATCTCTGGTATAATTAACAAATCTCTGTTGATTGTAATAAATGTGATTAATCCAGTCGACATTCTTATTTATCGTAGACCACCAGAAAGTATAGACTTGAAGCCTGATTCAATCTGATTTTGGGCCTTAAACTCATTTGGCACCACTTATCTGGGCAGCATCTTCCTCAAACCTAAAGACACCCAGGTAACAAACTCAGGGCTCTCATTGCTGCCATGTACTTCTTACTTATGAGTGACAACAACGAGTGTCACCTCATAACTCCACATAAAACACCTCAAGTTGTTATTCACAATACCGTGGCATATTTACATACATTATAATTATAAACCTCACACAATAGGGTCTCAACTAATAAAATAATACTATCACCAATCTCATGCTATCACCCCTCAGGTTTGGGTTCCACCAGTTCATTGACAAGTCCTGTACATCAAACAAACAAACAAACAAACAAAACAAACAAACACCTTTATATAAGAAAAACGTATCTGTCCCGCTGGACAGGGCACCTAGAAAATGTGTAGTTACTGGTTACATTTTACTTGCACTTGTTGTTACTCTTTTCAGCAGGATTTGTACCTTGATCTGAGCTGATTACCTGTAACAGCTCCTACTCTCAAAAATATTCACAGATACCATATGTCTTATCGGACAATTGAACCACATTTTTTCTTACCTACTCAGAGATTCAAATTAATGCCCTTATACATATACCTAATATCTTAGGAAGTTAAAACCAACTTGTTTAATAATTCAATTAAATCCATACAAATGTGTTAAAATGGATATTGTTGACTTAAGAACTGTCCTCTTTTTGGTCTTACATTCCCCTGTGGATTATGTTTGGCGCAAGTTAAACAACATTTTTAGAGTAGTTAATAAAGCTATATGCCGTGAACACTTTAGATATGATTTCTACCATCACCCCTGTTGAGACATGGCTTGTCCCATTGGCTCAATATGACTGCATATCTGAATAAGTTGCTGGGTAGGATGCATTTGTTCTTACAATATCCATCTATAAACAGTATGAGATCACTATTTGGTAGTGGAGTATCTTTGAGATCTGATCTTGGTAACACTCTTTCTGCTATGGAGGATAGGCAATCATGTGGTTCACCATCCTCAGCAGTGTTCATCAAGGTAATGCATGTGGGATGCCAAGGATAGTAAGTATATGCCCTAGTACTTCTCCTGTGAAGTTGGTTCCTCTGTCACTCTCCTTTACTGAGTATTTTCCTAGGAGTGTTTTTTAGATGTGGCTTTGGTTACTGGCCATGCCTCAGGCCAGTTTGAAAACACGTCAGTACATACGAGGACATATTCATTTACACCTACCTCGGGTAGCTGTATGTAGTCCATCTCCAGTCGCTGGAAGGAGTAATAAGGGCGAGGCATGTGCTAACTGGGTGTTTTTTGTCATTTTACCGGGGTTGTGTCTGACGCATGTCAGGTAACCCTCTTCATGTCGAGCAGCTGCGTTCTGAAATCCAGGGGCAAACCAGTGTTGTAACACTGTGCTACTCATTGTTCCTTTTGAGGTATGAACTGGGGAACGCACTAGGGCGCAAATCATTGGAAAAAGGCTACGTGGTAAGCACGTTTTATCCTTTACACGCCATGGCTCTCCTTCGCCTCTGACAGTTCCTACCTCCTGCAACAATTTCTGTTCAGGAGCCGGCGCTTGGGTCTGGAAAGCACACAGCAATTCCTCCGTGACTGGGCCCTCTTCTTGGACTATCGACACGGGGAGGGATGCAGCTGCTTTTGCTGCTTGGTTAGCCATGCATTCCTTTTCTCTTCAGGGGTGTCTAGTCTTGTGTGAGCTTGCACTTTAATTATGGCTACCTATGTAGGTAATGCTAGAACCTGGTGATGATCCAGCTGTTGTGGTCCATGTCGGTACCAACGACAGAATAAATGGTAGATGGAGGAGCCTTAAGAATAATTTTAAAGAGCTAGGCTACAAGCTGAAGGGAAGGACCTCCAAGGTTGTATTCTCAGGAATACTGCCTGTGCCATGCGCATCACAGGAAAGACAGCGGGAGCTCAGGGAGTTAAATGCATGGCTGAAGTCTTGGTGTAGAGGAGAAGGATTTGGGTTCCTAGAGCACTGGGCTGACTTTTCATTGGGGTACAAACTGTATTCTGCAGATGATTTGCACCTAAATGGAAGGGGGTCCGCTGTGCTGGGGGAGAGAATTCTAGCTGGGGTGGCGGAGTATTTAAACTAGGGCTGAGGAGGGAGGTCAATGTAGAAAAAAAAGGGGTAGCCAGGTTAGAGAGGGGTCAGACTATATTGGTGGGGGGAGAAACAGAATGTGGGGAGAGGACTAGACAACAAGATAAGGAGATCCTTTCGTTATTAAACATCAGTGTAAATAAAAAGGACCGATTAATGTCAAATCACATTTCTGATAATAAAAGTGAAAAACTGACAGGCAAGTTAAAGTGTATGTTCACAAATGCCAGAAGTCTAGCAAGCAAAATGGGGGAGCTGGAGGCCTTGATACTGGAAGAAAATATAGATATAGTTGGTGTTGCTGAAACATGGCTGGACTCTTCACATGACTGAGCTGTAAATCTACAGGGTTTTACACTTTTTCGGAAAGACAGGACAAATAGGAAAGGTGGTGGTGTATGTCTGTATGTGAGAAATGATATGAAGGCGAGTGTGAAAGAGACAATAGTGGGTGACTACTGTGAGGAGGTTGAAACCTTGTGGGTGGAACTAGAAAGGGAGGTAAACACTGATAAAATTACTTTTGGTGTAATCTATAGACCCCCCAATATAACTGAGGAGATGGAAGGTCAGATATATAAACAGATGGAGCAGGCTGCACAGGCGGGTACTGTAGTGATAATGGGAGATTTTAATTTCCGGGATATTAATTGGTGTCATGGTTCGGCTTCAACTGCAAAGGGGAGACAATTCCTCAACCTGTTGCAGGAAAATTTTATGGGCCAGTTTGTGGAAGACCCGACTAGAGGTGAAGCTCTGTTGGATCTGGTCATTTCTAATAATGCAGATCTTGTTGGGAATGTCAATGTTCGTGAAAACCTCGGTAACAGTGATCATAATATAGTTATATTTTACCTATACTGTAAAAAACAAACGCAGGCTGGGAGGGCAAAAACATTTAATTTTAAGAAAGCCAATTTCCCCAGGATGAGGGCGGCAATTCAGGATATAGACTGGGAAGAACTAATGTCAAATAATGGAACAAATGATAAATGGGAGATTTTCAAATCTACTTTGAGTTATTATAGTGCAAAATTTATTCCTACAGGTAACAAGTATAAACGACTCAAATTAAACCCCACATGGCTTACACCTTCTGTGAAAGGGGCAATACATGACAAAAAAAGGGCATTTAAAAAATACAAATCTGAGGGTACAGCTGTAGCCTTTGTAAAATATAAAGAGCTTAATAAAATCTGTAAAAATGTAATAAAATTAGCAAAAATACAAAATGAAAGGCTGGTGGCCAAGGATAGTAAAACAAATCCCCAAAAATTCTTCAAGCATATAAATGCAAAAAAGCCAAGGTCTCAACATGTAGGACCCCTAGATAATGGTAATGGGGAGTTGATCACAGGGGATCAAGAGAAGGCAGAGTTACTAAATGGGTTCTTTAGCTCTGTATATACAACTGAAGAAGGAGCAGCTGATGTAGCCGGTGCCAGTGCTGTTAATATATCAGTTGATATACTGAATTGGATGAATGTAGAGATGGTCCAAGCTAAATTAAATAAAATAAATGTGCACAAGGCCCCGGGACCAGATGGGTTACACCCTAGAATTCTTAAAGAGCTTAGTTCAGTTATTTCTGTCCCCCTTTTCATAATATTCAGAGAATCTCTAGTGACTGGTATAGTGCCAAGGGACTGGCGCAGGGCAAATGTGGTGCCTATTTTCAAAAAGGGATCTAGGTCTTCCCCGGGTAATTATAGACCAGTAAGCTTAACATCCATCGTGGGGAAAATGTTTGAGGGGCTATTGAGGGACTATATACAGGATTATGTGACAATAAATAGCATTATAAGTGACAGCCAGCACGGTTTTACTAAGGACAGAAGTTGTCAAACCAACCTAATCTGTTTTTATGAAGAGGTGAGCAGAAGTCTAGACAGAGGGGCCGCTGTGGATTTAGTGTTTTTGGACTTTGCAAAGGCATTTGACACTGTCCCCCATAGACGCCTAATGGGTAAATTAAGGACTATAGGTTTAAAAAATATAGTTTGTAATTGGATTGAGAATTGGCTCAAGGACCGTATCCAGAGAGTTGTGGTCAATGATTCCTTCTCTGAATGGTCACCGGTTATAATTGGTGTACCCCAGGGTTCAGTGCTGGGACCACTATTATTCAACTTATTTATTAATGATATAGAGGATGGGATTAATAGCACTATTTCTATTTTTGCAGATGACACCAAGCTATGTAATATAGTTCAGACTATGGAAGATGTTCATGAATTACAGGCAGATTTAAACAAACTAAGTGTTTGGGCGTCCACTTGGCAGATGAAGTTTAATGTAGATAAATGTAAAGTTATGCATCTGGGTACCAACAACCTGCATGCATCATATGTCCTAGGGGGAGCTACACTGGCGGATTCACTTGTTGAGAAGGATCTGGGTGTACTTGTAAATCATAAACTCAATAACAGCATGCAGTGTCAATCAGCTGCTTCAAAGGCCAGCAGGATATTGTCGTGTATTAAAAGAGGCATGGACTCGCGGGACAGGGATGTAATATTACCACTTTACAAAGCATTAGTGAGGCCTCATCTAGAATATGCAGTCCAGTTCTGGGCTCCAGTTCATAGAAAGGATGCCCTGGAGCTGGAAAAAATACAAAGAAGAGCAACAAAGCTAATAAGGGGCGTGGAGAATTTAAGTTATGAGGAAAGATTGAAAGAATTAAACCTATTTAGCCTTGAAAAAAGACGACTAAGGGGGGACATGATTAACTTATATAAATATATTAA
The DNA here is from genome assembly GCF_050947455.1 of Rhinoderma darwinii. Classification (NCBI taxonomy): domain Eukaryota; kingdom Metazoa; phylum Chordata; class Amphibia; order Anura; family Rhinodermatidae; genus Rhinoderma; species Rhinoderma darwinii. The sequence goes on from NC_134690.1 coordinate 70,986,700, forward strand.
TGGCACATACAAAAAATATGGTGAAATCCTGTTCCTTGTAAAACCCCCTCAAAAAACAAGGGGGCACTCCCTACGTCTGGAGAAAAAAAGGTTCAAGCTGCAGAGGCGACAAGGCTTCTTTACAGTAAGAACGGTGAATTTATGGAATAGCCTACCGCAGGAGCTGGTCACAGCAGGGACAGTAGATGGCTTTAAAAAAGGGTTAGATAATTTCCTAGAACAAAAAAATATTAGCTCCTATGTGTAGAAATTTTTCCTTCCCTTTTCCCTTCCCTTGGTTGAACTTGATGGACATGTGTCTTTTTTCAGCCGTACTAACTATGTAACTATGTAACTATGTAACCTCAAGTAGTTGTTGTACTGCATCAGCATTTTTTATTGGTTTGCCTGCTGAAGTCAGAAAGCCTCTTGCTCGCCATATTGTGCCATAATCGTGTGCGACTCCACAGACGTACCTTTAATCTGTATAGACATTAACCCTTTTACCTGTGCCCAACTTACATGCTTCTGCGAGTGCCATAAGTTCTGCCTCTTGGGCAGAGCTAATGGAGGGCAGTGACTTTTGCAACACTGTCTTACCTTCCTGGACTACTGCATATCCGGTGGTGAATAGTTAGTCAAAGGTACATCAGTGACACCTGTTAACCCTTGGGCTTCAAGTTGCATTCAACTGTGACAATCATGCTCATGTTCCACATCAAACAAGACATTGTATTTGCAAGTTCGTACATTAAGGGTCTCACATCCCCCCTTTCCCATCCTTTCTCTACAACCATAGGCATAGTGATGGTTGTGTGGGACTGGGTGGTCTTGGATAGCAGTAAACCTATATGGGACAGATAAAACAATAATGAGACTGTTTCCTAAGCACATATGTCAACAGAGATACAACACAAAAGCAAATTATCAACATATTCCAACAGACAAGTAGTGGAGTGTTTGGGGGACCACTTATCCAACAGCTTTTTCATTGTACGGGTAAAATTATCAGGGGAATTTGCTACACCCTGGGGAAGCACCATCCAGGCATACTGTTTGCCTCTGTGTATAAAGTAATAATCCTGAGACAGAGGGATAGAGAAAACCTGGATATTATAGGGAGACACAATGGGAGTTATCAGTTTATTACCTGATAACTTAGCATTCTATCATTTATGCATACCATGCTTGATAAATATTTCAATAGAGAGAGAGCAGCATTTTACATTTCTTCTAACATGCTCATACACTGCATTCAGCTACTGCCCCCACCCTTTTCTTTTAGCACTATAAGCTTCAGCGAGACAAAATGTGGAAAGGAAACTAAATTTCTGCTATATTTATAACTCTAAAACCTAACTGTACACAGATAACTTTCATTATTTAAACTTTATAGATAGGTTACATAAAAAACAGCAACAAAACAGTATTTTAGCCATATTAACAAATTAAAGCCTATATAGCCACGTATGCAAAACAAAATAATTTGGAACACAGTTTGAAGTATACTCATCAGCCATCCTGCTATTCCCTTAAATCAATTAGCTGGATTTAAGAAAGAAGAGGTATTATTCCACCTGGAGTCTTTGTTAACCTCTTGTTCTTTTAACCACTTCTCTCTGAAATCAGCTATTTTTGTTAGACTAGCTTTAACACGTAGGTTGTCCACAGGATGAATATAATGGCAATATTTTATTATTATTATTCCCTTTCTCTTTGTTTCTTCAACTCCAACAATTTAGTACAAGTTCAAGGCTTTCTATAATCACCTAGACTTAATCACATTGGAGGTATCTACATTAGTGTAACCATCAGTGATCAAACCTTCTTTTACTTCCTGTAACTCACTAACTGGATATATTCCCCCTGTTCTAGGCTTTGGCATCCTGCTTATCATGGTTAGTAGATTGTCATCATCATCATCATCATCATTATCATCATGTTAGGTGACATACAATACATAGGTGGAGCATGTGGGGTTATAATGCTGTAAGAGCCTCACTTAAATATCTGTGTTAACTAAATCCAACCATTTATAATAAATTTTATTTTCTACATCATTTTCACTATACGGAGCAATAGTTTTCAGCACTTTAATATCTAGAGTACCCTCCAAAGGTGGAGCTGGAAGCACAGCTCTCCACCCGTTCCACATTTTGTATACTTTCTTACCATGTGCCTAGATCATTATGATCATAGGACTTTCTTCTGGATATGCCACACACCGTGTCCCCGGCAGTGGGGTTTTACCATAACCCCAAATTTCACTCTCATCTATGGAAGTTCCAAACTACAGGGACACAATATGGATCTTCTCAGACCACCTTTAATTGGCAGGCAATATCACCGTAGTAAACCTTACTACTGCACATCACATTTTGCTTCTATAGCATAGCAGTCAAAGATTAATAACTCAAGCACAGGAACAGAAATATACAACAGAGAAACACTCATATAGATATAAAGGATCGCACTATCGCTCAGTACAAACATTCGCTACTTCACACCCTACTAACTCCTGCTACTGATTGTAACACAGAGCATTAAACTAGACAGTGGACATTTTATGGGATTCAGGTACTTTTACTGTCCTTCATAGCATGCAGACAGTTCAGGAGTAACCCTTCACTTGCCTCATACATTCACATACCTTTCAAAGGTCCTTCTATCACCCATTCACTGTATTGTTAGTGAGAGAACAGTCCATACATCCACATCACAAGAGAGCACAATATAGAAGTATAGTAGAAAGCGCTTATAACCCCAACAGAAAAGAAATGCAGAACTTATGTATATAAAACAAAGTCCTACTTAAACTTCTATCTTTCTTTTCTCAATTGTTAACTCGCTAACTCTCTCCTGACCACATCCGCAATAATAGTCACAACATGGATGTGCAAGAGTGCTGTCCAGATTCGCGGACGGGTGTGGTTACCCGCCACTTCACACACAGAGTTTATAATAAAATATTCTCAACTTAGACCGACGTTCTGGTGTAAGTCTGTAAAACACAGAGAGACTATACCATATACTTCCGTTCATTCAAACAGCAAAGATACAGTGAGAATAACAATATTACACATTCTGCGATCTATAATATAAACCAAAATCTTCCTATGGAGATTGGACATCAAATCATTAATTACAGCAGTTTATATAGCCAATATGGCGTATGTGCACCAGGAGATAGGGAAACGAAGTGTACAATACCACTGGCACATGTCTATATAATATAATGCGGTAAAGATAAAGGTTAATTTATTATATACAATGGTTGGTTGAACAGATGGAATTCCTGTGACTCCCTGTCTTGTAACTCACACAACAAAATCAGCATAGCTCTGTTCTCCCACAGGACACATCAGCAATAAGTTTAATTTCTTAATTTTGTCCTATCTGTCCCTTCTCTGATAATTACCATTATCACAATACTAATCATAATAGTAGATATATTGTGGGTTATCTCTTCGTGGTATATCGAAGGTCTATGATATCTAAGTATATGTGACCAGAAGGCACCAAAGTCACAGTACACACACAACGCTTACATTATTTTTATTCAGATGAAAACTCGAATTCTCGATTCTCCTTTTTACGTTGTTTAGAATTTGTCACTCCACCTCGTCTCTGTGACTGGCATCAGTATGACGGCAATTCATCCGGAGGTCTTTAGATTTAGCGAGTTCATTGAATAACTCACCGCGTGCACAGTGTACAGTCTTTTGAGAGAACGAGGATCCGGAGGTATTGGATTCCGGCTCGAAGAACCAAAATGTTAGAAGAATTTTCTATTCTTATCAAAATAGAATCGAGGAGTCGTCTAAATGGAGATGCGCGTCTTTTATTCTTAACGATTAGGAGACAAATATGGCAAAATGTCTGCCTCTATCCTGAATTACAGAGTTTTTATACATATTTTGAGAAAAACATGTCCGGACTAGTTCTATTATATTTTGCTTCATATATCACACTTGACACTTAAAAACAAAACTAATTGGAAGTTTAATTTCTGTTGGGAAATTCTAATCTCCCTCTTTAGGAATTCAGCTACCCCCTCCTCATATATAATATCAGTTATTTTAACAACAAAACCTATTAGACATTTTGTTAGTCAAGGCTTTTACAGATAAGCTTGCATACAGATTTTTAGTCCTCATTAGATAAAGTAATCATAAATTTAAAACGTTCCTAACATATGTACAGGCAAATGCATCTATAGCGACATGCATCCGTTATAAATCTTCTGTATGCCGCACAAATTTATTAATGTGGCATATTTCTAACAAAATAACTTTTTACCACGTCTCCTCTATTTCATGTGGAAATGTAACAATAATTTGAAGAAAACATTATATACCCATAGTGTCTGAAATAATACCCATTATATTCCTTTAAAAAAAATTTGGTCAGCATGATCACTACACCACTAGATGAATATTTTTAGGGGTCTAGTTTTTAAAATGGGGTCATTTCCGGGTATTTTTTTTTGTTCAGGCAGCTCAAGACCTCTAAATGCATGATATGTGGCCTAGAATTTATTAAATTGTGCCCTGATAGCCAAACGGTGCTCCATCCCTTTTTGGCCCAGCCACACGTCTAGTAGGCAGATTGAGGCCACAATGGGGGTATTTTTGAAAAAAGGAGAAACAGGGTGATAGATTTTTAGGGTGTGTTTCTTCATTCTCATGTTCGCTTGACAAAAAAAATCTGTCTTTAATATGATACATTTGTGAAAAAAGTGGATTATTTTTTTCACCTGTTTGCATTAAATTTAGCAAAAAACTGTGGGGTCAAAATACTCCCTACACCCCTAGATAAATACCTTAAAGGGGCTAGTTTTCTAAATGGGGTCATTTATTGGGGATTTCTATCCTTCTGGCAGCTCAAAGCCTCTCGAAATGTGCAGTGGAGCCTAAAACATTTTCAAGCAAAATATGTGTCCTCACAGCCTCCAGGTGCTCCCTTCCTTTGGGGCCCTGCCGTGTGTCCAGGCAGCACATTAGGGCCACAATGGGGGTATTTTTGAAAACAGGAGAAACAGGCTGATAGATTTTGCGGTGTGTTTCTTCATTCTCATATCCGCTTTACAAAGAAATCTGTCTTTAAAATGACACGTTTGTGAAAAAAAAATATTATAATTTTTTGCACCTGCTTCGCATGAATTTTTTTAAAAAAAATGTTGGCTCAAAATACTTACAAAGCCCCTTAATAAATACCTTAAGGGTATGTTCACACGGCAGCGTCCGTAACGGCCGAAATTACGGGGCTGTTTTCAGGAGAAAACAGCCCCGTCATTTCAGCCGTAACGGCATGTGCAGGCGCTTGAATGCCGCGTCCATTATGGACGTAACTGGAGCTGGTTTTCCATGGAGTCCATGGAAAACTGCTCCATTTACGTCTGAAGAAGTGAAATGACACTTCTTTGGCGCGGGCGTCTATTTACGCGCCGTCTTTTGACAGCGACAGACAAATGTCAGCCCATTGCTTTCAATGGGCAGATCTTTGTCAACGATTTCAAGCCGTAATTTCGGACGTAATTCCAGGCGTAAAACGCCCGAATTACGTCTGTAATTTGGCCGTGTGAACATACCCTAAGGGGTATAGTTTTCAAAATGGGGAAATTTGTGAGGGTTTCCATCATTCTGACACCTATGAGCCTCTGAAAACCTGGCTTGTTGCAGGAAAACAAAATGTACTTAAAAATTTGTAATCTTCTAAATTGCTCAAAAATAGTTTTTTTTCAACAGTGCTGTCAAAATAGAGTAATGAGATAGAAATGTATATTTAATTTAAAAAAAATGGTACAGCATGTATTTACATATGTGACATATTGCAGTTCAAAATAGGGAACAATTTTACAAAAAAAAATCATACATTTTAATTTTTTTATTAATTTATGTAAATCGTATCAATTTACTTTTACCACTAAAATAAAGTACAACTTCTGACAAAAAAAACAATGTCAGAATTACTTGGATATGCAAAACTATTGCAGAGTTATTCTCTGATACATTCAGACATACCAAATTTGACAAATCCGCCTTGGTCATTAAGGTCCAAACAAGCTTGGTCATTAAGGGGTTAACCCTATTAGCTATTAAAGAGGATGCTTTATTGTTCAGACTATAGTATTGCATTTTTAATCTGTTGAGGTTATACTCATATTTATCTAGCATTAAATCTCAGATTTTTTCCCTAGTCTTATTTCTAAATGTGTATTATGTGTGGGATTTTTCTGTTGTGTAAATTAAAATTATTTAGGCTCATCAAGTAGGTCAGAGAGTTGTGATTTTTGTTTTTTATCATAAGCAGTTATCTTGATTAGAAGGCCTCTGACATATGCCTTGTTCATATTCCAAAGAGTACAGTTGCTAATGTTTGGGGAGTTGTTAATTTTTAGGAAAACTTCAAGTTCCTTCTTAATTGTGTCCTGAGTGCTTGGGAGAGAAATAATGTAGTTGTTTACTCTCCATTAGTTATTTTTGTTGGGATGGTTTTGTTCATTCAGTGTGATAAACATTGGTGCGTGTTCTGACCACGTTATTTGTCCAATCTGGATGTTGTAGTAACCATTTGTCTGTGATGCAGTAACTTTTCTTGAGTAGGTGAGGTGTATAGTTAGGTCCAGAATTATTTGGACAGCGACACACGTTTTGGATTTTAGCTGTTTACCAAAGCATATTGCATATACAGTTATATAATCAATATGAGTTAAAGTGCAGACTCTCAGCTTTAATTTGAAGGTATTCACATCCTAATTTGAAGAAGGGTTTAGGAATTACAGCTCTTTAATATGTAACTGCCTCTTTTTCAAGGGACCAAAGGTAATTGTACAATTATCTCAAAATCTATTTCATGGGCTGCATGGCCTCGTTAATCCTTTATTAATTAAGCAGATAAAAGGTCTGGAGTTGATTCCAGGTATGGCATTTGCATTTGGAAACTGTTGCTGTGAACCCACAAAATGAGGTCAAAGGAGCTTTCAATTCAAGTAAAACAGACCATCGTTAGGCTGAAAAACAATGAAGAAATCCTTAAGAGAGATAGCACAAAGGGTAGGAGTTGCCAAATCAACAGTTTGGTAGATTCTTGAAAAAAAAGAGCTCACTAGTGATCTCGTGAACTCCAAAAGGCCTGGATGTCCACGGAAGACAACAGTGGTGGATGATCGCAGAATCCTTTCCATGGTGAAGAAAAATCCCTTAACAACATCTACCCAATCGAAGAACATTCTCCTGGAAGTAGGTGTATCAGTATCTGAGTCTATAATAAAGAGAAGACTTCATGAGAGCAAATACAGAGGGTTTACCACAAAGTGCAGACCATTAATCAGCCTCAAAACTAGGAAGGCCAGATTAGACTTTGCCAAACAACATCTGAAGAAGCCAGCCCTGTTCTGGAACAGCATTCTTTTGACAGATGAAACTAAGATCAACCTGTACCAGAATAATGGGAGGAAAAAAGTATAGAGAAGGCTAAGAACGGCTCATGATCCAAAGCACACCACATCCTCTGTAAAATATGGTGGAGGCAGTGTGAAGGCATGGGCATGCACTGGCTTCCAAAGGCACTGGGTCACTAGTGTTTATTGATGATGTGACTGAGGACAGAAGCAGCCGGATGAACTCTGAAGTGTTCAGGGATATACTTTCTGCTCAGATTCAACTAAATGCAGCAAGGTTGATTGGACGTCGCTTCACAGTACAGATGGACAATGAGCCAAAACATACTGCGAAAGCAACTCAGGAGTTTTTTTTAATTCAAAGAAGAAGAATTTTCTGCAATGGCCAAGTCAATCACTAGATCTCAACCTGATCGAGCATGCATTCCACTTACTTAACCAGTTCAGGACCGGGCTATTTTGCGCCTTCAGGACCAGACACCGTTTAGCCATTTTTAGCACGCGTTAGTTAAATGGCTATAACTGTTAGGGATCTGCCAGGTACTTCATCTAGCTATACTCCTGGGATTAATCAATCCACACCTGAGGCCAGACCTGCTCGACTGACACCATCTCCCACCAACCAGGGTGGCAGGCTCAGGAGTGGGAGAGCCTATCGCGGCCTGGTCTCTCGGAGTTAGCTCCGCCCCCTGCCCTTTATTACCTGCCCTGTGCTCTCCCTCAGTGCTTGTAATTCTTTTGGATTCCTGGCCCCACTGCTGCTTGCTCCAGCCTGCTTCTGCCGTGCTTCTGCCTTGCTGCAGTTCTGCTTGACCTGCTTGCTTGCCCTGGCTTGCTTCTGTCTCCGTGCCTGCTCGGGTGTACTCACTTCGTCCTGGTCCTGACTGTTCGTTCGCCGCCCCGTTTCCTCGTGGCGTTCCGTGGCTACTGCCCCTTCCCTTGCGTGTTCCCTGTTTGTCTTCCTGTGCACTTAGCCAGCGTAGGGACCGCCGCCCAGTTGTACCTCGTCGCCTAGGGCGGGTCGTTGCAAGTAGGCAGGGACAGGGCGGTGGGTAGATTAGGGCTCACTTTCCCTTCACCTCCTTCCTGCCATTACATTATTACAAGCCCTTACCTAGTCTACCATTTCTCCTACGCTGACGCTATCATGGACCCCCTTGAGACCCTGACCCAGCAGATGCAGGGCCTCTCCCTACAGGTCCAGGCCCTGGCCCAAAGGGTCAATCAGGGTGACGCTGCTTTAGTAGTACCCCTCACCTCACCTCTAGAACCCGACCTCAAGTTACCTGACCGGTTTTCAGGGGACCGTAAGACGTTTCTCTCCTTCCGGGAGAGTTGCAGACTGTATTTCCGCCTAAAGCCCCACTCCTCAGGTTCCGAGAACCAGCGGGTGGGTATCATCATATCCCGACTCCAGGAAGGGCCCCAAGAGTGGGCCTTCTCCTTGGCTCCTGACGCCCCTGAACTTTCCTCTGTTGATCGTTTTTTCTCTGCCCTCGGACTCATTTACGACGAGACTGACAGGACTGCTTTAGCCGAGAGTCAGCTGGTGACCTTACGTCAGGGTAGGAGACCGGTTGAGGAATACTGTTCTGATTTTAGGAAGTGGTGCGTAGCTTCTCAGTGGAACGATCCGGCCCTAAGGTGCCAGTTTAGGTTAGGATTATCTGACGCCCTGAAGGATCTGCTGGTTAGCTACCCCTCGCCTGACTCCCTTGACCAGGTTATGGCCCTAGCAGTACGACTTGACCGACGTCTCAGGGAACGTCAGCTAGAACGCTTCAGTGTGCTCCCCTCTGACTTTTCTGCGATTCCCCCCGAGGTCCCGTCTCCTCGCCCCTCCACGGAGGACTCGGAGGTACCTATGCAACTCGGGGCCTCCATGTCCCCTCGACAACGTAGAGAGTTTCGCAGAATGAATGGTCTCTGCTTCTACTGTGGGGACGACAAGCATCTACTGAACACCTGTCCCAGGCGCAAGAATAAGAAGCCGGAAAACTTTCGCGCCTAAGTGATCATCGGGGAGGTCACTTGGGCGCACAGGTATTTCCCGTTAATGTGAAACGCAATAAAATTTTGCTTCCCTTTCAGGTCTCGTTTGCTGGCCGGTCTGCCACGGGCAGTGCTTTCGTGGATTCTGGCTCATCTGCTAATATCATGTCTGTGGATTTTGCTATGTCTCTAAAGATGCCTTGTATTGATTTACCTTATCCCATCCCTGTAGTAGGAATCGACTCAACCCCCCTTGCTAATGGTTATTTTACTCAGCATACTCCTGTTTTTGAACTCCTGGTTGGCTCCATGCATTTGGAGCAGTGCTCTGTACTGGTGATGCAGGGATTATCGTCTGATCTGGTATTAGGTCTTCCCTGGTTGCAGTTGCATAATCCCACATTTGATTGGAATACTGGGGATCTCACCAAATGGGGTAATGAATGTCTTATGTCATGTCTTTCTGTTAACTCTATTTCTCCCCGGGAGGAGGTAAACACGCTTCCTGAGTTTGTTCAGGACTTCGCCGATGTGTTTTCTAAGGAGGCCTCCGAGGTGTTGCCCCCCCATAGAGATTACGATTGCGCTATCGATTTGGTGCCTGGTGCCAAGCTTCCTAAGGGTAGGATATTTAATCTTTCATGTCCTGAACGTGAAGCGATGAGGGTGTATATCCAAGAATGCCTGGCCAAGGGTTTCATTCGCCCCTCGACTTCTCCTGTAGGTGCTGGCTTCTTCTTCGTGGGGAAGAAGGATGGTGGTCTTAGGCCGTGCATTGATTATCGTAACCTGAATAAGGTCACCGTAAGGAACCAGTACCCACTTCCTTTGATTCCGGATCTTTTTAATCAGGTTCAGGGAGCCCAATGGTTTTCTAAGTTCGATCTACGGGGGGCATATAACCTTATCCGCATCAAAGAGGGGGATGAGTGGAAAACTGCGTTCAACACACCCGAGGGTCATTTCGAATACCTGGTCATGCCCTTTGGGTTGTGTAATGCCCCTGCTGTCTTCCAGAATTTTATTAATGAAATCCTGAGAGAGTACCTGGGTAATTTTCTTGTTGTGTACCTTGATGACATACTGGTGTTTTCCAAGGACTGGTCCTCCCACGTGGAGCATGTCAGGAAGGTGCTCCAGGTCCTTCGGGAGAATAATCTGTTTGCTAAGACTGAAAAATGTGTCTTTGGGGTACAGGAGATACCATTTTTAGGGCAAATCCTCACTCCTCATGAATTCCGCATGGACCCTGCCAAGGTTCAAGCTGTGGCGGAATGGGTCCAACCTGCCTCCCTTAAGGCGTTACAGTGTTTTTTAGGGTTCGCCAACTATTACAGGAGATTTATTGCCAACTTCTCGGTCGTCGCTAAGCCTCTTACGGACCTTACCCGCAAGGGTGCCGATGTCCTCCATTGGCCCCCTGAGGCCGTCCAGGCCTTTGAGACTCTCAAGAAGTGCTTTATCTCGGCCCCCGTGCTGATTCAGCCCAACCAAGAGGAGCCATTTATTGTGGAGGTTGACGCTTCCGAGGTGGGAGTGGGGGCCGTCTTGTCCCAGGGTACCAGCTCCCTCACCCATCTCCGCCCCTGTGCTTACTTCTCTAGGAAGTTTTCGCCCACGGAGAGTAACTATGATATTGGTAACCGCAAACTTCTAGCCATTAAATGGGCTTTTGAGGAGTGGCGGCACTTCCTGGAGGGGGCCAGACACCAGGTAACGGTCCTTACGGATCACAAGAATCTGGTTTTCCTAGAATCGGCCCGGAGGCTTAATCCTAGACAAGCTCGGTGGGCACTATTCTTTACCAGATTTAATTTCTTGGTTACCTATAGGGCTGGGTCCAAGAATATTAAGGCTGACGCTCTGTCACGTAGTTTCATGGCCAATCCTCCTTCCGAGAAGGATCCCGCTTGTATTTTACCCCCTGGTATAATCGTCTCTGCCACGGATTCTGATTTAGCTTCTGATATCGCGGCTGATCAGGATGCAGCTCCCGGGAACGTCCCTGGGGACAAACTGTTTGTTCCCCTGCAATACCGGCTGAGGGTACTCAGGGAAAACCATGACTCCGCTCTATCTGGTCATCCTGGCATCTTGGGCACCAAACACCTCATTACCAGAAACTATTGGTGGCCTGGGTTGCCTAAAGATGTTAGGGCTTACGTCGCCGCTTGTGAGGTTTGCGCTAGGTCCAAAACCCCTAGGTCCCAACCTGCGGGCCTACTACGTTCCTTGCCCATTCCCCAGAGACCTTGGACCCATATCTCCATGGATTTTATCACCGATTTGCCTCCATCTCAGGGCAAGTCGGTGGTGTGGGTGGTAGTCGACCGCTTCAGCAAGATGTGCCACTTTGTGCCCCTTAAGAAGCTACCTAACGCCAAGACGTTAGCTTCTTTGTTTGTGAAACACATCCTGCGTCTCCATGGGGCCCCAGTCAATATCGTTTCTGACAGAGGGGTACAATTTGTTTCCTTATTTTGGAGAGCTTTTTGTAAAAAGTTGGAGATTGATCTGTCCTTCTCCTCCGCCTTCCATCCCGAAACTAATGGCCAAACGGAAAGGACCAACCAATCCCTGGAACAATATTTAAGGTGTTTCATCTCTGACTGTCAATTCGATTGGGTCTCATTCCTTCCCCTTGCTGAATTTTCCCTGAATAACCGGGTCAGTAACTCGTCAGGGGTCTCCCCGTTTTTCTGTAATTTCGGGTTTAACCCAAGGTTCTCCTCCGTCTCCCCTGGTTGTTCCAATAATCCTGAGGTAGAGGAGGTTCATCGGGAACTGTGCACTGTCTGGGCCCAGGTTCAGAAGAACCTAGAGGCGTCCCAGAGCGCACAAAAGATTCAGGCGGATAGTAGACGTTCTGCTAACCCCCGGTTTGTCGTCGGGGATTTGGTCTGGTTGTCGTCCAGGAACTTGCGCCTTAAGGTCCCGTCCAGGAAGTTTGCTCCCCGATTTATTGGACCTTATAAGATCATTGAAGTCCTCAACACTGTATCCTTCCGTCTGGAGCTCCCCCCATCCTTTCGCATACATGACGTCTTCCATGCCTCCCTCCTTAAACGCTGCTCCCCGTCCTGGTCCCCCTCGAGGATACCTCCTATTCCCGTTCTCACCCCTGAGGGGGTGGAATTCGAGGTGGCCAAGATTATGGACAGTAGGATGGTCCAGGGCTCCCTCCAGTACCTGGTCCATTGGAGAGGATACGGGCCGGAGGAGAGGACTTGGGTACCTGCCCGTGATGTTCACGCTGGGGTATTGATCAGGAGGTTCCACCTCCTCTTCCCCACTAAACCGGGTCCCCTTAGTAAGGGTCCGGTGGCCCCTCATAAAAGGGGGAGTACTGTTAGGGATCTGCCAGGTACTTCATCTAGCTATACTCCTGGGATTAATCAATCCACACCTGAGGCCAGACCTGCTCGACTGACACCATCTCCCACCAACCAGGGTGGCAGGCTCAGGAGTGGGAGAGCCTATCGCGGCCTGGTCTCTCGGAGTTAGCTCCGCCCCCTGCCCTTTATTACCTGCCCTGTGCTCTCCCTCAGTGCTTGTAATTCTTTTGGATTCCTGGCCCCACTGCTGCTTGCTCCAGCCTGCTTCTGCCATGCTTCTGCCTTGCTGCAGTTCTGCTTGACCTGCTTGCTTGCCCTGGCTTGCTTCTGTCTCCGTGCCTGCTCGGGTGTACTCACTTCGTCCTGGTCCTGACTGTTCGTTCGCCGCCCCGTTTCCTCGTGGCGTTCCGTGGCTACTGCCCCTTCCCTTGCGTGTTCCCTGTTTGTCTTCCTGTGCACTTAGCCAGCGTAGGGACCGCCGCCCAGTTGTACCTCGTCGCCTAGGGCGGGTCGTTGCAAGTAGGCAGGGACAGGGCGGTGGGTAGATTAGGGCTCACTTTCCCTTCACCTCCTTCCTGCCATTACAATAACTTTTTTATTTGTTTTATTTGTTTTCTGCTAACGACGTAATTTTTGCGACGTTCATAGACAATGCAGGTTTCTTTTTTTTTTGTTTTTATACACACCTTTTTTGCTATTTTAGAATTTTTATTCATAAAGTTTGAAAATAATAGTAAAAAAATAAGCTTTTTTATGTTTCCGCTATTTCTTTTTTGGTAATAACATAGTTTTACCCTAAAATAGACCTTTTATTTGTGATCGTCATTGTCTACCGTAAATTTTAATATATTACATGTCTATATTAGGGTAATTGGGTCAGCGCTAGCATTACAAAAATGATTGGCGGGGGGAACGTTTTTTTTGGGGGTGGGTGTTTTATGTGTATTTATTAGAAAAAAAATTTTTGCACTTGACTTTACTATTTTTTTATTACTATGGTCTGTCCCTCAAAAGTAAAAAAAGACCTTTGGGGAACTTTATATATTTTTTTTCTTTCTTTTACACCATGCTTTTCCACTGTAACTGGAGCTGCACAGCAGAATATCTGCTGTTGAATATCACTATCGCTGGCGAAGAGGCCAGAGTTACCAAGATACGGACCCCTGAGGATGAGTATCTGAAACGCGTAGGGTCGTTTATTGTTTATGGAATGTTTGCATTGGGGACAGTCATATTGTGTTACACCCAGCACTAGGAGATCCGATTTATTCGGACACCTGTGCTTTATTTTGGGGATTGTACTGCTGATGTGCCCTGGATATATGCTGATTCCAGACAAAATATCGTTACAAACACTGAAATATATGCAACATAATGACTCAGTGTTTTCTGTTTAATACATTTTTTAATAATCACGGTGGGGCTTATGTCACAGTGGTGTGTTACCCCTGTTTTTAACAAGTTACTATTAAAAGGTATTTTTTACTCTATTGTTACTTCAGTGAACCTTATAAATTTTTCATATTGTGGGAGCACAATTAGATTTTTATCAAACTATACAGTGAAATTGCAGCAGTCACATGGGATGAAACGTCATGACAGGAGGCCGGGCTGCGCTAAGAATAGAGGATTGCGTCACCAGGACTATGGCCGGGGCAAGTTTAAACTTTTTTATAAATTAAAAAAGTACCTTTTTTTTCTCATTTGTGATTTTTGCGGCAGAACCGCAGCATTTCCGCAACAGAGGAGCAGCGATTCCACAGAATACATTGACATGCTGCGGCTTAAAAAGCCACACTGCAGGTCCATTATTTTTGCAGCGTGTGGATGAGATTTGTTCAAATCTCATCCACTCTGCTGCTACTGTAATACGCTGCGGATTTTCCACAATAAAATGTGTTGCATAAAATCTGCAGTGTTCATGCCTAGTGTGTTCCTACCCTAAGGTCGGATTTACACAAGCGTGTGCTTTTTGCACGCGCAAAAAACGTGGCGTTTTGCGCATGCAAAAGGTCCATAACAGCTCCGTGTGTCAGCAGCGTATGATGCGTGGTTGCGTGATTTTCGCGCAGCCGCCATCATTATGACACTCTGTTTGTATGTTTGTAGCAGGTTGGGGCTTTTCTGTTTTCATTCATAGTTTATACTGCTGCGGAAGTACTGGGCGTGATTTTCACGCACCCATTGACTTCAATGGGTGCGTGATGCTCGAACAATACACAAATATGGGACATGTCGTGAGTTTTACGCAGCGGACTCACGCTGCATGAAACTCACGGACAGTCGGCACGGCCCCGTAGAGTAACATAGGTCCGTGCGAGGCGCGTGAAAATCACGCACGTTGCACGGACGTATTACACATTCGTCTGAATAAGCCCTAACAATAAGGCCCAGTTCACAGAGTTTTTGGGCCTTGATATTGACTCGGACACTGCGTCAGAATCAGCACCAAAAAACTTCCAAAACCGCCTCCCATTGATTTAATCTGAAATCAATGGGAGCCAGTAGCGGAAAAAAGAAAAAGCAGCACGTCCTTTCTTGCCGCGGTTCTGCCACTGACCTCCCATCAAAATCAATTGGAGGCAGAAAATGCATTTTTCGTTGCGTTTTTTGTCTGCTGTCCTCAATCGCCGCCGGCAAAAAACGCAGCAAAAAACGCGGCAAGATACTGTGGGCAGGTCAAAATCTGCCTCAAAATTCTTTAAGGAATTTTGAGGCAGATTTTTTCGGCCTGCAAAATACTCTGTGTGAACAGGGCCATACATCATCAGCACTTTGAGACATTTTACTCACTGTGTCAGAAGAGCTGCTCCCACTCCAGTCCTCGTCAGGCGATGTCTTCGGTCCAGATGTCGTCCTTCACCTCCAGGCTCCAGAAAATTGATCGACGAACTCCTGCCGCCGCGCAACAACTGGACTCCTCCCCCTCTCCTTACGTAGCTACGCTCTTGAGGGAGGCAGAGGTGGAGAAGGAGGAGGCGGGCCAGCAGGTAAGTAGTCTGTGCGCCGGGGATGTTCGGGGATGTTCTTGTGGTGCAGGCACGAGCAGGTTGCGCGCCGGCACGCCCGGTCATTCGCGCGCGCGCGCCTGCGAACCTTTGTGCGCGCGCTTGTGCGGTCGAGCGTGCGCGCTTGTGCGGGTGAGCGCGTGCGCTTGTGCGGTCGAGCGCGCACGGGTGCGCGTTTGCGGTGGAGCGCGCGCGGATGTGCGTTTGCGGTGGAGCGCGCGCGCGCAAGCGGGCGGTGTTTTACGAGAGGGGGGCCCGCAGCTCACGTCGGTGTTTTACGAGAGGGGGGCCCGCAGCTCACAACATTGTTTTGTTGAAAAGAACTGGCCCCATTGCAGGGGCCTCTTTTTTTCTACCAAAGGCAAGTCGCGGCAGTTGCCGGGCCCCCCTTTCAATTAAGTTTGGCCGGGCCCCCTACAGTAGTACCCCTAATACCCCCCTGATGGCGGCCCTTCCTACACACATATATACACGCACACACAAACAAACAACCATACACAAACACACACATATATACACAAACACAACAAGATATACACACACACACATAAACAAACAAACACACACACACATATACACGAACTCACACATATACAAACAAAAACACACATATCCAAACACACACACACACACATACACAAACACATACACTGTTTATTTTAAATGCTGCTGGGGAACCCGCTCGATCCACTATATAAGGCTGCGCTACAGTGCAGCATTTAAAAGAAACAGGATCCTGACCTGTCCATAGAGTTTAAGGCAGCACAGAGTATTTCAGGAGATGAGCGTGCAGATTCAGTGCTGCTGTGAACTCTGCTCTTACCATTACGTAGCTCTCAGTCTGTTACCTCTCCTCCACTCCTGTCCTCAAGAACACCTTCATATGATTGGCAAGTCACCACGTAATGGTAAGACCAGAGTTCACAGCAGAACAGAGTATTTCAGGAAATGAGCGTGCGGATCTTGTGCGGGGTGGTGACTTGTCAATCATGTGAAGGTGTTATTGAGGACAGGAGTGGAGGAGAGGTAACAGACTGAGCTACGTAATGGTAAGAGCAGAGTTCACAGCAGCACAGAATCTGCACGCTCCTCTCCTGAAATATTCTGTGCTGCTGTGAACTCTGCTCTTACCGTTATGTGGTGACTTGCCAATCATGAAGGTGTTATTGAGGACAGTAGTTGTTGCCCCAAATTACGTCCGAAAATAGCGCCTCAATAGCGTTGACAAACATCTGCCCATTGAAAGCAATGGGCAGACGTTTGTCTGTTCACAGAAGGCGTATATTTAAGCGCCGCTGTCAAATGACGGCGCGTAAATAGACGCCCGCGTCAAAGAAGTGACCTGTCACTTCTTTGGCCGTAATTGGAGCCGTTATTCATTGACTCCAATGAATAGCAGAGCCAATTACGTCCGTAATGGAAGCGCCGTTCAAGCGCCTGCACATGCCGTTACGGCTGAAATTACGGGGATGTTTTCAGGCGGAAACATCCCGGTAATTTCAGCCGTTACGGACGCTGTCGTGTGAACATACCCTTATAATGACAGCACGGCTCGCAAAAGCGGCCGGCTGCCCGTGGCCGGCCGTGCCCGGCCGTGCTCGTAATTACGAGTCGTAATTACGAGCACGGCCCGTAAAATAAAAAAATAGAACATGTTCTATCTTTTTAATGGCAAGAAAACGGGAAGGTACCCGTGGCTAACAGAAGTCTATGGGCCCGCTATTTCGGGTCGTAATTACGACCCGTAATAACGGGTGTTTTTACGGTCGTGTGCATGAGGCCCCGTAATGACGGGTGGCTACATGTGTGCACCCGTCATTACAGCAGCGTTGCTAGGCGACGTCAGTAAATAGTCACTGTCCAGGGTGCTGAAAGAGTTAACTGATCGGCAGTAACTGTTTCAGCACCCTGGACAGTGACTACCGATCACAATATAGAGTAACCTGTAAAAAAAAAAGACCTTCATACTTACCGGGAACTCCCTTCTTCCTCCAGTCCGGTCTCCTGGCCGTTGCCTTGGTGACGCGTCCCTCTCGACATCCGGCCCGACATTCCTTGATGACGATGCAGCCCATGTGAGCGCTGCAGCCAATCACAGGCTGCAGAGGCGTCTGCAGCCAATCACAGGCTGCAGAGGCCTCTGCAGCCAATCACAGGCTGCCGCGTCAGAAAAGAAGGTCGGACTGGAGGAAGAAGAGGAGGTACGTATGAAATGCTTTTTATTTTATTTTTAATCAGCAGCCTCTTTTCTCTATCAGTGATTGATAGAGACAAGTGGCTGCCGATTTGTATAATATTTTTGACCGGGTTCAGTCAAAACGGGTTCGGCCGAACCCGGTGAAGTTCGGATTTGCTGCGAACCGAACTTTTCCGGAAGTTCGGACCGAAACCGGGTTCGGTTGTCCCGCTTCGCTCATCTCTAATTACAATGATCCAAATAGCCCTAAGACACAATACGATCCATGAGTTTAATTAAAAAACTAATAATTAAATGTTTATGACACTTAAATCCAATGTGCATAATAATTTGGAACACGGTGTATAGGAACCATCACATAGTCTGATCATGCCCCGGTGTCCATTTCTCTGGCAGTTAAGTTTATCACCTTCCCCAGCTCAATGGAAGCTAAATGATTATATTCTCCACCATCCCGATTATGCAGAATTTTTGAAAACAGAGTTGTCTCATTATTTCTCCACTAATTCAGTCTCAGTCACATGTCCACATGTTGTGTGGAACGCTCATAAGGCATTTATCAGAGGTTTAGTTATTAATGCCTGTTCACAGGTCAAAAAGAAACGTGAACGAGACATCACTGTTTGTTCTGTACCCTTATATGAGCGTTTAGCCATTTACTGCTACCCTTTGAGGACATACCCTCTCGCTTGTGAATAGATTTTTGTTTATTATTGTTTGTAGTTACATTTACATAGCAATCACTTGGCTATGGTATCTATATGCAATATGTACTGTTTGATTCCCTATGTTTACTGAGACAGGGTATATCTTTCCCTTAACATTATGATCATGCCACCTTCATTTTTATTAGTGCATTGAGCATTATGCACTGTTGTGGTATTGATTGTTCTGCCTATGTGGCCGTTATAGAGTTCAAATCCTGTTTGGATACTCTGTATATTTTATATTCCCTCATTGTGTCATTTATCTCAATAAAATGTATATTTTTCTATTTTTCATATTATGAATAGTGTGTGACTCCTGTTTCTCAGTTTCAAATATATATATATATATATATATATATATATATATATATATATATATATATATATATATATATATATATATGTTGGAGTTTCTATTTTGTTGCAATTTGATCAAATTTGGAGGTGTGTCATCACCTAGCCAATGACTCGTCCTGTAAAACGTGTGTTTACTATAGTGATTGTAACAGGCATTTTTAATAATATCCTTATCAATATAAGGTATCAATTTAGAATGTATTTTTTTCAAGTGTGTACATACCACTTGACTATGCAGGATAGCATCTTCAAGTCCTATAGAAAAAGTTTCAGAACAAACTACACAAAAGATAAACATCCATCAAAAAAGTACACAGCTCTATTGTTTTCTAAAGTGCAAAATGACCTTGTAAGCTGCGTGCTTCGAGCCCAACTTAACCAGAGATCTAAATTCTTTGTACTGCATGTGTATGGCTTCAGTATGTCTGAGTCAGGACAAATTAGTTATTAGGCTTAGAACAATGCCACAGAATAAACATACTGTATAAACAGACAACAAGGCGGCACTGTGACAAAACTGCAGTTATACTCCCAGTTTGGTACTCAGCTTCCAAGGGTTGTCTCCAATCCCATTCAGTAACTTATGTATAAACAAGTGCCCCATAAGGGTCAGTTCACATTTTGCGTAAATACTGTGTTTTTTTTTTGAATAGAGTTAATTGCGCCGCTGCAGCCAATCACAGGCTGCAGCGGTCTCCTGGCCTGGGATAAGACTTCATCCCAATAGGCCGGTCTGCTAGCAGACCAGCTAAGTACTGCAGTTTTCCGCAGTGGACATTCTAGGCGAAAAACTGAACCACAGTTTAGTGCGGTTTTTCGCCTGGAATTCCCTGCGGCGCACAGGGTGGATAAGCGGTGTGCTTTTATGCAGTGTATCCGCCCTGTGTGAACTCAGCCTAACAGTTCAGAAATATAATACAGTGAGTTCAAATAAAAATATATAGACAAAATGTCTCCCCCTCCCCCTGCAGATGGATGGATGGATGGATGGATGGATAGATAGATAGATAGATAGATAGATAGATAGATAGATAGATAGATAGATAGATAGATAGATAGATAGATAGATAGATAGATAGATAGATAGATAGATAGATAGATAGATAGATAGATATGAGATAGATAGATAGATAGATAGATAGATAGATAGATAGATAGATAGATAGATAGATAGATAGATAGATAGATAGATAGATAGATAGATAGATAGATAGATAGATTCCAAATGTTATAGCATTCAATTGTAAAAATATTTATTTTCATATAACATGTCTTATCAAATATGATTTTAATACACATCAATGAAGTTCCCCTTTTGGGATAACGTATCCATATTGTAAATTGTAAGGATTTTAGATGTCACCAGGAAGGTCTGAGACCCTATAAATGCAATAATGCATTTATACAGGTTATGGCATTCCAAAATGGCGTTAAATATTCTTAAAAATTTATAAAAGGTGTCTCCTGCCCACCATATAAAAGGTCTCCAGCGGCTGTATTTCTATGTTCTGCATCAGCTGGGGCAAAGTACTGTATAGTATACATTGCAGCTGCTGAAGTACGTCTTCTTAAAAATATGAGGCAGCACTACATGTCGATCAGTGGTTGTCACAGAAGAAGGGACTTCATTCAGGAGCAATCTGTGACCAGACTCTGGCATCACGATGTAATGTATTGCCACCCTGCTTCCCCCCTTGTATATAGTTCCACCCTGCTAGCCCCTTGTATATAGTGCCACCCTGCGCCCCCGTGTATATAGTGCCACCCTGCTCCCCCTTGTATACAGTGCCACCCTGCTTCCCCTTTTTATATAGTGCCACCCTGCTCCCCCTCTTGTATATAGTGCCACCCTGCCATTTTAAAAGTTGATTTTATAGATTTTGCTGCATCTGAAAAAAACATACATTTGGAAATATTGTCAGGTCATTTATCACTGCATGGTGGTGGTTCAAGCGGTTAAAACTACCAGACAGGTTCCCATTAAATATACAATGAATTGACAATAATTGTATCAGCCGTGCAATTTTGTTATTATAAATATATACTATATAAATACAGCTCTGACATATATATGGCACGAGAGCCAAGCTTAATTCATATATACAGCACCAGAACAAACCTCAGTACATAAATACAGCACTAGAACTAAGCTCAGAGTAGCGTCCAAGGCCACGGGCCGTCGGGTTTACTCACCTCCCGATGCCCGCAGCCATGGATCCGTGAGCGCTGGCCCCCATCTCCTTCCTAGGAGACGCCAGCGCTCACTTCCGATCTGGTCTACTGTGTCCTGTAGGGTGCGCGCGCACGCTCGTGCCCAGCCTTAAATGGAAATCATAATCATGAACTGCCCATGATTTCCTGGTCTATAAGAAGGCCCCAGCCCTTCTGATACTTGCCTGAGCGTTGTTAGTTATCCCAAGTCTGTTTTGCAAATTGTTCCTTAGTGTTTCCCGTTCCAGTTGTTACCCGTGCCCTGTTACCTGTTCCTGTATCCTGTGCAGTTCTTGTTCTTGTGCCTACTAGTGTCGGAGTCGTGCCACGTCCTGTGTCATCTGCCACTTATATCCGAACTGTTTGATCGCATATGAGGAGCCAAATTTTTTTCTAAACTAGACCTGTGGGTTGCTTCTAACCTAGTTCTGATTCGCTGGGGTGACGAATGGAAGACGGCATTTAACACCCGGGCCGGGCACTACGAATACCTAGTTATGCCCTTCGGACTGTGTAACGCTCCCGCAGTGTTTCAGGAGTTTGTTAATGATATCTTCCGAGATCTCCTCTATGTCTGTGTTGGTGTTTATCTCGATGATATTTTGATTTTCTCCCCAGATTCGACGACTCATCAGAGGCATGTCCGTCAAGTTCTACTACGATTAAGGGAGAATCGTTTATATGCCAAGCTGGAGAAGTGCATCTTTCAGAGGAGTTCTCTGCCCTACCTGTGCTACATCATCTCGGATCAAGGTCTCAAGATGGATCCTGAGAAAGTGAGAGCTGTCCTGGTGTGGCCACGTCCTCAAGGCCTAAGGGCCATACAGCGGTTCCTGGGATTCACCAATTTCTACCGGCAGTTTATTCCAAACTTCCCATCTCTGACGGCTCCCATCTCTACCCTTACCAAGAAAGGTGTGAACGCCAAGGTGTGGACTCCAGAGGCAGAGTTCGCATTTATTAGCCTCAAGACAGCCTTCACTTCTTCTTCGATCCTCCATCATCCTGACGTATCTCGGCAGTTCTCACTGGAAGTGGACGCTTCCTCTGTTGGTGCTGGTGCACTTCTGTTCTAGAGGAGCTCCAAAGGAAAGGCAGTAGTATGTGTCTACTATTCTAGACTTTTTCTTCTGCTGAGCGCAATTACTCTATTGGAGATCGGGAGCTACTGACCATCAAAATGGCTCTGGAGGAGTGGAGACATCTTCTAGAGGGCGCAGCTCACCCCATCCTGATCTTCACCAACTACAAGAACCTTACCTACCTTGAGTCTGCTCAATGACTGAATCCCCGTCAAGCCAGGTGGTCACCCATTTCCAGTTTGTGCTCCACTACCATCCCGCGGACAAGAATGTGAGTGCCGATGCCCTGTCCAGATCGTTTGAGACAGAAGACACGGTGGAGTCCCTTCAGACTATCATAGACCCATCCTGCATTATCACTGCTAATCCTCTGCAGGTTAGAGACATCCCTCCGGGGAGGACTTTGGTTCGGTTGGCAGACAGGAGAAGAATTCTCCGCTGGGGACACAGTTCGAAACTAGCTGGGCACGCTGGTGTCTGTAAAACCCGAGACCTGATTGCTCGTCACTTCTGGTGGCCCACGCTACCTAAAGATGTTCTGGACTTTGTCTCTTCTTGCACGGTGTGTGCTTCCAACAAAATTACTCACTCCAAGCCTGCCGGCCTGCTTCAACCTCTGCCTGTACCCAACGCCGCCTGGCAGCACATTGCGATGGACTTTGTCACAGACCTTCCCCCCTCAGCAAGATAAAACACTGTCTGGGTGGTGGTGGACCGGTTCTCTAAGATGGCACATTTTATCCTGCTGACCGGCCTACCTTCTGCTCCCCAACTGGTGAGTCTCTTCAATACATCTTTCGCTTACATGGCTTGCCTCTTCACATTGTGTCCGACCGGGGGGTTCAGTTTACTTCAAAGTTCTGGACAGCCCTCCGTAAACTCCTGGATGTGAGATTGGACTTTTCCTCAGCCTAGTTGAGACGAACAACCAGATCACGGAGAATTATCTCCGCCACTTCATCTCTTCACAGCATGATAACTGGGTACAGCTTCTTCCATGGGCCGAGTTGTCATACAACAACCACAGAAGTGAGTCCACCACTTCCACTCCATTTCACATTGTCTACAGTCAACATCCTAGAGTACCTCTTCCAGTGTCGACCACATCTCAGGTACCCGCTGCTGACTCTGCATATGGGGACTTTCTGCAAATCTGGCAACAGACCCGATCCTCTATTTTGCTGGCAATCGATCGCATGAAGCGAAAAGCAGATACAAGAAGTATACAAGAAGTATCTTCCGGGTACCAAAGTCTGGCTGTCCCCTCTGAACATTCGTTTGAGGGTGCCTTCATACAAGTTTGCTCGCAGGTTCCTTGGTCCTTTCGAGATTCTGCAACAGATAAACCCTGTTTCCTATAAGCTGCGGCTGCCTCCTACCCTCAGAATCCCCAACTGCTTTCATGTGTCCCTCCTGAAGCCTGTGGTCCTGAACCGCTACAGCAAGACTTCTAGTTCCACAGTTTCTCCCAGCGGTTCTTCTCATGTATTCGAGGTGAGGGAGATCCTGGACTGCAAAAGGGTAGGAGGAAAGACTTTCTATTTGGTGGACTGGAGAGGGTTTGGTCCTGAGGAGAGGTCCTAGGAGCCAGAAGAGAACCTCAGTGCTCCTGCTCTTATTAAAAAATTCCTCTCTCGCTCTGGCCCCAAGAGGAGGGGGCGTAAGAGGGGGGATACTGTAGCACCCATGGCCACGGGCCATTGGGTTTACTCACCTCCCGACGCCCGCAGCCATGGATCCGTGAGAACTGGTCCCCATCTCCTTCCTAGGAGACGGCAGCGCTCACTTCCACTCACTTCCACCCTGCTGTGTCCTGTAGGGTGCGCGCGCACGCGCGTGCCTAGCCTTAAATGGCCAGCGCGCGCACAAGAAGAAATCATCATCATCAACTGCCCATGATTTCCTGGTCTATAAGAAGGCCTCAGCCCTTCTGATCCTTGCCTGAGCATTGTTAGTTATCCCAAGTCTGTCTTGCAAATGGTCCCTTAGTGTTTCCCATTCCAGTTGTTACCCGTGTCCTGTTACCTGTTCCTGTATCCCGTGCTGTTCTTGTTCCTGTGCCTACTAGTGTCGGAGTCGTGGCACGTCCTGTGTAATCTGCCACATCTGGCGCAACCTGCGGCATCTATGTAATCCGCCACGTTTTGTGTTATCTGCCATGTCCAGAGGTATTCACCACGTCTGGCACAACCTGCAGGATCTGTGTCATCCGGTCACGTTTGCCGTTACTTGCTGCACGCATCTCCATCTGTGCCAGAGCTGCGGCCACTGTCTGGACTATCCAGGTACCCTTGTGCGGTACATTGTATTACTGGGGTTCCCTGTTGTTTGGCCAGCTGCCTCCCCGCTACGGCGGTACAGCCTAGTGGGTCCACTAACCCGCAACGTGACACTCAGTACATAAATACAGTACCAGAATAAAGCTCAGTACATATATACACAACACCAGTACCAAGCTCATTACATATACACAGCACCAAAACAAAGCTCAGTACATAAATACAGCACTAGAACCAAGCTCTGACATGTATACAGTACCATAACCAAGCTCAGTACATAAATACAGCACCAGAACAAACTCAGTACATAAATACAGCACCAGAACAAAGCTCAGTACTTATATACAGCACCAGAACAAAGCTCAATACATATATACAACCCCAGAACAAAGCTCAGTACATATATACAGCACCAAAACCAAGCTAATTACATATATACAGCACCAGAACCAAGCTCAGTACATAAATACAGCACCAGAACAAACTCAGTACATAAATACAGCACCAGAACCAAGCTCAGTACATATATACAGCACCAGAACAAATCTCAATACATATATACAACCCCAGAACAAAGCTCAGTACATATATACAGCACCAGAACAAAACTAATTACATATATACAGCACCGGAACCAAGCTCAGTACATAAATACAGCACCAGAACAAAGCTCAGTCAATACATACACCCCAGAACCAAGCTAAGTACATATATACAGCACCAGAACCAAGCTCAATACATATATACAGTACCAGAATAAATACAGCTCAATTTAGTGCAACCCCTGCCATATGGGTTTGTAAGGGGTAAAACTACAGCTTCCAGCATGGCCCCAACAATGGTAAGGATATGATGGGAGATGCTGTTTCACAAAAAAAAAATCATATCATAATCAATTCACCCATCGTCTTGCTGCAGATCATACAGTGACTACATTACTGATTACAGGTAGAATAAATATTTACATAAAGCGACTCACCGGTGACGTCTCAGATTCTAGTTATTTTTCTCTTTTCTACTCCATCCGGTCCAGACCTCTATGATGACTTCTCCCGGCCACAATCCATTTCTACAGTTTTTCACTCAGATATCTTCAGCTTCACAATTTTAAAACATTTCTGCACCTATAAACGGAGATATAATTCTCAACACCTCTAAACAAAATATCACCATACACTGCACCTCTAATTATAATAGCGCCATACACTGCGTTCCTGATTATAAGAGTACCATATACTGTGTCCAACACACACACACACACACACACACACACACACTGTACCCCCTGTGGATAGTGCCCCCATAGCCCCCTGTAGATAGTGACCCCCATAGAGCCTCTGTAGATAGTGCCCTACATAGAAGCCCCTGTAGATAGTGCCCCACATAAAGCCCCCTGTAGATACTGCCCACATATTGGCTGCAAGCCAATAGTGCTTACCACTGAGCCACATTTTAAACACACATGCACTTAACTTTTATGTAGGATATTTGTGAGTCTTCACACAGCGTTTCTCCTGCTCACAGCCCGACACAGAGCCCGCCGACAGTCTCCCCTCCCCATGTCCCGACTGCTAGCAGCAGGAGGAGAGATGTGCAGAGCATGGAAGGGGGGCTGGAGGGGGAGCTTCTAAAGCAGCACAGACCACGGCTGCTAAGTAGGACAGAAGCTCCCCTCGCCTCATGACAGGTGCAGTCCTTGCACCGGGGCTCCCTACGGTGCTAGCGACACCACCGGGCATGAGGCTGATCGACCACTGCCTATATGACCCTATAAATCCCTCCGCTTGAGTCAATAGCGTATATATATATATATATATATATATATATATATATATATAAATAGTATAGGTGAAAATATGCATTAATGTTAAATCATATTGAATAGCAATAAGACAAACATAGGAAAAAAGGGGGAAGGAAAGCAGGGGAAAGGGAAGAAAAGGAAGGGAAGATGGGAGACAATGAATCAACTGCTTTAAAGTGCATGGTGAAACAGAGTATAGAATGTGAAACCAGAAGATTCCCTTAATATCGAAGTTAATATATATATGAGAATTTTCATTGATCAAATCGTCAATCTAGGCCTAGGGGAGAAAATCAAGAAGGTATACTAAGAGAGCATTAACTGCAAAAGGAGACATATCCTTATATAAATAAAATAAATAAAAAGAGGAAAAAAGGAATAAAAATAAAAAGCTGCAGCCAGTTGCTGGGAGAGCCAAATGAGTAAATGCATAGGAAACACTGATGAAGAATAGTCATAGGAGTACAGGATAATCGTAGGAAAGAAGCAAAACTATTATATTCATTTAAACCCATAGGAGTTATTGTGTCCAACTTGTGGATCCACATCGACTCACGTTTGGCTAATAGTTTTTTCCAATCCCCTCTTCGTGTGCTGGTAAAGGTCCAATCAAATCCCCAAGCTTGAAAGAGAGAGAGCTGTCACAATTGTGGAACATATTGAAATTTGCTGCCTCAATGTCAAGAACGTGTTCTCTGATTCTTTGTCTCAGTTGTCGTGATGTCATGCCCACATAGATCTTATCAGATGGGAAAACTGCAAAATAGATAACACCAGTTGTGGCGCAGTTGATGTGATGGGTAACAACATCTAAAGCAACCCCATTTTGGGCCACGTGATTCACTTGGAAGCGAGACCAGCACGGTCAGCTTTGTGTGGCAACGGGGGCCCTGTGGGCCCCCAGGCTTAAGGGCCTGGTCACAGTTGCGAGCGGTTTGACCCCTATAGCTACGCCACTGCCTGGGACACTGCTCTGCTTCTGACAACACTGTCCATATATGGACAGTGATGTCAGGAGCTTTCCTAGAGACGAAATCCAGGAGCAGAGCCGCTTCTAGCACTCTGCCTGGGACTCCTTCTCTCCTCCTGACATCACTGTCCATAGTGATGCCGTGACAACGGCAACGTCAGCGCCCGGCGGCTGAATGGGACCCCCAAGTGTAGTGGGCCCCGGAACTTGCCAGGGTTTGCCAGGTGCTGACACTGGCCCTGCACACACACACACACACACACACACACACACACATATATATATATATATATATATATATATATATATATATATATATATATAAAATCCCACAGCACACCGATATAATCAAAAGAGTAGTTTATTCAGCCAAAACAGCCGCAACGTTTCTGTCCGACCTTTTTCATGTTTGAAAAAGGTCCCATAGTAGAACAGAAATGTAGCGGCTGTGTTGGCTGAATAAACCACTCTTTTGATTATATCGATGTGAGGTAAGATTTCTTCAAGTGCCGCATCTGAGTGGTTTGGGAGGGAAGGGGCCGCATCAGAGCGGTGTTCGCGGGGATCTCCTGAAGTCCGGGCTGCTGGTAACAGCCTCGGGCTTCAGGGCTAGAGCGCGATCAAGCCAATTTAACTCGTTAAATGCCGCGGTCATTACCGACCGCAGCATTTAAATCGTTAGAAAGAGGGGGGCGGCCCCCTCTAACAGCTCATCGCGCCTCCCGCAACGCAATCGCGGGGGGGGGCGATGGTTGCTATGGCTGCCTGGGGGCCTAATGAAGACCCCCAGGTCCGCCATCTTTGTACACCTATTAATAGATGCCTGTCAGAATCACGATATACTGCAATACATTAGTATTGCAGTATATCGTGCAAGCGATCCAATGATCGTTGGTTGAAGTCCCCTATGGGGACTAATAAAAAAAGTAAAAATGAGTTAAATAAAGTTGTTTTTTTTGTGTAAAAAAAAATAAAAATATTCAAAGTTCAAAAAACCCCCCTATTCCCATTTCCCCCCTAGAGCACAGTAAAAAATTAAATAAATAAACATAATTGGTATCACCGCGTCCGTAAAAGTCTGAACTATTACAATATATCATTATTTAAACCGCACAGTGAACGCCATTAAAAAAAAAAAATTGTAATCGCCAGAATGTCTATTTTTTGGTCACCTAATCTACCACAAAAAATGAAATAAAAAGTGATCAAACCATCGCATGTACACCAAAATTGTATTATTAAAAACTACAGCTTATCCCGCAAATAATAAGCCCTTATACCACTTAATCGATGGAAAAATAAAAAAGTAATGGCTCTCGGAATTGGGCGACACAAAATAAATTTTCTTTTTTACACTTAGGTTTTTACTTGTAAAAGTAGTAAAATATAGAAAAAACAATATATATTTGGTATTGCCGTAATCGTATTAACCCGCAGAATAAAGTTAACATGTATTTTTAATTGCACAGTGAATTCCGTAAAAATGGCACGCAAAAAACCATGGAGGAATTGCTGTTTTTTTCATTTTCTACCCCACAAATATTTTTTTTCCCGTTTCCTAGTACATGATATGGCAAAATAAATAGTGCTACATAAAACCACAACTTGTCCTGCAAAAATTAAGCCCTCATAGTACTATATTGACAGAAAAATAAAGACGTTATGGCTTCTGGAAGGTGGGGAGGAAAAAACGAAAATTAAAATCTGAAAGTTAAAACACCTTCGGTATTAAGGGGTTAATTAATTTAATGTTTTAATTATTTGCTTATATCCAATTTATGTATTTGTTGTTGTTTGGTACAGTAAGATTACAGTGCATGGGAATGTAGTATGACTTGAATTTGGTCGTGACTAAGGCTTTGTTCACATCTGCGTCAGGGCTTCGTTCCGACGTCCTGTCAGAGCTTTCCGTCAGAACGGAAACGAAAAACAGTCATGTTTTCTTCACATATGTCCATGCTGCTCCTTGCATCTGCCATGTATAGAAGCCAAAAGAGAGTGTTTAAGACCCACACAACTAATAGCATTGGATGAGACTCACAAGGTCCCTGTATCATTCGCCAAGGACCATTTTACTAAAAAAGGGACAGACATACTGAAACATGCACCTACAGTGTGAGAAGTCAGTTTTTCTGCTTCTGCACTAAAGCCAGTCTGATGGGCCAACATTAAGATCTGGTCCCTATTGAGGTCGGCTAGTAAATTGCAATTTACTGTTTGGCCTCCACTAATTTTAATTTTTACTTCTGGTTGAAGGTACATTGGAATAATTGACTAAATCAATTTGCATGTTGGTAAAAAAAAAAAAAGGGACAGTCTTATCTTAATGTACAGTAAATGCATAAATAGTGTAATAAGTCTTCCAACTTTTACTGTTTTTCTTTATTTGTATTTTTAGATAGACCCTAAACAAGAACTCTACTAGACTCATGTTGAATCAGATGCCTGCAGGTTTGCAATGATGTGGACGTATGGAGGGATTTACATGGATACTGACGTCATTTCAATTCGACCCATTCCTGAAGATCATTTGCTTGCTGATGAAACCTTTACAACTACTTAACCTCCCACTCCCATCTCCAAGATTTTTCTCGTGTTGCACCCGTCCTCTGGAATGCGCTACCCCAGACAATCAGATTAATTCCCAATATCCACAGTTTTAAACGTGCTCTGAAAACACATCTTTTTAGACAGGCCTATAACATTTCCTAATCTGACTCCTTGCCATGGCCCTCCTTTTAGATTAGTCATCAGAATAATATTCCCTCACACTCCTTCTCTTCATCTCTGTCATACACGGATACTGGCTGGTGACCGGCTCATGCAGCTTTATGTGTACCACCCATGTGTATAAAAAATGGCTGGACTATTGTACAGAACAAACACATTTACACTTTGTGTCTCCCTTATTTCCTCATAGATTGTAAGCTCTTGCGAGCAGAGTCCACACTCCTCACTCTTCTCATGTTCCCTCTAAGTGTTGCGTAATATTTTGGCGCTATATAAATAAAGATTATTATTATTATCATTATTATTATTAAGTGTGCAAATGTCTCTTACTTTCATCCTAACCGACTCTATCCCATTTTGTATCCATCCTAGAAAAGGTATTTTCAAGTGTGGAACAAATTGCGAACTTTAATAATTTTTACGCTCTTCATCTGTAGAACTTTATGAATAAAGAAAAAAAAAGTAGGAGTAACACCCTGGTGAAACATCTTTAGAAACAATACTGCACCTTCCCCTATGATGCAATTCTGAACAGTAAAACAACTTACTATTAGCCAGGATTATCCTAAAATAACCATATTGAGGTGAAAAAATCTTCAACTGGGTCAAAGACATAAGTGTTTGTACCAGAAGACTAAAGTGGCATAAATTATATCAAATCAAAGATAAAAAGTAATGCCAACAACTGGGAATAACTTTGGTAGAATTACCACATGTAAGAGATCTGGCTGATGTGTTACCTTCTGTCACGGTGCGGGGTGTGGACCCACTGGGCCGTACCGTGTCGTCGGGTAGCAGCTGGTCAACAAGGTACAAAACATTGTCTATAGTTCGGAACGGGTACCTGAGGCAATGTAGACAGTAGCGGAGACACGACTTGACTTTCACAGCAGGTGGCACCGTGGGTGCAGCGGAAGACACGACTTGACTTTCTCAGTAGATACGATAGCACGGAATACAGGGTACAGGCAGCAGGAACTGTAACATTGGGAACTGGAAAACACTGGGAAACCATTTGCAAGACAAACTTAGGTATACAACAATGCTCAGGCGAGGAACAAGTGGGCAGAGCCCCTTTTTATAGTCCAGCAGCCATTTGGGCTAATTATTGATGGGTGACAGCTGGACGCCTACTGGTCCTTTAAGGCAGTGCAAGTTTGGGCGCGCGCGTCCTGGGGGAAACAGTCCGAGGACCCGGAAGTGAGTGCCGGCGTCTCCCTGGAGGGAGTGGAGGCCGCGAAGACAGATGTCCATGGCCGGGGCCATCAGAGGGTAAGTCTGAACGACTGCCCCTGGCCATAGACGTTACACCTTCTAATGAGAAAGCAAGGGGGGGGGGGAAGGTCCCTTTAACACATGCAGACCAAAAAGCTAGAAAATGCCTATTTTTGGAGACCTGTCAGTAATTGATGTTTTTCAAAATCGTGTTACAAAGGAATTAATGGAGATAGATATCTCTACAAGACCCTCTAATTTGATGAAACAGGAAAATTATGCATTGTTGTCCCTGGAGAAAGATGAAAACGTCATAAAAGCCTTTGACAAGGGGGAACTGTGGTGGTACTCAACAGAAAAAATGACACAGACGTGTCTCAATATCTTGAATGATCAGGACAGTTATGAGGTCCTCACAGAATATCCTACGAGGAAATATAAGGAAGAACTCCTACACATTTTGGAGAATGCAAGGGGAAAACTTGATTGATGAAAACAAATATAGATTTATAGCAGTGGAAAGGCCTCAGACCCTCACGTTTTTTGCCCTTCCCAAGATACACTGCCTGGAGGCGATGTCTGGTCATATTCCCGTCCCTTGTGTGAAGGAACTACGGGAGCAAGTGACTGCACAGCGTGATCTTGCGATATCACGCCGTGCTGTGGATTAAGCTGGACATGAATAAAGAGAAGTGTATGATGCTGATTGGTCAGCGTCATACACTTCTCTTTACTACGCTCACTTGGTCAAAAGTAAGAAAAATGCCCACTTGGGCATTAAGAACAAATTAGCATAACACTTAAAATGCCCATAACTTTGTCAAAAATAAAAGTTTTTTTAAAAACAAAACACATTACTTAACTACATTAAAGCACCTATCAGATTAGGTAGAAGATAGGGCAGTTATAGACTGGTGACAGAGCCTCTTTAAGCTAATTGAGATTTATTTTAGTCATAGATGTTTAGTAACACCAACTAATGGCTGCCATTAAGGTACCCATAAGAATTGTTTGACTCAGGTTTCCACATATACACCGTGTTCCAAATTATTATGCACATTGGATTTAAGTGTCATAAACATTTAATTATTAGTTTTTCAATTAAACTCATGGATGGTATTGTGTCTTAGGGCTCTTTGGAACATTGTAATCAATTTCGGACACCTGTGATAATTAGTTTGCCAGGTGTGCCCAATCAAAGGAAAACTACCTAAGAAGGACGTTCCACATTATTAAGCAGGCCACAGGTTTCAAGCAATATGGGAAAGAAAAAGTATCTCTCTGCTTACGAAAAGCGTGAAATAGTGCAATACCTTGGACAAGGTATGAAAACATTGGATATTTCAAGAAAACGTAAGCGTGATCATCGTACTGTGAAAAGATTTGTGGCTGATTCGGAGTTCAGATAAAGGCATAATGAGGAAGGTTTCTGTCAGACAAATTAATAGGATTAGGAGAGCAGCTGCTAAAATGCCATTGATAAGCAGCAACCAGGTATTTGAAGCCGCTGGTGCCTCTGGAGTCCCGCGAACCTCAAGGTGTAGGATCCTCCAGAGGTTTGCAAGTGTGCATAAAGCTATTATTCGGTCACCCCTAAACAATGCTCACAAGCAGAAACTGTTGCAGTGGGCTCAGGAATACATGAAGACTAATTTTCAAACCGTGTTGTTTACTGATGAGTGCCGTGCAACCCTGGATGGTCCAGATGGATGGAGTAGTGGATGGTTGGTGAATGGCCACCATGTCCCAACAAGGCTGCGACGTCAGCAAGGAGGTGGCGGAGTCATGTTTTTGGCTGGAATCATGGTAGGCCCCTTTAGGATCCCTGACGGTGTGAAAATGACCTCTGCAAAGTACGTAGAGTTTATGACTGACCACTTTCTTCCATGGTACAAAAAGAAAAACCATGCCTTCCGTAGCAAAATTATCTTCACGCATGACAATGCACCATCTCATGCTGCAAAGAATACCTCTGTGTCATTGGCTGCTATGGGCATAAAAAGAGAGAAACTCATGGTGTGGCCCCCATGTTCCCCTGACCTCAACCCTATTGAGAACCTTTGGAGCATCCTCAAGCAAAATATCTATGAGGGTGGGAGGCAGTTCACATCAAAACAGATGCTCTGGGAGGTTATTCTGACATCCTGCAAAGATATTCAAGCAGAAACTGTCCAAATACTCCCAAATTCAATGGATGCAAGAATTGTGAAGGTGATATCAAAGAAGGGGTCCTATGTTAACATGTAACTTGGCCTGGTAAGTTTTTTTTTTATTGAAAGAGCTTTTGATTTCTGTAAATATGACCTCCTGATGCTGCAAATTCAACAAATTACCATTTTAGTTCTCTTTACAACCTTTAAAATATTTTGATCTCTGTTGTGCATAATAATTTGAAACAGTGCATTTTGAGTTTTTTTACTTCTAAAAAAAAATCTGTTATCTTTAGGAAATTTGTTTAATACAATTTGCATTATACTCCAACGGTTAATGGCTTGAATATTATACTGACTGTCATTTGCATCGACTATTTAGGAAAATCAGCGAAAAATAACATTTGCATAATCATTTGGAACGCGGTGTAAACATGCAGTGTTATGCATTGTTCCATCCATTATGATGAATATTTATAAGCCATTGCCCGAAGTCTGTAGGAGACCACAATGATGAAGAAATGGTTGAATAGAATATAAAAACATTAATAGTTCATATAAGAGGACCATCCAAGTACTCAAATCTAGAATACACATAAGATAAAAGCATATTGGGGCAGCTTTATTAATAATGGCTTAAAGACAGATGGCCTAAAGCTAGAGGTGCTTGACTGAAGATTTGCTAATTTTTTCAATGACGTGCACGCTGTTTGATAGAATTGGTGCATCTTGGCGCATGTTAGACTCTATTCCATTCTTTACACTACCTATTGGATAATATACTTTAGATCAGTATTTGCACGTATTTCAGGACTTGACAAATTCCCAACAATATTATAAGTATGCTACCCAATGTAGCAAGCATGTAGCAAATCAAGGTTCTTTCTGGCGCGTGCATTAATAAATTTGGCCTACAATTACAGAATCTAACTAAATTTACCTTTGATATACATGGGGTGCATAAGTAGGTATACAGTTTAACCCGTTAGTGACCGGCCCATAGTCTTTTTACGTCGGTCACTAACGGGCCTTATTCCGATGCCATAGACTTTTTACATTGCGGCATCGGAATAAGTAAACAGAGCAGGGAGCTGTCAAATCTCCCTGCTCTCAGCTGCCAGACGTAGCTGAGAGCTGGGGGCGTCCCTGCTCTGCCGGGTGAGATCGATATTAGTATCGATCTCACCTGTTTAACCCCTCAGATGCGGTGCTCAATAGCGAGCACCACATCTGAGTGGTTTTGGAGAGAGGGAGGGAGCTCCCTCTCATCCCACCGATACCCGGCGATAAGATCGCCAAGTGTCTGTGTCTCCCATGGCAGCCGGGGGTCTAATAAAGGCCCCCAGGTCTGCCAATAATGAATGCCTGCTAGATCATGCCGCAGGCATGACCTAGCAGATGCCTGTCCGTTTTAAACGGACAGGCATAATACACTGCAATACAGAAGTATTGCAGTGTATTATAAATGTGATTGGACCATTGCATAGTGAAGTCCCCTAGTGGGACTAGTAAAAAAGTGAAAAAAAAGTTTAATAAAGTTAATAAAACAAAAATATGAAAATAAAATGAAAACCCACTTTTTCCCCTTACAAACTGCTTTACTATTAAAAAACCAAAATAAAGTAAAAAAATTACACATATTTGGTATCGCCGCGTCCGTAACGACCCCGACTATAAAGCTATTACATTACTTAACCCGCACGGTGAACACCGTAAAAAAATGAAATAAAAAACGACGGAAAAATTGCTGTTTTCTGTGAATCCTGACTTTAAAAAAATGTGATTAAAAAGTGATAAAAAAGTCGCATCTACTCCAAAATGGTACCAATAAAAACTACAAGTCTTCCCGCAAAAAAAAAGCCCTCATACAAGTGCATCGGCGAAAAAATAAAAACGTTACGGCTCTTCAAATATGGAGACACAAAAACAAATAATTTAGAAAAAAAGCGTTTTTACTGTGTAAAAGTAGTAAAACATACAAAAACTATACAAATTTGGTATTGTTGCAATCGTAATAACCCGCTGAATAAACTTATTGTGTTATTTATACCCCATGGTAAACGGCGTTGATTTAAGACGCGAAAAAGTGTGGCAAAATTTCAGATTTTTTTCTATCTCCCCCCCAAAAAAAGTTAATAAAAGTTAATCAATAAATAATATGTACCTCAAAATGGTGCTATTAAAAAATACAACTTGTCCCGCAAAAAACAAGATCTGATACAGCTATGTCTACGCAAAAATAAAAAAGTTATAGCTCTTGGAATGCGATGATGGAAAAACATAAAAAATAGCTTGGTCATTAACGTCTAAAATAGGCTGGTCATTAAGGGGTTAAATAATAGGCAAATATAATAATAATAATAATAATAATAAGTGTACAGTTTAAATAATAGGCAAATATAATAATAATAATAATAATAATAATAATAATAGGTGTACAGTTTAAATAATAGATAAATATAACAATAGGTATATAGTTTAAATAGTATTTTATAGCATAACAAAACAATTAAGTACAATCTCTTATAGGCTGAAATTGGCGCCGTCACTATTTACATATTGCTGTAATCTAGTTTTTACACTCACACTTTGGCACAAAGTTCTTTATTGGCATTCATTTCTTGGCATGCTTCTTTTATGAACTGTATTATGTTATCAACCGTGCGTGGTTTTCTTGAATATATTTCATCTTTGATAACTCCACAAAATAAATAGTCCATCAGAGTAAAGTCTGGTGATCGTGGTGGCCATTCATCTGGGCCTCGTCTATCTATCCATCTATTGGGTAATGTTTCGTCAAAAGAGGGCTCCATCTTGCTGAAAATAGAAGTCTTAATTTTCATGCTCCAAGTGCAATTGTGGTATTACATTTTCTTGGAGCATGTTAAGGTACAGGCTTGAGGTTATTGTATTGTAGAAGATAGGTCCAATTACCTCTTTACATGAAGCGGCCGCCCAAACTGTGACCCCAGGGTGATTCAACTGTTCTTCAATTGTTGCAAGGGAGTTTTCTGTTGAGTAATAAACACAGTTATGCCTATTAACGGCATCTGAAAGTTTGAAGTTGGCTTCATCGGAGTTATTTTTCTAATAATGCTATCAACTTGTGTTTCTTCATTCAAAATTGCCTCACAAAATTGTAAATAGACTGAAAAATCACACCCTGAATACCTACTTATGCACACCCCTGTATATATAGTGAAGGAAATAAGTATTTGATCCCTTGCTGAATTTGTAAGTTTGCCCACTGTCAAAAACATGAACAGTCTCGAATTTTTAGGCTAGGTTAATTTTACCAGTGAGAGATAGATTTTATATATATATATATATATATATATATATATATATATATATATATATATATATATATATATATTCAAAAAAAAAGAAAATCACATAGTCAAAATTATATATATTTATTTGCATTGTGCACAGAGAAATAAGTATTTGATCCCCTACCAACCATTAAGAGTTCAGCTTCCTCCAGACCAGTTACACGCTCCAAATCAACTTGGTGCCTGCATTAAAGACAGCTGTCTTAAATGGTCACCTGTATAAAAGACTCCTGTCCACAGACTCAATAAATCAGTCTGACTCTAACCTCTACAACATGGGCAAGACCAAAGAGCTTTCTAAGGATGTCAGGGCCAAGATCATAGACCTGCACAAGGCTGGAATGGGCTACAAAACCATAAGTAAGACGCTGGGTGAGAAGGAGACAACTGTTGGTGCAATAGTAATAAAATGGAAAACATACAAAATGACTGTCAATCGACATTGATCTGGGGTTCCATGCAAGATCTCACCTCGTGGGGTATCCTTGACCTGAGGAAGGTGAAAGCTCAGCCGAAAACTACACAGGGGGAACTTGTTAATGATCTCAAGGCAGCTGGGACCACAGTCACCAAGAAAACCATTGGTAACACATTACGCCGTAATGGATTAAAATCCTGCAGTGCCAGCAAGGTCCCCCTGCTCAAGAAGGCACATGTACAGGCCCGTCTGAAGTTTGCAAATGAACATCTGGATGATTCTGAGAGTGATTGGGAGAAGGTGCTGTGGTCAGATGAGACTAAAATGGAGCTCTTTGGCATTAACTCAACTCGCCGTGTTTAGAGGAAGAGAAATGCTGCCTATGACCCAAAGAACACCGTCCCCACTGTCAAGCATGGAGGTGGAAACATTATGTTTTGGGGGTGTTTCTCTGCTAAAGGCACAGGACTACTTCACCGCATCAATGGGAGAATGGATGGAGCCATGTACCGTCAAATCCTGAGTGACAACCTCCTTCCCTCCACCAGGACATTAAAAATGTCTCGTGGCTTGGTCTTCCAGCAGGACAATGACCCGAAACATACAGCCAAGGCAACAAAGGAGTGGCTCAAAAAGAAGCACATTAAGGTCATGGAGTGGCCTAGCCAGTCTCCAGACCTTAATCCCATCAAAAACTTATGGAGGGAGCTGAAGATCCGAGTTGCCAAGCGACAGCCTCGAAATCTTAATGATTTACAGATGATCTGCAAAGAGGAGTGGGCCAAAATTCCATCTAACATGTGTGCAAACCTCATCATCAACTACAAAAAACGTCTGACTGCTGTGCTTGCCAACAAGGGTTTTGCCACCAAGTATTAAGTCTTGTTTGCCAAAGGGATCAAATACTTATTTCTCTGTGCAAAATGCAAATAAATATATATAATTTGGACAATGTGATTTTCAGGTTTTTTTTTAAATATAATCTATCTCTCACTGGTAAAATTAACCTAGCCTAAAAATTCTAGACTGTTCGTGTCTTTGACAGTGGGCAAACTTACAAAATCAGCAAGGAATCAAATACTTATTTCCTTCACTGTATACATAGTTAATAGTTCACCCATCAGTGGTCTTTTTTTCTTAACTTACTGTGTACTACAGTCCACTCATTCCATTTATTACTTTGGCTGCCCGCCTTTGAAACTGCTCAAGCTATACTATGTCTATACTATGTTGCAACTCGTATTTTGAATAAAACATATGCATACGCTAAAATTAATGTTCTTCAAGATAAACCTGAACATTTTTATCCAATCCCTTATCAGGACTGGAAGAAGTACTTTGAATAAATATTTTGGTCTGCATCTCTGGAACTATATGAACACCGCTCAGAAGAGTATGGTACTAGGAGGTAACACTCTTGTTGAACATCTATACAAAAACAATTGTCCTTTTGTTTTTGAAGCAGAAAAGAAAAAGAAAGAAAACAAGTAGAAGGCAGCAGACAAAAAAAAAACAGGAAAGCATGTATACATACACTACCGTTCAAAAGTTTGGGGTCACCCAGACAATTTTGTGTTTTCCATGAAAACTCACACTTATATTTATCAAATGAGTTGCAAAATGACTAGAAAATATAGTCAAGACATTGACAAGGTTAGAAATAATGATTTTTATTTGAAATAATAATTTTCTCCTTCAAACTTTGCTTTCGTCAAAGAATGCTCCATTTGCAGCAATTACAGCATTGCAGACCTTTGGCATCCTAGCTGTTAATTTGCTGAGGTAATCGGGAGAAAATTCACGCCATGCTTCTAGAAGCCCCTCCCACAAGTTGGATTGGCTTGTTGGGCACTTTTTGCGTACCATACGGTCAAGCTGCTCCCACAACAGCTCTATGGGGTTGAGATCTGGTGACTGCGCTGGCCACTCCATTACAGATAGAATACCAGCTGCCTGCTTCTTCCCTAAATAGTTCTTGCATAATTTGGAGGTGTGCTTTGGGTCATTGTCCTGTTGTAGGATGAAATTGGCTCCAATCAAGCGCTGTCCACAGGGTATGGCATGGCATTGGAAAATGGAGTGATAGCCTTCCTTATTCAAAATCCCTTTTACCTTGTACAAATCTCCCACTTTACAGGCATCAAAGCAACCCCAGACCATCACATTACCTCCACCATGCTTGACAGATGGCGTCAGGCACTCTTCCAGCATCTTTTCAGTTGTTCTGCGTCTCACAAATGTTCTTCTGTGTGATCCAAACACCTCAAACTTCGATTCGTCTGTCCATAACACTTTTTTCCAATCTTCCTCTGTCCAATGTCTGTGTGCTTTTGCCCATATTAATCTTTTCCTTTTATTAGCCAGTCTCAGATATGGCTTTTTCTTTGCCACACTTCCCTGAAGAGCCAGCATCCCGGAGTCGCCTCTTCACTGTAGACGTTGACACTGGCGTTTTGCGGGTCTGTTTAATTTAGCTGCCAGTTGAGGACCTGTGAGGCGTCTATTTCTCAAACTAGAGACTCTAATGTACTTGTCTTGTTGCTCAGTTGTGCAGCGGGGCCTCCCACTTCTCTTTCTACTCTGGTTAGAGCCTGTTTGTGCTGTCCTCTGAAGGGAGTAGTACACACCGTTGTAGGAAATCTTCAGTTTATTGGCAATTTCTCGCATGGAATAGCCTTAATTTCTAAGAACAAGAATAGACTATCGAGTTTCACATGAAAGCTCTCTTGTTCTAGCCATTTTGAGAGTTTAATCGAACCCACAAATGTAATGCTCCAGATTCTCAACTAGCTCAAAGGAAGGTCAGTTTTATATCTCCTCTAAACAGCAAAACTGTTTACAGCGGTGCTAACATAATTGCACAAGGGTTTTCAAGTGTTTTCTAATCATCCATTAGCCTTCTAACACAGTTAGCAAACACAATGTACCATTAGAACACTGGAGTGATGGTTGCTGGAAATGGGCCTCTATACACCTATGTAGATATTGCATTAAAAAACAGACGTTTGCAGCTAGAATAGTAATTTAGCACATTAACAATGTATAGAGTGTATTTCTGATTAATTTAATGTTATCTTCATTGAAAAAAACTGTGCTTTTCTTTAAAAAATAAGGACATTTCTAAGTTACCCTAAACTTTTGAACGGTAGTGTATGTGATGGAAAAAGGATATTATGTATCTTGATATGTCTATGTATATGTTGGTCTCTGCTCTTTACATGCAGTAAGTGAGCTTGATAAGGAAACAGTCAATAACCTTGTAGGTGATTATATTTTTAACATAATTATGTGATATAAATTATAAGATAATATATGCTTTTTAAATATTCAACCACAAAATACAACTGACTAGTTGTGAAGTAGGTTGCCTCATGAATTTATCGTAGATGGGGCTCCCTGCTCAAGGCCCTCCTTTATAATCCAAAGAGCCACGAAGTAAGAGTGGTTACTGTCCTGGCAGGCTCCCCATAGCCATGTATTACATGGTTAAATATTTAAATAGGGGCCATGTAATAAAAAAAAATCTCCCTAGGCTAAATTTCCTCTGCCGAATCACCCCTGCATACCTCCATACCAGCACGTTTCGTGGGGTAAGCGCAGCGGAGAGACTTTGCTGCGGGGAGACTACCAGGGTGCTACCTCTTGAGGTGGTCCCGCTGTGAGTAGCGGCTGGCACTGCGGAAAGGAGACAACTGCGTAGTACACCAAGGGTACAGCCACTGGCAGATGATACTTTGGCAGATGGTTGTGGATCTGAAGTCATAGTTCGTAACAGATAGTAAACATTAGGCTCATCTCAGGTAGCAGGATGCAGACTGGTAGCAGGTAGCGTGATATCGACTGGTAGCGGGTAGCACGATACAAACTGGCAATAGAAAGCAGGATGCAAATTGGTAGCGGGGAGCATGATACGGACTGGTAGCAGGGAGCGGGACACCGACTGGTAGCGGGTAGCAGGATACAGACTGGTATAAGGTAGCAGGATGCTGACTTGTAGCTGATAACTGGATATAAACTGGTAGCGAGTAGCTGTATACAGACTGGTAGTGGGTAGCTGGATACAAACTGGTATTGGGTGACTGGATACAGACTAGTAGTGGGTGGCTGGATACAGACTGGTAGTGGGTAGCTGGATACAGACTGGTAGCGGATAGCTGGATACTACTGATTACAGGTAGCGGGGTGCAAACTGGTATCAGGAAACAGGATGAAAACAGGTAGCTTCGCAGGAAACAAAATAGTTGCACCAAGGTCGCTCAGGCACCATGTGATATGAGGAGTTGCCTTAATTAAGCCTGGAGTAACAGGGATTGGTTAGCGGGGTTTGTGAATGCGCGTGCTGGTCCTTTAAGAGGTGGCCAGGGAGCACGCACGTCCTATTGTAACATGTGGCCTCGAGCAGGAGGGGAAGCGCAGCCACAAGTGGCAGAACAGAGACACTGGCGGCCACGAGCAGCAGAGGGACAACTCCACCGGCGGGGGCAGGCGTTAAACTAACACATGTTTTGATTTCAGACGAGAGGATATTGAAATAAAAAAGGGGCCGAGGCAGGGCTTAAAGAGGCTCTGTCACTACATTATAAGTGCCCTATCTCCTACATAAGGAGATTGGCGCTGTAATGTAGGTGACAGTAATGCTTTTTATTTTAAAAAATGATCTATTTTCACAACGTTAGGAGCGATTTTGGTTTATGCTAATGAGTTGCTTAATGCCCAAGTGGGCGTATTTTTACTTTAGACCAAGTGGGCGTTGTACAGAGGAGTGTATGACGCTAACCTATCAGCATCATGCACTCCTCTCCATTCATTTACACTGCACTAGCGATATAGTTATATCACTATGTGCAGCTACATACACAAACCCTAACATTACTACAGTGTCCTGATAATGAATACACATGACCATCCAGCCTGGACGTCATGTGTATTCAGAATCCTGATACTTCTGACTCTTTTCTTTGAGATTTCCAGCAATGGAAACGAAATCTCGCGAGATTACGGAGCTAAACGAGATTTTGTTTCCATTGCTGGAAATCTCAAAGAAAAGATTCAGAAGTATCAGGATCCAAAAGCAGATAAGATTGGGCACCATTTATCAGTGCGACACCGGCCACATATCTATGAATTATTATTTATTTACCCCATTATTATACCCTCTTTATTATGCCCTGATGTACTCTGCCCAGCTTACGTATGCCCCCACATTATAAACTGAAATACCAGCAAAACCCCAAACAGAATTATTACCAAGCAATCTGTGCTCAAAAATCGAAATGGCTCTCTTTCCATTCTGAGCTCTGCCGTGGGTCCAAACAGCAGTGTATTACCACATATGGGGTATTGCCGTAATCGGGAGAAATAGCTTTACAAGTTTTAGGGTGCTTTTCATTCTTTATTCCTTGTAAAAAAGTAGATTTTCATTTCCATAAACAAACTACAATAAATATAGCAAAAGACCTGTCGGATCAAGATGCTAACTATACCCCTAGATAAATTCCTTGAGGTGTGTCATTTCCAAAACCACTTTTGTGGAGTTACCACTGTTTTGGCACCACAATAAATCTTCAAACCTGACATGGTGACTAAAATATGTTCTAAAGAAAGGAGACCCCAAAATCCACTAGGTGCTCCTTTGATTCTGAGTCCGGTGTTTCAGTCCATTAGCACACTAGAGCCACATGTGTGATATTTCTAAAAACTGCAGAATCTGTTCAATAAATATTGAGTTGCGTTTCTCTGATAAAACCTTCTGTGTTACAAAAAAAAATGTATTACTGTAATGGCAGGAAGGAGGTGAAGGGAAAGTGAGCCCTAATCTACACACCGCCCTGTCCCTGCCTACTTGCAACGACCCGCCCTAGGCGACGGGGTACAACTGGGCGGCGGTCCCTACGCTGTCTAAGTGCACGGGAGAACAAACAGGGAACACGCAAGGGAAGGGGCAGTAGCCCACGGAACGCCGCGAGGAAACGGAGCGGTGAATGAGTTGTCAGGACCAGGATGAAGTGGAGTATACCCAAGTGAGCACGGAGGAGGAAGCAAGCCGGAGGCAAAGCAAGCGGGTTAAGCAGAACAGCAGCAAGGCAGAAGCACGGCAGAAGCAGGCTGGAGCAAGCAGCAGTGGGGCCAGGAATCCAAAAGAATTACAAGCACTGAGGAGGAGAACACAGCAGGTAATAAAGGACAGGGGGCGGAGCTAACTCCGACTGACCAGGCCGCGATAGGCTCTCCCACTCCTGAGCCTGCCACCCTGGTTGGTGGGAGATGGTGTCAGTCGAACAGGTCTGGCCTCAGGTGTGGATTGATTAATCCCAGGAGTATACCTAGACGTAGTACCTGGCAGATCCCTAACAGTACTCCCCCTTTTATGAGGGGCCACCGGACCCTTACTAAGAGGACCCGGTTTAGTAGGGAAGAGAAGGTGGAACCTCCTGATCAATACCCGAGCGTGAACATCACGGGCAGGTACCCAAGTCCTCTCCTCCGGCCCGTACCCTCTCCAATGGACCAGGTACTGGAGGGAGCCCTGGACCATCCTACTGTCCATAATCTTGGCCACCTCGAATTCCACCCCCTCAGGGGTGAGAACGGGAACAGGAGGTTTCCTCGAGGGGGACCAGGACGGGGAGCAGCGTTTAAGGAGGGAGGCATGGAAGACGTCATGTATGCGAAAGGATGGGGGCAGCTCCAGACGGAAGGATACAGGGTTGAGGACTTCAATGATCTTATAAGGCCCAATAAATCGGGGAGCAAACTTCCTGGACGGGACCTTAAGGCGCAAGTTCCTGGACGACAACCAGACCAAATCCCCGA
The DNA here is from genome assembly GCF_050947455.1 of Rhinoderma darwinii. Classification (NCBI taxonomy): domain Eukaryota; kingdom Metazoa; phylum Chordata; class Amphibia; order Anura; family Rhinodermatidae; genus Rhinoderma; species Rhinoderma darwinii. The sequence goes on from NC_134690.1 coordinate 71,030,684, forward strand.
CAACAAACCGGGGGTTAGCAGAACGTCTACTATCCGCCTGAATCTTTTGTGCGCTCTGGGACGCCTCTAGGTTCTTCTGAACCTGGGCCCAGACAGTGCACAGTTCCCGATGAACATCCTCTACCTCAGGATTATTGGAACAACCAGGGGAAACGGAGGAGAACCTTGGGTTAAACCCGAAATTACAGAAAAACGGGGAGACCCCTGACGAGTTACTGACCCGGTTATTCAGGGAAAATTCAGCAAGGGGAAGGAATGAGACCCAATCGAATTGACAGTCAGAGATGAAACACCTTAAATATTGTTCCAGGGACTGGTTAGTCCTCTCAGTTTGGCCATTAGTTTCGGGATGGAAGGCGGAGGAGAAGGACAGATCAATCTCCAACTTTTTACAAAAGGCTCTCCAAAATAAGGAAACAAATTGTACCCCTCTGTCAGAAACTATATTGACTGGGGCCCCATGGAGACGCAGGATGTGTTTCACAAACAAAGAAGCTAACGTCTTGGCGTTAGGTAGCTCCTTAAGGGGCACAAAGTGGCACATCTTGCTGAAGCGGTCTACTACCACCCACACCACCGACTTGCCCTGAGATGGAGGCAAATCGGTGATAAAATCCATGGAGATATGGGTCCAAGGTCTCTGGGGAATGGGCAAGGAACGTAGTAGGCCCGCAGGTCGGGACCTAGGGGTTTTGGACCTAGCGCAAACCTCACAAGCGGCGACGTAAGCCCTAACGTCTTTAGGCAACCCAGGCCACCAATAGTTTCTGGTAATGAGGTGTTTGGTGCCCGAGATGCCAGGATGACCAGATAGAGCGGAGTCATGGTTTTCCCTGAGTACCCTTAGCCGGTATTGCAGGGGAACAAACAGTTTGTCCCCAGGGATGTTCCCGGGAGCTGCACCCTGATCAGCCGCAATATCAGAAGCTAAATCAGAATCCGTGGCAGAAACGATTATACCAGGGGGTAAAATACAAGCAGGATCCTTCTCGGAATGAGGATTGGCCATGAAACTACGTGACAGGGCATCAGCCTTAATATTCTTGGACCCAGCCCTATAGGTAACCAAGAAATTAAATCTGGTAAAGAATAGTGCCCACCGAGCTTGTCTAGGATTAAGCCTCCGGGCCGATTCTAGGAAAATCAGATTCTTGTGATCCGTAAGGACCGTTACCTGGTGTCTGGCCCCCTCCAGGAAGTGCCGCCACTCTTCAAAAGCCCATTTAATGGCTAGAAGTTCGCGGTTGCCAATATCATAGTTACTCTCCGTGGGCGAAAACTTCCTAGAGAAGTAAGCACAGGGGCGGAGATGGGTGAGGGAGCTGGTACCCTGGGACAAGACGGCCCCCACTCCCACCTCCGAAGCGTCAACCTCCACAATAAATGGCTCCTCTTGGTTGGGCTGAATCAGCGCGGGGGCCGAGATAAAGCACTTCTTGAGGGTCTCAAAGGCCTGGACGGCCTCAGGGGGCCAATGGAGGACATCAGCACCCTTGCGAGTAAGGTCCGTAAGAGGCTTAGCGACGACCGAGAAGTTGGCAATAAATCTCCTGTAATAGTTGGCGAACCCTAAAAAACACTGTAACGCCTTAAGGGAGGCAGGTTGGACCCATTCCGCCACAGCCTGAACCTTGGCAGGGTCCATGCGGAATTCATGAGGAGTGAGGATTTGCCCTAAAAATGGTATCTCCTGTACCCCAAAGACACATTTTTCAGTCTTAGCAAACAGATTATTCTCCCGAAGGACCTGGAGCACCTTCCTGACTTGCTCCACGTGGGAGGACCAGTCTTTGGAAAACACCAGTATGTCATCAAGGTACACAACAAGAAAATTACCCAGGTAATCTCTCAGGATTTCATTAATAAAATTCTGGAAGACAGCAGGGGCATTACACAACCCAAAGGGCATGACCAGGTATTCGAAATGACCCTCGGGTGTGTTGAACGCAGTTTTCCACTCATCCCCCTCTTTGATGCGGATAAGGTTATATGCCCCCCGTAGATCGAACTTAGAAAACCATTGGGCTCCCTGAACCTGATTAAAAAGATCCGGAATCAAAGGAAGTGGGTACTGGTTCCTTACGGTGACCTTATTCAGGTTACGATAATCAATGCACGGCCTAAGACCACCATCCTTCTTCCCCACAAAGAAGAAGCCAGCACCTACAGGAGAAGTCGAGGGGCGAATTAAACCCTTGGCCAGGCATTCTTGGATATACACCCTCATAGCTTCACGTTCAGGACATGAAAGATTAAATATCCTACCCTTAGGAAGCTTGGCACCAGGCACCAAATCGATGGCGCAATCGTAATCTCTATGGGGGGGCAACACCTCGGAGGCCTCCTTAGAAAACACATCGGCGAAGTCCTGAACAAACTCAGGAAGCGTGTTTACCTCCTCCCGGGGAGAAATAGAGTTAACAGAAAAACATGACATAAGACATTCACTACCCCATTTGGTGAGATCCCCAGTATTCCAATCAAACGTGGGATTATGCAACTGCAACCAGGGAAGACCTAATACCAGATCAGACGATAATCCCTGCATCACCAGTACAGAGCACTGCTCCAAATGCATGGAGCCAACCAGGAGTTCAAAAACAGGAGTATGCTGAGTAAAATAACCATTAGCAAGGGGAGTTGAGTTGATACCTACTACAGGGATAGGATAAGGTAAATCAATAAAAGGCATTTTTAGAGACATAGCAAATTCCACAGACATGATATTAGCAGATGAGCCAGAATCCACGAAGGCACTGCCAGTGGCAGACCGGCCAGCAAACGAGACCTGAAAGGGAAGCAAAATTTTATTGCGTTTAACATTAACGGGAAATACCTGTGCGCCCAAGTGACCTCCCCGATGATCACTTAGGCGCGGAAGTTTTCTGACTTTTTATTCTTGCGCCTGGGACAGGTGTTCAGAAGATGCTTGTCGTCCCCACAGTAGAAGCAGAGACCATTCATTCTGCGAAACTCCCTACGTTGTCGAGGGGACATGGAGGCCCCGAGTTGCATAGGTACCTCCGAGTCCTCCGTGGAGGGGCGAGGAGACGGGACCTCGGGGGGAATCGCAGAAAGGTCAGAGGGGAGCACATTGAAGCGTTCAAGCTGACGTTCCCTGAGACGTCGGTCAAGTCGTACTGCTAGGGCCATAACCTGGTCAAGGGAGTCAGAAGAGGGGTAACTAACCAGCAGATCCTTCAGGGCGTCAGATAATCCTAACCTAAACTGGCACCTTAGGGCCGGATCGTTCCACCGAGAAGCTACGCACCACTTTCTAAAATCAGAACAGTACTCCTCAACCGGTCTCCTACCCTGACGTAAGGTCACCAGCTGACTCTCGGCTAAAGCAGTCCTGTCAGGCTCGTCGTAAATGAGTCCGAGGGCAGAGAAAAAGCGATCAACAGAGGAAAGTTCAGGGGCGTCAGGAGCCAAGGAGAAGGCCCACTCTTGGGGCCCTTCCTGGAGTCGGGATATGATGATACCCACCCGCTGGTTCTCGGAACCTGGGGAGTGGGGTTTAAGGCGGAAATACAGTCTGCAACTCTCCCGGAAGGAGAGAAACGTTTTACGGTCCCCTGAGAACCGGTCAGGTAACTTGAGGTCGGGTTCTAGAGGTGAGGTGAGGGGAACTACTATGGCAGCGTCACCCTGGTTGACCCTCTGGGCCAGGGCCTGGACCTGTAGGGAGAGGCCCTGCATCTGCTGGGTCAGGGTCTCAAGGGGGTCCATGATAGCGTCAGCGTAGGGGAAATGGTAGACTAGGTAAGGGGCTTGTAATTATGTAATGGCAGGAAGGAGGTGAAGGGAAAGTGAGCCCTAATCTACACACCGCCCTGTCCCTGCCTACTTGCAACGACCCGCCCTAGGCGACGGGGTACAACTGGGCGGCGGTCCCTACGCTGTCTAAGTGCACGGGAGAACAAACAGGGAACACGCAAGGGAAGGGGCAGTAGCCCACGGAACGCCGCGAGGAAACGGAGCGGTGAATGAGTTGTCAGGACCAGGATGAAGTGGAGTATACCCAAGTGAGCACGGAGGAGGAAGCAAGCCGGAGGCAAAGCAAGCGGGTTAAGCAGAACAGCAGCAAGGCAGAAGCACGGCAGAAGCAGGCTGGAGCAAGCAGCAGTGGGGCCAGGAATCCAAAAGAATTACAAGCACTGAGGAGGAGAACACAGCAGGTAATAAAGGACAGGGGGCGGAGCTAACTTCGACTGACCAGGCCGCGATAGGCTCTCCGACTCCTGAGCCTGCCACCCTGGTTGGTGGGAGATGGTGTCAGTCGAACAGGTCTGGCCTCAGGTGTGGATTGATTAATCCCGGGAGTATACCTAGACGTAGTACCTGGCAGATCCCTAACAATTACAAATGAATTTCGTAAAAAAAAAAAAAAATCTGTAAAATCCACCTCTACTTTGCTTTAATTCCTATGAAACCACTAAGGGTATGTTCACACGGCCTATTTTCGTCCATTTTTCGGGCCGTAAACGCCCGAGAATCAGCCGAAAAATCGGAAGCAGAACGCCTCCAAACATCTGCCCATTGATTTCAATGTGAAAACGGCGTTCTGTTCCAACGGAGCGTAAAAAAAAATGGCCACGAAAAGAAGTGCAGGACGTTTTTGGAGCTGTTTTCCATAGACTCTATTGAAAAAAGCTCCAATAACGGCCGTAAAAACACAGCGAAAAACGCCAATAAAGTGGCAATAAAACGTCTGAAAATCAGGAGCTGTTTTCTCTTGAAAACGGCTCCGTATTTTGAGACGTTTTTGACTCTGCGTGTGAACATAACCTAAATGGTTAAGAAACTTTCTAAATGCTGTTATGAATACTTTGTTGGGTGCACTTTTTAAAATGGGTTGATTTATGGGGTCTATCTAGTACATAAGGCCATAAAGCCACTTCAGAACTGAACTGGTCTTTGAAAAATAGCCTTTTGAAATTTTCTTGAAAATGTGAGAAATTGATGCTAAAGTTTCAAGCCTTGTAACGTCCTAGAAAAATAAAATAATGTAAAAAAACAATGCAAATATAAAGTAGACACATGGGGGATGTTAGTTAGCAACAATTTTGTGTGGTATTACTATCTGTTTTACAAGTAGACACATGTAAAATTAGAAAAATTATAATCTTTGCATATTTTCTTTACATTTTGGTGTTTTTCACAAATAAGCTATGAATGAATTGACCACATTTTTCCACTAACATAAAGTACAATATGTCATGAGAAAACAATCTCAGAATCGCTTTGATAGGCAAAAGCATTCCAGAGTTATTACCACATAAAATGACACGTCAGATTTGAAAAAATGGGGCTGGTCCTCAAGGGCCAAAATGACCTCGGTCCTGAAAGGGCTAAACCACACAGAGAACACTGTAAAAAAAACGAAAAAAAAAAACGACAGAATTTATGTTTTTTGATCATCTTAGCTCCCCAGAAAAATGAAATAAAAAGTGATCAAAGAGTCACATGTACACCAAAATGGCACGGTTAGACACAATGTTTTGAGACGGTGGTTTTGTGATGTAAACCGCTTTTCTTATTTGATTATATTTATGAAAAGAAATGATAAAAAACAATGGCCACAATGTTCTCCCTGACTTCTAGCTGATGCCCCGGCCTATTCATTGCAGTTTTTTGTCTCCCTTGACTGTCTCCCCTTCTGTATGGTGTCCCTTCTGTATGGTGTGTTGTCTTCCCACTTTCTTGTCAGTGTTTTCTTGTGTGTGCCCTGATTTTCCTTTTAGTGTCAACAGCCAGGGTCTGACTGGCCAATCCAGAGAACCAGGGAATCCTCCGGTGGGCACGGGCGCTTACACAATAACGGTACTTTAAGTGGCCATCAGAAGACAACCCCATTTTAAAGGGAATGTGTTGCGATTTATTTATTTTTATTTTTTTAATTGAACAGTTAGTGTAAAAATGATTAAACATTGTTCTAATTTTTTACTTTTTTTCACTAGTCAGGAAATATTATAAATTAGATTCTAATTTATAATATTTCCCAGTGCTGGTCACTAGATGGAGCAATTCCCAAAATTGCAGCATTGCATGTGGTAAAGCAACCACATTGCTTTATGCTGCAAAATTTGGAAAAACTCACTCGCTCTAGTGAGCTCTCAGAATCCCCCCCCCTCCTTTATCCTGGCTAGTGCCAGGAGAAACGAGGGGATTGAACGGTCAAACCTCCTACACTGTGTGTCGCCATTTTTTGAGCTAACACACAGTGTAGTAGGTTTACATACACTAGTAAACACACAGTAAAACACGAACATACATAGAAATAACTTACCTGCTCCAGTCGCCGACGCTCCCTCCGGTCCGTCCGCTCTGTCTGCTGCCACTGCTCCAAGTGCACAAGTCCGGAAGCCGCGACCGGAAGTAGTAATCTTACTGTCCAGCCGCGACTTCCGGTCTACAGGAAAATGGCGCCGGACGGCGCACAGTTCAACTTGGACTGTGTGGGAGCGGCGCATGCGCCGTTCCCACACAGACGGCGTACAGCATAGTAAATGGAACGGGCCCCGTTCACATTCACTATGGGACTGTAGCTGCCGTATTCCATGTCTGTATGTGTCGTTAATTGACACATACAGAAATGGAAAAAAAAATGGCAGCCCCCATAGGGAAGAAAAAGTGTAAAAATAAAAATAAGTAAAACACAAACACACAAATAAATATAAACGTTTTTAATAAAACACTAAAACCAAACTGATGTAAAAAAAAATTTTTTCGTGACACTGTTACTTTAAGCTCTCCGGAGCCAATCACTTGCCACTAGGATCTATTTCTTATAGGATGATTCCCAAATGACCTATTAGACCTTATTGATGATATGTCCTGTGATAAGAACAAGGACTATGATGAAATGAAAATGGACATGTACATGTTCTATATAGATGGAGGGTGGGGCTTCTAAAACATTTCCTCTGGTGAGCCCAAGGAACCCCAGTCCGACGCTGTCAACAGCACATTAGTGTCAGTGAGGGCCGGCTGGGACAAACATGAAGCACCACAGCAGCAGTTAACAAGCATCTGGTAGGAGAAAGCCATGCGTCAGGGAGACAGGGGAGCTATTATCACGAAAAAGGGCAGGAAGCGGCAAACGCAGTGGAGGGAGAAGTTCTGCACTACTGGAATGCGGTTCAATGTCAGGTCGTAGCAGAGAAGGAGGGGGAGCTTAGAACTCTGTAGGAGGGAGGGAGTTGGTAAGGCACCAATTAGTCCCCAAAAGAGGGGACCAGGTCAGCATGAGACCTCTTCCCGGTTCTGGAAACCACTTTTATTAGAATTGGGGAGAATCGGTTGCATCCCACCTCTTGTCCTTGAAGATTGTAAGCATTAGCAGGCAGCGTCCTTTATTCTTTTGAACCAAGCTCAATTAAGCTCAGAAAAATACAAATTTTGTGGCACTTGAAATGCGATGACACAAAAACAAATGATTTTCTAAAAAGTGTTTTTGTTATGCAAAAGTAGTGACACATAAAAAAAGCTATATTAATTTAGTTTCATCATAATTATACTGAAAAAAAGAGAAAAGATTTGATATCCAATAACCCAAGAAATTTTGTGGACCGAATGCCACATGGTGCTATCCTAGTAATTAAAGCAGAAAAGAAAAAACAAAAAAAAACTTCCAGGATATATCAGCACTCACATGGGTATGCAGTAAAAATAAATAATTTTTTCAAATCTGACGTGCCATTTTATGTGGTAATAACTCTGCAATGCTTTCGGCTTACTCCCAAACAACTGGGAGCCCTGCTATGGATCAGGAAACCCTATTGAAGATACTTGTCTTCACGTAGTCACAGCAAGTCTTTGTGAGTGATAAACAGATGGACTCTGGACTGAAGATTTCATAACCAGATGAGTATATTATACGCTTATCTTCAACTCCTGCTTGCTGGCTATACCCTGGCACCTCTGCTTAATTAACCCTCCATATGTCAGACAGGCTTAGTGTGCTTACGTCCTCCTTGTTCTAAAAGGGTGATATTTACTCTTCAATTGTGCACTGCATATATGTTTTCATTGGATATGTTTATATAAATTATGTGACCTTGTTTCCATGTATTTTTGGGTGATTACATTTACTGGTCACATTTGCATGAATTGTTATTATTTGTAATACCAATGTTCTCTTGTGCTTTATGGAATATTTTTCCTAGCCAGGTAGCTTTTTTATTGTGTCTTCTTAATCTATCTTTTTGGTATTTCCTCATGGGAACTGGTCTGTGACATGACTTTTTCCCTTTTTTTAACTACTTAATTAATAATCTCCCCCAGCAAAAATTAATAAATGTTTTTAAATACATTATATGTACTCCAAAATGTTTCTATTAAAAAAAAATGCTCAACTCACGAAAAACAAGCCGTCATATGGATACTGTATGTTGACTGAATAATTTTAAAGTTACGGCTCATGGAATGCAGTGATGAAAAACTAAAAATATTGCTATGTCCTAAAGACCCAAAACAGTCGGGTCTGGAACGTCCTTGCAGAGACAGGTTTGGACCGCCTGGACATTTTATTAGTCAATGGGCAGTCCGTAACTGGTTAAAGCCCCTGAGCCCAAATAAAAACATCGGTAACAGGGCCTTACATTAACCACGAGGCATTTGTATTAGTGGTCTCTTGTTTCAGGGTCTGGGTGCAAATGATACCTATGCACCCACTACAGCTATGCTCCTCGTGTTTAGATATGTTTAAATCCTACCTCCAGTCAATACCTAAATACTTAGGTTTCTGTAGTGATTTCAAATATGCCCCAAACCACTCCATAACACACTTATAGGGGTTCAGAAGAATGAAATCTAAGATAATTTCTTTTCACTAAAGAGCTATTTTAACTGACCCTTGTCCTGCCAATAGAGGTGCTGCTAGGTTCTCCAGCACCTGGGGCAAAGATTCAGTTTGGCGCCCTCCCCCCTCCCAAACCTCTTTCCCAACATCTCCCTCCCCCTCACCAGGATTACTTTCTCTACTAATTAAATGTAATTTTTTTTTCATAATTTTTTTTTTATGTAACTCGAGCATAAAACTATTTGCACATTTTACAAGCAATATCGTTATATAAGGGAGTTAACATAACAATAAATTAAAAGAGAATAAATAAAGAGGTCAGTGCCCGACTAACATAGATTGCATATAATGAGACCTAATGAACAGCCTCCTCTAGATTGTGCCAACCCCCTTGTAGATAGTGCCACACACAGCCCTCTGTAGATAGTGCCACCCCCTGTAGCTAGTGCCATACACCTCCTCCTGTAGATAGTGCCACACAGCCCCCTGTAGGTAGTGCCATACAGCCCTCATGTAGATAGTGCCACAGTGCCCTCTATAGATAGTCACCCACCTTGTAGATAGTGCCAGACATCCCCCTGTAGATGGTGCCACACAGCCCCCTGTAGGTAGTGCCATACAGCCCTCATGTAGATAGTGCCACAGTGGCCTCTATAGATAGTCACCCACCTTGTAGATAGTGCCAGATATCCCCGTGTAGATGGTGCCACACAGACCCCTGTAGATAATGCCACACAGCCCCCCTGTAGATAGTGCCACACACATACCCCCGTAGACAGTGCCACATCCCCCCTTGTAGATAATGCAACACACCCCATTGTAGAAAGTGCCACACACCTCCTTGTAGATAGTGCCACATCCCCCCTTTTAGATAGTGCCAAACACACTCCTCTTGTAGATAGTGGCACACAGCCGCCTGTAAAAAGTGCCACACCCCCCTGTAAATAGTGTCACACCTTCCTGTAGATAGCACTACACCCCCTCCTCCCTGTACATAGCGCCTCCCCAGAGGATACTCTGATGGCACTGTCCATATACGGATAGTGACATCAGGGGCTTCTCCAGGAGCGGAATCCCCGGGAAGAGCGTCGGCAACGCTTTGGCCCGGGGATTTCTCCATACCTCCCAACTTTCAAGTATCACAAAGAGGGACAACCGATGCAGCATGCATAGCAACACAGTATAATGCCTACTAGCTGCCTAGTGAAAGAAAGAACAAAACACACGGCACCACATAGTGCAGGTCAATAGGTTAAGCAGGTAAAGGAAAAAAGTACCATGCTCACCTAAGGCCAGAGTTTTAAGTCGCAAGGATAATCCACAAGTGCTGCTGCCAGATCCGAACCGGTTCCCATAAGGTAACCGCTTGACGAAATGAATGAAGAAATGAAAAGAGATGGATCTTTTGGAGGCGCTGCTGCGTGGTACGATCGGAGAAATAGCAGAGAGGTTATTCTGATATAGAATCTGTTTTATTGGAACAATAGGTGGCTACGTGTTTCGACGCTGAACAAGCGTCTTCCTCAGGCCATGTGCACATAATAATTCTGACCCTTATATATCGTAATGGATTCGAATTAACAGGAAGAAAAAAACCGCCAAGACTGGAGGGGTCAGAGTGCGACCGTGATGTCATAACCGTTTTTTTCTCCGGTAAACATTAGAACGCAAAGCTACATTTAAAAGAAGAAAATAACATTGATAAAAGTGAATACAGTGTATGAATTGTTAAAAAACATAAAAGCTTGGTGATAATGATACATATAGAATAATGCGTAAATCCATAAATGACAATATTGTTTGAATGACAGATGACAAAAAATCGGAAAAAATATTCCCATATAGAAAATAAAATAAGATAAAACAAAGTTTTTTTAATAAATTAGTAAAACTTTTAATACTGTTGGAACGTTAGAATTACTTTAAGATAAGCATAATTGTCGAAGGTTGCTAGGTTACACAGAAGACGCTTAGACGCGTCTCTGTGACCTAGACAACCGTTTCAAGTTACGGAAGCCGAGGATGGTCACAAAGGAGGATGAAAGAGCGGAGCAAGCCGTGAAGACTGCAAATGGGTGAGTTGCAGAAGAAGGGATATACATATGTGTGTGTATGTATATACCATGTATCGAAATAATTTACAGAAATGTAAAAAATAATTTAAGTAGATGTTTTAAGATAATTAGATAATAGCATTTGTATATGACAATAAATGTTAGTGATTACAATATAATAAATGGACATAAAAGTGTGCAGTATATATGGGGAATAAATATGTTTAAAAATTGCTTTTTTTTTAAATTACTTTTTTAACTCATGTTTGTAGAGAGATGAAATTTAAAAAGGTAACATTTAGACTATCAGCTGACGTATGCAAAGACCTAGAAAGATGAAAAGAATTCCAAATTTCCAAAATATTACACTCTTTATTAAAATTTTCATTTGTGCTGCAATTTTTTTCTGACCCTTCTAAACTGGATTAATGGTGAGGGGTTGGTTTGTGGAATAATAGAACCCCAAACGGGGGTATGGTCTATACTAGTGTGGTTGGGTTTAGACATTGGTATCCTTGCAGGAGTGTTTATAAAACGACTTTTAGTAGTACCATCTTTAGGAGCAATCGCCGCTGTTCTCTCAAAGGTAGGCTTGTAATTAAATCTGGATTTGGAGTTGTTTTTGAAAGATCTACTGTAGGTGATGACTTCATCAGGCGAGGCCAAGGGGTTAGATGGGGCCACTGATCTTTCAAAAATCTTGATTTAATTACAAGCCTACCTTTGAGAGAACAGCGGCGATTGCTCCTAAAGATGGTACTACTAAAAGTCGTTTTATAAACACTCCTGCAAGGATACCAATGTCTAAACCCAACCACACTAGTATAGACCATACCCCCGTTTGGGGTTCTATTATTCCACAAACCAACCCCTCACCATTAATCCTTTCAAATCAAAATACACATATGAATGCCTTCAAGTCATCAGACCTAGAAGCTCACCTGTCTCGGTTATTTTCTACATCTGAACTAATGGAAGTCCCCCCTACCTTAGATTCCCCCACATCATTACTCAACGATTCCATTGAAGACAGTCTGACGTCTTTATTACAGTTATCAATACATAATACCCTATTTCCTTCCAACCAGCCCTCACCTAATGGTTTGCCAAACAGCCCTTATAGGAGCCAAACCACACCTCAAGGTAATGAGCAAAGGCTTACTACTGTCAATTCCAAAACAGATTTAGTTACATCCTCTTTGGACATCACTTATGCGGCAACTTCTTTTTTAGGGCTTCCCTCCCAGCTGACAAGGCCCCCATTAACTCCCACAGTCATCAGCAACGACGTACTAATACCTTTCATTATGAGCCCAAAAGCACAAACAATAACCAGCTTCTTTCCGAAAATTCAGAAGATTTCCACGAAAAGAAAATTAGATACAGATACAGAGGACGGAGAGGAGGCAAAAAACGCAATAAATCATTGCCCACCACTCAATACAAAGATAAATTGGATCAGACAATAAAACTTTTTAACCTTTCATCATATGCTTTAAATACATATGAATTAAGTTTATTGAATAAAGGTTTATCCTTTTGTCCCACAGCCTCACCAGACAATTTTGAACTATTTATGGACCTTAATAGGTTCATTAGGAAGCTCACTTTAGTTAGACACTTTGCCATAGAGAAACCTACTTCAGTACCAACACTTATAACTGATCAACATGTAACCAACTCAACTCCCACCGCTATTTCAGTGGATGTTCATTCCAAGTCAGATTTTTACCCAGCCCATCATCAAGGTTCTTTCGTAGACACCTTCTCCACTTTGGTCAGCAATGAGTTTAGGATATTAGACAATCCACGCAACCACCCAGATAACCTCACAACACATGAGAGAAGGGCCATCAAAACACTTCAAAAAAATGAGGAAATTGTAATCCGCCCCGCAGACAAAGGGGGTGGTATTGTAATCCAAGATAAAAACAAATATCTAGAAGAAACACTGAGAATTATAAGTGACAATACTTTCTATCGTAAATTAGCTACTAACCAACTCCCCATCTATATATGAATATAAATACAAAACCCTAATAGAGGTAGCCGCCAGAGATGGACTGCTTACGAAAAAAGAAAAACATTTTCTGCATGTCCCTTTTCCCAATATGCCCTTCATTTACCACATGCCAAAAATTCATAAGTCACTCACCAATCCCCCCGGACGTCCCATCATTTTGGGGATAGGTTCACTTATTAGTAACCTTTCCCATTTCGTGGATCTGCACCTCCAACCCTTTGTACTTACCCTGTCATCCTATTTAAAATATTCCACTCACTTGATTAAAGATTTAATTAATTTGAAAATTGATCCCCCTATATCTATAATACACTTTTTGACAGCAGATGTAACTGCACTCTACAGTAACATTCCACATGATAAAGGTTTAGAAGTAGCTAATTAATTTTTATCATCCAATATTCTAATTCCCGAGATGCAGGTCTTGTTTCTAATTAACTGTATTGAATTTATTCTCCAACATAACACATTCAGTTTTAATAATAATTTTTACAATCAAATCAAAGGCTGTGCAATGGGCACTCGCTTTGCCCCTGCATATGCGAACCTTTACATGGGAGCCTTTGAGGAAAAATACATTTATGGAGAACATCCTTTTAAAGATAATATTTTACTGTATAAACGTTATATTGATGACCTGTTCTTTGTGTGGAAGGGAAATGAGGATGAAGCCTCCCGTTTCATTGAAATTTTAAATACAAATGACTATGACTTATCCTTCACACATACCTTTTCTGCTACCTCTATAGACTTCCTAGATCTGACAATCAGTTATGATACCAATATTAGTAAATTCACTACCAAAACACACTTCAAGTCAGTAGACGTCAACAGTTACATTGATTTCAAGAGTGCACATTACCGCCCCTGGCTAAAAAACTTACCCTTTGGGCAGTTTAGAAGGGGCAGAAAAAAATTGCAGCACAGATGAAACTTTTAATAAAGAGAGTAATATTTTGGAAAAAAGATTCAAGGAATTTTTTTTTCCTTTGAATCTTATTAAAGGTGCACGCCACAAAGCCACAGAGTTATCTCAAGATTCCTGTGTAAATCCAACACACAGGAAACCAGAATCCAGTAAATATAATACCAATTTCATCACTACATATAATAAAGGGAACAAAGCCGTTAGGGCCATCTTGTGTAAACACTGGCACATCATAAGAAATGACCCATATTTGAAGGACACACTACCGGCTCAACCGAGCTTTACGTTCAGACGCTCCCAAACCTTGAAAAATATTCTGGCTCCTAGCAGAGTTCGGAAATCCAAATTGCCCCATACGAATTTTCTTTCTAATCTTAATGGCTCCTATAAGTGTGGTCATTCACGTTGCCCCTGTTGCAACAATATTACTCATAAGAAATATACCTATACATCTACGATCACCAAGGAATCATTCCCAATTAAATCATTTCTCAACTGTGGTAGTTCATATGTGATCTATTTAATGGAATGTTCATGTCAACTACAATATATAGGCAGGACTACACAATGCCTGCGTACCAGAATAAATAAACATCAATTTCATGTCAACACCGGCTTTTTAAAACATAGCGTTTCCCGTCATTGTGCATATGTACATGACTGCCAATATAATAAAATTAACATCACCACTATTGAAGATATCCATCCTGATGTTCCCAATAGGTTTAGTAAACTTAAACTGAGAGAAAATTATTGGATCTTTAGGCTTCGAACACTACACCCAGGGGGCCTAAATGATATCTCCGAGTCCACATTGGACTAACGCATACCGATTTAAAAAAAATATATATATATTTTCATCTTTCTAGGTCTTTGCATACATCAGCTGATAGTCTAAATTTTACCTTTTTAAATTTCATCTCTCTACAAACATGAGTTAAAAAAAGCAATTTTTAAACATATTTATTCCCCATATATACTGCACACTTTTATGTCCATTTATTATATTGTAAACACTAACATTTATTGTCATATACAAATGCTATTATCTAATTATCTTAACCCCTTGAGTACCCAGCTCATTTTGGCCTTGAGGACCAGACCCATTTTTTCAAATCTGACATGTATCACTTTATGTGGTAATAACTCCGGAATGCTTTTACCTATCCAATTGATTCTGAGATTGTTTTCTCGTGACATATTGTACTTTAGTTTAGTGCAAAAATTTGGTCGATAAATTCATTCCTTATTTGTGAAAAACACCAACATTTAGCGAAAATATGAAGAAATTATGATTTTTCCCATTTTAAATGTATCTGCTTGTAAAACAGATGGTAATACCACACAAAATAGTTACCAATTAACATATCCCATATGTCTACTTTATGTTTGCATCGTTTTTTGAACATTCTTTTATTTTTCTATGACCTCACAAAGCTTAGAACTTTAGCAGCAATTTCTCATATTTTTAAGAAAATTTCAAAAAGCGATTTTTTCAGGGACGAGTTCAGTTCTGAAGTGGTTTTGAGTGCCCTATATATTAGAAACCCCCATAAAACACCCCATTTTGAAAACTGCACCCCTCAAAGTATCTAAAACAGCATTCAGAAAGTGTTTCAACTCTTTAGGCGTTTTACAGGAATTGAAGGAAAGTAGAGCTGAAATTTTCAAATTTCATTTTTTTTTACAAAATTCATATGTAATACATTTTCTTCTGTACCACAGAAGGTTTTACCTGAGAAACGCAACTCAATATTTATTGCCCAGATTCTGCAGTTTTTAGAAATATCCCACATGTGGCCCTAGTGTGATAATGGACTGAAACACAGGCCTCAGAAGCAAAGGAGCACCTCTTGGATTTTGGGGCCTCCTTTTTTCAGAATATATTTTAGGCACCATGTCAGGTTTGAAGAGGTCTTGTGGTGCCAAAACAGTGGAAACCCCCTAAAGTGACCCCCATTTTTTAAACTACACCCCTCAGGGAATTTATCTAGGGGTATAGTTAGCATTTTTACCCCACAGGTATTTTGCTATATTTTCTGGAGTTAGTCTGTGAAAATGAAAATCTACTTTTTTTCTGGAAAAACATAAAAATTTCTAATTTTTGCAAGAAATAAAGGAGAGAAAGCACCCCAACATTTGTAAAGCAATTTCTCGCGATTACGGAAATACCCCATATGTGGTAATAAACTGCTGTTTGGACCCACAGCAGGGCTCAGAAGGGAGGGAGCGCCATTTGGATTTTGGAGCTCTGATTTTACTGGAATGGTTTTCAGTGCCGTGTCACGTTTGCAACGCCCTGGAGGGACCTAAACAGTGGAATCCCCCCAAAAGTGACCCCATTTTGGAAACTATACCCCTCAAGGAATTTTTCTAGTGGTATAGTTATCATTTTGACCCCACAGGTTTTTTGCTGAATTTATTGGAATTAGTCTGTGAAGATGAAAAGAGACTTTTTTTTGGAAAAAACACAGAATTTTCAAATTTTTATAAGGAATAAAGGAGAAAAAGCACCTCAACATTTGTAAAGCAATTTCTCCTGATTACGGAAATACCCCATATGTGGTAATAAACTGCTGTTTGGACCCATGGCAGGGCTCAGAAGGGACGGAGCACCATTTGGATTTTGCAGCTCAGATTTTGCTGAATTGGTTTCTGGGGGCCATGTCGCATTTGCAGAGTCCCTGAAGTACCAGTACAGTAGAAATTCCCCAGATGTGATCCCAATTTGGAGACTATACCCCTGAAAGAATTAAATTAGAGGTGTAGTGAGCATTTTGAGCCCTCAGGTGTTTTATAGATTTTATTAGAATTGGTCCGTGAAATATAACCTGTAGCTTTAGCTCAGAATTTTTCATTTCCACAAGGAATACAGGAGAAAAGACACCCCAAAATGTGTTACACAATTTCTCCTGATTACGGAAATACCCCATATGTGGTTGTAAACGGCTATTTGGACATACGGCAAGGGTCTAAACGGAAAAAGTGAAATTTCGTTTTTGGAGTGGAGATTTTACAAAATTTGTTTTTGACGCCAATGCTGCATTGCGCTGAGGTACCAGTACAGTGAAAACTCCCGAGAAGTGACCCCATTTAGGAAACTACACCCCTCAAGGAATTCATCTAGAAGTGTAGTGAGCATTTTGACCCCCAAAGGTTTTGCAGAAATTAGTGCACAGTGGATGTTGCAGATTGAAAATTGACATTTTCCACATATATGCTATTTCAGTGCCCAATGTGTTGGGCCCAGCTTGTACCACTGGAGACATACGCCCCATAAATTGTTAAACTGTTCTCCAGAGTACGGTAATACCCCATATGTGGTCATAAACCGCTGTTTGGGCACACTGCCAGGCCCAGAAGGAGCGCCATTTAGCTTTTGGAGCGCAGATTTTGCTTGGTAGTAGTTTTGTTTAGTGTTTTACTGGTGTTTCAGTTTATAATGTGGGGGCATATGTAATCTGTGCGGAGTACATACATTTTTTGCGTGACACACTGTCGTTTTTATTGGTACCATGTTTGGCTACGCGCGACTTTTTGATCACTTTTTATTCCATTTTTTTGGAAACAACGTGACCAAAAAAGGAAATTCTGCCATTGTTTTTTATGGTATTTTTTTTACGGTGTTCACCGTGCGGGATAAATAATATGATATTTTTTTAGGTCAGGCCGATACGAACGCGGCGATACCTATTATGTCTAGTTTTTGTCTTTTTTTTCATTTTTTTTCTAATTATAAAGGGCTTGTTCAGGGAAACAAGGCGATTATTGTTTTTATTACGTAAAACTTGTATTTATTTATTTATCTAAAACTTTTTTTTTTACTTTTTTTTTACTTTTTTTTTTACTTTTTTTTCACTTTTTATTTTACACATACTAGGGGACTGGAAGATCTGATCTTCTGATCCCCTGCACAATACACTGCACTACTTCTGTATGTACTGATGTAGTGCAGTGTATTGTAACTGTCACTTTACAACTGACAGTTGAGCCTATTACGTCCTGCCTTGGGCAGGACCTAATAGGCTCCCGTACCTGGCAACCAGGAAGCCGTTGCTAGGCTTCCTGGTTGCCATTGCAACCATCAGAACCCCGCGATTTTTCGCGGGGGGGCAATGGGGTGCAGAGGGAGCCCCCTCCCTCTGTATCAATCACTTAAATGCCGCTGTCGCTATTGACAGCGGCATTTAAGGGGTTAAACTACAGCGATCGGAGAGGACAGTGATCGCTGTAGTTGCAGTGGGATGTCGGCTGTATATTACAGCTGACATCCGATGAAGATGGAGCGAGCACAGCTCCTGTGCCCGCTTCATCCTCAGGGCGTTACTATACGCCCATTTTCGGGAAGGGGTTAATAAAAAGTGTTTTGTTTTTTTTACACCGCTTTCTCTGATCTCCTCACGTATCTCACAGAAATGAGGAGATCAGAGAAAGTGACAGGAGCTTTCTCCTGCAGACGACGTCACAGACGGCTGTGATTGGTCAGTCTTCAGAGACTGACCAATCACAGCAATCGCCGGCATTGGGGACTGCTAATTGGTCCCCAGGCCGGTAGCAGAGACGGTTAGCTGTCAATGACAGCTGCCGCCGCTGTTCTGTCACTATGTGATTTCACATAGTGACAGTTTATTCCTGCGCCGTAATAGTACGTCGAAGGTACGCTGGCATAAGTGGCCAGCGACGTACTATTACGTCAAAGGTACGCAAGGGGTTAAAACATCTACTTAAATTATTTTTTACATTTCTGTAAATTATTTCGATACATGATTTACGCATTATTCTATATGTATCATTATCACCAAGCTTTTATGTTTTTTAACAATTCATACACTGTATTCACTTTTATCAATGTTATTTTCTTCTTTTAAATGTAGCTTTGCGTTCTAATGTTTACCGGAGAAAAAAACGGTTATGGCGTCACGGTCGCACTCTGACCCTCCAGTCTTGGCGGTTTTTTTCTTCCTGTTAATTCGAATCCATTACAATATATAAGGGTCAGAATTATAATGTGCACATGGCCTGAGAAAGACGCTTGTTCAGCGTTGAAACGCGTAGCCACCTATTGTTCCAATAAAACAGATTCTATATCAGAATAACCTCTCTGCTATTTCTCCGATCGTACCACGCAGCAGCGCCTCCAAAAGATACATCTCTTTTCATTTCTTCATTCACTAGCTGCCTAAACACAGTATAATGCCCTCTAGCTGCCACCATACAGTATAATGACCTCATAGCTGCAACTATACAGTATAATGCCCCCATAGATGCACCCATACAGTATAAAGCCCACACAGATGTGACCATACCGTATAATGCCCACACAGATGCCCCCATGCAGTATAATTTAAGAGGTGAACTCAAGCACTCCTTAGGTTGATTTGCAAAAGTAGATTTATTAGAGCAAGGCAATAATTGTAACGTTTTAGCCACAATCCGGCCTTTGTCAAACTCTGCGGATGCAGAAACAATATAGTAAACACAAATAGTTTTTATATCTCTCATGGTTTTTTATAAGGATAACATGAAATAGGCAAATCATAATGATAGCAATAACATGCAAAACATAATCAAAGGAAGAAAAATAATAAGGAGAAAGAAAAAGGGGACAAAAGGGCCACTTTTTCATTCATATAGCTAGACCATCACAGGACTATATAACATACAAGAAAAATGATGTACTATAGAATAACAGTATTTACATAACCAGAGTACGGACATTGTCATTTAAATATAGATTGTACAGTGATCTCCCTGTGATATATATATATATATATATATATATATATATATATATATATATATATATACATATCTAGAATGCTGTAGTTAGGGAAGAGAAGGAGGAAGTATTGAGCAAGTAAAACAATTAAAACAGCAGGTATACAGATGGATGAAAGGTATTGCAACCTGAAGTGGACTAGAACATGTTGCAGAGTCCGATTAGTACTCGCCTATTGCCGCTGGTCAATAAATATTTATGGGGTGGGAACCCTACCCAAAGCACCCAGAGAAACTTGCAGAGTACCACAGATTTTGATCATTATTGAATAACCCATGCAATATAATGCCCAATTAAATTTCCCCATACAGCATAATGCCCCTATAGCTGCTTCCATACAGCATAATGCCCCTATAGCTGCCCCATACAGCATAATGCCCCTATAGCTTCCCCCATACAGTACAGTGCCACAGTACCCATGTAGATAGTGCCACACCCCCTTGAAGATAGCACCACCGACCCTGTTGATAGTGCTACCCTCTCCCCCCTGAAGATAGCACCATTGGGACTCCCTCTAGGAGCAGAATCCCCAACCAGAGCATATGCCGGGGATTCTGCTCCTAGAAGCTACTGTTCATATATGGACAGTGAAGTCACTGTCCATATATGGACAGTAACATCAGGGGCTAATCCTGGAGCGGAATCTCCTGCCATAGCGCCGGCAACGGGGATTCCGCTTCAGAGGAGCCACTGAAGTCACTGTCCATGTATGGACAGTGACGTCAAGGGCCTCCACGGGTACAGCGCCCTAAGTAGCGCTGTGCCCGGGGAGTCCTCGGTTAGCGGAGAAGCTCCCTCTGCTCCTCCGTTCTAAACTAATGAGGAAGCAGGGAGCTTACTGTTCCTTGCTTCAGTATTAAGTTTAATTGTATCTGCATTCTGATGACGCAGATACAGTTGACTGCTGGACAGGCCGCCCAGGACGGATGGGAGGTATGGTTCCTCTCCTGGAGGAGGAGCCCCTGACGTCACTTTCCATATATGCATTGTGACGTCAGGGGGGATTCGGCTCTAGGAGGATTAGTCAATTGTACCCGCGCCTGGCCTGGTGCCCCCCTACCGTCTCTCCCAGTTGTGCCCTGGGCACATGCCGCACCTGCCCCCCCTAGCTACGCCATTGCTGCATATAGCATGAAGTAAAAAGTTTGTTGCTGATAATTTTCACCTTCACATAATAAAGTAGTGGCCTGATACTATTTTGTCGGTCAGTGAAAAAAAAATACTTGTGACCACCTCCTTTGTGTCACAGGTTTATATATATAGTAAAGGCGTACCTTTTATCACCTTGGCCGAAATGCAAAATAAGTAACAGAGCCCCCTCATCTTTAATGTGCCTTTTATAATACTGGTGTCTTCCTATGTGGCAGAAGGGCCTTTGGGCAACTGCTACCTCTGCACTCCTAATAATAATTGAGATTACAAAGTTTCAACGTAAGCCTTTGTAACCTGCGTTATAGGGTTACTTTAGTAGAGATATTGGCTCCTGGTGAAAGATTTGGAGAGAACACAGGAAGGAGGTGCAGAGTAGTGAGTGGGAGACAAGGTCTGTGAAGAGCAGCATGAGAACAGCGGAGAATGGTGTGGTACAGAAATCCAAAGAGGAGCAGAGAATATAGCCGAGCGACAGTGAACAGTGGTGACAGAACTGTTTCCAAGCATATGTGGAAAGATCGGGTCAGTAGCACCGACAGTATGGTGTACCGACAGTATTCTTAATTTGAAGATCAGGGTGACTGTGTTGTTCTGTTTGCTTAAAGCGACCCTCCAGACTCCCCCTTACCAAGGCTCATTTGCCTCAGTACATGTGTGGCAATTAACTCATAGTAAATTTTTTTTCACTTTGGTTTAGTAATGAGTACTTTATAATCATTCTACCCCTGCTGTAATGGAAATTAGCTCTCCATGCTCTGACTTCCTGGTAAGCTGGTGATAGACTTGTGTTTATACACAGAAACCAATCTAAGGAGGCAGAGTCCCACAAGTCCACTGCCTCAGGATAACCTTTGATTTTGCCGTGTCTTTCAAACCGCACATCCAAGCCCTTAGGCCTCTTTCTGCCTCAAAAACATTTCTCTAATCCACTCTTTCCTCAACCTCGAGAGAACAAAATTCCAGAACATGCCCTCATCATCTCCCGCCTATACTACTGCAACATCCTTCTCTGTTGCCTAATATCTAACACTCTTACACTTCTCTCCACAACGCCCACTTGGTCAAAAAGTAAAACACGTCCAGTTGCCTATTAAGAAAGTCATTAGCATAAAGCTCAACTAGGTCATAACTCCGTCAAAAATGATCGTTTTTCTAAATAAAAAAACACTGCTGTAACCTCTGCCAATCCTTTTAATGTCTACCCATTGCCCAGCAAATTCAGTTCAGAATAATAACAATGACATACAAGGCTTTTCACAGTGGCGTAACTACCGCTGTAGCAGCCGCCGGCACGGCCCCCCCTCCCATGTCCGGAGGCTCCGCTAGCAGCCGTTATAGCTGCTACAGCGCAACACCACAGAAGGGGTTGTTCCTACAAAATACATGCATCCCCCATCCACAGGATAGGGGATACATGTGGGATCGCTGGGACGCCCAGCGATAAGGAGAACAAGGGACCGAAAGTCCCCCGAAGTTCTCCATAACAAACCTCGGACTTCCGGAGTCTGTCGGCAGCTCCATAGAAATGAATTGTGCACCGGTCGCGCTTGTGCGCATGCGTGACCAGCGCTCCTTTCATTTTTACTGAACTGCGCAGACCCCGGAAGTCCGAGGTTTGTCATGGAAGAACTTCGGGGGACTTTCGGTCCCCCGTTCTCCTTATCGCTGCCAGCGATCACACATGTATCCCCTATCCTGTGGATATGGCGTTATCTACAGGGGGGCTGTATGACGTTATCTACAGGGGGAGCTGTATGACGTTATCTACAGGAGGGCTGGATGGCGTTATCTACAGGAGGGCTGGATGCCGTTATCTACAGGGGGAGGGCTGTATGGCGTTATCTACAGGGGGGCTGTATGACATTATCTACAGGGGGGCTGTATGACGTTATCTACAGGGGGGCTGTATGACATTATCTACAGGGGGGCTGTATGACGTTATCTACAGGGGGGCTGTATGATATTATCTCCAGGGGGCTGTATGACGTTATTTACAGGAGGGCTGTATGGCGTTATCTACAGGGGAGGGCTGTATAGCGTTATCTACAGGGGGGCTGTATGTCGTTATCTACAGGGGGGCTGTATGGCGTTATCTACAGGGGAGGGCTATATGGCGTTATCTACAGGGGGGCTGTCTGGTGTTATCTACAGGGGGGGCTGTATGGAGTTATCCACAGGGGGGCTGTATGACGTTATCTACAGGGGGGCTGTATGAGGTTATCTACAGGAGAGCTGGATGGCATTATCTACAGGGGAGGGCTGTATGTCTTTATCTACAGGGGGGCTGTATGACATTATCTACAGGGGGGCTGTATGACGTTATCTACAGGGGGGCTGTATGATATTATCTCCAGGGGGCTGTATGACGTTATTTACAGGAGGGCTGTATGGCGTTATCTACAGGGGAGGGCTGTATAGCGTTATCTACAGGGGGGCTGTATGTCGTTATCTACAGGGGGGCTGTATGGCGTTATCTACAGGGGAGGGCTATATGGCGTTATCTACAGGGGGGCTGTCTGGTGTTATCTACAGGGGGGGCTGTATGGAGTTATCCACAGGGGGGCTGTATGACGTTATCTACAGGGGGGCTGTATGAGGTTATCTACAGGAGAGCTGGATGGCATTATCTACAGGGGAGGGCTGTATGTCTTTATTTACAGGGGGCTGTATGATGTTATCTACAGGGGGGGCTGTATGACGTTATCTACAGGGGGGCTGTATGACATTATCTACAGGGGGGCTGTATGACGTTATCTACAGGAGGGCTGTATGGCATTATCTACAGGGGAGGGCTGTCTGGCATTATCTACAGGGAGAGGGCTGTATGGCGTTATCTACAGGGGAGGGCTTTATGACATTATCTACAGGGGGGCTGTATGGCGTTATCTACAGGGGGAGGGCTGTATGGCGTTATCTACAGGGCGCTGTATGGCGTTATCTACAGGGGGCTGTATGGCGTTATCTACAGGGGTTTTAGGGCTGTATGGCGTTATCTCCAGGGGGGGTTTGGGGTTGTATGGCGTTATCTACAGGGGGGCTGTCTGGCGTTATCTACAGGGGGTCTGTATGGTGTTATCTCCAGGGGGGCTGTACGGCGTTATCTCCAGGGGGCTGTATGGCATTATCTACAGGGGAGGGCTGTATGGCATTATCTACGCTGTCTGGCGTTATCTACATGGGGGGCTGTATGGCGTTATCTACAGGGGGGCTGTATGACGTTATCTACAGGGGGGGCTGTATGACGTTATTTACAGGAAGGCTGGATGGTGTTATCTACAGGGGGAGGGCTGTATGGCGTTATCTACAGGGGGCTGTATGACGTTATCTACAGGGGGGCTGTATGACATTATCTACAGGGGGGCTGTATGACGTTATCTACAGGAGGGCTGTATGGCATTATCTACAGGGGAGGGCTGTATGGCATTATCTACAAGGGGGCTCTCTGGCGTTATCTACAGGGCGAGGGCTGTATGGCGTTATCTACAGGGGAGGGCGGTATGGCATTATCTACAGGTGATCTGTATGGCGTTATCTACAGGGGGAGGGCTGTATGGCGTTATCTACAGGGGGGCTGTATGGCGTTATCTACAGGGGGGTTTAGCGCTGTAAGGCGTTATCTCCAGGGGGGGGTTTGGGGCTGTATGGCGTTATCTACAAGGGGGCTGTCTGGCGTTATCTACATGGGGGCTGTATAGCGTTATCTACAGGGGGGCTGTACAGCATTATCTACAGTGGGCTGTATGGCGTTATCTACAGGGGGAGGGCTGTATGGCATTATCTACGCTGTCTGGCGTTATCTACAGGGGGGGCTGTATAGCGTTATCTAGAGGGGGGCTGTATTACGTTATCTACAGGGGGGCTGTATGACGTTATCTACAGGGGGCTGTATGACGTTATCTACAGGAGGGCTGTATGGCGTTATCTACAGGATGGCTGTATGGCGTTATCTACAGGGGAGGGCTGTATGGCGTTATCTACAGGGGGGCTGTATGACGTTATCTACGGGGTGGCTGTATGACATTATCTACAGGGGTAGGGCTGTATGGCGTTATCTACCGGGGAGGGCTGTATGGAGTTATCTACAGGGGGGCTGTATGATGTTATCTACAGGAGGAGGGCTGTATGGCGTTATCTACAGGGGGAGGGCTGTATGGTGCTATCTATAGGGGGCGCTGTGTGGCGGAATCTATAGGGAGGCACTATCTACAAGGGGGGGTTGTGTGATACCCAGGGGAGGGGGGGGCCCAGTCAAAAGTTTGATATGGGGCCCAGTCTTTCCTAGTTACGCCCCTGTGTCATGTACTTAAAACCTTATTTATATGTATATACTGTATATAAAAATAATAAAAAATAATAATAAAATTCAGTAGGGAGGAAGAGTGTAGCAGCCTGAACTGAGCATGCAACAGGAGGTGTCTCAGACTGCCTCAGACTCCCTGTAGTCAGATCACAGCTCTGTCCTAATGGAGCCGAGATATAAAGCAGCCAAGCAGCAAGAAAATAAAAAGTAGGTTATCATCCACTGAAGGTACAGTACTGACTTACATATATTTTTTTTTAGCTTCTGACAGGACAGAACCTGTTGATTAACTGTTGATGACAAAGATACTTCAGTAAATAAGCAAGAAAGTTAACTACGTTTACTTCAATAGAATTTTGGCTTTTAACACTGCTCTCAAAAGTTGTCATACTAATGTCAATCACACGGACGTATGCATTTCAATGGAGCCGTTCACACGGCCGTTGTTTCAACGGACCATGTAAAGGGTCCGTTGAAAAAATAGAACATGTCCTATTTTCTTCCGTTTTCACAGATCCCTCCATAGACTCAAGTCTATCGGGATCCATGAAAACGTGACCCGCACGGGGGCAATGCGGACGTGGAAAATGCTCCCCAGTAAAGCACTACACCAAATCCGTTGGCAACAGAGTGGGTCCACACCATTATCTATTGACCCCATGACCATCTTTAATATCCACATTACTTATCACAGTCCCTGCACCACAGAAGTCCCAGGTATTGTAGTTACCAAGGCATTACAATCATCATGAATCACATCAGATAACGTATCTTTAATGACAGCTAACTAATTTTCAGTCCCAAGCTTAAAGGAAAGGTGTCATTAATTTTCTTTTAATTAATTTATGTTTTTTATTTAATAACATTTTATATGTACTTTATTTTTTCGCATAAAATGTTTTTTTTATTAACAGTTTTTTACATTACCGGGGGCTGCCATGTTTTATTTAATCTGTATATGTGTCTCTTTACGACACATACACAGATTAAATATGGCAGCTGCAGGGCATAGGACATACTGTATTTTTCAGACTATAAGACGCACCTGACTATAAGGGTATGTGCTCACGTAAACTGCATTTACGTCTGAAATTACGGAGCAGTTTTCAGGAGAAAACAGCTCCGTAATTTCAGACGTAATTGCTCGTACTCGCATTTTGCGAGGCGTCATTGACGGCCGTCATTTAGAGCTGTCTTTCATTGAATTCAATGAAAAACGGCTCAAATTACGTCCAAAGAAGTGTCCTGCACTTCTTTGACGAGGCAGTCATTTTACGCGTTGTCGTTTGACAGCTGTCAAACGACGACGCGTAAATTACAGGTCGTCGGCACAGTATGTCGGCAAACCCATTCAAATGAATGGGCAGATGTTTGCCGACGTATTGGAGCCGTATTTTCAGGCGTAAATCGAGGCATAATACGCCTCGTTTACGCCTGAAAATAGGTTGTGTGAACCCAGCCTAAGATGCACCCAGGTTTTAGACAACAGAAAATAGGAAAAAAAATACATATTTTACTACTTTTAAAAGAAAAAACTTTTGGTTAAAAACAATAATTTGTTCGGTTTCACCATATTCTGAGAGCCATAACTTTTATATTTTTCTATCGTTTACGCGGTGTAAGGGTTTGTTTTTGCGGGACGAGCTGTATTTTTTTATTAGCACCATTTTTTGGTACATACAATTTTTTTAATCACTTTTTATTTAATTATTTTTAGTGCTATGGTGATAAAAAAACAAAGATTCTGGGATTTTAATATATTTTTTTGACGCCGTTCACCGTGCAAATTAAATAATGCTATACTGTAATAGTTTCAGACGTTTACGGACGCAGCAATACCATTTTTTTTACATTGTACTTGGGGAAAAAATAATTTTTTAACTTTTAATATTTTTGTACAGTCCTGAAAATATATCGAACTTTTATTTATTACACATTTTATCAGTTCCCCTTGGGGACTTTAACCAGTGATCACTAGATCGCTGGTACAACACACTGCAATACATGGATGAGTTACAGAAACTGCGTAACACACTGAGCTACGCTGTTTCCATAACTCCCACACTAGTGAATGGCAGTTACAGAAGCAGCATAGCATGCTACACTGTTTCCATAACTACTATTCAGTTCTATGGGAGTTATGGATACAGCGTAGCTCAGCGAGCACTCGGCTGTTTACGTAATTCCCGACCACCTAACCAGGAAGTGGCCGGGAGACAGCGGATCCGGGTAAGATAGAATGGGGTTTATCCCCTCTCCGGTCAATGATGTGCCGGCACATCATGGGTCGGGAAGGTGTTAGGTAAGAAGCGGTCAGGCGGCCCAGTGCTGCCGGATCCCTTGACTACCGACTATAAGGCACAGGGACTTGTTAGCAATATTTATTCCTGCTAAAGACTGTGTCTTATAGTCAGAAAAATACGGTAATGAAGGGGAGCCGTTAGTTACATCCTGTGTAGAGATGAGCGAACCGGGACAACCGATCCCGGTTTCAGTCCGAACATCGGGAAAAGTTCGGTTCGCAGCGAATCCGAACTTCACCGGGTTCGGCCGAACACGTTTTGACCGAACCCGGTCAAAAATATTATACAAATCGGCAGCCACTTGTCTCTATCAATCACTGATAGAGAAAAGAGGCTGCTGATTAAAAATAAAATAAAAAGCATTTCATACGTACTCGGTCGTTGTCTTGGTGACGAGTCCCTCTTCTTCCTCCAGTCTGACCTTCTTTTCTGACGCGGCAGCCAGTGATTGGCTGCAGAGGCCACTGCAGCCTGTGATCGGCTGCAGAGGCTGCGGCAGCCTGTGATGGGCTGCAGCGGTCACATGGGCTGTAACGTCAACCAGGAATGTCGGGCCGGATGTCGAGAGGGACGCATCACCAAGGCAACGGCCAGGAGACCGGACTAGAGGAAGCAGAAAGTTCTCGGTAAGTATGAACGTCTTTTTTTTTTTTACAGGTTACTCTACATTCTGATCGGAATTCA
This sequence comes from Rhinoderma darwinii, assembly GCF_050947455.1. Taxonomy (NCBI): domain Eukaryota; kingdom Metazoa; phylum Chordata; class Amphibia; order Anura; family Rhinodermatidae; genus Rhinoderma; species Rhinoderma darwinii. Next base: position 71,058,713 of record NC_134690.1, read on the forward strand.
CTGTCCAGGGTGCTGAAACAGTTACTGCCGATCAGTTAACTCTTTCAGCACCCTGGACAGTGACTATTTACTGACGTCGCCTAGCAACGCTGCCGTAATGACGGGTGCACACATGTAGCCACCCGTCATTACGGGGCCTCATGCAGACGACCGTAAAAACACCCGTTATTACGGGTCGTAATTACGACCCGAAATAGCGGGCCCATAGACTTCTGTTAGCCATGGGTACCTTCCCGTTTTCTCACGGGAAGGTGCCCGTGCCGTTAAAAAGATAGAACATGTTCTATTTTTTTATTTTACGGGCCGTGCTCCTATACTTTATAATGGGAGCACGGCTCGGAAAAACGACCGGCTGCACGTGGCCGGCCGTGCCCGGCCGTGCTCATCTCCTGAAATACTTTGTGCTGCCTTAAACTCTGTGGACAGGTCAGGATCCTGTTTCTTTTAAATGCTGCTGGGGAACCCGCTCAATCCGCTACAGTGCAGCATTTAAAAGAAACAGGATCCTGACCTGTCCACAGAGTTTAAGGCAGCACAGAGTATTTCAGGAGATGAGCGTGTGGATCTTGTGCGGGGTGGTGACTTGCCAATCATGTGAAGGTGGTATTGAGGACAGGAGTGGAGGAGAGGTAACAGACTGAGCTACGTAACGGTAAGAGCAGAGTGCACAGCAGCACAGAATCTGCACGCTCCTCTCCTGAAATATTCTGTGCTGCTGTGAACTCTGCTCTTACCATTACGTAGCTCTCAGTCTGTTACCTCTCCTCCACTCCTGTCCTCAATAACACCTTCACATGATTGGCAAGTCACCACGTAATGGTAAGAGCAGAGTTCACAGCAGCACAAAGTATTTAAGGAGATGAGCGTGCGGATCTTGTGCGGGGTGGTGACTTACCAATCATGTGAAGTTGTTATTGAGGACAGGAGTGGAGGAGAGGTAACAGACTGAGAGCTATGTAATGGTAAGAGCAGAGTTCACAGCAGCACAGAATATTTCAGGAGAGGAGCGTGCAGATTCTGTGCTGCTGTGAACTCTGCTCTTACCATTACGTAGCTCAGTCTGTTACCTCTCCTCCACTCCTGTCCTCAATAACACCTTCACATGATTGGCAAGTCACCACCCCGCATAAGAGCCGCACGCTCATCTCCTGAAATACTCTGTGCTGCTGTGAACTCTGCTCTTACCATTAAGTGGTGACTTGCCAATCATGTGAAGGTGTTATTGAGGACAGGAGTGGAGGAGAGGTAACAGACTGAGAGCTACGTAATGGTAAGAGCAGAGTTCACAGCAGCACAGAATATTTCTGGAGAGGAGCGTGCAGATTCAGTGCTGCTGTGAACTCTGCTCTTACCATTACGTAGCTCTCAGTCTGTTACCTCTCCTCAACTCCTGTCCTCAATAACACCTTCACATGATTGGCAAGTCACCACCCCGCACAAGATCTGCACGCTCCTCTCCTGAAATACTCTGTGCTGCCTTAAACTCTGTGGACAGGTCAGGATCCTGTTTCTTTTAAATGCTGCACTGTAGCGCAGCCTTATATAGTGGATTGAGCGGGTTCCCCAGCAGCATTTAAAAGAAACAGGATCCTGACCTGTCCACAGAGTTTAAGGCAGCACAGAGTATTTCAGGAGAGGAGCGTGTGATTGGCTGCAGAGGCCGCGGCAGCCTGTGATTGGCTGCAGAGGCGGTCACGTGACGTGCATGACCGCCACTACAGCCTGTGATTGGCTGCAGCGAGCGGCGACATGGATGAAACGTCATCGCTGGAGGCCGGACAGGAGGAATGTAAGTATGAACGTATTATTATTATTTTTTTTATTATATTAAAATTTTATTTTCCGCCCGCCGAGCATGGTACTGTCAAGGTTGCTGAAAGAGTTAGTGCAGCCCATTAACTCTTTCAGCACCCTGGACAGTACCATGCTCGGCGCACGGAAATTACAGGTTCGGTCAGAACTAGTTCGGTCCGAATCAAACTTTTTCGTGAAATTCGGCGAACTAGCCGAACCAAACTTTTCATAAGTTCGCTCATCTCTAATCCTGTGCTTCTGCCGTCTCGCTCTGTACTGCGCATGCACAGTTCAGAGTGACCCAGCAGAGAAGCTGGTTTGTAGGGGGAAAGCCGGCACAATTTTAGTGAATATCGGCTGCAGGTAATTTGTGTGTGTGTGTGTGTGCGTGCCTGCGGGGGTTTGTGTGTGTGTCTGAGGGGGGCTTTGTGTGTGGGGGGGTTGCGTGGCTGCATGTTTGAGGGGGGTTGTGTGTGTGTGCGTGGAGGGGGCGCTCGACAGGCAATTAGCAGCTATGAAGGATCAGCGGCACACGAGCGCGTCTTATCCTTCACAGCCGCTTATCAGCAGTTTTGCTAGCACTGCTGCTCCATTGTTCCTTGCTCCTACTGTTAACCGGCGTGTAACTACATAGCGATTCACAGTAGGAGCAAGGAATGAAGAAGCAGCGGCATATTACAAACTTTTTTTTTTTTTTGCAGGTTCCTCTGGACTACTTCGTAGATTTGTTGGACTACTTAGATGATCTACTTTTTATTTTTATTTTAAATAAAATGGTGAAAGAGGGTTGCGTGGGGGGGTTTTTATTTCAATAAAAAAATATTTTCTTATGTCTGTGTGTTTTTAATACTTTATTAGCGCCTTAGTAATTGTAGTTGTCTGTTTAACAACGGTCCATTACTAAGGCGGGGCTTAGTGTTATCCAGTAAAAAAGCTCACACTAGCCCCCCATTATTACCCAGGTCCCAACTGCCACCAGGAAGAGTCAGGTACGATCCAGTACCCGACCATCTGTATTGATGGTCGGGCACTGGGGCGGCCGCAGAATGGTATTATGAGGCTGGGACGTTGTTTTCGTCAATTGTTTATTAATTTAAAAAAAGAAAAAACAAAGAGGTGGGGTCCCCCCCATTTTCATAACCAGCCAGATACAATAAAACAGCCACAGCCTAGCTTTGCCAGGGTGGGAAGGGTCACTGTTTTTGGCCATTCCCAGCCCAGTAGTACCAGCCTGCGGCCGCCCTGATCTCCAGCCGTCTCTACAGATGGTCGGGTACTGGATCGTACCCGGATCTTTCCAATACCCCTGGTGGCGGTGGGTATCGGGGTAATAATAGGGGGTTACTGCTAGCCTTTTTACTGGCTAACACTAAGCCCCACCTTAGTAAGGGACGTCGTCATACAGACAACTGCCATTGTCAGGGATCATTAGCATGTATATTGTTTGCAAAAATATTATCCTTACATACATATTTATATATATCAGTATATTACACAAATAACTTGAATGTATGTAACAAGATGGAGTCTACATAAGGAACACGCCTATGGAAGACACCGCCCCTGGAATGCAAGAGGAGTGTACAGAAGAACTTACAGCTGAATAGAGCCAATGGGGCTTAAGCACGTCCCACCTTCCTACAGAGAAGATGTTTTGTAAACTCTTTGTTCAATAAAGTTTAGTTGTACTTCCTACTTCACTGAGGGAGGATTTCTACCAACATTTTGTCTGTCGGTACATTTCTTCCACGCATGCCCTCAGTTTCCAATTTACAGAGGTGGTCATTCGGTGTGGAATAACAGGGAGAAGGAAGTAACCCTGTCACCATTACTAAGGTGGTAATAAAGTATTAAAAAAAACAGAGATATAAGTCCCTGTTCACACAGAGCTTGCTGGTGCCATAATACCCCCGAAATCTCCCCACATTGATTTCAATGGGAGGCAGAGGCGTTTTTTTCCCGGGTGACTTTTGACCACTCACGGGGGAAAAAAAACGGCGTTTCCTTTCTTGTGCCTCTGACCTCCCATTGAAGTCTTTTCGGAGGTGTTTTTTGTTTTTGTCCATGGTTCTTGCATTAGCCTCAATCGCCGCGGACGAAAACTGCCATGAAAACAGCAGA